>NC_091625.1:75064600-75689600 GCF_027580195.1 Bos mutus
GGGAAAGATTGAAGGCAGGAGAAGGGAGTGGCAGAGGATGAGATGGTTGGATGGCATCACCGAGTCGATGGACATGAGTTTGCGCAAACTCCAGAAGATAGTGAAAGACAGCTAAGCCTGGTGCGCTGCATGCAGTCCAGGGGTTGAAAAGTTGTACAGACTTAGTGACTGAACAACAACAACTGCTGTATTTAAAATGTTTTTTATGAGTGTAGATCTCAAGTGTTTGTACCACAATAAAAAATGTGGCATATACATATAATGGAATGTTACTCAGCCTTAAAAACGAATACAATGATTCTGACACCTGTTGCAACGTGGATTATCCTTGAAGACATTATGCTAATTGGAATAAGTCAGATACAAAAGGACAAATACTGTATGATTCCACTAATATGAAGCATACAAAATAATCAAATACATTGAGACAGAGACTAGTACGGTGGTTATCAGGGGCGGGTGCGGGGGTAGGAGACAATGGGGAGTTAATGTTTAATGGGTACAGAGTTTCATATGTGATCACGAAAAGTTCCAAAGATGGAGTGCTGGCTGCACAACAATGTTAATATACTCAATGCTACTGGACTGCACATTTATAAGAAGAACAATGGTAAATTTTACATTATATATATTCTACCACAGTAAAACACAATTGACTTAAAAAAATACTAATATAGTATAAGCAACACACTGCTAGAATATTTTAGGAGTTTTTATCAATAATCGCACTGCAATTACAATTGCACTGCAATAATAATCTTCAATTCGTTTAATCACTAGAATTTTCTCTATCTGGTACCAAAGATTGTATTCAATGGCTAGAGAAGAACTGACCATAAGTGGGATGGTCAATTTCAGTCTAAAGTGCTACCTGGGCTCTCAAACCTCCACTCAGCACTGTTACACACCTTTACTGCCTTTTCTCCAGCACAGCAACAGATACTGAACGGCTGCCTGACGGAGCCATCAAGCAGTCCAGTTTCGTCAGCAGCTTTTTTCAAAACATACCCTATATTTCCTTCTGCCTTTGCTCTTTTAAACCATTTTAGAAAATGTCTGTTGATAAGATGTACAAGTGTCACACAAGAAAATAGGCAGAAGTCATTTTAACATCTTATATTCAAACTCTACCACAACCATTATCTAGTTACTAAAAGCTGCCATTTCTTCCCCTGCTGGGTGTAAATGGTTATCGTCTACCACCCCACAGAAAACTGAACACACACCTCCCTTCCTCCTTCTCTTTCTCTCCCCCTCTCCTTTCTTGCCCTTCTCTGTGAACAAACATGAAGGTATAGAGTTAGCAATATGACCTGAAATGTAAGACCATTCAATCCTACCTATCTAGAAAACTCCATCAAACATGATCTGCTTGTACAGCTAAAATAAATAAATGAATAGCAATGTGGTTAGGTGCAGTGGCTTCCAAACATAACTTGTCACCCTAAAAACCTCAAAGAGAGCCAAAAGTTTATACTTTTAAAAAATGTATTCCAGATAATAATGATAATCACTTAGATTTATACTGAATTGTTTGTTGTTTATTCACTAAGTTGCGTCTGACTCTTTGTGACCCCATAGACTGCAGTCCGCCAGGCTCCTCTGTCTATGGGATTTTTCAGGCAATACTGGAGTGGGTTGCCATTTCCTCTCCAAGGGGACTGTCCTGACCCAGGGATCAAACCTGCATCTTCTGCACTGCTGGAGGATTCGTTACCACTGAGCCACTAGGGAAGCCCTATACCCAGTAGCCTTATACCTAGTAGACTGTTCTAATAAGAAATATATTCCCTAGGTTAGACCTTAAGAAATCTGGATTCTTTCCTTGCTATATTACTAAAGAGTTGTTTCAGAATCCCTCACCTGTCAAGTAAGGTGTTAATTTCACATACACAGGATATTTGCTTACTGCTGAAGAAAACACCTACTATATTTTTTCCCAAAACAAAAATTCCAATATTTGAAGCCAAACTGGTACACTGTCTTAATTTACAATTATTTAGCAATTGCATTATTGTTTCAAAGCAGAACACAGATCAAGAGTTATTTAGGTAAAAAACACAGTGTGTGCCTGCATGCTTAGTCACGAAGTCATGTCTGGCTTTTTGCAACCACCTGGACTGTAGCCCATCAGGCTGCTCTGTCTATAGGATTTTCCAGGCAAGAATACTGGAGTCGGTTGTCATTTCCTCCTCCAGAGGATCTTCCCGATCCAGGAATCAAACCTATGTCTCCTGTACTGGCAGGCAGATGCTTTACTGCTGAGCCACCTAAGGCAGCCCTCAAGGACAGTGTGATTCTATTGTCATACCCCAACCCCTTTTTTATTTTTCCCTTTATATCAGTGGTTTTCCACAAGAGGTGCTATGTCCCCTAGGGATATACGGCACTGTCTAGAGACAGTACGGTTCTCCTAAGGGTGTGGTGCTGGTGGGGTTCTACTCGCGTCTAAGGGACAAAGGCTGGGGATGCTGCTGATATCCTGCAACACACAAGACAGCCCTCCACATTTTGGCAGTCAAAAATGCCATCAGTGCCGAACACTGAGAAACCCTGCCTTATCAATTTTAGGAATCGTTTTTATTTAAGAAGAAAATTAATTTAAAGACAGAATGGAATTCAAAATCACCCCACACCTGTCAGAATGGCTATCATCGAAGTCTATAAACAACAAATGTTGGTAAGCATGTGGAGAAAAGGAAACCCTAGTATACACTGTTGGTGGGAATGCCAATCAGTGCAGCCTCTATGGAGAACCGTATGAAGGTTTCTTAAGAAACTAAAAACAGAACTACCATATGATCCAACAATTGCACTCCTGGATATATACATATATCTGAGGAAAATAAAAACACTAACTTGAAAAGATATATGTACTCCAATGTTCACAGCATCATTATTTACAAAAGCCAATATATGGAAGCAACTCAAGTGCCCCAAAATGGATGAATGGATAAAGAAGATATGGTGTTTGTATGTGTATATATAATATACATATATGCATATATACACACATACACAATGGAATACTACTCAGTCACAAAAAATGAATGGCATTTTGCCATTCGCAGCAACATGTTTGGACCTAGACTGTATTATGTTTAGTGAAAAAAGTTAAAACACTGTATATCATCACTTACATGTGCAACCTAAAATCAAATGGATGACTGTATCAAAAAGAAACAGGCTCACAAATATAGAGAACAAACCAGTGGTTACCAATGGTGTGGTAGGAGTAAGAGAGGAGTAGGGGATTAAGAGGCACAAACTACTATGTCTAAAATAAATAAGCTACAAGAATACACTGTACAGCACAAGGAATATAGTTGATTAATAAGTTTAAATGGAATACAATTTAAAAATATTGAATCACTGTTATATACCTGAAAGTAATACTGAAAATTAACTACACTTCAATAAAAAATAAAAGACAAACAGAATTTTTTGATAAACTAATACATTTTACACTTCCTGCTCAGCAAATAGCCTTGGTGTCTCTTGAAATCTCTAATTTCCATATTATTCACCAAAGTAGTAGAACACTTTGTACCTCAAGATTGAAATTATGAAGTTGGAATGATGTCTCATGTTCAAATACTCAATATGCCCTTTAACCTGTAGCCAGTGATCAGACAGCATTTTTCTACTTTTCCTTTCTGGAATAATGTTGATGGCTTTTGGTATCTATCATCACTGGTTCTCTAAGCAATTTTCTTGCAGGCAGTCAGGAAGCACTGGACTTGCCAGATTTCGCCCTGGTGTTAGTCGAGTTCCCGTGGCCATACACAGCAGGGTGGACTGAGCCCTCCTAACAGGGCTCCTTCCTCTATGGTGTGTTCACACCTCAGCTTCATGAAGCAACCTGTCTCAAACAGTTTACTTTCTATGGTTGAGAAGGAAATTAAAGGCATCCCCCTCTAGGGTCAATTCAACATTAATATCAAATATCAATCACACATATAAATGTAATTTTGCAATTACATAAGAAACCTAATGTTAAGAAAATTCGTAATAAATCAGAATGTCCCTCAGATGCCATTTCTTAATTTTAGCATCTTTTGCTGCTCTTGTTGTTCAGTCTCAAAGTTGTGTCCAACTTTTTGCGACTCCATGGACTGCAACACTCCAGGCTTTCCTGTCCTTCACTATCTTCCTGAGTTTGCTCAAACTCAGGTCCATTGAGTTGGTGATGCCATCCAACCATCTCATCCTGTCACCTCCTTCTCCTCCGCCTTCAGTCTTTCCCATCATCAGGGTCTTTTCCAATGAGTAAGCTCCTTGCATCAGGTGGCCAAAATATTGGAGCTTCAGCATCAGTCCTTCCAATAAAAATTCAGGGTTGATTTCCTTTAGGATTGACTAGTTTGATCTCCTTTCAGTCCAAGGGACTCTCAAGAGTCTTCTCCAACATCACACTTCAAAAGCATCAATCTTTGGCGCTCAGCCTTCTTTATGGTCCAACTCTCAAATCCATATATGACTGCTAGAAAAACCATAGCTTTAACTATATTGACCTTCGTTGGCAAAGTGATGTCTCTGCTTTTTAATACACTGTTTAGGTTTGTCATAGCTTTTCTTCAAAGGAGCAAATGTCTTTTAATTTCGTGACTGCAGTTAGTAGCTGAGAATTTACAAACCATCAGTTCCTGGTTTCTTTTAACAGTCCTTCCCTTGATTACTCTCTCTAACCTTGTATTTTACAGTAAGAAATAAAAAGACACCACATGGCGCCTTCAATCTGCTTGGAAACCTCCTTTGCTAGGTCACTGGGCTCACCAGGCACATATCCTACTTTCCCTGCTATTAAAGGTGATGGTGGTGTTAAGTTTCCTGCCACTATGTAACAAGGATCCTTTCACAGTTTCCAGTAAAGACAAGTCCTTCACTTCCTTTTAAGTACCTTTTAAAAAATTATTCCCAGTAGGAATATGTATGTACCCAATCTGAAATTAGTTTCTGCATTTGAGGGAAAGGCATATAGAAATAAACCTATGTACTAGAATATAAAATAAAGTGCAATTTATATTTAAGAGGTTACTGAATGATACATTACGAAATACAAACAGCAGCAGACTTATGTTGCATTCATCTTTAGAGTGAATCAAATATTTCCCAAAATTTAAGTAAAAGCTTGGCATGATTAGACTAGGACAAGGACTTAAATCACAGCTTTCAAAGCAATCAAGGCAGGTAGTAGGAAAAGAGGTTTCAATGGATTCTAAAACACAGAAATTACTTACTAGATTATAGGAGAGACTTTTGAATATTTACATCAAAGGATGTAACCTGTGGTTTTAATGCTACAGAAGAGAAACCATGTGGTGATCAGACATCTGCTTTTGTCATCCTTGCCAAAATCACATGATAAAGTAGACATGAGCAGTGTTCTCCTTAAGTTTCAGAATTTTGTAACCTAAAGTTTAAATGGTTACATAATCAGCTTAAAATAATTGAGGCTTACAGCTAACTTCTATTCATAATGAATGTACTCTATGTCAATAAAAATATGTGTAGAAATAGCAAGAGAATGGAGTTAAAGGAGTATCTCATGAAGTAGCATCATCTTACAGATGTCCCCATCTCTTAGAAATGCCCAGAAGTTTTCTGTAACACATGTTGTTTTCGGAAATGGGTTTAGAGTCGTTGTAGCATTATATCTGGCATTATACAACCCAGAGTCAAGTTCAGCTCTGTTTTAAGATCTGCTTCCCCAAACTCCTCTAGAGCTAGCAGCTGAAGGTTAAACAAAATCAAACAAAGGAGGGAGGAATCACTTTTCATAACATTCTAATTACAACACAGATAAAAAGGAGAGATCTGGTTACAGCGGATTGTTTCCTGGTGATAAGATATGCAAAAAAGAGCAAGGATATGAAAAAACAGCAAGGGAAAGGACAGAAAAGACAAATGAAGTTCAGCACGTGGTGAAGCCCTGCCACTAGATGGGGCAATGGAGGTGTCACCGAAGCCCCTAAACCAGTAGCTAGGACAGCTCTATGATCCTCACTGGGAAAGGCAGCAGGGGGGAAGCACATCATTACAGACACCTCCAGATTTCCTTTGCAGGGACGGTGATAGGGGTGCAGGCAGCCTCCTATGCACCATCCCGTAGCCTCTGAAAGCATCTGTGCTTCGACCGAAAGACGGACAGTCACAGTAGTTCGACGATTTTTACATAATAGCATTCAAAGACAAAAAAATTATGTGAGTGCGTGTGAGCATGGTCAATCATATTTGACTCTGCGACCCCATGGACTGTGGCTCACCAGGCTCCTCTGTCCATAGGATTTTCCAGGCAAGAATACTGGAGTGGTTGCCATTTCCTCCTTCAGGGGATCTTTCCAACCCAGGGATCAAACCAGCATCTCCTGCACTGCAGGCAGATTCTTTACCACTGGGTCATCTGGAAAGCCCCAAAAGTTGTGTACATCTAAATGCAAAACAGAACTCTGCACTCCATGGACACCATTCGACTATCTGCTCACAATCTCTCCAGGGGAAGGACAAACAGAAGCATAAAGAGGTTAAGGAGACAGTGGCCAGTAAGTAAGTTGTTTTGGAGGATTCAAAGTCATCTGACACTACAACTCAAAAACAAACTAACTTAAAGCATCTAGACTTTTTTTTTGAGTGAGCAACTCTCAAAATATCTAACAACTTCCTCATGTTAAAGATGTGGGGTTATGGACATTTTCACAAAGGTTTCTTCTTACACAGCAAAATAAGAAATGACATGAGAAATCCAGGCAGAAAAAGGGAAAAACATTAAGACTTCTGCATTCTTTTCAGAATATATTTATGATTATGATCTATCTACTGGTTTTACGATGCTGATAAAATAACTTTTTCTTAGGGCTTTCCAACTTCTTCTCTTAGCAAATATTGATAGCACCATCCTCTAAATTTAAGCTGAATAAAGACATTTAAGAATTCTTGCACATGGTGTTTCAAGCATTCATAAAAGTTTAAAAACTGAAACATTTAAATATTGGGGGGCTTTGAAAGGAATCTTATCTATCACTTTGTGAAACAAAAGGAAAAAATGATCCTATTTAAAATTCCTTCTATTATTTCCTTGTACCTTCGTAAAAAGGGTGTTAGAACTAAGGGTTCAAGTGAGTTCATTAAAATATTTCAGGTCTGTTTCACCTTCCAGAGTTCCTTAGCTCTAGTGTCCTTGAAGTTTTCTCTTCCTCCTGTCTGCAGGTTTTATCACTCACTCTCTCTCCCTTAAAATATAAGACCCAGAAGTAATGTAATTGATGTGAATGAAATACTTTTCTGAAGGATGGTTCTATCAAATCGTGGCTTACACTTAATTTGTAATGAACTAAAACTCCCCAGGTCTTTCACAGAAACCACAACCAAATTAGGGCTTATCCAATAAACTTCTTCCCAGACACTTTTCTGATCTGAAATGCAGCACTGTAATATTGTTCCTGTTTATTCAATTTCATCTAGTTGGGTTTGCTTGGCATGCCAATAAAATTCTAATTGAACCAGGTCCACCTAGTCCATGAGAGAACTCATTTCTCAAGACCAATTCTCATTTGGACTGATAAACTCTAAGTTGAGAAATAGTTTAGGAACAGAAAAAATTAAACAGGACTTTTCAATCTTAGGAAGAATGGGAAAACGTTGGAACAAGGAGTTAGTCACGGAGCTTATTTTAAATTTTTCATATTGATCTGGATGAGTTTGTTTTTAAAGCTGACACAATTTCTCATTCATAACTAAAACAATGCAATATTTAAAATATATATTTGTGAAAATGATGCACATAATTGAATGACAGTCACCAACATATATGAAATATTTACTGGACAAGCTGTGAGCTCAACTTTGTTATGCATTATCTCAGTTAAACACCACAACCGTCCTAGAAGGGAGGTAGTATTTACATCTTTTTACCGAAAAGAGAGGGAAAAAAAAAAGCTTAGAGAAGTTACTCAAAGACTTGACAGTGTGCAAAGTTTTGTTGGTTTTAATTAATAAAAGCTGTGTAAGCATCATCTTTGTGATAGTTTACTAAAAGTGGGGAAAAAATATAAATAGAAACTGGAGATAATTGTTTTCTGATGACTTCATAAGCATTTGCTTCAAGTAATTTTGCCTAATTTATTACACTATCACAATTATAAGACAGTCACTGAAAATCTGAACAATATACTAAATTATTTATTTAGAATGGACATGATTGAAATGGATATCTAGTATTGGGATAATCTAAAACAAAGACACTCCCTTAATAAGAAAATTACAAGTAACTGATTCCTTTTTGTCAGGAACTCATTTAATTCTGGCTCATCTTTCATTTTGATTCTTTGTCCAATTAAAATGGAGCCATTAATTATCCATTTAGCTCAGTCTTTAAAGGGGTTATTTCTCTCTTGAGTTCTTTAGGTTTTCTTTTATATAGAACTAAAATGTGGATCTTTCAAAAACCCATATAAATCATGGATCACAATAAAATGAAAACAAATTATTAATACCCTCTTCAATAAATATAATTGAAATGCACTGATTTAAGCATTCTGAATCTCTGAAATACATATAGAATCTAAAGTAATGAAAACTCTCAGCACACCCAGAGCATTACCTAAAGTCAGAGAATAAACAGCTAATAATCAAGTGGAGAAGGTGTTAAGAGCCTCACTCCTGTTTTAAAGCAGTCTGCTCTTCAGATAATACCCAGAGTGGAAGAACAAACTGGAAAAAGGTAGCTGACACCTGTGGTTATACAATGCTCAAGTACAGAAGGCCACAGATCTTCCTATGGAGAAAGGCAGGCAATCCTCCTCCCAGGGCTGGTATCAAGAACACAGGAACTGTGTAGTCCCAAGGGACCCATGGTCAGGAGGCCTCCGGTCTCAGAAGGAAGGGCCTTGTACTTGGTTTACTGCTCTGCCCTAGCCAGGAACCTCAGTCACTCTCTTCCCACATCCAGTCATCCCCAAGTTATGCTCTCTATTCTGATTTTTTCTTTTCCATTTAAACTTACCACTGTCTTCTCCCAGACTTAAGTAGCAGCCTCCTATGTGGCATCCCTCCTTTGAATCTATCTCAAAACTATCCTCTAAGATGAATGGTCTTTCTAAATGGCGTATCTGATCCTGCCTAAAATCACTGATCTCCTGAAAATAATCCCATGGCTACCCACTGATTTGAGCAAGAGTGAGCCTGTTATCTTGTTGGCTCAGCACCTGTACTTCTTTCACGAACATTATGGCTCTCCCTCCCGGGATTCTCCTACTGTTACCACCTGCAACAGTATCCTTCCCATAGCTGGCACCTGATCCAAGCTGGGCAAATCGGAGCCTTCTTCTGGGATTTTTCCAGGGTGGAGGAAGCTGCAAGATGTCAAAATCCAAAAGCCTATCAACATCCATGATTCCTGCCAAGTAGAGAAGGCTGCCAATAGCCAAAGTCAGTAATAAAAAATGGAGGGTCTTGGCACTTTGAGTTTCTGGTTCAGCCGACATCTCTACGTTTCTGTTTTAACTCTGGTTTGGATTCTCTGAGCCAATAAACTCCTCTTTTTGTTGAAGTGAGCTGAAGCTGTGTTTCTGTCCTTTGCTGTTACACATGACAAGGCACTTCATTAACTGGTTCCTACCAACCAACTGGTTCCTAAACAACAATTTTGCTGTTGTTGTTAGTCGCTCAGTTGTGTCTTTTGAGACCCCGTGGACTGTAGCCTGCCAGGCAGCCTCTGGCCATGGAATTCTTCAGGCAAGAATACTGGAGTGGGTTGCCAGTCCCTTCTCCAAGGGATCTTCATGACCCAGGGATCGAACCCAAAATGCTTAAATTATTCCACAAATTCAACTTGCTGTTTCAGAGCCCTTCCTCTGCACACATAAGTCTCTTTGCACCTTCAGCTCCAACTCTGGAGTCACCTTCTCAGTGAAATCTTCCCTGATTCCCCTGCTGAGTCAGGCATCCATGTCTTGCTTTCCAGTAAACTATGTGTAAGTTCTGGCTCTTATCACCATGGACTGAAACTGCTCCTATGGGTGACCAACTTGCCCTAGTAATGGCAGAGGACAGAGTTAAGTACTTCGGACTCTGGAACCCAACTGCCAAGCTTCCCAGTGAATAGCAGCAATTTAGTAGATTCCATGCCTCAATTTCTCATCCATAAATAAGAGCTAGAACAGCGTCTACTTTACAGGACGTTTGGGAAATGATGTGATAAGAACTTACAACAGAGCCCAATAACTGCTAGCTATACCATCAGGATCCTTGAAGGCAAAAACTGAAGTTATTTTTGTCTTTCCAACACAAATGGCGCAATGTCTCTTCCAAGGAATGACTTAACTGTTTGCTTGACTTCTAAAGAGCAAGCCAAAGGAGAGCGGGATACGAAGGGATCGCACCTAACAAGTGTCACAGAGGAAGTTATAACACAGGTGCAGACCCGGAGTTCGCCAAGGGTAAAGGAGGCGGGGTCGCCCTGACCCCTTCCAGGCAGCTGCTAATCGCATACACAGAGGAAACGCTCAAGAATGCCCCGCTTTCCGATAATCTAGGTTTGCCCCTTTTGCAGAGTTTACTGATTTCACCGGAGCTCCTAATTATCACTACACTGAGCTTTAGAAAAATATGTTTCCCGGGAAATCTCTTTAAGCAGGCGGAGATAAAGGAGGAACTGAGGTCTGCCAAGAGACCTACTGCCGGACAAACGGACTCGAGAGTACATGCCCTGAACCACTTCCAGACTCGCATGTAAGACGGCCACTTAACTGCCTTTTAATAATTCTCAGCTGGCGAAAGAACGTCTAAGGATTTGGGGCCGACCTTACGAATATTTAAATCATGAGCTGTGGCCACAGTGTGCAACTGCTCACCAGGTAACTCACTTATTTAAAAACGAATGAAGAAAACGCGTTTTGTTTCGGCAACCGCGGAAGAGGGCAGAAAAAGGGAACTCCGCTGCAAACCGCGGAGACTCGGCGTCACCTTCCCAGCGGCCGCCCCCTTAGGACCCGAAGCCGCCGCCGGGCGTCGAGAACCGCCGCGGGCGCGGCCCCGACCCCGGGCGGGGCTTCCTGGCCGGTGGGGCTCCCTCCTTTCCCGTCCCCACCCGCCTGCGGCCCTGCCGCGAGCGACAGTACCCGAAGAAAGTCCTGGATTCGCGGCGCTCATCTCAACCCAGCTTCCGGTCAGCAAGACAGGGACGAGGAAAAAGAGGAGAGCCATGTTTCTCCAGACTAACGCGGGTGCTGCCCAGCACCACGGCGGGTATACACCCGCGCGGACCTCGGGCTTAGGTCTTGCGTCACTTCCTCCGCCGAAAACCATCCCTCCAGCGGAGGCGGGGCGTGGACGGGAAAGTAGGGCGCGGACAGGGAGGCCGAGACCAGGACTGGGCGGCCAGCCTGGCCAGGAGGCGGGGCCAGGGCCGGGAGGCGGGGCCTGGGCGGGGAGGGCGGCCTGCGTGGGGGTAATTAGGGTTCCTCAGGGGAGGCTGAGGTGGCCTAGGAGGTTGAATCGGGTAGGCGAGCTGGAATACAGCGGGAAGTCAAAGAGAGGTCGCCTCTGTGGAAGCTCGGCGTTAAGGGCACGGCAGTCTGTGGTGGAGATCTTGGCTCACCCGTTTGTGAGCACCTTGGGTCCAAAGGTTATGTTCTTTAAGCTTGGCACTACTTGCCGTAATTCATCTTCCTCTTTTTTTGCAGTGTTCTAGGATTGCTGCTGCTGCTGCTTTTAAGTCGCTAGGTAGTGTCCGACTCTATGCGACCCCAGGGATGGCAGCCCACCAGGCTCTGCCATCCCTGGTAATCTACAGGCAAGAACACTGGAGTGGGTTGCCAGAAATTCCAATACTTTGGCCACCTGATGCGAAGAACTGACTTATTTGAAAAAACCCTCATGCTGGGAAAGATTGAAGGCGGGAAGAGAAGGGGAAGACAGAGGATAAGATGGTTGGATGGCATCACCGACTCAATGAACATGAGTTTGAGTAAACTCCGAGAGTTGGTGATGGACAGGGAGGCTTGGTGTGCTGCAGTCCATGGGGTCGCAAAGAGTAGGACACGACTGAGCAACTGAACTGAACTGAGGATTGCAGAACTTTGTTCTACGCCACAGATCAGATCAGATCAGTCCCTCAGTCATGTCTGACTCTTTGCGACACCATGAATCGCAGCATGCCAGGCCTCCCTGTCCATCACCAACTCCCAGAGTTGACTGAGACTCACGTCCATCGAGTCAGTGATGCCATCCAGCCATCTCATCCTCTGTCGTCCCCTTCTCCTCTTGCCCCCAATACCTCCCAGCATCAGAGTCTTTTCCAATGAGTCAACTCTTCGCATGAGGTGGCCAAAGTACTGGAGTTTCAGCTTTAGCATCATTCCTTCCAAAGAAAACCCAGGGCTGATCTTCAGAATGGACTGGTTGGATCTCCTTGCAGTTCAAGGGACTCTCAAGAGTCTTCTCCGACACCACAGTTCAAAAGAATCAATTCTTTGGCGCTCAGCCTTCTTCACAGTCCAACTCTCACATCCATACATGACCACAGGAAAGACCATAGCCTTGACTAGACGAACCTTTGTTGGCAAAGTAATGTCTCTGCTTTTGAATATGCTATCTAGGTTGGTCATAACTTTCCTTCCAAGGAGTAAGCGTCTTTTAATTTCATGGCTGCAGTCACCATCTGTAGTGATTCTGGAGCCCAGAAAAATAAAGTCTGACACTGTTTCCGCTGTTTCCCCATCTATTTCCCATGAAGTGATGGGACCGGATGCCACAATCTTATTTTTCTTAATGTTGAGCTTTAAGCCAACTTTTTCACTCTCCTCTTTCACTTTCATCAAGAGGCTCCTTAGTTCCTCTTCACTTTCTGCTATAAGGGTGGTGTCATCTGCATATCTGAGGTTATTGATATTTCTCCTGGAAATCTTGATTCCAGTTTGTGTTTCTTCCAGTCCAGTGTTTCTCATGGTGTACTCTGCATATAAGTTAAATAAACAGGGTGACAATATACAGCCTTGACAAACTCCTTTTCCTATTTGGAACCAGTCTGTTGTTCCATGTCCAGTTCTAACTGTTGCTTCCTGACCTGCATACAAATTTCTCAAGAGGCAGATCAGGTGGTCTGGTATTCCCATCCCTTTCAGAATTTTCCACAGTTTATTGTGATCCACACAGTCAAAGGTTTTGGCGTAGTCAATAAAGCAGAAATAGATGTTTTTCTGGAACTCTCTTGCTTTTTCCATGATCCAGCGGATGTTGGCAATTTGATCTCTGGTTCCTCTGCCTTTTCTAAAACCAGCTTGAACATCAGGAAGTTCATGGTTCACATATTGCTGAAGCCTGGCTTGGAGAATTTTGAGCATTAGTTTACTAGTGTGTGAGATGAGTGCAATTGTACGATAGTTTGAGCATTCTTTGGCATTGTCTTTCTTTGGGATTAGAATGAAAACTGACCTTTTCCCGTCCTGTGGCCACTGCTGAGTTTTCCAAATTTGCTGGCATATTGAGTGCAGCACTTTCACAGCATCATCTTTCAGGATTTGGAATAGCTCAACTGGAATTCCATCACCTCCATTAGCTTTGTTGGTAGTGATGCTTTCTAAGGCCCACTTGACTTCACATTCCAGGATGTCTGGCTCTAGGTCAGTCATCACACCATCGTGATTATCTGGGTCATGAAGATCTTTTTTGTACAGTTCTTCTGTGTATTCTTACCATCTCTTCTTAATATCTTCTGCTTCTGTTAGGTCCATACCATTTCTGCCCTTTATCCAGCCCATCTTTGCATGAAATGTTCCTTTGGTATCTCTGATTTTCTTGAAGAGATCTCCAGTCTTTCCCATTCTGTTGTTTTCCTCTATTTCTTTGCATTGATCGCTGAAGAAGGCTTTCTTATCTCTTCTTGCTATTTTTGGAACTCTGCATTCTGATGTTTATATCTTTCCTTTTCTCCTTTGCTTTTCGCTTCTCTTCTTTTCACAGCTATTTGTAAGGCCTCCCCAGACAGCCATTTTGCTTTTTTGCATTTCTTTTCCATGGGGATGGTCTTGATCCCTGTGTCCTGTACAGTGTCACGAACCTCATTCCATAGTTCATCAAGCACTCTATCTATCAGATCTAGTCCCTTAAATCTATTTCTCACTTCCACTGTATAATCATAAGGGATTTGATTTAGGTCATACCTGAATGGTCTAGTGGTTTTCCCTACTTTCTTCAATTTAAGTCTGAATTTGGCAATAAGGAGTTCATGGTCTGAGCCACAGTCAGCTCCTGGTCTTGTTTTTGCTGACTGTATAGAGCTTCTCCATCTTTGGCTGCAAAGAATATAATCAATCTGATTTCGGTGTTGACCATCTGGTGATGTCCACGTATAGAGTCTTCTCTTGTGTTGTTGGAAGAGGGTGTTTGTTATGACCAGTGCATTTTCTTGGCAAAACTCTATTAGTCTTTGCCCTCTTCATTCCGTATTCCAAGGCCAAATTTGCCTGTTACTCCAGGTGTTTCTTGACTTCCTACTTTTGCTTTCCAGTCCCCTATGATGAAAAGGACATCTTTTTTGGGTGTTAGTTCTAGAACGTCTTGTAGGTCTTCATAGAACCATTCAACTTCAGCTTCTTCAGCATTACTTGTTGGGCATAGACTTGGATTACTGTGATATTGAATGGTTTGCCTTGGAAACGAATAGAGATCATTCTGTCGTTTTTGAGATTGCATCCAAGTACTGCATTTCAGACTCTTTTGTTGACCATGATGGCTACTCCATTTCTTCTGAGGGATTCCTGCCCACAGTAGTAGATACAATGGTCATCTGAGTTAAATTCACCCATTCCAGTCCATTTCAGTTCACTGATTCCTACAAGGTCAACATTCCCTCTTGCCATCTCTTGTTTGACCACTTCCAATTTGCCTTGATTCATGGACCTGACATTCCAGGTTCCTATGCAATATTGCTCTTTACAGCATCGGACCTTGCTTCTATCACCAGTCACATCCACAGCTGGGTATTGTTTTTGCTTTGGCTCCATCCCTTCATTCTTTCTGGAGTTATTTCTCCACTGATCTCCAGTAGCATATTGGGCACCTACTGACCTCGGGAGTTTCTCTTTCAGTATCCTATCATTTTGCCTTTTCATACTGTTCATGGGGTTCTCAAGGCAAGAATACTGAAGCGGTTTGCCATTCCCTTCTCCAGTGGACCACATTCTGTCAGATCTCTCCACCATGACCTGCCCATCTTTGGTTGCCCCATGGGCATGGCTTAGTTTCACTGAGTTAGACCAGGCTGTGGTCCTAGTGTGATTAGATTGACTAGTTTTCTGTGAGTATGGTTTCAGTGTATCTGCCCTCTGATGCCCTCTTACAACACCTACCGTCTTACTTGGGTTTCTCTTACCTTGGGCGTGGGGTATCTCTTCACGGCTGCTCCAGCAAAGCACAGCCATTGCTCCTTACCTTGGACGAGGGGTATCTATGCCACAACCTGGCCATAATTCTTCCTTTACCACGTATTAGCTTTTGGCATCAATGCCTCTGGGAATTTGAGAGTTTCAGGCAGAAAGAGCCCTTACATGGCTTCTGTAATCCCTGCATTTGTAGTTGAGGAACCAGAAGGTTTGCCGGGAAGTGGTTTGTGCAAACTGTCACAGCCCAAATCTAATTGGCTCGGGCAAGAACTACTTTATTTCTTGGAGGAAAAAGAACTTGCATTACCTTTTCAGCTATTAAATAGCAGCCTCTCATCATAAGATCTGCCCTCTTATCTCTATGACCACATCTCCTATTACTCTGCATCGCCTCACCTATTCTCTTTCAGCCACATTGGCCTCTACCCTTCTTAGAACATTCCAGGATCATGCTTAGATATGCATATGGCTAACTACCTAGCTTGCCTCAAGTGTTTGCTTATGGCTTTCTGCAAAATTTTGGGATTGCAACCCATCTTCCCATCCTCTTTACCTTGCCCTACTGTTTTTTTGGTGTGTGTGTGTGTGTGTGTGTGTGTGTGTGTGTGTGTGTGTGAGGGGCATTTATCACCTTCCCTCATGCTCTACAATATGTATATTGATGTTTATTTTCTCATCTTTGTAGAATGTAAGTGCTGTAGGGTTGAAATCTTTGGGACTCATTTAGTATTTGTTGGATGAAAGAAGGCATGATCACATTAAAATTAAAAATTTTTTTAGAAAAACATTATGAAGATGTACAACATAGACAGGAAATATTAGCAAGATCACTTTATTTATAATAATAAATCCCTTAGCTCAGTATTTCTGAAAATCAGTATGAACAACCTGGGATCTTGTTAAAATGCAGATTTGGATTCAGTTGGTCAGATTCAGGTTGGGCCTTGAGAGTCTGCATTTGTAACAAAATACACAAAGAATGCCAATGGCCATAGTTCTAAGATCATACTTTGAATAGGAAGGGTTTAACACAAGTAAACTGTTTGGGGTAATATTTTATTTTTTGAGTTTATGGTGTTCAATGTCTGCTTGGTTGGTTATAACAGGATACCACAAACTCAGTAGTTTATAAACCACAAGATTATATTTCTCCTAGTCTTGAGGCTTGGAGAAGGCAGTGGCACCCCACTCCAGTACTCTTGCCTGGAAAATCCCATGGATGGAGGAGCCTGGTAGGCTGCAGTCCATGGGGTCGCTAAGAGTCGGACACGACTGAGCAACTTCGCTTTCACTTTTCACTTTCATGCATTGGAGAAGGAAATGGCAACCCACTCCAGTGTTCTTGCCTGGAGAATCCCAGGGATGGGGGAACCTGATGGGCTGCCGTTTCGGGTCGCACAGAGTCGGACACAACTGAAGCGACTTAGCAGCAGCAGCAGTAGCAGTCTTGAGGCTACAAGTCCAAGATAAGAATGCCAACATGGGCAGATTAGGGCTGCAGTACTCTTCTAAGTTGGGCTTCCTTGGCAGCTCAGATGGTAAAGTGTCTGCCTACAATGCGGGAGACCTGGGTTTGATCCCTGGGTCGGGAATTTCCCCTGGAGAAGGAAATGGCAACCAACTCCAGTACTCTTACCTGGAAAATCCCATGGATGGAGGAGCCTGGTAGGCTACAGTCCCCGGGGTCACAAAGAGTTGGACACGACTGAGCCACTTCACTTCACTTCACTCTTCTAGGTGGCAGGCTTCTAACTGTTTACTCACTTGACAGAAGAGGGAGGGATCTCTCTTTTATAAGGTGTTAATTCCATTCCTGAGGGCTCCACCTTCATGACTCCAGCACCTCCCAAAGGTCACACCACCTAATATCATCACCTTTGAGGGTTAGAATTTCAACATGTGAATTTTGGTGGTATATATACAATCAGACCATAGCACTCCCTTTATAAAAGTCACCTTCTAATCAGTGCAAGGATACAAGGATAAATAAGTTCCCTGGTGGCTCAGACAGTAAAGCGTCTGCCCACAATGCGGGAGATCCGGGTTAGATCCCTGGGCTAGGAGATCCTCTGGAGAAGGAAATGGCAACCCACACTAGTACTTTTGCCTGGAAAATTCCACAGACAGAGGAGCCTTGTAGGCTACAGTTCATGGGGTCGCAAAGAGTCAGACACAACTGAGCGACTTCATTTTGCTGTATAGGAGTTTATGGAGCATAATGTTCAATTCAATTGAACATAATATTCAATTCAGTTCAGTAAATATTTTTGTAGTAGCCATCAAAGGTTGAGTTACCCATGGAGTAGACTCTTAGGGGAGATTAGTGTACAGACATGCTCTTGTATGCTCTTGGGATTGACTCCTGCGAAAGGGAGGTGGAGGAAACAGGATTGAGCAGAGGGAGGTGAGCTATGATGCCTTCCTAATAAAGACTTCAGCTGATCCCTTCCAGGCCTTTTAGAGGTATCTTTGAGTTGGCATGAGTGGCTGGGTCTTCAACTCCCAAGACTGATTAGTCATTGAGTATCAACCACCCAGAAAAGGGACATGTTTGGGGTTGCCTGTTTCTTTCAGTGGGGCATTCTCTTCAAAAAGATACATATACCCCCAGTGTTTATTGCAGCACTATTTACAATAACGAGAACATGGAAGCAAACTCAGTTCAGTTCATTCACTCAGTTGTGTCTGACTCTTTGCAACCCCATGAACTGCAGCATGTCAGGCCTCCCTGTCCATTACCAACTCCTAGAGTTGACCCAAACTCATGTCCATTGATTCAGTGATGCCATCCAACCATCTCATCCTCTGTCATCCCCTTCTCCTCTTGCCTTCAATCTTTCCCAGCATCAGGGTCTTTTCAAATGAGTCAGCTCTTCACATCAGGTGTTCGAAGTATTGGAGTTTCAGCTTCAACCTCAGTCCTTCAAATGAACATTCAGGGCTGATTTCCTTTAGGATGGACTGATTGGATCTCCTTGCAGTCCAAGGGACTCTCAAGAGTCTTCTCCAACACCACAGCTCAAAAGCATCAATTTTTCGGCACTCAGCTTTCTTTATAGTCCAACTCTCACATCCATACATGACTACTGGAAAAACTATAGCCTTAACTAGATGGACCTTTTTTGGCAAAGGAATGTCTCTGCTTTTTAATATGCTGTCTAGGTTGGTCATAACTTTTCTTCCAAGGAGTAAGTGTCTTTTTATTTCATGGCTGAAGTCACCATCTGTAGTGATTCTGGAGCCCAGAAAAATAAAGTCTGACATTGTTTCCACTGTTTCCCCATCTATTTCCCATGAAGTGATGGGACCAGATGCCATGATCTTCGTTTTCTGAATGTTGAGCTTTAAGCCAACTTCTTTACTCTCCTCTTTCACTTTCATCACAAGGCTCTTTAGTTCTTCTTCACTTTCTGCCATAAGGGTGGTGTCATCTGCATATCTGAGGTTATTGATATTTCTCTCAGCAATCTTGATTCCAGCTTGTGCTTCATCCAGCCTAGCATTTCTCATGATGTACTCTGCATATAAGTTAAATAAGCAGGGTGACAATATACAGCCTTGACGTACTCCTTTTCCTATTTGGAGCCAGTCTGTTGTTCCATGTCCAGTTCTAACTGTTGATTCCTGACCTGCATACAGATTTTTCAAGAGGCAGGTCAGGGGGTCTGGTGTTCCCATCTCTTTCAGAATTTTCCACAGTTTATTGTGATCCACACAATCAAAGGCTTTGGCATAGTCAATAAAGCAGAAGTAGATGTTTTTCTGGAACTCTCTTGCTTTTTCAATGATGCCCATCAACACATGAATGGATAAAGAAATTATGGTACATATATAGAATGGAATGTTAATTATAAAATAAAACGAATTTGAGTCAGTTATAGTGAGGTGGATAAACCTAGAGGGTATTATACAAAGTGAAGTAAGTCAGAAAGAGAAAAACAAATGTTATATATTAACACATATATATGGAATCTAGAAAAATGGTACAGATGAACCTATTTGCAGGGCAAAAATAGAGAGGCAGACATAGAAAATGGACTTGTGGAGACAGCGGGAGAAAAATAGTTTGAGTTGAATTGAGAGACTAGCATTGACATATATACACTACCATGTGTAAAATAGAAAGCTAGTGGGAAGCTGCTGCATAACCCAGGGAGCTCAGCTTGGTGCTTAGTCATGACCTAGAGGGGTGAGATGCAGGTGGGATGGCAGTGAGGTTCAAGAGGGTGGGAATATATGTGTACACATTCACTTTATTGCACAACAGAAACCAACGTGACATTGTAAAGTGATTATCCTCCAGTTAAAAATAAATTAAAAAGTGAGGCATTCTCCAAAGGCAGCTGGCAGCTGAGGGTGTCTGCCAGTAGCACTCCCAGTAGTAGGGAGAGAATGGTACGAAATTTTCTATTCCTGGGCAGAGCTCTGCAGTCAACATCTGCTGCAGTATCTATTTTTTGGCAGCATTATGCTAGTCACTTGGAGACTAAAGTTACTTATTAATTCATTAAATGTTATTGAGCACCACTGTGTATATCCAACACTGCTACACACTGAGGTGTAGACTTAAACAAGAGAGAGATGGCCTCTGTGTTCATGGAGCTTACAGTCTAGTGAGAGATTGAGCAGGTATTAATCAAGCTATTGTTGTTGTCATTTAGTCACTTAATGAGTCTTGACTCTTTTGCGACCCCATGGACTGTAGGCCACCAGGCTCTTCTGTCCATGGGATTTCCCAGACAAGAATACTGGAGAGGGCTGCCAGTTCCTCCTCCAGGGGATCTTTCTGACCCGGGGACCAAACCCATATCTCATGCATTGCCAGGTGGATTCTTTACCACTGAGCCACCTGGGAAGCCCAATAAAGCTATTACAAGTATTGAAATTGTAAGTTTTATCAGGAGAGTGATGGGTTTACAGGAGCATGAACAGGAACTTAATCTAAGTTTTAAGGACTCTTTTTTTAGGTGGTTACAACTTTGTTAGAACCTGAAGGATGGAAGGGTATTAGCCTGAATAAAGCTGGGTGATGGGGGAATCACAGGCTAATAAGAGGGGTAAGAGGAAGATCAGTAGAATAAGTTAAAAATTCAATATATAAATCTTATATAGTCACACAGAAGTCACATGAGCAGTGCCAGTTTCCTTGGTAAACATCTAATGCCTAAGGCCAGAGAATATCCAAGTATATGTTGGTCCGCGTTATATCCTCTGGTGAGTTTTTAAAACCAAGACCACTAATGTGGGGTGAGGGATGGTTAAATCCAAGGTCAAGTGCATAGAGAAGTGCTGCTCAGGAGTAAAGCTACATTTTATAGGCCACATTCAACATATCCTGCTGCTGCTTCTGCCAAGTCGCTTCAGTCGTGTCCGACTCTGTGCAACCCCATAGAGGAAGTTAAATAAAGGCCAAATAAAGTAATTTTAGAAGTCAAAACTATGTTCTAATGAGAATGGGGACAGGGTGTACAGCAAAAACTATGCTTTTGGCTCCTGGCAGTGTGCATTTCCTTCCTTGTTTCTCTAGCACAAAAATGTCTGTCAGTTTCTCTGTAAAGGGGACAGACTGAAAAGTCTGTGGCTAAAACATTTAGTTCTGAATTCTGATTGTTCTATAAATTAAACCCAGTATGCCCTCCACACTGCTCCTTACTTAACTGTGTGGAGGGCATACTGGGTTTAATTTATAGAACATTCAGAATTACTTAACTGTGTTTTTGTCATTATATGTCCGCAGACACGTAAGCACTGAAATTATGGTGATCATTACAAAGAGAAGAACAGGATTATTGGAGCCTAAGTTTTCTCTGTCTTCCGCTAGAAAATAATCTCAGTGTTTTCCTCACTGTAGTAGTCCCTGCACCTAGGCAAGTGCCTAATCGCAGAGTTATGTTGCACAATGGTCTTCCTAAAATCAAGTGGCATAATTTGATACCATGGGCATGTTTCCCCCATGATTCTCCCAGTCATAAGTAATGCTGTACAGTTCAGTTCAGTCGCTCAGTCATGTCCGACTCTTTGCGATCCCATGAATCGCAGCACGCCAGGCCTCCCTGTCCATCACCAACTCCCAGAGTTCACTGAGACTCACGTCCATCGAGTCAGTGATGTCATCCAGCCATCTCATCCTCTGTCGTCCCCTTCTCCTCCTGCCCCCAATCCCTCCCAGCATCAGGGTCTTTTCCAATGAGTCAACTCTTCGCATGAGGTGGCCAAAGTACTGGAGTTTCAGCTTTAGCATCATTCCTTCCAAAGAAATCCCAGGGCTGATCTCCTTCAGAATGGACTGGTTGGATCTCCTTGCAGTCCAAGGGACTCTCAAGAGTCTTCTCCAACACCACAGTTCAAAAGCATCAATTCTTCGGCGCTCAGCCTTCTTCACAGTCCAACTCTCACATCCATACATGACCACAGGAAAAACCATAGCCTTGACTAGACGAACCTTTGTTGGCAAAGTAATGTCTCTGCTTTTGAATATGCTATCTAGGTTGGTCATAACTTTCCTTCCAAGGAGTAAGCGTCTTTTAATTTCATGGCTGCAGTCACCATCTGCAGTGATTTTGGAGCCCAGAAAAATAAAGTCTGACACTGTTTCCACTGTTTCCCCATCTATTTCCCATGAAGTGATGGGACCGGATGCCATGATCTTAGTTTTCCAGCATTTCTCATGATATACTCTGCATGTAAGTTAAATAAACAGGATGACAATATACAGCCTTGACGTACTCCTTTTCCTATTTGGAACCAGTCTGTTGTTCCATGTCCAGTTCTAACTGTTGCTTCCTGACCTGCATACAGATTTCTCAAGAGGCAGATCAGGGGGTCTGATATTCCCATCCCTTTCAGAATTTTCCACGGTTTATTGTGATCCACACAGTCAAAGGCTTTGGCATAGTCAATAAAGCAGAAATAGATGTTTTTCTGGAACTCTCTTGCTTTTTCCATGATCCAGCGGATGTTGGCAATTTGATCTCTGGTTCCTCTGCCTTTTCTAAAACCAGCTTGAACATCAGGAAGTTCACAGTTCACATATTGCTAAAGCCTGGCTTGGAGAATTTTGAGCATTAGTTTACTAGCGTGTGAGATGAGTGCAATTGTGCAGTACTTTGAGCATTCTTTGGCATTGCCTTTGTTTGGGATTGGAATGAAAACGGGCCTTTTCCAATCCTGTGGCCACTGCTGAGTTTTCCAAATTTGCTGGCATATTGAGTGCAGCACTTTCACAGCATCATCTTTCAGGATTTGGAATAGCTCAACTGGAATTCCATCACCTCCATTAGCTTTGTTGGTAGTGATGCTTTCTAAGGCCCACTTCACTTCATATTCCAGGATGTCTGGCTCTAGGTCAGTCATCACACCATCGTGATTATCTGGGTCATGAAGATCTTTTTTGTACAGTTCTTCTGTATATTTTTGCCATCTCTTCTTAAAATCTCCTGCTTCTGTTAGGTCCATACCATTTCTGTCCTTTATCCAGCCCATCTTTGCATGAAATGTTCCTTTGGTATCTCTGATTTTCTTGAAGAGATCTCCAGTCTTTCCCATTCTGTTGTTTTCCTCTATTTCTTTGCATTGATCGCTGAAGAAGGCTTTCTTATCTCTTCTTGCTATTCTTTGGAACTCTGCATTCAGATGTTTATATCTTTCCTTTTCTCCTTTGCTTTTCGCTTCTCTTCTTAATTAATTCTAAACCCTAAACTATTAATTAATCCTTAATTAATTCTAAACCCTAAACTCAGCAAACTTATTTTGCCATAAACATTCCCCTCACAAACAGTTCTCAGATAATAATCCTTCCCATGGCCTCAAGCTGCGGCCTACATGCTCATCCTGGGACATTCTTTGTAAAGATCCTTGAACAAATGTCAATGGTTATTTTATAGATTATTTTCTGGGCACAACTGCAGAAGGCTTTGTGCTTTCTCATGCTTCTCTCAAGCACCTTAACAGTCTTTCCAGCCAACTCAACTGAAGAAAGGAAAGAACAAGTCAGAATCACAAGGCCTAAATCCTTCATCCCGGGACTGTGCCTGTGAGATGAGGAGAGGGAGTTGGGGCCGTGCCTCCATTTTGTCAGTAATGCCTAACACGGCTCCCGACAGTTAATAACCTTTCTTCTTGTTTCCTTCCCACTACAGAGGCTATACAATCTCAGTAGTCACTTTCAGAACCTTCGTGGCAGCAGCATAGTCATATGACATAGTTCTGGTTCATGAGACATAAGCAGAAGTCTGCGAGCATGTGTATGCACGTGCTTGTGTGTGTGTGTGTGTGTGTGTGTGTGTGTGTGTGTGAGGCAGATTCAACAAGAGAGCTTGCTGGCTTTGACCCTTCTCTAATCTTTTTGGCTTAAATGTTGGCACATGGTGCCTGGATCTGCAGCAGCTATCATAAGGCTGGTTTTTCACAATTAAGGATGAAAAACCAACAGCTAAAAATGGAAGGCCAGAAAAAATAGAAAGACTGAGATTTGGGTGTTAGCATTGAGCAGGTGAACCAGTATCTGGTACCACCTACCTCTGGGTTCTTGTTATAGGAGGTAAAATAAAATCCTATGGATTGAAGTCATTGCCAGTTGGATTTTTTGTTAATTAAGCTTTAATCAAGTTAATTAAGTTTTCTATTAATTTTTCTCACTCAGTGTCAGACCAAGTTAAATAAATGCTCTTTCAGAGAGCTGAGATGTAACACAGTGGAAGGAAAGATGGCTGGACAGAGGGGGTGCGAAAGAGGGAAAAGGAAAAAAAGAAGCACCGAGAAACTCAGGGACAGAAAATAGAGCACTAGAACAGTAAGCAAAGAAGAACCTTTGTTGAAGGGAAACAAGAGGCCCAAGCCTTGGAGATGCAGCAGTAACCCAAGGCTTTGTAGCACTGCTGTGTACCTGAACAGTATTCCCTCACTGTGGTCTCTAAGGACCCCCTCACCGGTGACTGTTTCCTCTTTTGACTTTCCCATACATTTGCACCACAATTCTTTGTCACTTAAGGTAATCAGAGTCTCTGTCTCTTGCAACTAAAATAGCCCACCTGTCATAATTTCTAGCCAGTGTGTGGTCAGTTCCATAAAGAAGAGCTACCATGTTTTTAGAAAACATTTCTCAGTATCCCACAAAACACTGGGCTGGGTAAACTGTTGCTGAGCAAGAATCAAGCAATGTAAAGAAGCATGCAGTTTGTCTTGGGTGCCTTGAACTTCCTCTTTCAGAGTTTCTTCCTCTTGAAGTGCTTTCCTGTGTCTCGCCAATGCCCGGTACCCTCTTACTGCTTTTCAGACAAGAGTCCTTCTGCTTTGAGAATAACTAGAACTGCCTTGGTTAACAAGGTTTCAGCTTAAGGTTTCTCTCCACCTCAATCTTTGATCAACATTTAGGTTGTTCCTAAAGAACCACAGTAAGTGGTTCTTTAATCTGCAAGCAGATGTTCTTTGCTGGCTGTGAGTAAAGATGGGTAAACAGATTAGTTTATAGATATCAGCATTCTGATAGCCATTTTTGGAGATATTTTAGCATTATAGACAGTTTCTAAGTAACAAAACAATGGATTTACAGTGACGGTGTAACAACAGTGACATTGGAAATCTTGACAAGAAGAGTAAGATACTTGGCTCTGAAACAGGGATCTTTTAGGTGTCTTTAAAATTATGCTATGACAACCCACTTTCCAAAAGACAGGACACACCTAATACTAGTTACTGCAAACTCACAGCTCATGAACTAAAGTCAGCCAATAGACATGTTTTGTTTGGTCACCAGGGCTGGTAGAGTATGTATGCATGTGTGCTAAGTCACTTTAGTTGTGTCTGACTCTTTGTGACCCCGTGCACTGTAGCCTACCAGGCTCCTCTGTCCATGGGAGTCTCCAGGCAAGAATACTGGAGATGGTTGCCATACCCTCCTAGAGGGGATCTTCCCAACCCAGGAATCAAACCCACATCTCCTCTGTCTCCTGCATTGCACGTGGATTCTTTACCTGCTATTGGGGAAGCCCAGGTAGAGTATAGATTCCTTTTAAGTTTTTAATATCTACATTTATTAATATTATCCTGTACACCAATACTCGGCTTCTGGAGCAAAGCAGAATATTATTTACTTACAGCAAATGATCATTCCATCTTCTCTCTGTCCCAACTCTTATCCCTGGGCCATGCAGTGAGAACCAGATGTCATCCTACTCAAAACAGTGTCTACTGTAGGTGAGCAACTCACTCCCCAGAATCAACCTGCACATTTATTTATCTCTCCCATTCTGAGAGGCAAAGTAAAATCTTTTGCTTCATATTATAAACAAATTCTCCTTGAGGAACAAAGGAGCAGGATCCTGGATTTTTACTCTTTGGGATGTAAATAAATTTATTGACATGAAGATAAGACTAGAGTTTCCAGCTTCACATCACAGATGTCCTGAATTGGGTGGGTGGGGGGGAGATGATGGGGATAGGGGGAGGGGATTGCATCGCTCTATGACATTAAAAAAAACCCACAGCTCTAAGTAAATCTCTCTGGAATTCACAATAAGTAATCACTCATAAATTCATGTCGAGTCTTGTTCTTTTAGCTCAGATTACAAAGGCCCTTAAAATTTGCTCAGAAAATCATGACATAAAAATATAAAACATGAAAACTTTCTCTACTGTTTACTGTCCCAGTTGAACCACAGTCTCACTGTCTCAATCACTTCACACAGTGCTTAATTTAGTCTGCCTTCTGAGTTCTTGCAGCAATTTGAGTTTGGGACTCCCTATTTCATATCATCCTTTACTTTAGTTCAGTTCAGTCGCTCAATCGTGTCCGACTCTTTGCGACCCCATGAATCGCAGCACGCCAGGCCTCCCTGTCCATCACCAACTCCCAGAGTTCACTGAGACTCACGTCCATCGAGTCAGTGATGCCATCCAGCCATCTCATCCTCTGTTGTCCCTTTCTCCTCCTGCCCCCGATCCCTCCCAGCATCAGGGTCTTTTCCAATGAGTCAACTCTTCGCATGAGGTGGCCAAAGTACTGGAGTTTCAGCTTTAGCATCATTCCTTCCAAAGAAATCCCAGGGCTGATCTCCTTCAGAATGGACTGGTTGGATCTCCTTGCAGTCCAAGGGACTCTCAAGAGTCTTCTCCAACACCACAGTTCAAAAGCATCAATTCTTCGGCGCTCAGCCTTCTTCACAGTCCAACTCTCACATCCATACATGACCACAGGAAAAACCACAGCCTTGACTAAAGGGACCTTTGTTGGCAAAGTAATGTCTCTGCTTTTGAATATGCTATCTAGGTTGGACATAACTTTCCTTCCAAGGAGTAAGCGTCTTTTAATTTCATGGCTGCAGTCACCATCTTCAGTGATTTTGGAGCCCCCCAAAATAATACTTAGTTGGCTGTGCTGGGATCTTTAGTTGCAGCATACAAACTCTTAGTTGCAGCATGTGAGATCTAGTTCCCTGACCAGGAATCTAACCTGGGCCGCCTGCATTGGGAGTGCAGGGTCTTAGCCCCTACACCACCAGGGAAATCCCTCATTCTTTGGTTTAAATTAACCTTTAATGTAAGTTTTCCACCAAGCTATCACAGTCAGTACTTTGATCAAAGAATGTATATGTGCTACCATCTAGACCTCTAAAAGGAGAATTGAAATACATTATGTGAAAGAAGAATTTATAATTTTTTGGACTAGAAATAAAACCAAAATGAGAAGAAAATTTCTTACTACTTGCTAAAGATGGAATGTCTGTGTCTCCCCCACCCCTCAATTCATATGTTAAATGCTAACTCCTAGTGTGATGTATTAGGAGGTGGGCCTTTTGTGGGGATGAATAGGTCACAAGGTAGAGCCCTCATGAGTGGCATTACTGCCCTTATAAGAGAATAGTATTGAAACATGTATATTACCATATGTGAAATAGATCGCCAGTCCAGGTTCAATGCATGAGAGGGCGCTCAGGGCCGGTGCACTGGGATGACCCTGAGGGATGGAATGAGGAGTGAGGTGGGAGTGGGATTCAGGATGCGGGGACACATGTACACCCATGGCTGATTCATGTCAATATATGGCAAAAACCACTACAATATTGTAAAGTAATTAGCCTCCAATTAAAATAAATAAATTAATTTACAAAAAAAAAAAAAAAAAAAACCCCAGAGAACTTGCCCCTTCCCTCATGTGAGAACCCAGCAAGAAGATGACTGGCTGTGAGCCAGAAAGAGGGCCTTTACCAATTCTGCTTTGGTGAATTGGTCTTGGACTTTGGTCTTGGGCTTCCCAGCCTCCAAAACTGTGAGAAATAAATTTCTGTTGCTTATAAGCCACTCAGTCTAAGATATTGTTCTATAGAAGCCTGAACAGGCTAAGATATTACTCCAAAGTATGTAGCAAACAATTTTATCTGCATGGAAATTTGTCATATGGAAGTGTGTTAATTTTGTTAGAGAATCCTGGCTGCTGCTTGGGAGTGAGCAAGACAGTCTTTTCTTCAGTCAGTCTACCATCAGACATTTCATCAGTGCAGTGCACGGATTAAGCATGAAGCCTCTGAAGTTGGTCTGCCTGGGTTTATCACCACTGAATAACTTCTCTGTTCCTCAGTTTCATTACCTGTAAGTGGAGATAGAATCATGTGTACCACATAGGGTCATTGTGAAGGTTAAACGAGATAGTTGTGCCTGTGGCTTAGCCCCAGGCCTGACAAGAAAGTAGATAAATATTAGCTGTTTGTTATTATTTGCTCAATATGCCCACCACAGTTATATAAATAAGAATAAGCTGTCATTCCTTTTCTGAAGAACTTGTTTTATGAGAGAGAAACAGAGGGGGAAGAGTTGTAAACTAAAAATGACATTACAGCTTTATTTGTCTTTCAATAAAAGTTTGTGCCAACTCTAGTGAGAACACAGCAGGGAGTGGCCAGTTCTACTCAAAGTGGTGGAAAAAACAATCAGGAAGTTCTTTACAAGATGCAGGGATCTTTGAACTAAATCTTGAAACCAGTTTTTTTCTCACCATCTTGATCTCCTAGCAACCACCAAATACTGGTGGAGAAAATAAAACAGAAATTTTTAATAGTACGTATTTTCCTATAGACTACTAAGAAATGACTATCTTTGACAAAAAAAAAAAAAAAAAAAAGCTTACTGCTGTAGATTTCAATGATGCAAGTACTCTCTGCTTGCATTTCCCCTGTTTTTGTTTTTCATGGCTCCTGAACTTATAGACCCACAGACTCTACACTTCTACCACACCCACTTCTTTAGTCATTCATGTCAGATTCAAGAACATTGGCAGTCTGGTAGAAGACTATAAGAACTTGGTCTTTTTGTCTTATTGAGGTATAATTGACATATAAAATTTTATTAGTTTCAAATGTACAACATGATTCGATATTTTATACATTGTGAAATGATCACCACGATAAGTCTAGTTACATCTATCACCATATATAATTACAACATTTTTCTTGTGATCAGAACTTTTAAGAGCTACTACCAAAGAAAGGCAATGCTAAAGAATGCTCAAACTATCACACAATTGCAGTCATCTCACATGCTAGCAAAGTAATAACTCAAAATTCTCCAAGACAAGCTTCAACAGTATGTGAACTGTGAACTTCCAGATGTTCAAGCTGGATTTAGAAAAGGCAGAGGAACCAGAGATCTAATTGCCAACATCTGTTGGATCATCAAAAAAGCAAGAGAGTTCCATCTATTTCTGTTTTATTGACTATGCCAAAGCCTTTGACTGTGTGGATCACAATAAACTGTGGAAAATTCTGAAAGAGATGGGAATACCAGACCCCCTGACCTGCCTCTTGAAAAATCTGTATTCAGGACAAGAAGCAACAGTTAGAACTGGACATGGAACAACAGACTGGTTCCAGATAGGAAAAGGAGTACGTCAAGGCTGTATATTGTCATCCTGCTTATTTAACTTATATGCAGAGTACATCATGAGAAACGGTGGGCTGGATGAAGCACAAGCTGGAATCAAAATTGCTGGGAGAAATATGAATAACTTCAGATATGCAGATGACACCACCCTTATGGCAAAAAGCGAAGAACTAAAGAACCTCTTGATTAAAGTGAAAGAGGAGAGTGAAAAAGTTGGCTTAAGACTCAACATTCAGAAAACGAAGATCATGGCATCTGGTCCCATCACTTCATGGCAAATAGATAGGGAAACAGTGTCAGACTTTATTTTCTTGGGCTCCAAAATCACTGCAGGTGGTGACTGCAACCATGAAATTCAAGGACGCTTACTCCTTGGAAGGAAAGTTATAACCAACCTAGACAGCATATTAAAAAGCAGAGAGATTACTTTGCCAGTAAAGGTCCATATAGTCAAAGCTATATATGATTTTTCCAGTAGTCATGTATGGATGTTGAGAGTTGGACTATAAAGAAAGCTGAGTGCCAAAGAATTGATGCTTTTGAACTGTGGTGTTGGAGAAGGCTCTTGAGAGTCCCCTGGACTGCGAGGAGATCCAATCAGTCCATCCTAAGGGAAACCAGTTCTGAATATTCATTGCAAGGAATGATGTTGAAACTGAAACTCTGATACTTAGGCCACCTGATGCGAAGAGCTGACTTATTTGAAAAGACCCTGATGCTGGGAAAGATTGAGGCGGGAGAAGAAGGGAATGACAGAGGATGAGATGGGGGGATGGCATGCCGACTCAATGGACATGAGTTTGAGTAAACTTTGGGAGCTGGTGATGGACAGGGAGGCCTGGTGTGCTGCATTCCATGGGGTTGCAAAGAGGCCAACACAACTGAGCAACTGAACTGAACTGAACTCTTAGCAGCTTGCAAATATGCAATACTGTATTATAAGCTAGAGTCACCATGCTGTATGTTACATTTTCATGACTTATTTATTTTATAACCAGAAATTTATCTCTTTTGACACCCTTTAGCTATTTCCCCCACCTCCACCTCCCATTTCTGGCAACCCTTCAATTTGTTCTCTGTCTATGAAGGAACTTGCTTATGAAAACCACGATATAATGAAGTTATCACTATCTCTTAGGCCAAAAGAGGGACGAACAATTTAATCCTGACCTAAGTGAAGATATTTAGCATAATTTTTCAAAACCACATCAAAAAAGGAGATATGATTTTGATGGAAACACAGAAAAAATGAAGAATTCACATAGGTAAAATCATGGAGTATGTCACCAGCAGTGTCGGAAAAAAGAGATGTCATTTCTGGATTATACATGCATGTAGTCCCTTTGCCAGAGAATACTATGGTTAATTAAGAGTGTAGTAAGCCAGACTGTCTGGGCTCAGATCCCAGCTGCATTACTTAATAACTCTGTAACTTGAGTACGTTATTATACGCTGCATGCCTCTCCTTTCTTGTCTCTGAAATGTTGAAGAAGAGTCATACTCACCTCAGTAGGGCAGATCTAAGACTTCAGTGAATGGGGGTAGGAGTGTTAGCGCAATGCCTGACACACAGAAAGTGCTTGAGAAATCATAGCCAGTATTTCTCTTTTCTCAGCATTACCTCATCAGTTTCATCATTTTTCCTCCAGCCCCAAATACCAGCACACTCTGTAACACAAGTCCGGTCCATTTTGACATTTCTGATATTAACTTTAGTTATTTAGTGGGACTGAAGCTGAACCTGGCTAGTGGTGTTAGGTGTGATGGAAGAAATTGTCAAATATTTAATGTATGTGGAAGTCCTTCTGACTTATACATGATTTAGCTTGAGTGGAGCTGGGTGGCCATTGTGGCTGTGGTTTCAGTCACGTTTCTACATCCCTGAGAACTTGAGTGTTTTGAACTGTACCAGATTCAAGGACATCACCAGTCATCCTCAAAACAGTATCTGCTAGCAGTTGCCAGCTGTAGCCTTATGGTCTGAAGGGAACTAGGAAACCAGTTCGAATCCCTGTTAATCCTTGCATAACAAGCACCCTTATTTCTTGCCAGCTCCAGTGGTGATTGGTGACAAACAACTTACGTAATTTTACAGGTTTTGCCTTTAGAAGACTCTCCCAGTGCTTCCTGAATCCGTGTCCCCCAGGCTATATAGTCCTCAGTTTGATTAAAATAAAACTCTTTTCTATTCCTATTATAGATTGTTTATTATTTCTATCAACAGGTGAAACCCTGCTACAACTCCTCAGATTGCAGGAACAAACAAGTTGAGGTTTATCACAGATTGTTGAGGACTTGTTGACTGTCGTGAAATGTTCATGAGCTAAACAGCTGCTAGGCCACATCCAGACTTCCCAGGTGGCCCAGTGGTAAAGAATCCACCTGCCAAACAGGAGACCTGGGTTAGATCCTTGGGTTGGGAAGATCCTCTGGAGAAGGAAATAGCAACCAACTCCGGTACAGTCAATTGGGTCTCGAAAGAGTCGAACATGACTGAGCGAGTAAACAATAACAGCAACAGGCCTTATCCTCTGATTTAAATGGAACTGGGACTCTCTTGAGATGACCTTGTTTTGCTGTTTAGTTTCTCAGTCATGTCCAACTCTCTGTGATCCCATGGACTGCAGCATGTCAGGCATCCCTGTCCTTTACCATCTCCTGAAGCTTGCTCAAACTCATGTCCATTGAGTTGGTGATATTATCCAACCATCTCATCCTCTGTCATCCCCTTCTCCTCCTGCCTTCAATCTTTCCCAGTATCAGGGTCTTTTCTATTGAGCTGGCTCTTCACATCAGGTGGCCAAAGTATTGGAGCTTTAGCTTCAGCGTCAGTCCTTCCAGTGAATATTCAGGACTGATTTCCTTTAGGATTGGCTGGTTGGATCTCCTTGCTGTCCAAGGGACTCTCAGGAGTATTTTCCAGTATTACAGTTTGAAATCATCAATTCTTTGGCACTCAACCTTCTTTATGGTCCAACTCTCAACATCCATACATGACTACTGGAAAAACCATAGCTTTGACTATATGGACCTTTGTTGGTAAAGTAATGTCTCTGCTTTTTAATATGCTGTCTAGGTTGGTCATAGCTTTCCTCCCAATGACCTTGGACTCTGCCTAAAATTGGGACTCAGGGACATAGACCCTGATACAAAGGACTGAGGTGGAGAGCAGGGCTCTGAGAGAAAATCATGAGACAGAAGGCTGGCGGGGGACCCATAATAGGCCACAGGGCCCTACATTAGTGAGGGCTTCATTTAATCAGATGAACATCTTAATAGATCAGTGACTAACCTCCTCCTCTAAGAAGGAATTCTGCTAGCAGACAGCCTTCAGACTTGAACTGCAACCTCGGCTCCTGGGTCTCCAGCTTTCCACTCCCACCTTGCAGATTGCGGATTTGCCAGCCTCCGTAATAATACAAGCCAAGTCCTTAAAATAAATCTTGACTTAGGCAATTGGTGCTTAGCATTTCACAAGTTGACTTGGTTATTTATAGACTATGCTGCTAGCTCTTTCTGCCCAAGTCTCAGAAACTGTGGGGCTCTGCTCTGAAAGTTACAGTTGTCCTTGCAACCCCCAGCCCAACAGCCCTTGCTGCATAGCAATCATGGGTTGTGGGTTGAGTTGCTCTCACCCTGCATTCTAAGCCCACATCTGTTAGGTAAGGGCCATTTGCCTTCTCAAAGTCCACCAACTTAAATGTAAATCTCATCCAGAAGCACTCTCTCAGAAATATCCAAAATAATGTTTGATTAACTATCTCAGCGCCATGGCCCAGCAAACTTGACACATAAAATCAACCATAGAGATTCAAAGTAGAGTTAGGCACTGAGCGCTCTCAGGATCACTGCCTTCTAGGTTTTCCCACTTGCTCAGGTATTGGTTTGTGATATGGACAGAGCTTGGTCTTCCTGTTTCAGATCGTGGGGTACTTGTCTCTGAGAGGGCTGAGGGAGGGAATAGGGACTGGCAGAACACCAAATTCCCAGAAGCAGGCCTGGGAGAGTAAGAAAAGGCTTACCTTCCTAGTTACACAGTTGAACTTGGACCTAATTACCCCAGAGAAGTAAAACATCCAGAAAAAGGCAAATTAGTAGAATCTGCTTCAGAAAGAATACAATTAGTGTCCAGTACAGCTTTCACATATGTGCTGGGCATAGTGAAAGTGAAGTCGCTCAGTCGTGTCTGACTCTTTGCGACCCCATGGACTGTAGCCTACCAGGCTTCTCTGTCCATGGGATTTTCCAGGCAAGAGTACTGGAGTGGATTGCCATTTCCTTCTCCAGGGGATCTTCCTGACCCAGGGATCGAACCCAGGTTTCCCACATTGTAGACAGATGCTTTACCGTCTGAGCCACCAAGGAAGTCCTGGGAATAGTACCTCAGGAAAATCGGAAATCTGAGATGAAGGCAAAATTAGGGAGGTGAATGGTATCCTGATGCTGCCTTGTAGGACCTGGGCCCATTTCTGACTAGGTGGGGATGAAGATAAAACCCTCCGTTCTTAAACATTTTAGTACTGTAGTAGTTTCTTTATAAAATGATTATTGCAATGATGCCTGCATTACATTTTTTTAGCAAAAAAATGAAACTAGAGACATAATCATATTTGATGGCAAAAGCTTGTCATTTTCTCTGTTTAAAAAAAAAAAAAAAGAGCCTAGAAGTTTATGTAGCTCTAGTGAAGTTTCCTTTTTAGAAGGTGTTAAATTCTAATCATTATTTCATTATCATTTCAAAAGATTTGTGTTTTTCATCTCTGTGGTTGAAAATGTATGTGTTAATGTGTCAGCAATAAAGAGCTGGGGACTTGGTTGAGTTCCACAACGGTAGTTTTTAACTAGACCACTCAATGTCACTTTGCTTTAGTCCAAATTTCTGTGAATGAAGACTTCTCTTTTACATGGAAGATTCTGGAACAAAAAGTAGACTGGGCATACAGTGTAAAAGGGGAAGGTTTGGATTTGAAAATCTGTAAACCCAGTGTGGTTTGGAGGTTAGGAAATGAGAAAAACATCTAAAGCTGTTTGAAGAGCCTAGACTTGCCACTAGTTACTGTGGCTGCAGAGCTTCTTTAATGTGGCTCCTCCAAAGGAGACGTGCAGAATACTTACTGGATTTGGGAGACTTAAAACAAAGTAAGGCATATTATTAATATTCTTTTAATATTGATTATATGTTTAACAACCATATTTTAAATGTGATATCACATATCATAATGTGATATGCTATGCTCAGTCAATCAGTTGTGGCTGACTCTTTTCGACCCTTTGGACTATAGCCCACCAGGCCTCTCTGTCTACGGGGTTTTTCAGGTAAGAATACTGGAGTGGGTTGCCATTTCCTCCTCCAGGGGATTTTCCCAACCCAGGGACCAAACCTGCATCTGCTGTATCTCCTGCATTGCAGGTAGATTCTTTATCTGCTGAGCCATTGGAGAAGCATTGGGTTAAATAAATTTATTATCAAGACTAATTTCAGCTCTATCTTCATACTTTTTTATGCCTATTTAATGTGGCTACTGGGGCTCAGTGGTAAAGAATCTGCCAGCAATGCAGGAGACCAGGGTTTGATCCCTGGGTTGGTAAAATCCCCTGGAGAAAGAAATATTAACCCACTCCAGTATTCTTGCCTGGAAAATTCCATGGGCAGAGGAGCCTGGCAGGCTATACAGTCCATGGATTTGCAAAAGAGGCAGACACATCTTAGCCACTAAATAACAACGATGTGGCTATTAGAGAATTTTAAATCACAAAAATGGCTTGCATGAACATCAGCTGAACTGAAAATTATGTGCTTTGTTTCTGCCATTTTCTCTACCTATCTCTGGTTACCATTTTGGTCCTAGGCTCTCTTGCTTGGTTAGTACAACAGCCTGCCGTCTGCCACCATGTCACTTCCTCCTCTCCACCTTTCCTTCTTGCTGGTAAAATCTTCCTCAATCAGTGTGTCATCCTTGTGCTTAAGACTGACAGTCTTCTTTCTGCCTGAACTTCCTTGGCATCACTCTGAGGCTTTTGAGGAAATTGTACATCGTTTTAGTTCCCTAGATAGAATTTGTGGAAAAGATACTGGAGCATCTCAGAGTGGAAGACAAATATTGTTTTAGTTCCCCAAGTAAAATTTTTGGGGAGGATAATGGGGCATCTTGGTGGAGGTGGGGAGAGGACTCCAAAGACTGAGCTTTGGGAAAAGAAGCAGGGATGAGAGCCGGGTGGGCTACTTGGGAGAGTCGTTTCCGTGGTTTTTTTGTTCCTCTGCATGTGGTTAGAGAAGCTGGTTAATGGCTTCTGATGTTTACCCATGAGTCTGGTTCAGCTACAGGTAGAAAATGGCACTGTCACCGGTCAGCTGACACCTGTTTGATTCTAAAGTGGAGATGTCTAGCTTGGAGCCATGGTCTGGTAACTCTAGCTGAAACTTCTTTAAATCTTCCTCACTGTAGTTGGCCTGAATATATGGCCCATCTCTCAACACTGACTGACTCACATAACAATAGTAACAAGAACTCACCACTGTTTGCTTTGCAGTGTAAGAAACATACATTGTATTCTTTTAAAGAGTCATTATGTCGTCAGATTCCCACAACTGTAGGTAGCACCAATATTGACTATGGTTATTTTGTAGACGTGGTCACCAAGATGCAGACCAACCAACTGACTTGGCAAGGTCCCAAGGCAGACACCTCTGTTGTTTCATCTCACAGATTGGGCTCTTGATCACCAATCAAGACTCTTTTCACTCTTGCATACCTCCTGCTGCTGAATTTCTTCAAGAAACCCCTTTGGCCCTGACCTCTGAAAGAAAGCTTGTCTTTAAAGTTTGTCAAGTAGCTTGGTCTGCTTTCTATTATTTGGATTATAAGAAGAAGAAAGCATGTGCCATGCTGAATAGATGAGTCATGGTCCAAGGCTGAGGAAGTAAAGATTTGTATCGTGGGGATTTTCAGGAGGCTGATGAGAGTTTCTTGATGTTAAAAACAAATAAGCAGAGAGCAGAGAAAAATAGCCTCTGAGATTTTATTTTCCCTTCCCTCTTTTCATGAGCACTCTCCCTATTACACTTCTTTTCTTTTAAGCTTTAAAAAAATTTTTAATTGAAGATTAACTGCTTTAAAATGTTGTAAATGTTGCTTTCTGTTGTACAACAACACAAATCGGTCATAATTTTATATATACATACCCTTTCTCTTTAGCCTCCCTCCCCCTCCCATCCCACCCCTCTGGTTTGTCACAGAGTGACAAGCTGGGCTCCCTGTGTTATATAGCAGCTGCCCACTAGCTATCTGTTTTACATATGATAGTGTATATGTATATGTCAGTTCTTCTTTCTTAATTTGTCCTACCCTCTCCTAGTACATTTCTTACTTGACACATCACTGTTCATAGGGTTCTTGTCGCAAGAATACTGGAGCGGTTTACGATTCCCTCCTCCAGTAGACTGTGTTTTATCAGAACACTTCACTATTACCTGTCCATTTTAGATGACCCTCCAAGGCATGGCTCATAGCTTCACTGAGTTATGCAAGCCCCTTTGCCACAAAAGAAACATGTATGCAGGTCAAGAAGCAACAGTTAGACCTGGACATGGAACAACTGACTGGTTGAAAATTGGGAAAGCAGTATAACAAGGCTGTGTATTGTCACTCTGCTTATTTAACTCAGTTGAGGACTACATCATGTGAAATGCTGAGCTGGATGAATCACAAGCGGGAATCAAGATTGCCAGGAGAAATATCAACAATGTCAGATATGCAGATGATACCACTCTAATGGCAGAAGAGAGGAGGAACTAAAGAGTCTCTTGATGAGGGTGAAAGAGGAGAGTTAAAAAGCTGGCTTAAAACTCAACATTAAAAAAAAAAAAAAAAGAAGATCATGGCAACTGATCCTATCACTTCATGGCAAATAGTAGGGGAAAAAGTGGAAGCAGTGACAAGTTTTATTTTCTTGGGCTCCCAAATCACTGTAGACAGTGACTACAGCCATGAAATCAAAAGATGCTTGCTCCTTGGAAGAAAAATTAAGACAAAACTAAACAGCCTACTAAAAAGCAGAGACTTTACTGACAAAGGTCCATCTAGTCAAAGCTATGATTTTTCCAATAGTCATGTATGGATGTGAAAGTTGGACCATAAAGAAGATTGAGTGCCAGAGAATTGATGCTTTTCAATTGTGGTGCTGGAGAAGACACTTGAGAGTCCCTTGGGCAGCAAGGAGAGGATATCAAACCAGTCAGTCCTAAAGGAAATCAGTCCTGAATATTCTTTGGAAGGATTGATGCTAAAGCTGAAGCTCCAATACTTTGGCCATTTATGTGAAGAATGGACTTCTTGGAAAAAACCATGATGCTGGGAAAGATTGAGGGCAGGAGGGGAAGCGGGTGACAGAGGATGAGATGGCTAGATAGCATCACAGACTCAATGAACATGAATCTGAGCAAACAGGAGAAGGACAGGGGAGCCTGGTGTGCTGTGGTCCATGGGGTCACAAAGAGCCAGACAGGACTTAGTGACTGAGCCACAGCAACTTGCCCCATATCTAATCTTAACAACTTTTTTGTTAAAGAAAAATGCTCATTGGTTAAAAATGAATTTTATTTCTCAGCATTGTAGTTTTCTTTCTCTACCATGTTCTTAACTGTTTCCCTCTGTATAGGTGCTGAAACATATACTTCACAAGCTAGTTTTTCAAGAATCCTTTCCTGTTAGTGTTAGGGTGTGGCCTTAAGTGAATAAACCCATGGTTCAAGACTCTTTTCTTCCATTTCTGCTGTGCTGTTTTCATTCTCCTCCAGCATTTTACCCATTTGCAAGAAAGTGTTATGAAAGGTGACCTACTCCTTGCCAGGAAGGAAGAGCAATGTGTTTTCTCGCTAATAGAAACACACAGATGAGTCATGTTAACAGTGTAATTCTTTTTTGCCTATATATGTTCCCTAAACATTTTCTTATCAGTCTTTAAATGCTCTTTTGTGTATTTAGTATTATCTGTGAGAATCTGCAGGACTAGTTAGCATTAAGTTCTGAACAGTTATTTTCTTGGTTACTTGCTGTACTGAGATGAATGGTCTCTGCTGAGAAAACAGATGAATTGGACAGTGTTATGTTGGGTATAGTTTTATGAAGACTTGGCTACTGTTACTCTTTAAGCTTGCTACTAATTGAAGCGTCCTCCATACACAATACCTTGGGACCACAGGAACTTTTCTTTTGCACTAAATATAGCAGAAGTTTGACACATAGCACACTGATTAATTAAAAGATTTAAGAATTTTAATCTTTTAAATCTAAGATATTTTCATCTCTTTAAGATTTCACTTCTAGCTCCTCAGTTCAGTTCAGTAGCTCAGTACTGTCTGACTCTTTGCGACCTTATAGACTGCAGCACACCAGGCCTCCCTGTCCATTACCAACCCCCAGAGTTTACTGAAACTCATGTCCATTGAGTTGGTGATACCATCCAACCATCTCATCCTCTGTCATCCCCTTCTCCTTCCACCTTCAATCTTTCCCAGCATCATAGTCTTTTCAAATGAGTCAGCTCTTCCCATCAGGTAGTCAAAGTATTGGAATTTCAGCTTCAACATCAGTTCTTCAAATGAACATTCAGGACTGATTTCCATTAGAATGGACTGACTGGATCTCCTTGCAGTCCAAGGGACTCTCAAGAGTCTTCTCCAACACCACAGTTCAAAAGTATCTATTCTTTGGTGCTCAGCTTTCTTTATAGTCGAACTCTCACATCCATACATGACTACTGGAAAAACCTTGACTATATGGACCTTTGTTGACAAAGTAACGTCTCTGCTTTTTAATATGCTGTTTAGGTTGGTTATAACTTTCATTCCAAGGAGTAAGTATCTTTTTATTTCATGGCTGCAGTCACCATCTGTAGTGATTTTGGAGCCCCAAAAATAAAGTCTGACACTGTTTCCACTGTTTCCCCATCTATTTCCCACAAAGTGATGGGACCAGATGCCATGATCTTCGTTTTCTGAATGTTGAGCTTTAAGCCAACTTTTTCACTCTCCTCTTTCATCAAGAGGCTCTTTAGTTCTTCTTCACTTTCTGCCATAAGGGTGGTGTCATCTGCATATCTGAGGTTATTGAGATTTCTCCTGGCAATCTTGATTCCAGGGTGTGCTTCTTCCAGCCCAGCATTTCTCATGATGTCCTCTGCATATAAGTTAATGAGCAGGGTGACATTATACAGCCTTGACGTACTCCTTTTCCTATTTGGAACCAGTCTGTTGTTCCATGTCCAGATCTAACTGTTGCTTCCTGGTCAGCTGGTCTGGTATTCCCATCTCTTTCAGAATTTTCCACAGTTTATTGTGATCCACACAGTCAAAGGCTTTGGCATAGTCAATAAAGCAGAAGTAGATGTTTTTCTGGAACTCTCTTGCTTTTTCGATGATTCAGTGGATGTTGGCAATTAGATCTCTGGTTCCTCTGCCTTTTCTAAAACCAGCTTGAACATCTGGAAGTGCACAGTTCATGTATTGAAGCCTGGCTTGGAGAATTTTGAGCATTACTTTGCCCATGTGTGAGATGAGTGCAATTTGCAGTAGTTTGAGCATTCTTTGGCATTGCTTTTCTTTGGGATTGGAATGAAAACAGACCTTTTCCAGTCCTGTGGCCACTGCTGAGTTTTCCAAATTGGCTGGCATATTGAGTGTAACACTTTCACAGCATCATCTTTTAGGATTTAAAATAGCGCAACTGGAATTCCATCACCTCTATTAGCTTTGTTTGTAGTGATGCTTCCTAAGGCCCACTTGACTTCACATTCCAGGATGTCTGGCTCTAGGTGAGTGATCATACCATCATGATTATCTGGGTTGTGAAGATCTTTTTTGTACAGTTCTTCTGTGTATTCTTGCCGCCTCTTCTTAATACCTTCTGCCTCTGTTAGGTCTATACCGTTTCTGTCCTTTATTGAGCCCATCTTTGCATGAAATGTTCCCTTGGTATCTCTAATTTTCTTGAAGAGATCTCTAGTCTTTCCCATTCTGTTGTTTTCCTCTATTTCTTTGCACTGATCACTGAGGAAGGCTTTATCTCTCCTTGTTATTCTTTGGAGCTCTGCTTCAAATGGGTATATCTTTCTTTTCTCCTTTGCTTTTGGCTTTTCTTTTCACAGCTATTTGTAAGGCCTCCCCAGACAGCCATTTTGCTTTTGTGCATTTCTTTTTCTTGGGGATGGTCTTGCTCCCTGTCTCCTGTACAATGTCATGAACCTCCGTCCATAGTTCATCAGCCTTCTGTCTATCAGATCTAGTCCCTTAAATCTATTTCTCACTTTCACTCTATAATCATTAGGGATTTGATTTAGGACTCAATAATGTTTACCTTGATGAGACTGTGTAGAGAAATCTAACTTTGAATAACTAATTTTGACTCCTAATTTAGGTAATTTGAATAGAAAATTCTACAGTTATATGCAAAGGTAGCTTTGTTGTATGTTCTTTTAGACTCCAATGGCACCCCACTCCAGTATTCTTGCCTGGAAAATCCCGTGGACGGAGGAGCCTGGTGGGCTGCAGTCCATGGGATCGCTAAGAGTAGGATACGACTGAGCGACTTTACTTTCACTTTTCACTTTCATGCATTGGAGAAAGAAATGGCAACCCACTCCAGTGTTCTTGCCTGGAGAACCCCAGGGACCGGGGAGTGTGGTGGGCTGCCGTCTATGGGGTCACACAGAGTCGGACATGACTGAAGCGACTTAGCAGCAGCAGCAGCAGCAGCAGCAGCAACCAATTGAAAAAATGTACTATATTGTGAGTTTTCTTTTTTGTTTTATATCTGTATTATCTCAACCAGAAATATATATAATTTCTTAATCGTTATATTGACCTTTTCTCTGCTCTAGACTATAAATTGGAAATGAAATGTTCAGTAAATCAGGGCTGTAGGATGGGCTACTTACTGTTTCCAGAATTTTGTACTAGAAAACCTAAAGAATATTCAGCCTAAAATCTAGAATTAGATCTTCTCCCTCATATCTCTTACTGTTCTTTCTTTCTCTTTTTTCCTCCCTTTCTTCTCTCCCTCTGTCTTTCCTTCCTTCTTCCTCTCATTCCTATATTCTTTCCTTTCTATAAACACTTACTAAGAGCCAGTTTCTGTTCTAGGTGCTAGGGATAAAGAAATGAAAATAACAAAGTACTTGCCCTCATGGAGCTTCCTTTCAAATATCAGGCTTATGGGGGTATTGATTACAGGTAGTAAAATTATCCACTCTAAGGTATATAGTTTTATGATTTTTGACAAACCTATACTCTCAGGTGACCAGCACCACAGTCAAGTCACAGTGACTTTTCCTGTCCTGAAGGAAGTTCCATACAGGGACTCCTTTGTAGTCAGACCTCCAACCACCACCAGCCCCTGATAAACACGGGTCTGGTTTCTACCTCTTTAGTTAAATCTTTCCCTGAATGTCATATAAATGGAATCTTTCAGTGTGTTCCCCTTTGCGTCTGGCTTTTTCTACTTAGCAAAATGCCTCTGGCATTCATTCATGTTGTTGCAGGCATTAGGATTTTGTTCTTTTTACTCCTGAGTTGGATTCTATTTTATGAATGTAAAACAATTTATCTGTTCAACATTTAAGGTCATTTGGGTTGTTACCCGTTTGGGGTGATTACGAATAAAATTGCTATAAATATTCACTTATGGATTTGTGTCTGTGTGTGTGTGAATATGTGTTTTAGTTTCTTTTGGGTAAATACCTGGGAGTGGGACTGATGGGTCCTGTTTTAACTTTATAAGCAGCTGCCAAAATATTTTCCAAAGCGGCCATATGGTTTTGGATTCCCACAGGAAATGAATGAGAATCCCAACTACTTTTTGTCCCTGCCAATATTTGGTGCTGTAAATTTGGCTTTGTTTTTGCTTTAATTTTGCTTTAACCATTCTACTAGGTATGTGAGCCTTTTATTATTATTACTGTTGGAAAGCATTAGTCCTTTGCCCAGTTTATTCAGTGTTGGTATTTTTCAATTTCTCACACTTCCTGGTAGATTGAGAGAGTTTATCAAATTGTGGCAAACAGAGGGGCTCAATCATTATACTGGCAGTTTGAACTGTGGCTTCTTTTCCATGGGGTCAAGTCAGACCTTTGCCTTTCACAGGTTCATCGGGCTTTGCTGAAATCTGGATGATGTGTTCATGCACCAGTGTGGGGAAGTGGGTGAGCAAAGCCCCTTGTTTCTGATGATAGCCTAAGAGCCTGGGGAATCCCTGAGAAAAGCTTTGTTCCTGGATGACTAATCAAGATGGAATGCTCGGGACGCACTGTGGAAATGGACTCAGGAACCCAGTCTTGCCCTGAGCTCACAGGGGCTTAGATTAGATTGTACTGCTAGTAAAGAAAGGCTGGATAGGATTTTAGAAAAAAAGAAGATGGATAGGATAATCTATATTCGTATAATCTATATTAGTGCTGCTATGCTATGAAGCTGAGGGCTTCCCTGGTAGCTCAGATGGTAAAGAACAGGACTGTAATTCAGGAGACCCAGGTTCAATCCCAGGGTTGGGAACATTCCCTGGGAAAGGGAATAGCTACCCACTTGAGTATTCTTTCCTGGAGAATCCTGTGGACAGAGGAGCCTGGTGGGCCAAGTCCATGCGGTTTCAAAGAGTAGCTAAATAATAAGGTGTTGATTTGCATGAAGTTTCACATTTAGAGAATAAGGAGAAGGATTCCACTATTAAAGAGAAAGAGCATTTTTACAAAGTCCCCATCTTGCTAAATCCAGTGGTCAGGCAATCCTCCAGTGGTGTTTTACTTAACTTATCAGCACTTGACGTAGGTTAACTGACACATCAGACACTTCTTTTTTCTCCTAACTTTAATATATCACTCTTGGGTCCCCTTTGGCAATACTGCCTGCTCTTTCTCATTCTCCTTGTTCTCGTTCCTCCCTCTCTCCTCCTCCTCTGAATCTTTATATCTTTAGCCTGAACATTTCTCTTGAACTCAATTTGCATATCTAACTACTGACCCAACACCACTGCTATGGTGTCTAATAGGCATCTCAAATGTAACACCTCCATGGCCCAACTCCTGGTCTCCATAATCCCAAACCTCTGTCCCTGGCAGGCTTCCTCTCTTCTAAGCACTCAGGCCCCAAACCTAGAGATCAGCCTTGACTTCTCTTTCTCTCACACCTCCATCATTTCTATCAGCATTTGCTTTTGGCTTTACTTTCAAGTTTGTGGGTGAGACTCAGCCCATGATACAAAGAATTAAAAAGGAAAACTATGAACACCTTCCGAATGAGGTCGCCAGTGCTAAACCCAGTGATGTAGAGCTAGAAGCTGAACTGAAGGCTAAAGATTTGATAGTAGATGTTATCAACATGGATTATGGGATGAAAGACAAGAATTCTATTGATTATGTTTGCTTCTATTGTAAGAGTGACCTCAGCAAGGCAGTCATGATTACTAGAAACCAGGTTTCTCAGTTTTTGCCAGAGAGATTTGCTGAGCAGCTGATTCGAGTTTACTGTAAGAAGACAGATGAAAAGACTCTGTTTGCTGCACGACAGCATTTCGTCCATTGGTGCTTAATCAATGACTTCACCAAGCCACAGGATGGTGACATTGTAGCCCTGCTTATAACACCTTGGAAATTGGAGTGGAATTCAGCTGGCACCCAGGAAGCGGCCAAAGTCAAAGCCCAGTTTTTACCAAGTGACTCGATGTGAATGTCTACACTTGCTTGTTTACAAAAAGCCCCTCCGCATCCCCTTTCTCTCCTCCCCCAGCACAATTAATTTAGGGAATTTGATCACAGAGGTCTACAAATGGAATGACAGCTAGTGCTTTATATTTTATATCTTGAATGTACTCACATACTAAGTCATTTTTATCCAGAGGAACAGGTATTAGGCAGACCTTATTAACGTGAGCTATGGAAAGCACTGCCTTGCCTCTCTTTAATATTAGTCAAAGTCTTTCTTCTTTAGCAGTCTATTTTCTTAGAATTAACAGCTTTTTTAAGTTCTTTGAACTCCTATGACATAAGATTGTTTTTTAAAAAATTTGGAAATAAGACAAAGGTGCACACTGGAATTTGCAGTTGGGGTTGTCATGAACAGCCGTGGTTAAAAACAGTACGTGAAACTCCGGCCCCCTGAGGAGGTGCCCATCACCCTGAATTTGAGGCTAGCTTTCCTTGAGTGATCAGAGGTTAAAGCGTCTGCCTGCAATGCAGGAGACCTGGGTTCGATCCCTGGGTGGGAAGATCCCCTGGAGAAGGAAATGGCAACCCACTCCAGTATTTTTGCCTGGAGAATCCCATGGACGGAGGAGCCTGGCGGGCTACAGTCCACGGGGTCGCAAAGAGTCAGACACGACTGAGCGACTTTACTTACTTATTTACTTTACTTTCAAAACATGCCTAGCATCTGACCTTTTCTGTCAGCCTCTACTTACGACCACACTAGACCAAGTCACCTACTCTTTGAGCCTGTTTCTCACCTGTATAATAATAATAATGTCTTCTTTATAGAACTGTGCAAAGAATAAATGAGGTAACTCATGGAAAGTAAGACAGCATCTTGCACAGTAAGCACTAAATAATTGCTATTTATTATTTTTATAGGGGTTTCCCAGGTGGCGCTAGTGGTAAAGAACTTGCATTGACATGTAAAAGATGCAGTTTTGATCCCTGGGTTGGGAAGATCCTCTGGAGGAGGGCATGGTAACCCACTCCAGTATTCTTGCCTGGAGAATCTCTTGGACGGAGGAGGCTGGCGGGCTATGGTCCATAGGGTCACAAAGAGTTGGACATGACTGAAATGACTTAGCATGCACATTATTTCTATAACTTACAGAAAGAGGTATTCCATATCAGAAAACAGATAAAGTTATATGAAAAAAAAAATTGGTCCTTTTCCCTGGTCCCCATTTTGGATCAACAATTTTCAGTTGCTCTCTTTTAAGGATATGACTATTTACACTGTGACAGTTTGTGGTTTGGTTGAGGGAAGTTGCACAATGCACTTATTTATGCTGACCACTTAGAAAGTTTCTGTGTCATTACAAGGAATTGCATTGCTCTGAATAACATAAAGCATGGCTTAAAAATGGGAATTGGAGGGTTATTGAGAAGAGCCCTCATGTTTGTGAATTGTTGCTCAGCTGTTCTTTCTGTTTGGAGAAGAATGCTTTCAGTGGGCAGCCTGTTCTCCTGATTGTAGAGAAAAGAACAGGTGATATTTCTAGTCTCCTTTATTTTGCCCCTAGTCAGATTTCTAGCCCTTGCACTAGATGTTCCTCCATTAAAAACTGGCAGATGGTTTTATTATCTATTACTCAATAAAGAAACTTATTTAGGGAAGACTTTGGTAGCTCAGTTGGTAAACAATCTGCCTGCAATGCAGGAAACATGGGTTCAGTCCCTGAGTTGGGAAGATCCCCTGGAGAAGAGAATGGCTACCCATTCCAGTATTCTTGCCTGGAGAATCCCGTGGAATGGGAGATCCTGGTGGGCTACAGTCTATGGAGTCACAGAGAATCGTGTGTGACTGAGTGACAAACTTTTTTTTTTTTTTTTTAATTAACCATAGTTACTGAGAAAGAGAAGCTATGCATGCTCTTATTCAAACTCCCTTAATCTTTTCATTCCAGAAGATGAGAGGTTTAGATTTTGGAAAGATATCCCATATAAATTTTCTGTTGGCCACTAATAAAGTTTTCATTTCTGACTCCTTATCCCTTGGGTATAGGTTGTTTTTCTGGTTATGATTTAAAACACACACACACACACACAAGAATGTTCTCTAACCCAAACTTTCTCTCAGTTCTTCTTATGAAAACTGACCATCTATTAGAAGAGGGTGACCAGGATGTGAGACACACACACCAGCCCCTGAAAGGGAAGCTAACTGGTGGTGAAAGAGATGTGTATCTAGCTGGAAACAACGTGCCATTGTGTTCACTCTTACAGCATCTAATTCATGGTAGCCAAATGTTTGAGGGAACACACCATAGAGCTGTGCTGTCTTGTGGATGCTGTGCTGTGCTTGTGGATTGTCTTGACTGGTTGTGACAGTTGCTATTACTGTGTGTTTGCAAGAATTGCACCATTTGGAATCAGTGCTGGGAATACACATATATTAAAATGAGGATGTGCCAGAATCAATGGAGCCTTGGTTCATGGTCCAAATGAGGGTCATCATGTTTAGAGCTAAAATTCAGATATGAACTTTATTTTTTCCTATTATGTAATTATAAAGCTTAAAGCTTGAACATCATTGTTTTCCTTTCCTTCTTATTATTTATTTATTTTTATTTGTTAACTTTTATGAAGGGATTGAACCTGGGCCCTCAAGAGTGGACCAACTAATCACTGGACCACAAGGAAATTCCCACATAATTATTTTTCTGATTTTTTTTGAAAAATATAATTGGAACAAGGAACAAAGAAATATAGATGCTTAAATATAATTAACATTCTCTTTTCTGTTTCATAAATGCTGGTTCTTCATTCATTGTTCATTGAAAAAAAAAATTCTTTAGTTTCTCTCCAGACCTCAGCCTTCAAAACACAAACTCTCTCATGTTATGCAAATTTCAGAGCTTTGAGGAGCCTGGTGGGCTGCCGTCTATGGGGTCACACAGAGTCGGACACGACTGATGCAACTTAGCAGCAGCAGCAGCAGTGGGTCAAAATACCTAACATTCTCCTTTCAACTTTCTGACTGCTGAGTACTAAAATTCTTGCCAATTTTTCCAACCTCTCCTCAAGGTAATACTCAGAGGTTTTCATTTTCTTTCATTGAATTTCTTTTTTTTCTTCCTTCCATAGGGAAGAAAGATGAGAGATTGCATTTCCCTATGATGGGCTTTACAGTTACCTGGATGACCCGATAGTTATTGTTTAATCAGGAAATACTTCCTCTCTTCTCTCAACCTCAGTTCCGGCTCTATTGTTTTCTGCTGCTGCTGCTAAGTTGCTTCAGTAGTGTCCGACTCTGTGCGACCCCATAGTCTCTTCACATCCATTCCTCTCAGAAGCTGGAGCTACAAACTGGCAGATGGTTTTATTATCTATTACTCAATAAAGAAACTTATTTAGGGAAGACTTTGGTAGCTCAGTTGGTAAACAATCTGCCTGCAATGCAGGAAACATGGGTTCAGTCCTGAGTTGGGAAGATCCTGGAGAAGAGAATGGCTACCCATTCCAGTATTCTTGCCTGGAGAATCCCGTGGAATGGGAGATCCTGGTGGGCTACAGTCTATGGAGTCACAGAGAATCGTGTGTGACTGAGTGACAAACTTTTTTTTTTTTTTTTTTTTTAACCATAGTTACTGAGAAAGAGAAGCTATGCATGCTCTTATTCAAACTCCCTTAATCTTTTCATTCCAGAAGATGAGAGGTTTAGATTTTGGAAAGATATCCCATATAAATTTTCTGTTGGCCACTAATAAAGTTTTCATTTCTGACTCCTTATCCCTTGGGTATAGGTTGTTTTTCTGGTTATGATTTAAAACACACACACACACACACAAGAATGTTCTCTAACCCAAACTTTCTCTCAGTTCTTCTTATGAAAACTGACCATCTATTAGAAGAGGGTGACCAGGATGTGAGACACACACACCAGCCCCTGAAAGGGAAGCTAACTGGTGGTGAAAGAGATGTGTATCTAGCTGGAAACAACGTGCCATTGTGTTCACTCTTACAGCATCTAATTCATGGTAGCCAAATGTTTGAGGGAACACACCATAGAGCTGTGCTGTCTTGTGGATGCTGTGCTGTGCTTGTGGATTGTCTTGACTGGTTGTGACAGTTGCTATTACTGTGTGTTTGCAAGAATTGCACCATTTGGAATCAGTGCTGGGAATACACATATATTAAAATGAGGATGTGCCAGAATCAATGGAGCCTTGGTTCATGGTCCAAATGAGGGGTCATCATGTTTAGAGCTAAAATTCAGATATGAACTTTATTTTTTCCTATTATGTAATTATAAAGCTTAAAGCTTGAACATCATTGTTTTCCTTTCCTTCTTATTATTTATTTATTTTTATTTGTTAACTTTTATGAAGGGATTGAACCTGGGCCCTCAAGAGTGGACCAACTAATCACTGGACCACAAGGAAATTCCCACATAATTATTTTTCTGATTTTTTTTGAAAAATATAATTGGAACAAGGAACAAAGAAATATAGATGCTTAAATATAATTAACATTCTCTTTTCTGTTTCATAAATGCTGGTTCTTCATTCATTGTTCATTGAAAAAAATTTTTAGTTTCTCTCCAGACCTCAGCCTTCAAAACACAAACTCTCTCATGTTATGCAAATTTCAGAGCTTTGAGGAGCCTGGTGGGCTGCCGTCTATGGGGTCACACAGAGTCGGACACGACTGATGCAACTTAGCAGCAGCAGCAGCAGGGTCAAAATACCTAACATTCTCCTTTCAACTTTCTGACTGCTGAGTACTAAAATTCTTGCCAATTTTTCCAACCTCTCCTCAAGGTAATACTCAGAGGTTTTCATTTTCTTTCATTGAATTTCTTTTTTTTCTTCCTTCCATAGGGAAGAAAGATGAGAGATTGCATTTCCCTATGATGGGCTTTACAGTTACCTGGATGACCCGATAGTTATTGTTTAATCAGGAAATACTTCCTCTCTTCTCTCAACCTCAGTTCCGGCTCTATTGTTTTTCTGCTGCTGCTGCTAAGTTGCTTCAGTAGTGTCCGACTCTGTGCGACCCCATAGTCTCTTCACATCCATTCCTCTCAGAAGCTGGAGCTACAAAAAAATAGTTCTAACAAGTCCTAACTTTAAAAAGTATATTTAAATGGTTCTTTTTAAACAGCAAAGTTTGAAAACATATAAGTTATATCCCAACACTGGCTTATTTTATCATAAGTCCCATGGCACATACCCATATGTATTTATTATTTTTTCTCTTCCCCCCTTCCCCCTCTCAGTTTTGTCTCTTTTAATTAACTTCTGAACTCTCAGCATCTAGAATAGTGCCTGGCACATAAAAAAATAATAAAATATTTGTTGAGTATATAAGCTAATATCTTTTCATTCCTTTGTGGTTTCTATAGATATTAAGGGTCTTACTATGTTGTATTATATTGAAAAGAGGGGTTTAAATGAGAGGTGAAAAGTTTCAAACAAGAGACCCATATATTTTGGTTATTAGTCACAAAAATATATAGTTATGTGATAGACACATCTTCTGAGAATTCTGCATAGGAAAATTGAACCAGGAATATTTATTTTATATCTCATACAAATGTAACATTTTGACACATAAAAGAAATTGGTGCAAGGGTTACAAGTGCTATATTCTGGTCTCAATTCTCTCCTTAATTATGTCTGGGACCATGAGCAAATTTACTTTTCTGGACTTCCTTCTGCTGTGTCTGCCATATTGGATTAACTATATCCATTATCTCATGTGACCATGTTCTCATTGATCTGTGGTCATCAAGCATACATGTTTCTCTACACTTCTGACATTACATTGAGCATATCTACTTCTTTGAGTTTCCTCCCTAGATTTAAGATTTGGACTCTATCTCATAAAAATGATTGCTACTAATTTTTAGTACTTTCAAGTGTCATAATCTACCTAACTGAATTTTTAAAAGACCACTAAATATCTTGAGAAATTTGTATGCAGATCAGGAAGAAACAGTTAGAACTGGACATGGAACAACAGACTGGTTCCAAATAGGAAAAGGAGTACGTCAAGGCTGTATATTGTCACCCTGCTTATTTAACTTATATGCAGAGTACATCATGAGAAACACTGGACTGGAGGAAACACAAGCTGGAATTAAGATTTCCAGGAGAAATATCAATAACCTCAGATATGCAGATGACACCACCCTTATGGCAGAAAGTGAAGAGGAACTCAAAAGCCTCTTGATGAAAGTGAAAGAGGAGAGTGAAAAAGTTGGCTTAAAGCTCAACATTCAGAAAATGAAGATCATGGCATCCGGTCCCATCACTTCATGGGAAATAGATGGGGAAACAGTGGAAACAGTGTCAGACTTTATTTTTGGGGGCTCCAAAATCACTAAGATGGTGACTGCAGCCATGAAATTAAAAGACGCTTACTCCTTGGAAGGAAAGTTATGACCAACCTAGATAGCACATTCAAAAGCAGAGACATTACTTTGCCAACAAAGGTCCGTCTAGTCAAGGCTATGGTTTTTCCTGTGGTCATGTATGGATGTGAGAGTTGGACTGTGAAGAAGGCTGAGTGCCGAAGAATTGATGCTTTTGACCTGTGGTGTTGGAGAAGACTCTTGAGAGTCCCTTGGACTGCAAGGAGATCCAACCAGTCCATTCTAAAGGAGATCAGTCCTGGGTATTCTTTGGAAAGACTGATGCTAAAGCTGAAACTCCAGTACTTTGGCCACCTCACGTGAAGAGTTGACTCATTGGAAAAGACCCTGATCGTGGGAGGGATTGGGGGCAGGAGGAGAAGGGGATGACAGAGGATGAGATGGCTGGATGGCATCACCGACTCGATGAACATGAGTTTGGGTAGACTCTGGGAGTTGGTGATGGACAGGGAGGCCTGGCGTGCTGCGATTCATGGGGTTGCAAAGAGTCGGACATGACTGAGCGACTGAACTGAACTGAACTGAAATAATATATCTAGACTCTTGTGAGTCCCTTGGACTGCAAGGAGATCCAACCAGTCCATCCTAAAGGAGACCAGTCCTGGGTGTTTATTGGAAGAACTGATGCTGAGGCTGAAACTCCAATGCTTTGGCCACCTCATGTGAAGAGTTGACTCATTGGAAAAGACCCTGATGCTGGGAGGGATTGGGGCAGGAAGAGAAGGGGACAACAGAGGATGAGATGGCTGGATGGCATCACTGACTCGATGCACATGAGTTTGAGTGAACTCCGGGAGTTGGTGATGGACAGGGAGGCCTTGCGTGCTGCGATTCATTGGGTTGCAAAGAGTTGGACGTGACTGATCGACTGAACTGAACTGAACTCCATTTTGCAGAAGAGGAAATTTGTGATTTTGAGAACTTAATCATTATGCCCCAGGTCTATAAACATTTGGGATACCAACCTCTACTTTGATCCCCAAATTTCTGCTTTTATCTACCTTACACTAGATCTATTGACTCTCTAAAAGGTGGACATCATGTCCTAAACACATACTAAGTGTCAAATACTTAGATAATGATTATAATCTTGAAATTCTTAAGGAGATGGAAATACCAGACCACCTGACCGGCCTCCTGAGAAATCTGTATGCATGTCAAGAAGCAACAGTTAGAACTGGACATTGAACAACAGACTGATTCCAAATTGGGAAAGGAGTACATCAAGGCTGTATATTGTCACCCTGCTTAATAACTTATATGCAGAGTACATCATGAGAAATGCTGGGCTGGAGGAAGCACAAGCTGGAATCAAGATTGCCAGGAGAAATATCAATAACCTCAGATATGCAGATGACACCACCCTTATGGTAGAAAGTGAAGAAGAACTAAAGAGCCTCTTGATGATGATAAAAGAGGAGAGTGATAAAGTTGGCTTAAAACTCAACATTCAGAAAACTAAGGTCATGGCATCTAGTCCCATCACTTCATGGCAAATAGATGGGGAAACAATGGAAATAGTGACAGACTTTATTTTCTTGGGCTCCAAAATCACTGCAGAAGGTCACTGCAACCATAAAATTAAAAGACGATTGCTTCTTGGAAGAAAAGCTATGATCAACCTCAGTTCAGTTCAGTTCAGTTGCTTAGTCGTGTCCCACTCTTTGCTGTCCCATGGACTGAAGCACACTAGGCCTCCCTGTCCATCACCAACTCCCGGAGTTTACTCAGACTCATGCCCATTGAGCCGGTGACGCCATACAACAATCTCATGCTCTGTCATCCCTTCTCCTTCTGCTTTCAATCTTTCCCAGCATCAGGGTCTTTTCAAATGAGTCAGCTCTTTCCATCAGGTAGCCAAAGTATTGGAGTTTCACCTTCAACATCAGTCCTTCCAAGGAATATTCAGGACTGATTTCCTTTAGGGTTGACTGGTTGGATCTCCTTGCGGTCCAAGGGACTCTCAAGCGTCTTCTCCAACACCACAGTTCAAAAACATCAACTCTTCGGCACTCAGCTTTCTTTATAGTCCAACTCTCACATCCATACATGACTACTGGAAAAATGATAACCTTGACTAGACAGAACTTTGTTGGCAAAGGAATGTCTCTGCTTTTTAATATGCTGTCTATGTTGGTCATAACTTTTATTCTAAGAAGTAAGCATCTTTTAATTTCATGGTTGCAGTCACCATCTGCAGTGATTTTGGAGTCCCCAAAAATAAAGTCTGCCACTGTTTCCACTGTTTCTCCATCTATTTGCCAAGAAGTGATGGGATCGGATGCCATGATCTTAGTTTTCTGAATGTTGAGCTTTAACCCAACTTTTTCACTCTCCTCTTTCACTTTCATCAAGAGGTTCTTTAGTTCATCGCTTTTTGCCATAAGGGTGGTGTCATCTACATATCTAAGGTTATTGATATTACTCCCAGAAATCTTGATTCCAGCTTGTGCTTCTTCCAGCCCAGCGTTTCTCATGATGTACTCTGCATATAAGTTAAATGAGCAGGGTGACATTATACAGTCTTGATGTACTCCTTTTCCTATTTGGAGCCACTGTTGTTCCATGTCCGGATCTAACTGTTGCTTCCTGATGTGCGTTTCTCAAGAGGCAGTTCAGCTGGTCTGGTATTCCCATCTCTTTCAGAATTTTCCACAGTTTATTGTGATCCACACAGTCAAAGGCTTTGGCATAGTCAATAAAGCAGAAGCAGATGTTTTTCTGGAATGCTCTTGCTTTTTCGATGATCCAGCATTTTGTTGGCAATTAGATCTCTGGTTCCTCTGCCTTTTCTAAAACCAGCTTGAACATCTGGAAGTGCACAATTCATGTATTGTTGAAGCCTGGCTTGGAGAATTTTGAGCATTACTTTACCCATGTGTGAGGTGAGTGCAATTTGCAGTAGTTTGAACATTCTTTGGCATTGCTTTTCTTTGGGATTGGAATGAAAACTGACCTTTTCCAGTCTCATGGCCACTACTGCATTTTCCAAATTTACTGTCATATTGAGTGCAACACTTTCACAGCATCATCTTTTAGGATTTAAAATAGCTCAACTGGAATTCCATCACCTCCACCAGCTTTGTTCATAGTGATGCTTTCTAAGGCCCACTTGACTTCACATTCCAGGATGTCTGGCTCTAGGTGAGTGATCATACCATCATGATTATCTGGGTTGTGAAGATCTTTTCAGGATAGACCAATAGATCAGAAAATTGATGCTCAGAGATGACACGTGAGTAGTACAACCATGTAACTAGTACATGCTGATTAGTCTAGAACTTCTTTCTGCAAATTATCATATTTATGCTTCACTTTATCTTTTACCTATTCATGTTCTCTTTCCCCTTATTGAGCAGCTTGCACGCGTGTGTGCAAAGTAGCTTCAGTTATGTCTGACTCTTTGTGACCCGCCAAGCTTCTCTTCCTTTAAATCCCATAGGATTCTCCAGGCAAGAATACTGGAGTGGGTTGCCATGCTCTTCTCCAGGGGATCTTCCCAACCCAGGGATGGAAACCACGTCTCCTGCAGCTCCTGCATTGCAAGTGGATTCTTTACCCTTGAGCCACTGGGGAAGCCCCTAGCCAACAGCTTAGCTAGTTGGAATCATTTACAATGCTGGATGTTTTTTCACTTGGTTAAGGTTTTGAAATCTTCATTCCTGAAAGGTCTGAGCCCTTAGTGGTCCTATCCCTATTGAGTTATTCCTATCTTTCAGGAAATTGATCACTTAATATGAAAATCCTGACAGACAGTCCCTTCCCCCAATGACTTGCTGAGACCGAGTTGGGTTGATTTGCTTTAGGAAAGACTGGACTTGTAAAAACAAAACAAAACAAAAAGCAATACTTATTGAACTTGTCCCATTTACAATTACATTTATGATAATTAACAGTCATTCCCAAGACATGTGTCTCCTTCACAAGCCAGAAAAGTGAATTAAGTGGGGATGTAACAGGATTCACCCTCCAACCCCACATTTTCCACATCTTTGATAGGGGGTGGTATTGATTTCTGTGATTCCCTTAGAGATGTGTTATTGTTTTGATTGATATTTTAGGAGGAAGAGAGAGTCAGATGGGCTCCTACTTTGTGTTTTCTACCCTAATATCCCTTACTCTGTGGTAGAAAGATTTTTATTACAACTCTTTGAACTATATACCCAGGGACTGGAGAAACAATCACAAATCGTGTTTACAGATTATTTGAGACCAATTCAGGCCAAGACTTTGCTTTACTCTGCCCTCTTCTGCTGCTGCTTCTGCTGCTAAGTCACTTCAGTCGTGTCTGACTCTGTGCGACCCCATAGACGGCAGCCCACCAGGCTCCCCCGTCTCTGGGATTCTCCAGGCAACAACACTGGAGTGGGTTGCCATTTCCTTCTCCAACGCATGAAAGGAAAAGTGAAAGTGAAGTCGCTCAGCCATGTCTGGCTCTTAGAGACCCCATGGGCTGCAGCCTACCAGGCTCCTCCGTCCACGGGATTTTCCAGGTGAGAGTACTCTGCCCTCTTGGCCTCCACCATTAGGTTCTACTCTGACAAATGGACCCAAGCAGAATTCTGGTTCCACTGTGATTAGGGTCAGCTCAAATCCAATGTCTAGTTATATCTCCAAAGTCTGAGAGCATTTTTCTTCCTAGTGCTTAGTCACCTGGTAAAGGACCTCATGGCCTATGTGTTGGAGATTTAGGAAAATGTTTATGGTACACAATTATGGCAGTAATGAAGCGTTCTTGCTCAAGGGAACTCTATTGCCTCTTAATTTGAGTGACTCTACCTCCATAACTGGCCCATATCTGGGAGCTGGATGAGAGATCGTGATTCCTCATTATAATGGTTCAAGTTAGGTTCTTATTTGCTGGTCATAAACAAAATTTTTTTTGGTCAGGGGCTTTGGGGGAGGGGGTTCCCTGATGGCTTAGACAGTAAAGAATCTACCTGCAATACAGGAGACCTGGATTTGATCCCTAGGTCAGGAAGATCCTTTGGAGAAGGAAATGGCAACACTCTCTAGTATTCTTGCCTGGAGAATTCGATGGACAGAGGAGCCTGGTGGGCTACAGTCCATGGGCTTGCAAAGAGTCCCACACGAGTGAGCAACTAACACAGAGCATTTTTAAAAACATACATGTACAGAACTATGTTACCTTGCTGATAGTGTGTAAATATATCTTTAATTTATGAAAATAGTATTGGGCTGTGATCTTTTCCCTTACTTAGGAATTGTATTCATATTCCTTCTGATTGCTAACAGTTCCGTACCAGATTTTACTCACCTGTTCCTCCAGTACTGGACACCTGTAATGCCATTAGCTTCCTGCTCTGTGAAGGATCTCCTGTGTGCAGACCCCACTGTGGACCTCCGGGGGGGGGGCACTCTAGGGATATATCCAGGGGAAGGAATGCCTCTTCATGAGACCTGCTGAGGACTACCTATGTGCCCTCCTGAATTGCTAAAATACTACATTCCCATCTGCAGTACATAATCATTCCCATTTCCCTTTGTTTTTACTAAAACTTAACATTTTTTTGATTACTTAATTATTGTCTGTCTAATGTCTAGTTTATCCACTTACATTTACCTGAAGTTCAGGACTTTTCTGGTGGCCCAGTGGCTAAGACTCCAAGTTCCCTTTGCAGGGGGTCCAGGTCTGGTCCCTGATCAGGGAACTAGATCCCACGTGCTGCAACTAAGAGATCCCTCATGCCACAACTGGCACAGCTAAAATCTTTTTAAACATTGTTTTTTAATTACCTAAAGTTTAATCTTTTTAGTTTGCATCTCTCTAATAGCAGGCTGGGTTGAGCATCTATTTATATACTTGTTAGACTTTGTATTTCCTCTTCTGTAAATTGTATCATATCCTTTGTCCATTTTTCTATTGTTTCCTGTCTTTTGTTTACATATTTCTGTTCTAAAAGAAGCCCTTTTTGATTTTAGATATCAAGAATATTTTCTCTCAGTCTGTCACCAATGGGGTTAACTCGTCTGTGTATTTTTTTGTTGTTGTTGGAAAGAAAGCCTTAATTTCAATATGTTAATCTATCACTTTTTTAACCATGCTACATAGTATTTGCTGCTAAGTCGCTTCAGTCGTGTCCGACTGTGTGACCCCATAGATGGCAGCCCACCAGGCTCCCCCGACCCTGGGATTCTACAGGCAAGAACACTGGAGTGGGTTGCTATTTCCTTCTCCAATGCATGAAAGTGAAAAAATAAAGTGAAGTCGCTCAGTCGCGTCCGACTCTAGCGACCCCATGGACTGCAGCCCACCAGGCCCCTCTGTCCATGGGACTTTCCAGGCAAGAGTACTGGAGTGGGGTGCCATTGCCTTCTCCGACATAGTATTTGAGTCTTATTTAAATACTCCTTCTCACATTAAATCTGCAAAAATATTCTTCTACATTTGGCTCTGTTACCTTTATAGTTTCCATATACAGTTCTTTAAAACATGTACGGCTGACCTTCATGTACAATGGGAAGTAGAAATCTATTTTTTCTTTATAATAAGCTACTGTTATAAAGAGAAAAACAATTACCTACTAAACAATTCTACTAAACAATCCATCATTTCCTTATTGATTACACGTGAATATACAAAGGACTGCTTTTAGCTCTTTGTTCTGATCCCATGCTATTTTTAAAAAGTTGTTACAGTGGCTTGTAGTATGCTTATTATCTATTAGCAGGAAGCCCTTTACTTGTTCTTTTTTCAAAATTGTTTTATGTATGCATAATCTTTTATTCATTCATATACTTTTTGAAATTTGTTTATTCTTCAAAAGAAACCCAACTGGAGAAGGGGAGGAGCTAAGATGGCAGAGGAATAGGACAGGGAGACCACTTTCTCCCCGACAAATTCATCAAAAGAACATTTAAACGCTGAGTAAATTCCACAAAACAACTTCTGAATGCTGGCAGAGGACATCAGGCACCCAGAAAAGCAGCCCATTGTCTTCGAAAGGAGGTAGGAAAAAATATAAAAGACAAAAAAAGAGACAAAAGAGGGAGGGACGGAGCTCTGTCCCAGGAAGGGAGTCTTAAAAAGAGAGAAGTTTCTAAACACCAGGAAACACTCTCACTGCCGAGTCTGTGGAGAGCCTTGGAAGCACAGAGGGCAACATAACAGGGAGGAAAAATAAGTAAATAATTAAAACCCACAGATTACGAGCCCAATGGTAACTCCCTCAGCGGAGAAGCAGCTCAGACGCCTGCACCCGCCACTAGCAAGAGGGGGCTGGGCAGGGAGGCACGGGCTGTATCGCTTAGAGTAAGGATCTGGCCTGAATGCCCTGAGCGCTATCTGAGTGAACTAACTTGGGCTAGCAAACCAGACTGTGGGATAACTACCATGCGAAAAGCCAGCCCTAACCTAAGACACCGCCAGGCCCGTGTATAGTACAAAGGACTGAACAGAGATAGCTGGCTGCAGACCATCCCCTCCGGTGACAGGCAGCCAGAGCTGGAAGGAGGCAATTGCAGCCCCAGAGAGACATTATCTACAAAACTGTAAGCAGGCTTCTTTGCTAACTAAGACTTCTTGGGGTTCTGGTCAGTCAACATCCACCTGAGAAGGTGCGCCAGTTGTACACCCAGAAAACCGAGCGGCAGGGAAGGGGGAGGCGATAAGTCGCAGCGACCACACTCACCAAACACCTCATCACCTGAGCTGCCCGGACCTGGGAAGGGCACAAAACGCAGGCCCAAACGAGTCTGCGCCTCTGAGGACTACCCGAGTGGCTTAGACCTGGGAGGAGCATGCAGCCCAGGACCAGCCCCGGATGGATTCCGGCGGAGCAACCTAGAGCCTGAGCAGTGTGGGCAGGGAGGCTACACGCGCTGTGAGCGGGGGCAGGCCCAGTGTGGCTGAGGCACTGTGAGCACACGCCAGTGTTATTTGTTTGCAGCGTCCCTCCCTCCCCACAGCGTGACTGAACAAGTGAGCCTAAAAAAAAACAAAACAAAAAAGTGCCCACCACCGCCCCTTTTGTGTCAGGGTGGAAATCAGACACTGAAGAGACCAGCAAACATAAAGAAGAAGCTAAAACAGAGGGAACCGCCTTGGAAGCGACAGGTGAAATAGATTAAAACCCTGTCGTTAGTACCGACTACATAGGAAGGGGCCTATAGATCTTGAGAAATATAAGCCGGACCAAGGAACTAGCCGAAAATGAACTAACCCCACAATACCCACAACAACACTAGAGAAAGTCCTATATATATTTTTACTATTTTTATGATCATTCTTTTTTTTTAATTTTTAAAAAATTTTAAGTCCTCTATTACTCCATTAATTTTCACTTTTATAACCTACTATTACTTTGCAAAAAAAAAAAGACCCTATTCTTTTAAAAGCAAACTTCATATATATATTTTTATAATTTTTGTGACTTTTTTTTTCTTTTTTTTTCTTCTTCTTTTCTTTAACATTGTAATTTTGAAATTCCAAACTCTACCCTAGATTTTTAATTTTTGCTTTTTGGTATTTGTTATCAATTTTGTACCTATGTTTTTAAAAATAATTTTTGTGACTTTTTTTTTCTCTTTCTTTTTCTTCTTCTTTTCTTTAACATTGTATTTTTGAAATTCCAAACTCTACTCTATATTTTTAATTTTTGCTTTTTGGTATTTGTTATCAATTTTGTACTTTTAAGAACCCAATCTTCAGTACCCATTTTTACTTGGGAGCGAGATTACTGGCTTGACTGCTCTCTCCCCCTTTGGACTCTCCTTTTTCTCCACCAGGTCGCCTGTGTCTCCTCCCTAATCCCTCTCTACTCTACCCAACTCTGTGAATTTCTGTGTGTTCCAGACAGTGGAGAACACTTAGGGAACTGATTACTGGCTGGATCTGTCTCTCTCCTTTTCATTCCCCCCTTTTAACCTCTTGGCCATCTCTGTCTCCTTCCTCCCTCTTCTCTTCTCTGTATAACTCTGTGAACATCTCTGAGCAGTCCAGTTGTGGAGTGCACATAAGGAAGTGATTACTGGCTAGCCTGCTCTCTCCTCTACTGATTCCACCTCATCTCATTCGGATCACCTCTAACTCCCTCCTCCCTCTTCTCTTCTCCATGTAACTCAGTGAACCTCTCTGGGTGTCCCTGACTGTGGAGAAACTTTTCATGTTTAACCTAGATGGTTTATCAATGGTGCTGTATAGAAGAAGTTTTGAGACTACTGTAAAAATAAGACTGAAAACCGGAAGCAGGAGGCTTAAGTCCAAACCCTGACTCCAGGGAACTCCTGACTCCAGGGAACATTAATTGACAGCAGCTCATCAAACGCCTCCATACCTACACTGAAACCAAACACCACACAAGGGCCAACAAGTTCCAGAGCAAGACATACCATGCAAATTCTCCAGCAACACAGGAACACGGCCCTGAGCTCCAATATACAGGCTGCCCAAAGTTACTAAAAAACCATAGACATCTCATAACTCATTACTGGACACTTCATTGCACTCCAGAGAGAAGAAATCCAGCTCCACCCACCAGAACACCGACACAAGCTTCCCTAAACAAGAAACCTTGACAAGCCACCTGTACAAACCCACCCACAGTGAGGAAACTCCACAATAAAGAGAACTCCACAAACTGCCAGAATCAGAAAGGACACCCCAAACTCAGCAATTTAAACAAGATGAAGAGACAGAGGAATACCCAGCAGGTAAAGGAACAGGATAAATGCCCACCAAACCAAACAAAAGAGGAAGAGATAGGGAATCTACCTGACAAAGAATTCTGAATAATGATAGTGAAAATGATCCAAATCTTGAAATCAAAATGGAATCACAGATAAATATCCTGGAGACAAGCATTGAGAAGATGCAAGAAAGGTTTAACAAGGACCTAGAAGAAATAAAAAAGAGTCAATATATAATGAATAATGCAATAAATGAGATCAAAAACACTCTGGAAGCAACAAATAGTAGAATAACAGACGCAGAAGATAGGATTAGTGAATTAGAAGATAGAATGGTAGAAATAAATGAATCAGAGAGGAAGAAAGAAAAACGAATTAAAAGAAATGAGGACAATCTCAGAGACCTCCAAGACAATATTAAACGCTACAACATTCGAATCATAGGAGTCCCAGAAGAAGAAGACAAAAAGAAAGACCATGAGAAAATACTTGAGGAGATAATAGTTGAAAACTTCCCTAAAATGGAGAAGGAAATAATCACCCAAGTCGAAGAAACCCAGAAAGTCCCAAATAGGATAAACCCAAAGCAAAACACCCCCAAGACACATATTAATCAAATTAACAAAGATCAAACACAAGGAACAAATATTAAAGGCAGCAAGGGAAAAACAACAAATATCATACAAGGGAATTCCCATAAGGATAACAGCTGATCTTTTAATAGAAACTCTTCAAGCCAGGAGGGAATGGCAAGACACACTTAAAGTGATGAAAGAAAATAACCTACAGCCCAGATTACTGTACCCAGCAAGGATCTCGTTCAAATATGAAGGAGAAATCAAAAGCTTTACAGACAAGCAAAAGCTGAGAGAATTCAGCACCACCAAACCAGCTCTCCAACAAATACTAAAGGATATTCTCTAGACAGGAAACACAAAAAGGATGTATAAACTCGAAGCCCAAACAATAAAGTAAATGGCAATGGGATCATAACAAAAGAGTCCGAAATGCAGTACTTGGATGCAATCTCAAAAACGGCAGAATGATCTCTGTTCATTTCCAAGGCAAACCATTCAGTATCACAGTAATCCAAGTCTATGCCCCAACCAGTAATGCTGAAGAAGCTGAAGTTGAACGGTTCTATGAAGACCTACAGGACCTTTTAGAACTAACACCCCAAAAAGATGTCCTTTTCATCATAGGGGACTGGAATGCAAAAGTAGGAAGTCAAGAAACACCTGGAGTAACAGGCAAATTTGGCCTTGGAATATGGAATGAAGCAGGGCAAAGACTAATAGTTTTGCCAAGAAAATGCACTGGTCATAACAAACACCCTCTTCCAACAACACAAGAGAAGATGCTATACATGGACATCACCAGATGGTCAACACCAAAATCAGATTGATTATATTCTTTGCAGCCAAAGATGGAGAAGCTCTATACAGTCAGCAAAAACAAGACCAGGAGCTGACTGTGGCTCAGACAGTGAACTCCTTATTGCCAAAGTCAGGCTTAACTTGAAGAAAGTAGGGAAAACGACTAGACCATTCAGGTATGACCTAAATCAAATCCCTTATGATTATACAGTGGAAGTGAGAAATAGATTTAAGAGCCTGGATCTGATAGATAGAGTGCCTGATGAACTATGGAATGAGGTTCGTGACATTGTACAGGAGACAGGGATCAAGACCATCCCCATGGAAAAGAAATGCAAAAAAGCAAAATGGCTGCCTGGGGAGGCCTTACAAATAGCTGTGAAAAGAAGAGAAGCAAAAAGCAAAGGAGAAAAGGAAAGATATAAACATCTGAATGCAGAGTTCCAAAAATAGCAAGAAGAGATAAGAAAGCCTTCTTCAGCGACCAATGCAAAGAAATAGAGGAAAACAACAGATGCGAAAGACTAGAGATCTCTTCAAGAAAATCAGAGATACCAAAGGAACATTTCATGCAAAGATGGGCTCAATAAAGGACAGAAATGGTATGGACCTAACAGAAGCAGAAGATTTTAAGAAGAGATGGCAAGAATACACAGAAGAACTGTACAAAAAAGATCTTCACAACCCAGATAATCACGATGTTGTGATCACTGACCTAGAGCCAGATATCCTGGAATGTGAAGTCAAGTGGGTCTTAGAAAGCATCACTACGAACAAAGCTAGTGGAGGTGATAGAATTCCAGTTGAGCTATTTCAAATCCTGAAAGATGATGCTGCACTCAATATGCCAGCAAATTTGGAAAACTCAGCAGTGGCCATAGGATTGGAAAAGGTCCATTTTCATTCCAATCCCAATGCCAAAGAATGCTCAAACTACCGCACAATTGCACTTATCTCATACGCTAGTAAAGTAATGCTCAAAAGTCTCCAAACCAGGCTTCAGCAATATGCGAACCATGAACTTCCTGATGTTCAAGCTGGTTTTAGAAAAGGCAGAGGAACCAGAGATCAAATTGCCAACATCCGCTGGATCATGGAAAAAGCAAGAGAGTTCCAGAAAAACATCTATTTCTGCTTTATTGACTATGCCAAAGCCTTTGACTGTGTGGATCACAATAAACTGTGGACAATTCTGAAAGGGATGGGAATACCAGACCACCTGATCTGCCTCTTGAGAAATCTGTATGCGGGTCAGGAAGCAACAGTTAGAACCGGACATGGAACAACAGACTGATTCCAAATAGGAAAAGGAGTACGTCAAGGTTGTATATTGTCACCCTGTTTATTTAACTTATATGCAGAGTACACCATGAGAAACGCTGGACTGGAAGAAACACAAGCTGGAATCAAGATTGCCAGGAGAGATATCAATAACCTCAGATATGCAGATGACACCACCCTTATGGCAGAAAGTGAAGAGGAACTAAAAAGCCTCCTGATGAAAGTGAAAGAGGAGAGTGAAAAAGTTGGCTTAAAGCTCAACATTCAGAAAATGAAGATCATGGCATCCGGTCCCATCACTTCATGGGAAACAGATGGGGAAACAGTGGAAACAATGTCAGACTTTATTTTTCTGGGCTCCAAAATCACTACAGATGGTGACTGCAGCCATGAAATTAAAAGACGCTTACTCCTTGGAAGGAAAGTTATGACCAACCTAGATAGCATATTCAAAAGCAGAGGCATTTCTTTGCCAACAAAGGTTTGTCTAGTCAAGGCTATGGTTTTCCCTGTGGTCATGTATGGATGTGAAAGTTGGACTGTGAAGAAAGCTGAGTGCCGAAGAATTGATGCCTTTGACCTGTGGTGTTGGAGAAGACTCTTGAGAGTCCCTTGGACTGCAAGGAGATCCAACCAGTCCATTCTGAAGGAGATCAGCCCTGGGATTTCTCTGGAAGGACTGTTACTAAAGCTGAAACTCCAGTACTTTGGCCACCTCATGCGAAGAGTTGACTCATTGGAAAAGACTCTGATGCTGGGAGGGATTGGGGGCAAGAGGAGAAGGGGATGACAGAGGATGAGATGGCTGGATGGCATCACTGACTCGATGGACGTGAGTCTGAGTGAACTCCAGGAATTCGTGATGAACAGGGAGGCCAGGCGTGCTGCAATACATGGGGTTGCAAAGAGTCGGACATGAGTGATTGACTGATCTGATCTGATCTATCAGTAATTACCTTAAATGTAAATGGGTTGAATGCCCAACCAAAAGACAAAAACTGGCTGAATGGATAAAAAAACAAGACCCCTATATATGTTGTCTACAAGAGACCCACCTCAAAACACGGGACACTTACAGACTGAAAGTGAAGGGCTGGAAAAAGATTTTCCATGCAAATAGAGACCAAAAGAAAGAATGAGTAGCAATACTCATATCAGATAAAATAGACTTTAAAAAAAGGCTGTGAAAAGAGACAAAGAAGGTCACTACATATGATCAAAGGATCAATCCAAGAAGATATAACAATTATAAATATATATGCACCCAACATAGGAGCACCGCAACATGTAAGACAAATGCTAACAAGTATGAAAGGGGAAATTAACAATAACACAATAATAGTGGCAGACTTTAAAACCCCACTCACACCTATGGATAGATCAACTAAACAGAAAATTAACAAGGAAACGTAAACTTTAAATGATACAATAGACCAGTTAGACCTAGTTGATATCTATAGGACATTTCACCCCAAAACAATGAATTTCACCTTTTTTCTCAAGCACATACGGAACCTTCTCCAGGATAGATCACATCCTGGGCCATAAATCTAGCCTTGGTAAATTCAAAAAAATTGAAATCATTCCAAGCATCTTTTCTGACCACAATGCAGTAAGATTAGATCTCAATTACAGGAGAAAAACTATTAAAAATTCCAACATATGGAGGCTGAACACACGCTGCTGAATAACCAACAAATCACAGAAGAAATCAAAAAAGAAATCAAAATTTGCATAGAAACAAATGAAAATGAAAACACAACAACCCAAAACCTGTGGGACACTGTAAAAGCAGTCCTAAGGGGAAAGTTCATAGCAATACAGGCATACCTCAAGAAACAAGAAAAAACTCAAATAAATAACCTAACTCTACACCTAAAGCAACTAGAAAAGGAAGAAATGAAGAACCTCGGGGTTAGTAGAAGGAAAGAAATCTTAAAAATTAGGGCAGAAATAAATGCAAAAGAAACAAAAGAGACCATAGGAAAAATCAACAAAGCCAAAAGCTGGTTCTTTGAAAGGATAAATAAAATTGACAAACCACTAGCCAGACTCATCAAGAAACAAAGGGAGAAAAATCAAATCAATAAAATTAGAAATGAAAATGGAGAGATCATGACAACACAGAAATACAAAGTATCATAAGAGACTACTATCAGCAATTATATGCCAATAAAATGGACAACGTGGAAGAAATGGACAAATTCTTAGAAAAGTACAACTTTCCAAAACTGGACCAGGAAGAAATAGAAAATCTTAACAGACCCATCACAAGCATGGAAATTGAAGCTGTAATCAGAAATCTTCCAGCAAATAAAAGCCCAGGTCCAGATGACTTCACAGCTAAATTCTACCAAAAATTTAGAGAAGAGCTAACACCTATCCTACTCAAACTCTTCCAGAAAATTGCAGAGGAAGGTAAACTTCCAAACTCATTCCATGAGGCCACCATCACCCTAATACCAAAACCTGACAAAGATGCCACAAAAAAAGAAAACTACAGGCCAATATCACTGATGAACATAGATGCAAAAATCCTTAACAAAATTCTAGGAATCAGAATCCGACAACACATTAAAAAGATCATACACTGTGACCAAGTGGGCTTTATCCAAGGGATGCAAGGATTCTTCAATATCTGCAAATCAATCAATGTAATACACCATATTAACAAATTGAAAAATGAAAACCATATGATTATCTCAACAGATGCAGAGAAAGCCTTTGACAAAATTCAACATCCATTTATGATAAAAACCCTCCAGAAAGCAGGAATAGAAGGAACATACCTCAACATAATAAAAGCTATATATGACAAACCCACAGCGAACATTATCCTCAATGGTGAAAAATTGAAAGCATTTCCTCTAAAGTCAGGAACAAGACAAGGGTGCCCACTTACACCATTAGTCTTCAACATAGTTTTGGAAGTTTTGGCCACAGCAATCAGAGCAGAAAAAGAAATAAAAGGAATCCAAATTGGAAAAGAAGAAGTAAAACTCTCACTGTTTGCAGATGACATGATCCTCTACACAGAAAACCCTAAAGACTCCACCAGAAAATTACTAGAACTAAGCAATGAATATAGTAAAGTTGCAGGATATAAAATCAACACACAGAAATCCCTTGCATTCCTATACACTAATAATGAGAAAATAGAAAGAGAAATTAAGGAAACAATTCCATTCACTATTGCAACGAAAAGAATAAAATACTTAGGAATATATCTACCTAAAGAAACTAAAGACCTATATATAGAAAACTATAAAACACTGGTGAAAGAAATCAAAGAGGACACTAATAAATGGAGAAATATACCATGTTCATGGATCGGAAGAATCAATATAGTGAAAATGAGTATACTACACAAAGCAATCTATAGATTCAATGCAATCCCTATCAAGCTACCAATGGTATTCTTCACAGAGCTAGAACAAATAATTTCACAATTTGTATGGAAATACAAAAAACCTCGAATAGCCAAAGCAATCTTGAGAAAGAAGAATGGAACTGGAGGAATCAACCTACCTGACTTCAGGTTCTACTACAAAGCCACAATCATCAAGACAGTATGGTACTGGCACAAAGACAGAACTATAGATCAATGGAAAAAAATAGAAAGCCCAGAGATAAATCCACACACCTATGGACACCTTATCTTTGACAAAGGAGGCAAGAATATACAATGGAGAAAAGACAATCTCTTTAACAAGTGGTGCTGGGAAAACTGGTCAACCACTTGTACAAGAATGAAACTAGAACACTTTCTAACACCATACAGAAAAATAAACTCAAAATGGATTAAAGATCTCAACGTAAGACCAGAAACTATAAAACTCCTAGAGGAGAACATAGGCAAAACACTCTCTGACATACACCACAGCAGGATCCCCTATGACCCACCTCCCAGAATATTGGAAATATAAGCAAAAATAAACAAATGGGACCTAATTAAACTTAAAAGCTTCTGCACAACAAAGGAAATTATAAGCAAGGTGAAAAGACAGCCTTCATAATGGGAGAAAATAATAGCAAATGAAGCAACCGACAAACAACTAATCTCAAAAATATATAAGCAACTCCTACAGCTCAATTCCAGAAAAATAAATGACCCAATCAAAAAATGGGCCAAAGAACTAAATAGACATTTCTCCAAAGAAGACATACAGATGGCTAACAAACACATGAAAAGATGCTCAACATCACTCATTATCAGAGAAATGCAAATCAAAACCACTATGAGGTACCACTTCACACCAGTCAGAATGGCTGCCATCCAAAAGTCTACAAGCAATAAATGCTGGAGAGGGTGTGGAGAAAAGGGAACCCTCTTACACTGTTGGTGGGAATGCAGACTAGTACAGCCACTATGGAGAACAGTGTGGAGATTCCTTAAAAAACTGGAAATAGAACTGCCTTATGATCCAGCAATCCCACTTCTGGGCATACACACCAAGGAAACCAGAAGTGAAAGAGACACATGTACCCCAATGTTCATTGCAGCACTGTTTATAATAGCCAGGACATGGAAGCAACCTAGATGTCCATCGGCAGATGAATGGATAAGAAAGCTGTGGTACTTATACACAATGGAGTATTACTCAGCCATTAAAAAGAAAACATTTGAATCGGTTCTAATGAGGTGGATGAAACTGGAGCCTATTATACAGAGTGAAGTAAGCCAGAAAGAAAAACACCAGTACAGTATACTAATGCATATATATGGAATTTAGAAAGATGGTAACAATAACCCTGTATATGAGACAGCAAAAGAGACACTGATGTATAGAACAGTCTTTTGGACTCTGTGGGAGAGGGAGAGGGTGGGATGATTTGGGAGAATGGCATTGAAACATGTATAATATCATATATGAAATGAGTTGCCAGTCCAGGTTCGTTCACGATACTGGATGCTTGGGGCTGGTGCACTGGGATGACCCAGAGGGATGGTACGGGGAGGGAGGAGGGAGGAGGGGGGAGGTTTCAGGATGGGGAACACGTGTATACCTGTGGCAGATTCATGTTGATATATAGCAAAACCAATACAATATTGTAAAGTTAAAAAAAAAAAAAACTGGAACGTTTATTAGAATTGCATTAGGTCAGTTTGAGGAGAAATACATCTTAATAAAGTTAAATTGCTTTACTGCTTTTCTATGGTGTCCTTTAATAGACTTTTAAACTTTTCTCCTAGTACAACTTCTTTTGCTATTTTTATTGATCTATTATTTTCTATCACATTTTTCTTTAGGAATTGTTTATGTAGAGGAATGTAAATTGACCTTAATTTTGGCAATCTTACTAAATCTTATTATTATTTCCTGAAATTGTTTCATTGATTCTGTACCTGTTTGTTTTTGCTAGTTGATATTCCTTGTAAATAATGGCAGTTTTGCCTCTTCCCTTCTAATCATTAAACCTTTGTTTCTTATTTCTTGTATGTTGACCAAGGTCTTCAGTACTGTCAAGTAGAATCTGTATGGAGGGTTTTGCTCCTGATCATACAATGAAAGCATCCAAAGTTTCTCCATCAAGTAGGATATTTATTAAAAGTTTTGTTAGATAATCTTAAGCAAATTCTTTATATTCTAGTGTTCTAAGATTTTAAAAAATAATAAATAGGTGCTGAATCCTTAAGATTCATATAGTTGGTCTCTTATGTACAACAACCAGAGACAGCTGGTCTCTGGTGTAAAACACCAACTTTTATCCATCTGCTCCACCAGTAGTGAAACCTGGGCTGCCTCTAGCTCCATGATACAGAGACAGTGCTGCAACGTAGCTTCTTGGCCAGATTTTCCAGGAGACTTTCCTATGTAATTTTTCTGAAAGTCTTTTTAGGATGCTATTTTACCTATGCACTTATTTTAAAAATTATTTTACTTTAATATTTTGTTTTTGCTCTATTTCATTAATTTCTAAATATATCTTTATTGTCTCTGTTATTGTTTTTTTTTTTTTCTTTATTCACTTGTACTCATGTTTTTCCTTTTTGGTTTCTTGAATTTCAGATATTCTATTTTTTGATAAAGGAGTTTAATCAGTTTTCACTTACTGTAATTCAGTTCAGTTCAGTTCAGTCATTCAGTCGTGTCTGACTCCCCGCGACCCCATGAACCACAGCATGCCAGGCCTCCCTGTCCATCACCAACTTCCAGAGTCCACCCAAACCCATGTCCATTGAGTCGGTGATTCCATCCAACCATCTCATCCTCTGTAGTCCCCTTTTCCTCCTGCCCTCAATCTTTCCCAGCATCAGGGTCTTTTCAAATGAGTCAGCTTTTCACATCAGGTGGCCAAAGTATTGGAGTTTCAGCTTCAACATCAGTCCTACCAGTGAACAACCAGGACTGATCTCCTTTAGAATGGACTGATTGGATCTCCTTGCAGTCCAAGGGACTCTCAAGAGTCTTCTCCAACACCACAGTTCAAAAGCATCAATTCTCCGGCGATCAGCTTTCTTCACAGTCCAACTCTCACATCCATGCATGACCACTGGAAAAACCAGTAGCCTTGACTAGATGGACCTTTGCTCACAAAGTACTGTCTCTGCTTTTTAATATGCTGTCTAGGTTGGTCATAACTTTTATTTCAAGGAGTAAGCATCTTTTAATTTCATGGCTGCAATCAACATCTGCAGTGATTTTGGAGCCCAGAAAATAAAGTCAGCCACTGTGGGGAGCACTGTTTCCCCATCTATTTGCCATGAAGTGATGGGACCGGATACCATAATCTCAGTTTTCTGAATGTTGAGCTTTAAGCCAACTTTTTCACTCTCCTCTTTCACTTTCATCAAGAGGCTCTTTAGTTCTTCTTCAATTTCTGCCATAAGGGTGGTGTCATCTGCATATCTGAGGTTATTGATATTTCTCCCGGCAATCTTGATTCCAGCTTGTGCTTCATCCAGCCCAGCGTTTCTCATGATGTACTCTGCATGTAAGTTAAATAAGCAGGCTGACAATATATAGCCTTGACATACTCCTTTTCCTATTTGGAACCAGTCTGTTGTTCCATGTCCAGTTCTAACTGTTGCTTCCTGACCTGCATACAGGTGTCTCAAGAGGCAGGTCAGGTGGTCTGGTATTCCCATCTCTTTCAGAATTTTCCACAGTTTATTGTGATTCACACAAGTTACATTGAAATTTATTTTTGTGATGACTTGAAAAACAATATAGCTTTATCATGTAAAGTCAAACATTTGTACAGCTTATGCTCCAGCCATTTCTCTCTAGCTACATGCAAATGAGAAACTTCAGTACTTATGAATCAGGAGAGAAGCAGAAAAATATTGATAGAATCATGCTTTATAATAGCAAATAATTTGTGGACAACTCAAATTCTTGTTTACCAGACAATAGATAAATTAGTATGTTTTCATGACAGAATAGTATATTACACAGAAAATGAATCAAGTACAAATGCATACAACAATGTGAATTAATTTCAGGAATATAATTTTGAACAAACAGTTCAGAGTCAAAAAGGCAACACATAGTATAACATCCTTTTTATAAAGTTCAAAAGCACATAAAATCACATGGTATTTATAAAGGAATCCCTGGTGGTTCAGCAATAATGAATTTGCCTGGAATACGGTTCAATCTCTGGGTCTGGAAGATCCCTTGGAGAAATAAATGGCCACCCACTCCAGCATTCTTGCCTGGGAAATCCCATGGCCAGTGGAGCCTGGGGAAGCCACAATCCATTGGATTGCAAGAGTCAGAAACCACTTAGCAACTAAACAGCACCACCAGAATATTTATGCATCTGTTTATTTTTACTTCACATATATTTATTGTAAAACATAAAAGGCAAGGGAAGCATGAACATAAAATTCAGGGTAGCTATTCCTCCTGAGGGAAGAGAGAGATATAAGGAGGGGAAGAACAAGCAGGAAGATGCAGATTATCTGTAATGTTCTAATTTGTGGGTGATGTGTTCATGAGTATTCACTGTATTATTTAGAACTTTGTATGTATTAATAAATTAAAAAATTAAAGAAGGTCATGTATAGAGTGATGAGAATGTGTAGGCTATGTACACATCTGGTACCTTAAATCTAGTCTCAGTTAACAACAGAGAATATTTGTATTCAAAGCATCTTGTGTATTTAGTGACTTCACCAGAAAACTGTTTTGAGTGAACCTAAATAAATTATGCAAAAAAAGTCCAATTGAGATAACAGATTTGACATTAGTTTAAGTAAAATATTAACATTTGTCCTTTGTAAGATTTGAGTTCTTACCCTTTGTCAAATTAGGTCACCCAAAATTATAGTATCCAGTCTGAATTAATATAGTTTCTTGTTATGTTGCCATCAATAATGTAACTTGAAATTGTTGTCTTTGGCATTCTTGCAAATTGATGTAAGAAATGGTCCTTACTGTTCTGACCTTAGGATTAAGATTTCTGCAGCTTTTTAGAGGTCTCTGTTGCAAAAATTAATAATCTAGCAAAAGCTACCATTCAGAAAGCACTTCATCTGTTTTAGACATATGCTATTACTGAATATCATTTTCACTGTAATCTTCCTAACTAGATGTTATAACCCCCCCTTTAAAGATGAGGACCAAGATAAATTTAAACAAGTTGCCCACAAATAAAAATTGCTTGACAATGATTCAAACCCAGATCTGTTTGATCTTAAAGTTTGCTCATTGTTACTGTACTATTCAGTTTCTATAAGATATGGTTTTTAGTAACCAATTATTTGTAAGTTGGGAAGAGGTAATCTTCAGAAGAGAGGCTATAGACATGACAGAGACTGAAGTCTTGTTGGACAAGCCACAACCAGGATGATGTCCAGTGTCGGAAAGAAAGAATTTTCTTCTACTTTTCAAAGGTTCTTTTAACTGGCTTAGTCATCAAATCAACGTAAGATGGATTGACAGGAGAAAAACAAACTTAACTTTATACATATAGGAACCCCACATACATGAGAGGTTTTAAGACAGAAAGACAAAATAAGGTATATATGTCATGCTGAGCTAAGGAACAGGACCCAAATCTGGGGTTTCAAAGAAGAAGAAGTAATTCATAAGATAATAGAAAGAGCAGATGTTTGATAATTAGATATTTGCCTTGTCATATAGATGAGTCACTCAGATAAAATTTATCTCTGGTGATAATCCTCATTCTAGGAAAAAACCCAATTTAAATTCTCAGAGATACTTAAAAGACACGTAGAAGTTTCTCTTGCACTCTACAAGTTTCCACTGCCTTTAGCTCCAAAATAATTCACATGACAAAGTGGCACATTTTAAGGAGGCTGGTTCTGAACTCCTTCAGTGGACTATGTGTTTGCCCAGAAAATTTCTTTGGCCAAGAAGCTAGCAAAAGAACTGGACTTTGGTCACTCAGTCATACTGGAGACTCAGACTATTTATGACTTGGACATCAAACAGAAACTTGATTGCACAGACAACGATGTATGGGACATTGAGGTGACTCATATGCACAAGAGTTTACCTATGATTTCAGAGTCATTAAGAAACTGTGGGTTAAAAACTCACAATCTGTGCTCCCATATTTCCCAATTTTTCTTGGCCTCTAGGAAACCTAGTATTGGAGGTCAGGGCAAAGTGCCCCATAATATGGTATGAAAATATGTGTGTATCAGTCACTCAGTTCAGTCACTCCGTTGTGTCCGACTCTTTGTGACTCCATGGATTGCAGCACGCCAGGCTTACCTGTTCATCACCAACTCCCAGAGTTTGCTCAAACTCATATCTATCGAGTCGATGAAGTCATCCAAGCATCTCATCCTCTGTCACCACCTTCTCTTCCTACCTTCAATCTTTCCCAGCATCAGGGTTTTTTCCAATGAGTCAGTTCTTCACATCAAGTGGCCAAAGTACTGGAACTTCAGCTTCAGCATCAGTCCTTCTAAAGAATATGTGGGATTGATTTCCTTTAGGATTGACTGGTTGGATCTCCTTGCTGTCCAAGGGACTCTTAGGAGTGTTCTCCAGCACCACAGTTCAAATGCATTTTGGTGCTCAGCTTTCTTTATGGTCCAACTTTCACGTCCAAAATCATAGCTTCAACTAGACGGATCTTTGTTGGCAAAGGAATGTCTCTGCTTTTTAATATGCTGTCTAGGTTGGTCATAGCTTTTCTTTTAAGAAGCGTCTTTTAATTTCATGGCTGCAGTTCACCATCTGCAGTGATTTTGGAGCCCAAGAAAATAAAGTCTCTCACTGTTTCCATTGTTTATCCATCTATTTGCCATGAAGTGATGGGACCAGATGCCGTGATCTTTGTTTTTTGAATGTTTTGTTTTAAGTCAGCTTTTTCACTTTCCCCTTTGCTTTCTGCCATAGGGTGGTGTCATCTGCATATCTGAGGTTATTGATATTTCTTCCTAAAATCTTGATTCCAGCTTGTGCTTCATCCAGTCTGGCATTTTGCATGATGTACTCTGCATATAAGTTAAATAAGCAGGGTGACAATATACAGCCTTGACATACTCCTATCCCAATTTGGAACCAATCTGTTGTTCCATGTCCAGTTCTAACTGTTGCTTCTTGATCTTAACACAGATTTTCTAGGAGGCAGGTAAGGTGGTCTGGTATTCCCATTTCTTTAAGAATTTTCCATGGTTTGTTATGATCCACACATTCAAAGGCTTTAGCATACTCAATGAAGTGGAAGTAGATGTTCTTCTGGAATTCTCTTGCTTTTTCTATGATCCAACAGATGCTGGCAATTTGATCTCTGGCTTCCTCTGCCTTTACTAAATTCAGCTTGAACATCTGGAAGTTCTCAGTTCATGTACTGTTGAAGCCTAACTTGGAGAATTTTGAGCATTACTTTGCTAGCGTGTGAGATGAGTGCAATTGTTTGATAGTTTTAACATTCCTTGGCATTGCCTTTCTTTGGGGTTGGAATGAAAACACCTTTTCCAGTCCTGTGGCCACTGCTGAGTTTTCCAAATTTGCTGGCATACTGAGTGCAGCACTTTCACAACATCATCTTTTAGGATTTGAAATAGCTCAACTGGAATTCCATCACCTCCCCTAGCTTTGTTCATAGTGATGCTTCCTAAGGCCCACTTGACTTCACACTCCAGGATGTCTGGCTCTAGGTGAGTGATCACACCATCATGGTTATCTGAGTCATTAAGATCTTTTTTGCAAGGTTCTTCACTGTATTCTTGCCACCTCTTCTTCATATGTTCTGCTTCTATTAAGTCCATGCCATTTCTGTCCTTTATTGTGCCCATCTTTGCACGAAATGTTCCCTTGGTATCTCTAATTCTCTTTATTTTCTCTTTTATGCATGCACACACACACGTATAGCTGTTGTTTATTTGCTAAGTTGTGTCCCACTCCTTTTGACTATGGATTGTGGCCCTCTGGGCTCTTCTGTCCATGGGATTTCCCAGGCAAGGATATTGGAGTGGATTGCCATTCCTACTCCAGGGAATCTTCTTTACCAAGGAATTAAATGCACGTCTCTTGCATCTCCTGCATTGGCAGGTGATACCACTGAGTCACCACAAAGCTCAATATGTATATATTAGGTTGCACTAGGTCTTCGTTGCTGTGCACGGACTTTCTCTAGTTGCAATGCGAAGGGACTACTCTTCACTGTGGTGCACAGGATTTTCATTGTGGCAGCTTCTCTTGTTGTGCAGCACAGGCTCTAGGCTGTGGTGGCCTCAGTAGTTCCAGGACTCAGGCTGTAGAGCAGGGGCTCAGTAGTTATGGTGCATGGGCTTAGTTGCTCCTTGGTATGTGGATTCTCCTGGACCAGGGATTGAACCCATGCCCATTGCATTGGCAGGCAGATTGTTAACCACTGTACCATCAGGGAAGTCCCTGAATTTTGTGTTTTAACAGACTTCTTCTACTTAATTTTTATTTAGTTGTTATATCATTTTCATATCAAATGGGATCTGATTTATTCCCAGTCTACTGATTTTGAGCAGCAAATTGCTTTCCTTGAAAATAATGAGTTATCCCTGACTCTTCCCAGTGAGAAACTTGGAAATTACCTTTATTTTTTGGCTAGATGATCTGATAAATGAGATTGTGATTACTTTGAATATTTTTCTGTTCAATCTGCAAATGAAGAAAAATGAAAGCAATGCAAAAGAGTTGGCTAATAGAGAAAACCAATGCATGTTCCTAGGTATTTAAGGTTTCTTACTTTCCTTGCTCCTTGTTTCTGCATTTGAAACATCATTAAAGTAATAGTTCAATGAGGAAGGAAAGAGCTCACATTATTTTGTTGCATTTTTTCCCATTTTTGAGCTGTAAAATGTATCATGCATATGTGTGTGCATGTTAAGTTGCTTCAGTCATACATCTTCATCATGCTTCAGAACCTGCATCTCATTATGTCACCTGCATTGCAGGTGGGTTCTTTCTACTAGCGCCACCTGGGAAGCCCAGCATGCATATAACTGGTATAAAAAAACAAACATTTATTGATTGAAAAGGAGGATGAGTCGCATTGTGTATATACCTGCTGTTTCCCCTTTACCTTGACACCCTTGCTCCACGTACTCTGGGCTCTGGGGAGCTGAGCCTGACCCCAACAGTCTCCATCCGCAGCTTCCTTTGCCTTCTGACTTCTGTTGGCATAGGCCAATGGGGCAATGCATTGACTTATTTTCTACACACTGTCTCTACCTTTGTAAGTAGTCCCTTTGGTAAATTCCTCTCGAATTCATTTGAGTATATCATCTGTTTCTGAGAGGAAGTGGCTATGGAGGTATTTACCAGTCTAAACTTTGTGTTTCTCATTCTCTTGCTTTTTAAAAAATGTAATTTCACCATACATGTATTTTAAAACATATATTATTTAGTTCTGCAGTTTTTGACTTATGTAAATGTATTGATTTTTAAGGTGTCCCTTTGCCACACTCCATTTTTTTTTCTCTGCTAATTTGGAAGTGATACATTCTATTTCTAAATATTTGGTAGTAATTCTAGAAATGTTAATATTCACATTTAACTTAAGTGTCAGTCACTCAGTCATGTCTGACCCTTTGAGATCCTATGAACTGTAGCCCACCAGGCTCCTCTGTCCTCTGTGGGATACTCCAGGCAAGAATACTGGAGTGGGTTGCCATTTCCTTCTCCAGGGAGTCTTCCTGACCCAGGGATTGAACCCAGGGCCCCCACATTGCAGGCAGATTCTTTACCATATGAGTCACCAGAGAAGCCCTCATTTAACTTAAGTCTCAATCAAACACTTACCTTTCCTAACTTCAAAGCTTTTTTAATCCAGGATTTTGATTCTGTCTTATCTTTATACTTGCAAAAAGTGGGCACTGTTGGCATTAATATTCTGTGTAATCAGTGAGTCTCCAGATTTAGTCATGCATTTATTATTTTCTTCATTCACCATTCCATTTTGCATCTGAGACCTTCTTTCTGGGATCATTTTCCTTCTTCCAGAAAAGCATAGTCATCCTTCAGTATCTGTAGGAGATTGGTCCAAGACCACCATGGACACAAAAATCCCTGGATGCTGAAGTCCCTTGTATAAAACCATGTAGTATTTGCATATAACCAACACACATCCCTCCTGTATAATTTAAATCTTTAGATTACTTATAATACCTAGTATAATATAAATGCCACTTATATAGTTGTAAATGCAATGTAAGTGCTGTGTAAAGAGTTTATGGCCAATAAACTATTTTTCAAGTTTTTCTTTTTGAAGCTTCCTGGAACTTCTTTTTTTTTTTCTGAATATTTTCAGTCTGCAGTTGGTTGAATCCATAGATGCAGAACCTGTGAATGCAAAGGGCTGACTATACTTCAGAAGTTCTTTAGTGAGTTTCTGTTGCTGGTAAACTTTGTCTTTATCTTCAAATGTCTTTATTTTACCTTTGTTCTTGAAAGAGAGTTTCACTGAATATAATATCTCTTAGCACTTTGAAGATAGAAGTAAGCACTTGTTCTTTTTTGGCAACTTTGGGATAATTTGGGTGTTCTTTTGTTTCAATACATTTTCAGTAAGTATAGATTTATTTTTGTTTGTCTTGCTTGATGTCCCTTGGATTCACTGAATCTGAGAATTATTATTCTCTATAAATTCCAGAAGTGTCTCTACCATGATCTCTTCAAATTGTTTTCTCTCTCATTCTAAGGGCTCATTCTGGTATCTTTTACCTTTTCTCATTCTATGACTCTGAACTTTCAACCTCTTTCCTAAGTTTCATCCCACCATTTTCTAACTGAGTTTTGATAATCTTTTGTTTGGTCATGTTTAATCTGCTGTGCAATTGTCTGTCAGCTAAAAGAAAACTGCAGAGTGGGAGTTGTGAGTTTCAGTTTTCTTCAGGGGCTGTACTGAGGACTATAGTCTTGGAAACAACCTCTCAGTGGCTCTGAGGGAACTGCTCCACAGAAGTAGGGGAGAAGTGAGCAGATATATGTTTTTTATTTGGAGAATCTTTAGTCAAGCACACATCTCCATTAAAGATTACTGCTAGTCACAAGGAACTGATATCTCAGTTAATGATTTCAGTGCTTATATGTGTATGGGAAGATGCAAGAGTCTTCCTGAGTCATACATCTAACTATCTAAGGGGTTTGTTTTTTTCAAATGGCTTGGGCCATTTGGGGGAGTTATTCAGTTTTCCTTGGTATTCTCTCATGTATATAGGAGACATACAAGTTATTACACTTCTGTTTGTTTCTCTCCTGTTAATCTGTCTTTTATTACAGGGAGGAGTTCAGCCAAAAAGCTGGAGGAGTAGAGAGAAAATTATTTTTCCTGTCCTACAATAAGCAATATGCCATTTGATGAAAATGGATGTGAAATAAATAATGTGATATTTAAAAAACTTTAGTAAAAGCAATGATGTGAAAGAAACAAGTTTTTGGTTTAAATATTTTGATTTGAACTTTTGAAATAATTGTAACCATTTTTCTGTGGTGAAATGAAGAATATATCTTTTAAAATATAATTTTATCTGTCACAATTAGAAGCATGTAGCCATGCTCATGCTGGTTATTCAGAGAAGAGAGAGGATTTATATCAATTCTTGCTGGGAATTTAGGACCAGGGCCTATGCAGGTAAGACATCAGGGAAAATTACTTTTAATACATTTTCCCCTAAACTGCACTGAATTAATAGCATGATTCTCTGAGGTGAGCATTCTCATAGCCTGCTATATGGATAGATTCACTTCCCACATTTTGTTCCCTAAATCTTAATGACAACGCCTCTTAGAATGAAAGCTGAAACCCAAAAAATTGTTAGATTGTAGATGAAAATTCCCTATTGATAGAATTCTTTTCTCTCTTTGCTTGATGAGAAAAAGGCCTTTTGAATTCTCAAATTCAATGGTGTTTTCAGCAAAAGGGCAAATGCTTAGCAAATATAATTTTTTACTTATGAGGGTATGTTTAAGTTAGTGATAACAGTGAGTAATAACAGCTTGCCTCCATGGAGGAGGAATGATTAGTCTCTGAAAAACTGGAAAAAACTCATTTTCCTTAAGGCTATTGTGCATTGTTTTACAATTTCCTTTAAAAAAGAAGTCATAGAATGTTTTGTACTTCATAGTACTTCAGAGTACTAATATAGTATATTTCATTTGTAATAACTTCTGTGAGTCAAGTGCTTTATACATTTTTTTTTCTGATAACTCTGCAGGGTAGACATTACTATAGTCAGAAACTGTGGATCAGAAAGGTTAAGTCATTTGCCTAAGGTAATACAGCTTTTGAATAACAAACAGATCAGAGATGAAAACCATGTTATAGCTTGTATTATACATGCCAATACCTCCTCAAGCATTAAATATCTATACCCACTTAAATGTAGAAAACTGAAGAGCAGGGAGGAACTTCTATAGTAGTCTACCCTCTCAATTTTACAAATCAAGAAATCAGGACCCAGAAAAGTTAGGCAAATAATCAAAATCACACTGTTAATTAGATCCTAGCTTCTTTTGATTCATGGGCCTCTGATTATTTCTGCATACAAATCTGTAATTTAAAATTCATGAACTGTGAATGAAAAACATTTTAATAAGTATTCGAAAGAAAGTAAAACTTAGGATGCTGGTTTAATATAGGGATGTTTTTGTTGTTAGTTGCTCAGTTGTGGCCAACTGTTTTGCAACCCATTTACTTTAGCCCGCCAGGCTCCTCTCTCTATGGGATTTCCCAGGCAAGAATACTGGAGTGGGTTGCCATTTCCTTTCCCAGGGGATCTTCCCAACCTGGGGATCAAATCTACATCTCCTGCATCGCAGGCGAATTCTTGACCATTGAGCCACCAGCAAAGCCCAATGGTGGGATATTTGCCACATAATACTGATACTGATATTATGAAGGGGTGGGGAAGTGGCAGTGAAGATTGAGAAGTACAAGGCCTTGACCTTCTTCCCTGGTGGCTGACCTGCTCAGAAGAGGATGTCAGTCGTTCCTTCTTTCCTTTTCCATTCTGGCTCAGGGCCTTTGCATGTGCTATTCCTTCTGCCCTGTATGCTTCTCCACCCACTTACTGAGTTAACCCCTATTCTTCCTTCAGAACTCAGCTCAAAGCATCACTTCCTCAGAGATGTCTCCCCAGACTTCCTTGGTTTGGAAATGCCTTTACTAGGCATGCGTAGCACCATATTTTGCTTTTGGATTACAAATCACAATTGAAATCACACTTGGATTTGCAATGTTTTGATGAATGCCTGTGCTGCCAGTAACCCGGCAGTTCCACGATGTAGGATTCGTGCATTATGAGTGTTCCTGTTGTTTTCTCACTATCTCACACAGTGCCCTGCATACAGGAGGCACTCTAACATCTATTTATTGATGAAATGAATCAAGGCTCTCAACAAATATTTATTGAGCATTTACTAGTTGCTTTGTGATAGGCACTATGGTAACCTCGAAGAATCCATGAAAATGATCCTTTGCCTTGAGTAATTAACCTTTCAGCGAGGGGGAAAAAACAAAACACAATGCATGGCTGGAAGTTACACACACAGTTTTGGGGAGATCAGAAATTGCCTCGGGAAGAACTGGCTTTTAGATGGTGGGATTAGAGAAAGTTTATAGATGAAGCTTTTGAACTGAGTGTAGTGGATGCATTTAAAAATCTGCCTTTGAAAATTCTCCTGTCAATTACCTAAGATGGCATTTACTTTAGGTGAAAAATCAAATTTTTAAAATTGAGATATAATCGACATCAGTTCAGTTCAGTCGCTCGGTCATGTCCGACTCTGCGACCCCATGAATTGCAGCAGCCAGGCCTCCCTGACCGTCACCAACTCCCGGAGTTCACCCAAACTCATGTCCATCGAGTCAGTGATGCCATCCAGCCATCTCATCCTCTGTCGTCCCCTTCTCCTCCTGCCCCCAATCCCTCTCAGCATCACAGTCTTTTCCAATGAGTCAACTCTTCGCATGAGGTGGCCAAAGTACTGGAGTTTCAGCTTTAGCATCATTTCTTCCAAAGAAATCTCAGGGCTGATCTCCTTCAGAATGAACATACATTATATTAATTTCAAGTGTACAACACAATACTTCAGTATTTTTGTCTACAGGTTTCCCCATCATCTGAAAGGAGAGGTTACCTTGAAGTGGCCTAAAGCGAAAAAGCAGTTACCTTAGGGCACATTTTGCTGACGCCTGCACAAAATGAATCGAAATAAGACACAGATGCTCACAGACATAGTTCACAACTAGGACAGCTTGATGTTGAGATGCTGAGGGTAGTACCCAGGGAAGGAGCATGGTGGTGTCACTCTCACCACTTGGGGTGTCTGCTGTTTCTATAAGGTTCGCTGCAAAACAATCACCAAACGCTAATTTTGCCCATTTTCATAAGAATGAAAATCCTCTTTGGATTTCTTTTAGCTAGACAAAACACATACTACTGTAAGTCTTTTGTAAAAGCAAAGTGGTGTAAAGAGAGCCTTCACAGAGTGGGATAGCTTTTTGTATTGTGGAATTATCACCATAGTAATTCTGCTGTTGCTGCTGCTGCTCCGTCGCTTCAGTCCGGTCTGACTCTGTATGACCCCACAGAGGGGAGCCCACCAGGCTCCTCTGTCCCTGGGATTAGTTAACATTAATTACCATGTAGTTGCAATTTTTGTCCTTGAGATGAGAACGTTTAGGATCTATTTTCTTCAGTTCAGTTCAGTTCAGTTCAGTCGCTCAGTCATGTCCAACTCTTTGTGACCCCATGAATCGCAGCACGCCAGGCCTCCCTGTCCATCACCAACTCCTGGAGTTCACTCAAACTCACGTCCATTGAGTCGGTGATGCCATTCAGCCATCTTATCCTCTTTCGTCCCCTTCTCCTCCTGCCCCCAATCCCTCCCAGCATCAGAGTCTTTTCCAATGAGTCAACTCTTCGCATGAGGTGACCAAAGTACTGGAGTTTCAGCTTTAGCATCATTCCTTCCAATGAACACCCAGGACTGATCTCCTTTAGAATAGATTGGTTGGATCTCCTTGCAGTCCAAGGGACTCTCAAGAGTCTTTGCCAACACCACAGTTCAAAAGCATCAATTCTTCAGCGCTCAGCTTTCTTCACAGTCCAACTCTCACATCCATACATGACCACAGGAAAAACCATAGCCTTGACTAGACGGACCTTTGTTGGCAAAGAAATGTCTCTGCTTTTCAATATGCTATCTAGGTTGGTCATAACTTTCCTTCCAGGGAGTAAGCGTCTTTTAATTTCATGGCTGCAATCACCATCTGAAGTGATTTTGGAGCCCCCAAAAATAAAGTCTGACACTGTTTCCACTGTTTCCCCATCTATTTCCCATGAAGTGATGGGACCGGATGCCACGATCTTAGTTTTCTTAATGTTGAGCTTTAAGCTAACTTTTTCACTCTCTTCTATCACTTTCATCAAGAGGCTTTTTAGTTCTTCTTCACTTTCTGCCATAAGGGTGGTGTCATCTGCATATCTGAGGTTATTGATACTTCTCCCGGCAATCTTGATTCCAGCATGTGCTTCTTCCAGCCCAGCGTTTCTCATGATGTACTCTGCATATAAGTTAAATGAGCAGGGTGACAATATACAGCCTTGACGTACCCCTTTTCCTATTTGGAACCAGTCTGTTGTTCAATGTCCAGTTCTAACTGTTGCTTCCTGACCTGCATATAGGTTTCTCAAGAGGCAGGACAGATGGTCTGATATTCCCATCCCTTTCAGAATTTTCCACAGTTTATTGTGATCCACACAGTCAAAGGTTTTGGCGTAGTCAATAAAGCAGAAATAGATGTTTTTCTGGAACTCTCTTGCTTTTTCCATGATCCAGCAGATGTTGGCAATTTGATCTCTTGTTCCTCTGCCTTTTCTAAAACCAGCTTGAACATCAGGAAGTTCACAGTTCACATATTGCTGAAGCCTGGCTTGGAGAATTTTGAGCTTTACTTTACTAGCGTGTGAGATGAGTGCAATTGTGCGGTAGTTTGAGCATTCTTTGGCATTGCCCTTCTTTGGGATTGGAATGAAAACTGACTTTTTCCAGTCCTGTGGCCACTGCTGAGTTTTCCAAATTTGCTGGCATATTGAGTGCAGCACTTTCTATTTTCTTAGCAACTTTCAAATATACAATTCAATATTATTAGTCATCATGCTGTACTACTACATGATTTATTTCATTCTAGTCATTTCCCATGAAATTTAAACCCTTTCATTGTTATTTATTTGCACATTGTTGAGTAATCTCATAGAAAAAGAACAAATGCAAGTGAGCACGTGGAATCCTTCACTACTTTAAAGTAGTCTCTCTAATATAATTTTAAGTTTACACTTTAACTGAGTGAATTTAGGAAGGACTCTTAGAGGTACATCTCTGCTCTTTTATATTTCTGACATCCCTGTCTCAGAATTTTTTGTGAGTTCATCTTCTTCCTCGTCATTTTCATTTTCCAGGCTCTCCCTGGAGATCTTACTTGCTACCTTTGTTTAATTTCTTAATGTGAAACCTGTATTTTGGGTTAAGCTTGTGGGATCTTAGTTCCCTGACTAGGGATTGAACCCAGCCCGATAGTGAAAGCACTGTGTCCAAACCACTGGGGAATTCCCATTGGGTGAATTTTAAAAACGATGATGATGATAAAGACTGTTATGTAGCGTTCAAGTAAATATATTTCTAGATGTGAATCCTAACTCTATCATTTGCAGGCATTGTGATCTGGGTAAATTAACTTACTTTACCTCTCTGAGCATTCAATTTTCAGCTTTAAAATGTGATAACAATTTGCACATCTCAGGACTGTTGTAAACATTAAGTTCAAAGGTGAATACAAAGTCCTCCTCACAGTTCCTGGTTCTTAAGAAGCAATAGCAATAACTAATAGATGTAATTATGCAGAGTATAGCTTTGCCAAGGCGTGCTGGCACCTTTGTGGCACCAATGAGTTTACAATCAAGTTTTCTTGGCTCAGTCGCATCCCTACTTCCTGTCATTCACACTGAAACCCTTGCTTTCCCTAAACAAATCAATAACTGAGTTTGGGGATGCTTACCCATCAAGTTACACCTCATTTACATCTCTCCTGTGTGACTTCTCTCCATCTGTTGTGAATTTGTCATCATAGACATGGTCTCCTCATCTTACCATCCAGCCTTATCTTAAGAGCATGACTGTCAGCTTATCCTTCCCTAAGGTGTAAATCTAATCCCGGTGATTCCTTGCTTAAAACACTTCAGTGTGATCTGAGGGAAGAGAAGAAGCTTAATGTACAATTAAACTTTTAAAGTTTTTCTTTTTTTTTTTAATCCTGGTCTTGGTGCAAATGTTAGTTATGCCTTATTCATATCACAGTTAGGTCACCACTCTGTGACATGGTCTGTATTCATGCTGTCCTAGAAACTTTTGTAATTATTTGTTGCAGACTTGTGACTGTCCCTCTTAACTTTCTTTTATGTAAGTAATTTGTAAAACGTTTCTTAAAATTTTCGCTTTGCTTATTCTTATTTAATTTTGAATAAAAGCTAAATTCGTAATACTTCTTTTCTTAATTATTAGAAAGAAAGAAAGTAAAAGTCACTCAGTCGTGTCCAACTCTTTGAAATCCCATGGACTATACAGTCCATGGAATTCTCCAGGCCAGAATACTGGAGTGTGTAGTCTTTCCCTTTTCCAGGGAATCTTCCTAACCCAGGTCTCCCTAATTGCAGGTGGATTCTTTACCAGCTGAGTCACCAGGGAATGTTAAAAAAAAAAAAAAGAACAGATGAGCTTTCTTTACTGTTTTGTGCTGTAAGATGTAAATAATATAGCTTTCAAAATATTTTTGAAATTTTTTGGGGGTCATTTTTTGACTGAACAGTCAAGTGTCTTAAGGAAGCTCTAGGCCCATCCTCTAAAGCACATTTTGCAACCTCTTAAAAATCTGTCCCTAGTTGCTGTGTGAGGTAGGGAGCTCAACATGGTGCTTTGTGACAACCTAGAGGGGTGGGACAGGATGGGAGGGAGATTCAAGAGTGGGGGGACATATGTATGGGAGGGCACAATCGTACCTATGGTTGATCCATGTTAATGTATGGCAGAAATGAACACAACATTGTAAAGCAATTATCCTCCAATTAAAAATAAATTTAAAAAAATCTATGTTCCTTTAGGATTAAAAAAAAACCCTTCAGGGGTCCTGATTGCAGCAGGGAATACAGAACCCCTACCAGACTTGCCCCACGTCTTCTTTCTAAGCACTCTTCCCACCCCCCTCCCTCCTTACATTATACTCTGACCCAGCAGGGCAGGGCGGAAGGCCTGCAATTTCCCGAATTAGCCACACCTAGAATCAAGGTTCAGGGTGACACCTGCCAGCAATGCCACCCACCTCCTGGTATTCCCGGATCCACCCCTACCCCACCTTCTTTACCTGGCAGACACGTACACTTATCCTTCAACTCATGTTTTAATCATCATCTCCTGATAAGTTTAGATATTTTCCCCAGGTGTCAAGACCTTGCTAACACTTTATAGCTCCCTCTTCACTACTAGACTGTGGCCAGGTTTTTCATTTCTCTATTCAAAGGAACAGTTCCTGGATTAAAAGATGTTAGATAAATACCTTTACAAACAAAGTCAAATCACTGAAAACTATCCAATTCATATTGAAACTCTGACTGGGAAATAGATTGGTAAACAGTTAAGTTTCTCTGAACAGAAGGTTCTCCATTGCACACATAGCTAGAGTTATAATGTAACTTACTCTGTTTCACTGTACAAAATAAAATTCCCACGGTGCCTGTCAAGCTACACAGCATCTTTTATAGTCACACTGGAAATATTTGTTTCATTCATGCAACAGGTTAGATACGTGTGCCCTTTTAGAAAGAATCTGGTCATTTTCTGTACTCTCAAAGAGGATAAAATCTAGACTAGGTATTAGCACCTTTCGAGAGAAACTCTCCTCCTCCCTGTACTGAAATCCTCAGCTCCAGGGTCTGGTGAAACTCCCTCACAGAGGACCATGATTCTCTGATTAAAGCCAGAATCCAGGACACATCCTCTCTGCTTTGGGGTCAGTGATGATGTCCCTCGCTCTTTGGCAATGGGGCTTTCTTTCTCCCCGCCATTGGACTTCAGGACTCCAGGGCTGAAAAGTCCCCCCGTTAAATATGTTTTCTTTCTCCACCAACACCCTTTCCTTCCTCCCTCCCGTATTCATTTCCTTCTGGTGTTCTAATAGAGTACAATAAACACAGCAGCTTAAAACAACACCAATGTGTTTTCTTACAGTTCTGGAAGTCAGAAGTCTGAGATGTGTCTTGCTGGATTAAAAACAAAGGGTAGGCAGGCTGTGTTTCTCTCTGGAGTTTCCAGGGAACCACATGTTTCCCTGCTTTCCAGCCTCTAGAGGCCACACACTTTCCTTGGCTCCAGGCCATCTTACTTCTCGTCAAAGCCAGCAACTAACTGCAGACTGTATCCTTCTTACATTGCTTTACTTTAATCTTCTCTTATGCTTCCTTCTTCCACTTGTAAGAATTACATTGTGATTCCATCGGCCCACTGAGTAATGCCTAATAATCTCCCTATCTCAAGCAATTTAACTTTATCAACATCTGCAAAGTCTCTTTGCCATATCATGTAACATATTCTCAGGTTCTGAGCAGCAGGACATGGGAATCTTTGAGGGGCACGGTCTTTCTGCTGTCTATCACATTCACCATTTCCATGATGATTATCATTTTAATGCAAACGTATACAGCAATCTGTTCTCCATTTTTATCAATTAATTTATTAATTTAATAGATATTTATTGATTGCTTTGATGACAAAAATGAGTTATAGTGTCTCTGTGTGCTGCGTGCTAAGTCACTTCAGCAGTGGCCGACTCTTTGTGACCCCCATGGACTGTAGCCCCCCAGGCTCCTCTGTCCATGGGGTTCTCCAGGCAAGAATACTAGAGTGGGTTGCCATTTCCTTCTCCAGGGGATCTTCCCAACGCAGGGATCGAACCCACGTCTCTTATGTCTCCTGCATTAGCAGCTGGGTTCTTTACCACTAGAGCCATCTGGGAAGCACTGAAGTACCTCTGCTCACAGTCTAATACACAAAATATGCCACTGAGCAAATACGTACAAAAACCAGGTGACAAGAGCTGGGCCTCCTCCAATTTCCCTGTCAGCCCTGGCAGGAACTTTTTTCTTTTAACATTAAATTTGTGTTTATTCTTTTTAATATACAATTTTTAAAGGTTCTACTTGGCAGGAACTTAAAAAAATTTCAGAGTACAAAGGTTTCAGAGAGGAAACAGTGCTCAAGTCATCCCTGAAGGAGACAGGAGATTGGAAAGTTCGGAGAAGTCTCCTAAGGGCAGGCTTCTCCAGACTCCTGGATTTACCAAATAGACATCAGAGAGGAAAAGATGCCGGACAGAGAGGACAGCATGTGCCGAGGCTCTAGACTGTGAGAAAGTGGGTAGGACTTGGGAAACTGTTATTAGTTTGGTATCTTTAGAGCAGTGCTGTCCAACAGAACTTTCTGCACAGGTGGAAATATTCTGTATCTGTGATGCTCTTCATGGCTACCACTGGCCACATGTGGCTCTTGGGCCCTTGAGATGTGGCTAGTTGACAGCGAGACCAGGTTTTTAATTTAATTGAAATTAATGTAAATCTAAAGAGTTGCAGGTGACAAGTGACTGCCATAGTGTCAGCACAGCTAAGCACATAGGATATCTCTAGGGAATGATGGGAGGGGACAAAGCTGGAGAGATGAGTGGGGGTTAGATTACAAGACGTCTTTTTTTTTATTTTTTGCTATGCAGGGAATTACAAATTTATTTTTCAGAAATGTAGTTTTTAAATGGTGTTCCATGGATATCACTGGTTCTGTGGAGGTTACTTAGAGCTGCTGTCAGGGCTGGAAGGAAAGGTGGGGGAGATCCAGGAAGGCTGCATGGGTGTGTGGAGGTCTGTTCCTCCTCCTCCCATCAACCATTGCATGAGACTTCTCTTTTAGCTGGGCAGTACATTTTATCAGGTTAATATACTGGGGCTTTGTGTACAATATTAAGGAGGGAAATGACTGATTTCGGGGATGCTGGGAAATGGGATGATGGATTTGCCTTTCTGATAAGTCACTCTGGCTGGAGATTAGATTTCGGCCATAAGGAAGGAACTGGAGGCAGAGCGAGAATTGGGAGTTGGTCTTAAAATAGTCTGGACAAGAGATGGTGCTGCCTAAGCTAAGTGGCTGTGGCTCAGTGAGTGGGGGTCAGATTAAAAGGGGGCCCATAAGAACAACTACATACTCAATATTGTAAGGAACATGGCAGACCATTGCCCACAGAGAGAACTGAATTAAAGCAATTTGTAACAAAAAATAAAATAAAATAAAGGAGGCCCAGGAGGGAGATTAGACAGGCCTTGAAGAGTGATTATATACTGGGAATAAGAAAGAGGAAAGAATCTATGATCACTATGTTAGGTTTCAGCTATGGGAGAATGAGTAAACAGATGTGCTCAGGGAACACAGGAAGATGAAAAATTAAGGAGAAAAAATAAGATGAACATCGAGAAGCTTGTCTGTTTACACCTCAGACTACTTGCTACTGAGAATATTTTTATCATGGCTAATGACACAAGGTGGGCTTCCCTGGTGGCTCAGTGGTAAAGAATCCACTTACCAGTGTAGGAGACCTGGGTTCGATCCCTGGGTTGGGAAGATCCCCTGGAGAAGGAAATGGCAACTTACTCCCGTGTTCTTGCCTGGGAAATCCCATGAACAGAGGAGCCTATCCATGGGGTCCCATAAGAGTCAGACACAACAGTGACTAAACCACAACAATAACAACAAATCAAACAAGAGCCTGAGCCAGGTAAGCTCAGGATTACAGACTGGCCCTTCCCAGCCTGAGCTGGGTTGACTGTGGATGGCACCCTGCTATGGGATGAAGGATTGGAAATGACTGAAGACAAATGGTGGGTGCTATAGACAGGCTGATGCCATCCCAATCAGCAACACACCAGACTTGTGTTTTCCAGGTAGCCCTTGGATCTTTGACACAAGAAATGCAGTTGAGAGAGCCAGGTGGAGTCCACATTTTCAACAACTCACTAGGTGATCCTCGTGTACCCTGGGGTTGGAAACCCACATACATAGGGATGGTTTGCATAGACTTTCTGCCCTTAGAAAACCAGAAAGAAACTCAGGTCAGGGTAGAGATTTTAAGAATTGAGTGCCAAAATCATTTCAGGTACCTGGCCCAATGTGGTGGGCACACCTGTATTCACACAGAAGCAGGCCCTGCTGTGGGTCCAGCAGAGCAGATCAGATGGACGCTCCCAGGGAGGATGCGGAGGAGCGACAGAGCCTTTGATGGTGTGAGCAGAACTAACTTGTTTGCAGGTAAGCACACGTGAGGCACATCTGGGAGCCTGTGGGAGAAATGGACTTAAAGGGAACCAGAAATCCTGCCTGAGCTGGAGGGGACAGTTGCTAAAGTAAGCATTATTATGGTTAATGTGACCTCATCTGCATGTTCCCCTGGTGAAGCCAGGATGAAATCAGAGTACAAGTATAGAAGAGGAAGCTGAGGTTCACAGATTTTAAGTCTGTTCATTTCTTTCTTTCTTTTATTTTTTTGGTCTTTTTCTTTTTTTAATTGTCTGAGATAACACAGCTGCTTAGTGAAGTTCTGACTCAGGTCTGCCTAACTCCAAAGCTCAAGATTTTGCTACTATGCTTCCATGTGATGAGGTTCAAAACTCTCCTGACAACTTGAAAATAACAGCAGGGTGGGACATTCTCCAAGTTTGAACTCATTGTTTGTTTGCTCTTAGAAAAACTTCCTCTGATTAACTCAAACTTGTACCATTGAGTTCAGTATAATGTTTTTGAATGGGGTGGGCAAGAAGGTTACTCATTATTGATACAAACTGAGTCCCAATACATTGTGCTTAAATTACTTTTGCTAATTTTTCTCACAATACTCTTGAAAATCATTTATTAATTCAATTGTTATGTAAAAGGAAGACATAAGTGAAAAGGATATAGCCAGAAAGACATTTTTTTAAGTTTAAATGCTCAAATATAGAGCTACAGTATGGGTTTCCAATGCAGTCTGAATAATCTTAAAAGAAAAGAGAGCCTTGTGCTTAAGGGATGAGAAGCAAAATCTTTTTAGTTCTATGTCAATTGTTGGCTACTTTCCTGAAAACATTTTAAGATTTCTCTGGAGACAAGGCAAGTCATAACAAGAACACTCAATACACGTTAGTTTTGAATACTTGACTAGCTCAAAGCAAAATGGTGGTTTCATTCAAGTAAAAAAAAAAAAAAAGAAGTTGTCAAGAAAGGCGCTTGTCAAGAATTTGTCAAGAACTAATGGGTACAAACTTTCTTTTGGTGGTTATGAAGATGTTCTCAAATTAGACATTATGGAATTAGATGGCTGCATAATTGTGAATACACTAAAAACCACCGTTTTATAACAAGATGACTTTATGTTATGTGAATTATATCTCAGTAAAGCTGTTATAAAATAAAATAGTAGCCAAAGGTCACAGGAAGATTTAGACATAACACAAACATACACACACACACACGCCCCACTCAAAAATTTATGGAACTAAAATGTTTCTAATTAAAAATTAAAAGATGAGTTGATCACTGCTGAAACCCAAATTAGTTGCTTGGGGAAATTTTTTTAAATCATAGAGACAGAGAAAAATATAAGAAGAAAAAGAAATCATGACGGAAAGAAATTAAAAGCTTGGAAGATATAACTAAAAATAACATCAGTTCAGTTTAGTTCAGTCCCTCAGTCATGTCTGCCTCTTTGCGACCCAATGGACTACAGCACGCCAGGCCTCCCTGTCCATCACCAACTCCGGGAGCCCACCCAAACTCGTGTCCATTGAGTCGGTGATGCCATCCAACCATCTCATTCTCTGTACTCCCCTTCTCCTCCTGCCCTCAATCTTTCCCGGCATCAGTTCAGTTCAGTCGCTCAGTTGTGTCTGATTCTTTGTGACCCCATGGGCTGCAGCACGCCAGGCCTCCCTGTCCATCACCAACTCCTGGAGTTCACTCAGACTCACGTCCATCGAGTCAGTGATGCCATCCAGCCATCTCATCCTCTGTCATCCCCTTCTCCTCCTGCCCCCAATCCCTCCCAGCATCAGAGTCTTTTCCAATGAGTCAACCCTTCGCATGAGGTGGCCAAAGTACTGGAGTTTCAGCTTCAGCATCATTCCATCCAAAGAAAGCCCAGGGCTGATCTCCTTCAGAATGGACTGGTTGGATCTTCTTGCAGTCCAAGGGACTTTCAAGAGTCTTCTCCAACACCACAGTTCAAAAGCGTCAATTATTCAGAGCTCAGCTTTCTTCACAGTCCAACTCTCACATCCATACATGACCACAGGAAAAACCATAGCCTTGACTAGACGGACCTTTGTTGGCAAAGTAATGTCTCTGCTTTTGAATATGCTATCTAGGTTGGTCATAACTTTCCTTTCAGGGAGTAAGCGTCTTTTAATTTCATGGCTGCAGTCACCATCTGCAGTGATCTTGGAGCCCCCCAAAATAAACTCTGATACTGTTTCTGCTGTTTCCCCATCTATTTCTCTTGAAGTGATGGGACCGGATGCCATGATCTTCACTTTCTGAATGTTGAGTTTTAAGCCAACTTTTTCACTCTCCTCTTTCACCTTCGTCAAGAGGCTTTTCAGTTCCTCTTCACTTTCTGCCATAAGGGTGGTGTCATCTGCATATCTGAGGTCATTGATATCTCTCCCGGCAATGTTGATTCCAGCTTGCGCTTCTTCCAGCCCAGCATTTCTCATGATGTACTCTGCATATAAGTTAAATAAACAGGGTGACAATATACAGCCTTGACGTACTCCTTTTCCTATTTGGAACCAGTCTGTTGTTCCATGTCCAGTTCTAACTGTTGCTTCCTGACCTGCATATAGGTTTCTCAAGAGGCAGATCAGGTGGTCTGGTATTCCCATCTCTTTCAGAATTTTCCACAGTTTATTGCGATCCAACAGTCAAAGGCTTTGGCATAGTCAATAAAGCAGAAATAGATGTTTTTCTGGAACCCTCTTGCTTTTTCCATGATCCAGTGGATGTTGGCAATTTGGTCTCTGGTTCCTCTGCCTTTTCCAAAACCAGCTTGAATATCTGGAAGTTCATGGTTCACGTATTGCTGAAGCCTGGCTTGGAGAATTTTGAGCATTACTTTACTAGCATGTGAGATGAGTGCAATTGTGCGGTAGTCTGAGCATTCTTTGGCATTGCCTTTCTTTGAGATTGGAATAAAAACTGACCTTTTCCAGTCCTGTGGCCACTGCTGAGTTTTCCAAATTTGCTGGCATATTGAGTACAGCACTTTCACAGCATCATCTTTCAGGATTTGAAATAGCTCAATTGGAATTCCATCACCTCCACTAGCTTTGTTCGTAGTGATGCTTTCTAAGGCCCACTTGACTTTACATTCCAGGATGTCTGGCTCTAGGTCAATGATCAAATGAGTCAGCTCTTCACATTAGGTGGCCAAAGTATTGGAATTCAGCTTCCACATCAATCCTTCCAATGAACACCCAGGACTGATCTCCTTTAGGATGGACTGGTTGGATCTCCTTGTAGTCCAAGGGACTCTCAAGAGTCTTCTCCAATACCACAGTTCAAAAGCATCAATTCTTTGGTGCTCAGCTTTCTTTATAGTCCAACTTTCACATCCATGCCTGACCACTGGAAAAACCAGTAGCCTTGACTAGACGGACCTTTGCTCACAAAGTAATGTCTCTGCTTTTTAATATGCTGTCTAAGTTGGTCATAACTTTCCTTCCAAGGAGTAAGTATCTTTTAATTTCATGGTTGCGGACACCATCTGCAGTGATTTTGGAGCCCCCAAAAATAAAGTCTGACACTGTTTCCACTGTTTCCCTATCTATTTGCCATGAATATAAACAGCAAATTTCTAGAACAAAATACATGTGTTTTAAAATTCATATGGAAAGGCAAGAGACCCAGAATAGACAAAATAGTCTTGAAGAAGAAGAACAAAATTGCAAAATTCATGCTTACTTCAAACCTTACTAAAAAGCTACAGTAATCAAGTAATACAACTGGTTGTATTAGTTTAAGGAAAAGACTTAAACCAATTTAAAGTTTACTGGTTTAATGAAAGACATATAGATCAATGTATTACAGTTGAGAGTCCAGAAATAGACCTATTTATGTTCAATAGATTTCAGATGAGGGTGTCAAGACAATTCAGTAAGGGAAAGAAAAGTCTTCCTCAAAATGGTGCTGAAGCAATGAAATATCTTCATGCAAAAAGTGAACTTGGGGACTTCCCTGGTGATCCAGTGGTTAAGACTCTGCCTGCCAATGCAGGAGACCCAAGTTCCATCCCTGATCTAGGAAGATCCCATATGCTGTACAGCAGTTAATCCTGTGCACCACAGTTACTGAGCCTGCGCTCTGGAGTGCATGAGCCACAACTGCTGAGCCTGAGCTGCAACTCTTGCAGGAAGGTGGACCCCTTCCAGGGCCCAAAACTGGCTCTTGTCTGACACTCGGAAATGAATCATCCGAGGAGACACATGTGCTGACAAAGCAAGAGATTTTATTGGGAAAAGGCACCCGGGTGAGAGCAGTAGGGTAAGGGAACCCAGGAGAACTGCTCTGTGCGTGGCTGGCAGTCTTGGGTTTTATGGTGATGGGATTAGTTTCTGGGTGGTCTTTGGCCAATCATTCTAATTCAGAGCCTTTTCTGATGGTGCACGCATCGCTCAGCCAAGATGGATGCTAGCGAGAGGGATTCTGGGAAGCGGACAGACACGTGGTGTCTCCTTTTAACCTTTTCCAAATTCTTCCTGTTGGTGGTGGCTTATTAGTTCTGTATTCCTTATTAGGATCTCCTGTCATAAAATAACTCATGCAAATGGTTACTATGGTGCCTGGCCAGGGTGGGCGGTTTCAATCAGTGTGCTTCCCCTAACGTAACTGCTGAAGCCCATGTGCCTAAAGTCGGTGCTCTGCAACAAGAGAATCTACTATAATGAGAAGCCTGCGCATCACAATGAAGACCCAGAGCAACCAAAAATTAATTAATGTAAAAAACGAACTTGGGGCTCTATTTCATGCCATACATAAAAATTAGCTCAAAATGGACCACAGACACAAATGAAATCACTAAAACTATAAAAATCTCAAAACAAAATATAGGATTAAATCTTTGTGACTTTGTTCTAATCAAAATTCTCTAAATATGATGCAAAAAGCACAACAACAACAATAAAAAGATAAACTGTATTACATGAAAATTTAAAACTTTTGTGCTGTAAATGATACCACTAAGAAAGGTAGCTTACAGAATGGAGAAGATATTTACAAATCATGTATCTGATGAGGAATTTGTATCCAGAATATACTAAAAACTCTAATAACCCAGCAATAGAAATACAAATAACCCAAATTTAAAAAAGCAAAGAATTTGAATAGACATTTCTGCAAAGAAGATATCCAAATGACTAATAAACACATGAAAAGATACTCAACATTATTAGTCATTAGGGAAATACAAGTCAAAAGCACATTTACTAGGATAACTTTAAACAATAAAAGACAATAACAAGTGTTGGTGAAGATATGGAGAAATTGGAACCTTTATACCGTGCTGGTTGGGAATGTAAAATGGTGCAGTCACTTTGGGAAATATTTTGACAGTTCCTCATGAAGATAAATATAGAGTTACCCATAGTATGGGCTTCCTTGATAGCTCAACTGGTAAAGAATCTGCCTGTAATGCAGGAGACCCTGGTTCGATCCCTGGGCCAGGAAGATCCGCTGGAGAAGGGATAGGCTACCTACTCCACTATTCTTGGGCTTTCCTTGTGGCTCAGCTGGTAAAAAATCCACTCCTGCAATGCAGGAGACCTGTGTTTGATCCTCAGGTTGGGAAGATCCCCTGCAGAATGCAAAGGCTACCCACTCCAGTATTCTGGCCTGGAGAAGTCCATGGACTACACCTCATGGGGTCACAAAGAATCAGATATGACTGAGAGACTTTCACTACTCATAGTATCTAGAAATTATAGCTAAGAGAGATGGAAGCATACATCCAACAAAAATGTGTATATCTGTGTTCACAGCAGCATTGTTCGTAATAACTCCAAATTGGAAACCATTGTGGTTTATATAGTATATATGACAATAAAAGGAATTAAGTACTGTTATACATAAGAATATGGATTAACTTTGAAAACACCATGCTACAAGAAAGATGCCCATAACAAAAGACCATCTATTGTATGATTTCATGTATGTCAATGTCCAGAATAGGCAGATCTATAGAGAGAGAACATAGATTAGTGAGTGCCTAAGGCCAAGGTCAGGGAGGATAGAGAGTGATCGCTGAGTACAGGGTATTCTTGCCTGGGAGATCCCATGGACAAAGGAGCCTGGAGGGCTACAATCCATGGGGTTGCCAAAGAGTCAAATATGACTGAATGACTCAATAACAACAACAACAGGGTTTTGTGGGGGGCAGTATGGCAAACGTGTTCTAAAATTAGATTGTGAAGATGGTTGAGAAAATCTGTATATTAAAAACATTGCATCGTTGTCAGGAAGCATTAACAGGAGGCTTCCTGTGTGCTGTTTTGGATTTGTCAGGAATTCTCTGTTCCTTATTAATTCCTGAGTATTCAGGGATTAAGAAGAGAGGCAAGCCTCTCCCTGGGGCTGAGGAATCCAGGCATTTCCTTCATTAGTTTTTCTATACGGTGATAAGTACCCTCTTCCGTTTTATGAACCATATGGTAAAAGTGATTATTTACAACCCTCTCTCTTTCATATGGATGACCTCATGTTTCCTTGTGAGATTTGATTTTATCTCTGCTGAAAATGGCTATCTTATAAGACAGTATAAATACCTACACAATGTTAAATAAAACACCTTTGCTCCATCAGAGCTTTGGTCCCCATGTCTTGCTTTCTTTCTCTCTCTCTCTCTCTCAGGCTATTTCTTTGGAGCACAGAGACTTTCTGAGTTCACTTTCCTGCCCAGGCTTCTAAGACCCTCTAGAGAAGGTGCTCTGCGCCTTCACCCCATGAGAGGGCGCCTGAGGCATCCGTGAACAGAGCAAGCCCGGTGTCAGGGCCTTTATTGGCTTTCTGCGTAAACCAAGAAATACCAGCCTCTTTCTCTCTCCTTTACTTTCTTATCGGTCCACTCCGGACCACCAGGTTCCGGTCCATTAAAGGACCTATGCTGCTGCTGCTGCTGCTAAGTTGCTTCAGTCGTGTCCGACTCTGTGCGACCCCATAGATGGCAGCCCACCAGGCTTCCCTGCCCCTGGGATTCTCCAGGCAAGAACACTGGAGTGGGTTGCCATTTCCTTCTCCAATGCATGAAAGTGAAAAGTGAAAGTGAAGTCGTTCAGTCGTGCCCGACTGTTAGCAACCCCATGGACTGCAGCCTACCAGGCTCCTCTGTCCATGGATTTTCCAGGCAAGAGTACTGGAGTAGGGTGCCATTGCCTTCTCAACACATTGTAATTTTACATAATTATAAATTAAAAAATACTTGTAAATTTTATGATATGACCTATCTCTCAGTGAAGATATTAAGAAAAAGTCAAGAAAATGAATACAAATTATGCGGTTATTTCACATTCCGGAATCCCATTAATTAAAACTCCCATGTCTTGTTACTTCTCTAGATTTCTAAGCCAGATGATAATAAACTTGTGCTTACCTAGGAATTTCCTGGGCATACTCTGGATGGGAACACTTTAGTGGATTGGGAGCCTTAGAAATTCTGATAGACGCGTACCATCTTTTGATCAACAAAGTTGGTCAAGGGAATTATTACTTTAGAAATACTGGCTTTCTGAAAGATGAAATCTTTCAAAATTTAATATTAGTAGGGAAAATTAATAACAGGGATTTTTGGTAGTGGGAGCAATGTAAAAGAAGTTTGCAAGGCCTAAAGGACATAGGAGCAGAGCATGCATGATTTAGCAGGTGTTGATTGAACACCTACTATTTATGAGAAGTGGTTAGGCACTGGAAAGAAAGACCTACAGGCTGAATGCCTGTCTTATGGAAACTTACAGTCTGAGAAGAGAAAAAAAACACATTGAAGATTGTATGTCCAGTGCTGTAGGGAGAGTATGCAAGGAAACTACCAATGGAGAGACCAGGACGGCTCCTAGGAGTTGTTTTTAGGAAGGGCTCTGGGTTGGGGTGAGATGGGCTCTCGGGCGTAGTCATCTGCCATATGTATCCAGAAGAAAGACACACAGACAGGGAGAGCCAGTGTCTGAAAAGCCTCACAAAAGATTGTTCTCTCTTGAGATATTGTGTTCAAGTTTCTTTGAGGAAGGAACTATTTTAAGAGGCAAATATTTGAGCTTGAGAAGAAACTGCCTTGACTCATTATTTCCTCCTTAAGCAGTAACACCTCAGAGGACTGCTAAAATATAGAGAGAGGAGAAGCCACATTAGTCCTCATTTTCTCTTCTTTTCTCATCTTTTGTCACATTTGGGTAAATTAAACAACCAAAATTCTTTATTCATAGTAGCAGTCATTATATATATATATATCTTTTACTTTGCACAAAATTTTACATTTCTTTAAAAATCTATTTCAAGTATACATAAAGAAAACCATCTAATGAAATTCCATCTTCCTGCCAAAAGAGAGAACATACTTCATATATACTTTATATATTCTATCAGCATTTCTTTTCTGCTTCTTAAACTCTAGATTGTTTTTTTATTCACCACGATCAATGCTATGTTTCTTTCATGTATTTTCACAGTTTTTGAAATATTTCTGAAAAACTTTCTCTTTGCCTCAGTTTCATAACGGAAAAATTACTGGGTTAGACTAGAAATGATCTTTACATGTCTTTTCCCTTTAACACCATTAAATTCAGAGCTATCTTCAACCTTGTAGTAACTGCTTGAATCCACCAGATGTCAATGCAACATAGCAACCTATTTTTTTGTCATTTAGGCCACTTGGATCCTAGATTTAAAATCAGAGGATTAATGGCAATAGTAATTTTCATTTGTGTTATGTAAATTTAGTAAAAGATAAATGTAAAATAATCCTGTTTAAAAAGATCATGAATAAACCTGTTCTACTTCAAAGGCTAGAAGCTTAACTCTACTACAGGTAGTATTTTTTTCAGTTTCCTCTTCCCATTGTTTAAGCATTCATGTCCTCTTCTACAAATCAGCACTTGCAGGCTATTTCCTATCAGATAAGCAAGTGGCAAAAACATTTGAAAACAGTTATTCATCCACTGGGGGTGTGTATGCTCAGTCATGGCCGACTCTGCAACCCCATGGATTGTAGCTCACCAGGCTCCTCTGTCCATGGAATTTTCTAGGCAAGAATAGGAGTGGGTTGCCAGTTCCTTCTCCAGGGGATCGTCCCAACCCAGGGATCAACCTGAGTCTCCTGCATTGGCAGGTGGATTCTTTACCACTGGCACCATCTGAGAAGCCCACTAAATAATAGTTTACCATTTGGTTTGTTTAAGAGAAATTTATTCAATATAATCAGAGTTAATAGTCTTGCCAAAAAAGTATAATGTTTAGAGTTAAATTATATATTGTGTGAAATTATTTATTAAATTGATTTAGTAATCTGCTCCATGACATATTTTAATTCCTTTATGATAAATTATTATTTATTTGCAGATAAACATAAACATAGTATTCTTTCCCTCCCCTTGAAAAAAGGAATGATAATAAAAATGATTATGAATATAGAATGCTATCATGTTTAAATCAGAATGTTGGGAATAGTAGTTAATTTTTTTTTCATTAAAATTTCAAGTGAGGTAGTGTGAGAATTACTGATATTTCAGTTTAGTTTTTTTAAACAAAAATTCTACCCTTTTACTTGTTTTGTTGTTCAGTCGCTAAGCCGTGTCCAACTCTCTGCAACATCATTGACTGCAGTGCACCAGGCTTCCCTGTCTTTCACTATCTCCCGGAGTTTGCTCAAACTTATGTCCATTGATTGAGTCAGTGATGACATCCCACCATGTCATTTTCTGTTGCCTCTTTCTTCTCCTGCCCCCAATCTTTCCCAGCATCAAGGTCTTTTCCAAAGAGTTGGATCTTTGCATCAGGTGGCCAAAGTATTGGAGCTTCAGCTTTAGTATCGGTCTTTCCAACCAATAGTCTAAGTTGATTTCCTTTAGGATTGAAAGGTATGATCTCCTTGCTGTCCAAGGGACTCTCAAGAGTCTTCTCCACACCGCAATTTGAAAGCATCAATTCTTCAGCACCCGGCCTTCTTTATGGTCCAACTCTCACATCTGTACATGACTCCTGGAAAAACCATAGCTTTGACTAGATGGACCTTTGTTCATAAAGTAATGTCTCTGCTTTTTAATACGCTATCTAGGCTGGTCATCGCTTGTGTACCATTACAAACAGCATGCTCAATGTTTGAACATCAAACACACGCACACAGACATACACACACATACACGGCACATAGTTTTTCCTAAACAGAAACTGTGAAAGCTAGTAAAAGCCCATCGTGGGAGAGAATAATACAAATCATTTCTCAGTTCCCTAAATCAGCAATGATCTGGGTTGCAACAGAAGGTGGGGCAAATCACTTGAGGTAACTATTAATAATTCAAAAAAAATAATTCAAATAAAAGTTTCACTTCACATTAATTACTGAACTATTTATGTTATAATCTCAATTTTAAACTGCTGATAAGAAAGTCTCCAATTTAGAATTACAGATTTCCAGTTAAGGTCAAAATAGTATCTATATTCATTGAGATTGCTTTCTATCTGCTTCAACAAATCTAAATCTCTATTTTACATTCTTTTTGTAGGAAATTCATTACTTAAAAAAAGTCATCAATTTAACAAAATGACATATTCTAGTTACAAATACTTTGTTGTTTGAACTTTAATACAGAGACTCAGTTTTTAACCCAGCAACTGTATTGTGGAAAGCTTCATTCTTCCTGATAAACGACATAGCTTGTAACGCTCCTGTAATTTTACATCTTTTTCTCGCACTTAACTTGTATGAGATTTCTAGGAAGTCACTGATAGATTTAGAAATCTAAACTTTTTATTAAAAGCTATATAGTTCTATTTCATATTTTAGATATACTTGGAACAGTGAACATGTGATAGCGACAGTCTCCAACCCTAACACAGGAAGGAAGGGTACATATGCTTTAGCAATTTCCTTCTGTGGGGAATTCCTCCTTCCAGAAATGGTTTGCAAAGGCTTTTATCGTGGTTATGAATGTTTACATTTGGGGGAAAAGATAACTGGAGAGGTAGGCCTGGAGGGTTGCAGTCTGAGGGGGAATCGTGTTCCAGACGCCCCTCACTGGCGTCTCCGTGGAGTAGTTACTCCTGAGAACCAAACAGCTGCCTAGTGAAAGTTTTAGATAAAAATTGCAGGAAAGCGCGAGGAATAGTATTAGGCCTATGTGAAAATGACAGTCGTATTTATAAATTACTTATTTATATCTTACCTGTTGAAAAACATTTGAGCTACCAAAAAAAATAAAAAGAAACAGAAAAGAATAGTGGTTATGGGGGGCTGCAGAATGGGCAGACTGGGAAGATGTTGGTCAAAGGATCCATACATGCACTTGGAAGGTAAGTTCGGGAGACCTAACAGCCCAGCATTGTGGTTATAGTCAACAATACTGTATCATCTACTTCAAGGTTGCTAAAAGACTGGATTATAAATGTTTTCACCACCAAAGTAAATGATAATTATGTGATGTGATAAAGGTATTAGCTAATGCTAGGATGACAATCATATTGCAACATATAAATGTGTCGAGTCAGCATATTGTACTCCCTAAACTTACACAATATTACACATCAATTATGGGCTTCCTTGGTGGCTCAGATGGTGAAGAATCTGCTTGCAATGCAGGAGACATGGGTTTAATCCCCGGGTTGGTAAGATCGACTGGGGAAGGGAATGGCAGTATTCTTGCCTGGAGAATTCCATGGACAGAGGAGCCCATGGAGTCACAGAGTCGGACACGACTGAGTTACTAACACACACTTGTCAATTATATCTAAATTTTAGAAATGAAGACATAAAGGAAAAGTAGGAAGGAAATCAGTAGTGAACTAAACTAGTGTCAAGTTCTATGAAAACTCAATACAAAGGAGAAAGCAAAGGCCATCCTCTGCTAGCAAATTACCTTGCAACAGAAAATTAGTGTAAACACAAGTGAATGTGATTTAAACCTGATTTAATATTGCTATTTAGTGTGATATATATGTTATACATATATATAATACCAATATATACATATCTATTCTATATCTATATATCTGTTTATACTCCATCTTACCTTAATTGCTATCTAGTAATTTAAATTCATAAAGTTGTCATATCTTTAAAACAATTTAAAGAAATTTTATAATTATATAAGTAAAGTATTTCACTGCAGTACATTTGGAGAGTATTTTGCCTTGGAGTACAGAATGAAGCGGGGCAAAGACTAATAGAGTTTTGCCAAGAGAACTCACTGGTCATAGTAAACACCCTCTTCCAACAACACAACAGAAGACTCTACACATGGACATCACCAGATGGTCAAAACCAAAATCAGACTGATTATATTCTTTGCAACCAAAGATGGAGAAGCTCTATACAGTCAGCAAAAACAAGACCGGGACCTGACTGTGGCTCAGATCATGAACCCTTATTGCCAAATTCAGACTTAAATTGAAGAAAGTAGGGAAAACCACTAGACCATTCAGGTATGACCTAAATCATGCCCCTAACAATGATACAGTGGAAGTGACAAATAGATTTAAGGGCCTAGATCTGATAGACAGAGTGCCTGATGAACTATGGAATGAGGTTCGTGACATTGTACAGGAGACAGGGATCAAGACTATCCCCATGGAAAAGAAATGCAAAAAAGCAAAATAGCTGCCTGGGGAGGCCTTACAAATAGCTGTGAAAAGAAGAGAAGCCAAAAGCAAAGGAGAAAAGGAAAGATATACTCATTTGAATGCAGAGTTCCAAAGAACAGCAAGGAGAGATAAGAAAGCCTTCCTCAGTGATCAGTGCAAAGAAATAGAGGAAAACAGTAGAACAGGAAAGACTAAACAGATCTCTTCAAGAAAATTAGAGATACCAAGAGAACATTTCGTGCAAAGATAGGCTCAATAAAGGACAGCAATAGTATGGACCTAACAGAAACAGAAGATATTAAGAAAAGGTGGCAAGAATACACAGAAAAACTGTACAAAAAACATCTTCATGACCAAGATAATCACGATGGTGTGATCACTCACCTAGAACCAGACATTCTGGAATGTGAAGTCAAGTGGGTCTTAGGAAGCATCACTACAAACAAAGCTAATGGAGGCAATGGAATTCCAATTGAGTTATTTCATCTTAAAAGGTGATGCTGTGAAAGTGCTGCACTCAATACGCCAACAAAATTGGAAAACTCAGCAGTGGCCACAGGACTGGAAAAGGTCAGTTTTCATTCCAATCCCAAAGAAGGCAATACCAAAGAACGCTCAGACCACCGCACAATTGTACTCATCTCACACGCGAGCAAAGTAATGCTCAAAATTCTCCAAGCCAGGCTTCAACAGTATGTGAACTGTGAACTTCCAGATTTTCAAGCTGGTTTTAGGAAAGGCAGAGGAACCAGAGATCAACTGCCAACATCTGCTGGATCATCAAAAAAGCAAGAGTTCCAGAAAAACATCTATCTCTTCTTTATTGACTATGCTAAAGTCTTTAAATGTGTGGATCACAATAAACTGTGGAAAATTCTGAAGGAGATGGGAATACCAGATCACTTGATCTGCCTCTTGAGAAATATGTATGCAGGTCAGGAAGCAACAGTTAGAACTGGAGATGCAACAACCGACTGGTTCCAAATAGGAAAAGGAGTACGTCAAGGCTGTATATTGTCACCCTGCTTATATAACTTCTATGCAGAGTACATCATGAGAAACACTGGGCTGGAAGAAGCACAAGCTGGAATCAAGATTGCCAGAAAAAATATCAATAACCTCAGATATGCAGATGACACCACCCTTATGGCAGAAAGTGAAGAAGAATTAAAGAGCCTCTTGATGAAAGTGAAAGAGGGGAGTGAAAAAGTTGATTAAAACTCAACATTCAGAAAACGAAGATCATGGCATCTGGTCCCATAACTTCATGGCAAATTTATGGAGAAACAATGGAAACAGTCAGTCAGTCAGTCAGTTCAGTCACTCAGTTGTGTCCGACTCTTTGTGACCCCATGAACTGCAGCACACCAGGCCTCCCTGTCCATCCCTGTCCCTCCTCCATTCCTGGAGTTCACTCAGACTCATGTCCACCAAGTCAGTGATGCCATCCAGCCATTGCATCCTCTGTTGTCCCCTTCTCCTCCTGCCCCCAATCCCTCCCAGCATCACAGTCTTTTCCAATGAGTCAACTCTTCACATGAGGTGGCCCAAGTATTGGAGTTTCAGCTTCAGCATCAGTCCTTCCAAGGAACACCCAGGACTGATCTCCTTCAGAATGGACTAGTTGGATCTCCTTGCAGTCCAAGGGACTCTCAAGAGTTTTCTCCAAAACCACTGTCCAGAAGTATCAATTCTTCAGCACTCAGCTTTCTTTATATTCCAACGTTCACATCCATACCTGACTCCTGGAGAAACCATAGCCTTGACTAAATGGACCTTTGTTGACAAAGTAATGTCTCTGCTTTTTAATATACTATCTAGGTTAGTCATAACTTTCCTTTCAAATAGTAAGCATCTTTTAGTTTCATGGCTGCAATCACCATCTGCAGTGATTTTGGAGCCTAAAAAAATAAAGTCAGCCACTGTTTCCACTGTTTCCCCATCTATTCACCATGAAGTGATGGGACTAGATTCCATGATCTTTGTTTTCTGAATGTTGAGCTTTAAGCCAACTTTTTCACTCTCCTCTTTCACTTTCATCAAGAGCCATAAGGGTGGTGTCATCTGCATATCTGAGGTTATTGATATTTTTTCTGGCAATCTTGATTCCAGCTTGTGCTTCTTCCAGCCCAGTGTTTCTCATGATGTACTCTGCATAGAAGTTATATAAGCAGGGTGACAATATACAGCCTTGACGGACTCCTTTTCCTATTTGGAACCAGTCTGTTGTTCCATGTCCAGTTCTAACTGTTGCTTCCTGACCTGCCTATAGGTTTCTCAAGAGGCAGGTCAGGTGGTCTGGTATTCCCATCTCTTTCAGAATTTTCCACAGTTTATTGTGATCCACACAGTCAAAGACTTTGACATAGTCAATAAAGCAGAAATAGATGTTTTTCTGGAACTCTCTTGCTTTTTCCATGATCCATTGGGTGTTGACAATTTGATATCTGGTTCCTCTGCCTTTTCTAAAACAGCTTAAACATTTGGAAGTTCACGGTTCATGTATCGCTGAAGCCTGGCTTGGAGAATTTAAGCATTACTTTACTAGAGTGTGAGATGAGTGCAATTGTGTGGTAGTTTGAGCATTCTTTGGCATTGCCTTTTTTTGGGATTGGAATGAAAACTGACCATTTCCAGTCCTGTGGCCACTGCTGAGTTTTCCAAATTTGCTGGCATATTGAGTGCAGTTCCTCTGGTAGCTCTGATTTTCTTGAAGAGATCTCTAGTCTTTCCCATTCTGTTGTTTTCCTCTATTTCTCTGCATTGATTGCTGAAGAAGGCTTTCTTATCTCTTCTTGCTATTCTTTGGAACTCTGCATTCAGATGTTTATATCTTTCCTTTTCTCCTTTGCCTTTCACTTCTCTTCTTTTCACAGCTATTTGTAAGGCCTCCCCAGACAGCCATTTTGCTTTTTTGCATTTCTTTTCCATGGGGATGGTCTTGATCCCTGTCTCCTGTACAGTGTCACAAACCTCATTCCATAGTTCATCAGGCACTCTATCAGATCTAGGCCCTTAAATCTATTTCTCACTTCCACTGTATAATCATAAGGAATTTGATTTAGGTCATACCTAAATGGTTTAGTGGTTTTCCCTACTTTCTTCAATTTAAGTCTGAATTTGGCAATAAGGAGTTCATGGTCTGAGCCACAGTCAGCTCCTGGTCTTATTTTTGCTGACTGTATAGAGTTTCTCCATCTTTGGCTGCAAAGAATATAATCAACCTGATTTCAGTGTTGACCATCTGGTGATGTCCATGTATAGAGTCTTCTGTTCTGTTGCTGGAAGATGGTGTTTTTTATGACCAGTGCATTTTCATGGCAAAACTCTATCAGAGATACCAAAGGAACATTTCTTGCAAAGATGGGCTCGATAAAGGACAGAAATGGTATGGACCTAACAGAAGCAGAAGATATTAAGAAGAGATGGCAAGAATACACAGAAGAACTGTACAAAAAAGATCTTCATGACCCAGATAATCACGATGGTGTGATCACTCACCTAGAGCCAGACCTCCTGGAATGTGAAGTCAAGTGGGCCTTAGAAAGCATCACTATGAACAAAGCTAGTGGAAATGATGGAATTCCAGTTAAGCTATTCCAAATTCTGAAAGATGATGCTGTGAAAGTGCTGCACTCAATATGCCAGCAAATTTGGAAAACTCAGCAGTGGTCACAGGACTGGAAAAAGTCAGTTTTCATTCCAATCCCAAAGAAGGGCAATGCCAAAGAATGCTCAAACTACCGCACAATTGCACTCATCTCACACGCTAGTAAAGTAATGCTCAAAATTCTCCAAGCCAGGCTTCAGCAATATGTGAACAGTGAACTTCCTGATGTTCAAGCTGGTTTTCGAAAAGGCAGAGGAACCAGAGATCAAATTGCCAACATCCACTGGATCATAGAAAAAGCAAGAGAGTTCCAGAAAAACATCTATTTCTGCTTTATTGACTATGCCAAAGCCTTTGACTATTGGATCGCAATAAACTGTGGAAAATTCTGAAAGAGATGGGAATACTAGACCACCTGACCACCTCAAGAATTTCTCAAATTTCTTGAGAAATTTGTATGCAGGTCAGAAAGCAACAGTTAGAATTGGACATGGAACAACAGACTGGTTCCAAATAGGAAAAGGAGTACGTCAAGGCTGTATATTGTCACCCTGTTTATTTAACTTCTATGCAGAGTACATCATGAAAAACGCTGGGCTGGAAGAAGCACAAGCTGGAATCAAGATTGCCAGAAAAAGTATCAATAACCTCAGATATGCAGATGACACCACCCTTATGGCAGAAAGTGAAGAGGAACTAAAGAGCCTCTTGATGAAAGTGAAAGTGGAGAGTGAAAAAGTTGGCTTAAAGCTCAACATTCAGAGAACAAAGATCATGGCATCCGGTCCCACCACTTCATGGGAAATAGATGGGGAAACAGGGGAAACAGTGTCAGACTTTGTTTTTCTGGGCTCCAAAATCACTACAGATGGTGACTGCAGTCATGAAATTAAAAGACACTTACTCCTTGGAAGGAAAGTTATGACCAACCTAGATAGCATATTCAAAAGCAGAGACATTACTTTGCCAACAAAGGTCCGTCTAGTCAAGGCTATGGTTTTTCCTGTGGTCATGTATGGATGTGAGAGTTGGACTGTGAAGAAGGCTGAGCGCTGAAGAATTGATGCCTTTGAACTGTGGTGTTGGAGAAGACTCTTGAGAGTCCCTTGGACTGCAAGGAGATCCAACCAGTCCATTCTGAAGGAGATCAGCCTTGGGATTTCTTTGGAAGGAATGATGCTAAAGCTGAAACTCCAGTACTTCGGCCACCTCATGCGAAGAGTTGACTCATTGGAAAAGACTCTGATGCTGGGAGCGATTGGGGGCAAGAGGAGAAGGGGACGACAGAGGATGAGATGGCTGGATGGCATCACTGACTCAATGGACGTGAGTCTGTGAACTCTGGGAGTTGGTGATGGACAGGGAGGCCTGGTGTGCCGCGATTCATGGGGTCGCAAAGAGTCGGACACGACTGAGCGACTGATCTGATCTGATCTGAGTGCAGTACTTTCACAGCATCATCTTTCAGAATTTGAAATAGCTCAACTGGAATTCCATCACCACCACTAGCTTTGTTCGTAGTGATGCTTTCTAAGGCCCACTTGACTTCACATTCCAGGAGTCTGGCTCTAGGTGAGTGATCACACCATCGTGCTTATCTGGGTTGTGAAGATCTTTTTTGTACAGTTCTTCTGTGTATTCTTGCCACCTCTTCTTAATATCTTCTGCTTCTGTTAGGTCCATACCATTTCTGTCCTTTATCGAGCCCATCTTTGCATGAAATGTTCCCTTGGTATCTCTAATTTTCCTGAAGAGATATCTAGTGTTTCCAATTCTGTTGTTTTCCTCTATTTCCTTGAAATGATCACTGAGGAATTCTTTCTTATCTATATAGTGGCAGACTTTATTTTTTTTTTGGCTCCAAAATCACTGCAGATGGTGACTGCAGCCATGAAGTTAAAAGACGCTTACTCCTTGGAAGGAAAGTTATGACGAACCTAAACAGCATATTAAAAAGCAGAGACATTACTTTGTCAATAATGGTCCGTCTAGTCCAAGCTATAGTTTTTCCAGTAGTCATGTATGGACATGGGAGTTGGACTATATAGAAAGCTGAGTGCCGAAGAACTGATGCTTTTGAACTGTGGTATTGGAGAAGACTCTTGAGAGCCTCTTGGACTGCAATGAGATCCAACCATTCCATCCTAAAGGAGATCAATCCTGGATGTTCATTTGAAGGACTCATGCTGAAGCTGAAACTCCAATACTTTGGCCACCTGATGCAAAGAGCTGATTCATTTGAAAAGACCCTGATGCTGGGAAAGATTGAAGGCAGGATAAGGGGATGACAGAGGATGAGATGGTTGGATGGTTCACCGACTCAGTGGACAGAAATTTGGGTAAACTCCAGGAGTTGGGGATGGACAAGGAGGCCTGGTGCCCTGCAGTCCATGGGGTCACAAAGAGTTGAACTCGACTGAGTGACTGAACTGAACTGAATGAAGAAAACAAAAATTATGCTCAAACTTACCAATATTGTGGTTTATTTTTAAATGTTTATTTTAATAATTATACATATATGCATTCAAATATACATTTGAACCTTTGTATATGATATAAATATACAATATTTGCATTAAAATTGTATACATTTACATCACATGTACATCATATATCATTTCAGTTTTATCACAAAAAGCTTCCATTTCTTTAAATATGCTTCAGAAGCATCATTTCAACAGTGGAATAATATTCTATGAAATTCATGACAGAAATCATAACCTATTTTGCTGTATACCTGCTGCTGGATATTTTGATTATTGCTAATATTTCTCTGAACTCCGGCAGTAGGTGATGGACAGGGAGTCCTGGTGTGCTGCAATTCATGGAGTCGCAGAGAGTCGGACACAACTGAGTGATTGAGCTGAATTGAACTGAATGTTTCTCTTCTATAAATAACACTGCAATAAACATATTTACGTATACACCTGTCAGTCTATCTCTGATTATCTCTTTAGAAGTATAATAACTGATTTAAGTACTGTGAATATATGAATATTCACAATATAAGCCCCAATATATAAAAGTATATGACAATTTTCAGATAGATGTCAGTTTGTTTCCTTAAAACAATTTACATTCCTGAAAATACCATATGAGTGACTTAAATTAACATTTTAAAGTATATTTTTTCACTTCTACAGATTGTAAGTAATATAGTGGCTTAATTGCATATTTCTGTAGTAATGAGTATGGTAATTTTTAATATATTTGTTGTAACTAATGTGTTTTCAATCAAGAATTATATGTTCATGTTCTTCCTTATTAGAGTAATAGTGATTTTTAAATCCTTTTATTATGTACTAATGATGGCCGCCTCTTGTCAGAATTATTTCTATTCAATAAATGTTTACTTTTATATTTTTTTATGGTTTTCTGATTTTAAGTAAAAAAGTCTTAATTTTTTACATTGTTTTTCCTTTGTTATCTCTTTCATTGCCTTTACCTTAGAAAATTCTTTTGTATCTTCATACCAGTTTAAAAAAAGTCTGTTTTTACCTAGTACAAATTCTGTGATTGATCCATTAGTATGATGTAAGTTAAGTGCTCATCTTAATTATTTTTCAAATAGATAACGTTCTAAGTCTTTGCTGAATAAATACTCCATCTTCCTTGCACTTATAGTGCTTCTTTACAATATACCTATTTCTTATGTATTAGAATTTTTCAAACTGTTTTATTAATCTGTTCTAATAATCTGTCTTAATCCATCTATCAATACCATATCAATTATATAGAAATCTTACAATTCTTACAAGCATAACACTCTTTTCTAATGTTAGTTCAAATATTCCTGGGCTGTTCTTTCTTGTTGATTCTCCCATAATCGTGGAAAGTGTCTCCAATTTCACATAAAACCTCATTGTATGTTATTTTTATTTGGCTTTCATTAACATGTAAAATTAATTTAGGAGGAATTACAATCATGCATTGTGCTATCCATAAATGTGAAGTGTTTCTCATATTTTCAGCTTACCTTTTATTATTTCTCTGTGAAAGTTAACAGTTTTCTGTAAATAGGTCCTGCTCATATCTTTTATATAGTTTATAATTATGTTTTTTGTAGAAGTACATTGGAAAAATCTATGCTGATAAACTTATAATCCAAATAAAGCAAACTTCAAGGTGACTTTTGCAGTAAATTTGCTTTTGAATAAATAATAGTTTGATTATATTTAATCATATAGATCCATTTCAACTTTTATTTTAATGTGTATTCATACTTGAAATTTGTATTGTTGTGTAAAACTGATCTTTTCTACCAAAAATGATGTAATACTAAGTGCTGCATTTTATTACTATTATCCTAAGGACAGATTATTGGAGTTTATTGACTGAGAATAAATTTGCAAGCACTTAAAAAGAATACTCTGAATGAATAATATTCAGAGAGATTCTTAAGTAAATTTCTTCAAAAGGGTATATGTTAGTAAACCATTTTGTATCATTTCTTGAATCATGTAACACAGATATCCCTAATAAAATGGTAAAATAAAAATACTTCTTGAGGCATTTATGCTAATGCAAAACTACATATGAATTTATTCATGAATGTAATTTCAGGTTAAGATTTCTTCACACTTCAACATGTAAAAATGATAGAGTCCTTATTCGTCTAATTGTCAAACTCTGTTGTAGCAAAAATGTTATGCATATTATCATATTTTTTGTCTTAAATAGTGTCAGTAACAGGTATTGTACTTCAAATGTATAAATATTTCTATATTGGTGCATTATTTGGTGTAAAACACATTTTTTACATTTCTGTAAAGTATTGAAGGAATTTCCAGTCTTTCTGTATTGGGTTTTGGACACTGAGATCATTGTATTTTACTAGGGGTAAAAATAAAATTAAATAAAAATACCCCCAAAGCTGTATTTGTCAACCTTTCAATAAAAAAATGCTATGTGTTTATTTGCACAAAGACACAGAGTCAGTTAATTTGAGTTCAGTTTGAGATAGTTCACAAAACTATAAATCTCTTAGGGAAAACCATAATGGTACTACATTTCACACAAAATATTTTTAGCAATTAGTATCAATATTTAGAAGGTGATTTTAAGTGATTTGCATTTTGGATCGTGTCTATATATTAATATATATTTTATTTATAACATGTTACATTTAATAATAGTAACATATATTGAAATACATATATTTCAATATATGTATTGAACATATATTAAAATATGAATAACTAGAGCAAAGACATATTCCAATTAGGTAAAAGCTAGAGCTCTTATTTTAATTAAAATACATTCAATGGGTGAGACCAAACATCAAATTCCTTGAATTACATTTAAATACATACCATGCATTTTAAACTCATGCCATGGAATTTAAATTTATACCCATGGATTTAAATGCTTGCCACTCTATTTAAGGTTTATTTTCAAGAGATCTAAATTACTATGAAAATTTTTTATAGCTAATTATATTTATAATGCATTATTAATAAAATAAAAACTTAAGTTAATTATTTTAAAGCAACATGTTCTTAAGCTAATCAATTTAAGAATTTGAAAATTTAAATTTTCAAGAGCTTAAGGATTTAAATTCTTAAGGATTTAAAAATAACTCAAAAGTTTGAGGCTCAAGAAATTTAAAATATCTTAAAATTTTGTTTTTGTATATTCTATTTAAACTCATCTTAAAAGGCTTTGCTTGTTTACTTGCTTTCCTTGTTCATATTTTTTGTCATTGATTTGTAAGCAATTTTTATTCAAGGGGTTGTTAGAAATGTAGTGATCTCTACTCACCACTTAATTTATAAAAATACATGATATTTAATAAATTAAATAAAAAACATCAGATGCAAAATAATGCTGAAGAAAGAGCTCACCTTAACAGAGATCTGTGTTCTAGACTGGCTGAGACACTTTGGATAAATCACTTAATTTGAGTCTTATGGATATGTATATCCATATTCATATATATGGTGGTAGACAATTACAAAGATAATTTCTGTTGACATATCTACAAATTTTTAGAAAGTTTATTGACATTTTGTCTTTGAAAAGATCATAACATTGATGATTAATGTCTTTTCTTCTTTTATTGAGAGTTTGAAATACGTGTCCAATTCAGGAGCTTGCCTTTAGATGAAAAGTCTGTATTTATTCTTAGAAAAAATTTGAAAGATTTGACAGTTGGAAGACCTGCCTATCAATCTATTCTTTAAAAGATCCTGGAGACCTGGAATTATCTATGGATTGGAGGGTTTGCGGGGTGCTTCAGAGTTACTGTGAAGGAAATGTAAAGAGAAAAAGGTTATAATACCAGGTTAGACTCAGGATAAAATAGCCAGGTTAGTGTCTACACGCACAAGAACTCAGTGAGAAGACATTATAGTCTTTGTGGGGAAGATATAGTGAATTCTAAATGGAAGGCTGATCTGAGCCTGTTAGCTTAAGTGGGTAGCAATCTAAAGAAGCAGAGTGTACAAAACTCAAATATCTGTTTAGATATTTAAAAATATGTTTATATTGCAACTTTGTATCATTTGATGGCTTTCTGGCTGGGCTTGTTTTCCACTGCTTAAGAGCTAAATTTGGAGCTATTAAATGAATTGTTCTATCTATAGTAGTTATAATTTTCCAAATCTATCAGACAGTGAAAAGAATATTTTCCCATAAAATCAGCTATGAACTTTAACCTAATTAACCCTTAAGCCTCCCTAATCTCCAAAAATCCACTGAGAACATTCCGGAGTGCTATCCACCCCTGCTTCTGTGAAATGCACAGTTCCTTTGAGGAAAACTTTAAATCTGGAGTCTTGCAAAACTTCTACACCATTTTTGTTTTGATGAAGAGACATCAACTTTTAGAAATTATTATACTGTATAGTTTCTTTCTCTCTTAAAAACAATTTCATTATACTAATTTTGAATGCCTGATTGGGTTTTAGCCCTTTTCCCTGCCATGATTTCTCTCTTGAGTACAAATCATATCTCATATAATGTTTGTTTTACAAGGGTCAAGGACATCAGCCTTCCAGACTGAGTTTTTGAAAGTGGCTAAATGGAGTTCTTCTTGTGTAGACTTAAAATGCACCAGGCATGCAAATGAATTGTGGTCCAATTAACCACTGAAAAAAAAAACCAGCCCTAAATATCCTGTTAATGAACAGCATTCAGGCCCTAAAAAGACATTCCATCATGATGGGATTATAAAGACCCTGCCCTTAATTATGAGTTGTAAAAGCCACTTTCAGGTAGAAATAAAGAGGGTAACAGTTGTTCAATTAGAGGTGAACATTCATCTAGGAGGGGGAAAAAGCCTTTCTGTGATAAGACCCAGAAATCTTGTTTTTCTGCTAATGCGATTTCATACATTTTTGTTGCACGGTGGGCCGAGCAGCATTCCTGCTCTGTTGCCTCGGATGGGAATTGTTCAGCGCCATGTCACACATAGCCGAGCCCCGGGTCCTCATGCTGAGCGGGGAACTGATCCCAGGGTTGTAAGTGACAGTTGCTGGAGAAAGCAGGGCACGCTGATTCATTCTCAGCCTCCTCTTCCCATCTCTGTCTCCAGCCTAGCATCCTTTTCAGGTTTATTCATGAGCTCATCGCTTGGGAAGAAAAAACTTTATTTGCATTATACCATTACATTTAAAAGCTATAAATTACACAGAGCTATAAATACTGCCCCCTGGTAAATACTAGCCCTCATAAAATCTGTGAGCCTTTGTGTAGGCACATGCGTGAATATGTTCTTGGGATTTTTCTCCCTGCTTGCTGCGTCTTACAACTCTATCTAGTCTTTAACATCCTGAAACCTAGCAATTAAAACAGTGATCACTTTGCTTTGCTTTCTTTAAATGGACAGGAGAGAATTTGGACTTGTTTAAAACAAGCTGTGATTCCATATGAAGCAAGACACCAGGCTCACTCCAAGTTTGATTAGACTTTCATCATTCTACAAAGTGTTGCAATGTAATATACCTAGAAATTTAAAAAATAGACTGTTTTTATTCCATTCTGTCCAAAAGAGGCATAGGCAACTGAACTGATAAATAATTTTTCACCAGCCTTGCCACCCTGAAGTATTTGTGTAAGTACTTAATATCCTAGTAAGACTTTTAATCACCAAAATAATAATTACTATTGGTCAAATATTTTCAGAAACTAAAGAGTTTAAAATTTGAGAAAAGCCTAAACTCTTAGGCTGAATATAAGAACAGCCATGGCTCCCTATTTCCTCTCTCACTGTAAGAAAGTTCTGTACATCAAGACTGTTAGATGTGCACACAAACTTGAACTTGCAGAGAACCCTTGTGTTCTCTGCAACCAGTAACTCAGCAACTGGAGTCAGGGGTTGGTCATTTCATTATTCTGTCTGCGAATAGCCTGAGTCGGGAGTGGGAGTGGAGGTGACCCAAGGTGGCACAAACTTTCTCCTTGGTGAAGTACATGTTATGTACTGGCTTGATATATTAATTTTAACTCATTAAGATGTTGTAGCCACATGTTCCAGGAAACAAACTCACTCAGAAGGACAATGCAGATAGTAGAGTGCAGTTTATTACACTGGCGGGCCCAAGGCAGAGTCTCCTCTTAGCCAAGGACCCAACCAGTTTTTGTGAAACCCTTATATACTCTAAGTGTACGTGCCCAAACCCACCTCCCCAAATTCCCTGAAACTAGTCTGAACAAAGGAAAAGAAAGATCAAAGTTAACCTGTGATTCATATGCCTTAAGCCTAGGTAGTTAACAGTGGACAATTATCAATAGACCTGTGGTCATATCCCAATAAGCATAATAGAATTTATGATTCTATTCGGTTACACAGATAATTAAAATATTACAGTATTTTTTTAGGCAATGGAGAGTCTAGGTATGAGCCCTTGGGCTCTTCCATCCGGGGGTTCTGGTTTTCCAGTTGGTATGTCGTTTCCATAGATACTGGGCATATAGCTCCTAGTCCACTGTCCGGCCCAAGATGGAGTCCTGCTTTCAAGATGGAACCTGTTCTGTCTGTTTCCTCCTTTAATGAGCCAAAATCTGAACCACTGCTTCAGAAAGTTTATAGCCAGTCTTCTCTTTTGAAAATGACATAACCATATCCTTTTCCTTTTGTTGTCCTCATATTCCAGAAAAATCTCCCTCAAGTCCAACTGAAGTCCAACTACCTCTTTTTATTTGTTTGTTTATTCATGTATTTGTAATTTTGACTGCCCTATGCCTTCGTTGTGGTGCACAGGCTTCTCTGGTTACTCCACTCAGGCTTAGTTTTCCTGTGGCATGTGGGATCTTAGTTCCCTGACCAGGAATTGAATCTGTGTCACCTGCATTCGAAGGCAGATTCTTGACCACTGGATCACCAGGAAAGTCCCCTTATGTCCTTTTAAACCCATTTCTTCTTGCTTGATCTCAAGCAAAAGTTAATGAATAATTCATATTGCTTGTATTTTGTCCCTCCCAAACCCCAAAGTTTGTAATAAATTGCTCCTGGGTTTATATTTGGAGGAAAGTGAGGTGTAAGTATGAATTTCCATCCACAACAAACCTGTAAGAAGCTTATCTGTAACGAAAACAAACTTCATTGAAGATACACCCATTCCTTCGGGTGGCAGAAGGTAAGTTCAGTCAATTGAGGCCCCAACTCACTATTCAGACCTTTCTTTGGCTCCTGCACATCTCTGGTCATGGGAACTCTAGGGAATGATGTTCTATCCAGGGGCTTCACCAAGGGAAGGCATTAGGTCTTCCTGATTTTAAATTTCCAAACCTACCCACAGGTGGAGTGCTCAGGGCTCACCATCATCTAAGATCACGCACACTCCCTGGCACTACTCCCCTTTCCTTGACCCTGGAATCTTCCTAGAGTCTCTTCAGGACCTGAATATGTGAGGCTCAAAAGCCAAACATAGTCTATGTCATCCCATCCAGGAAGCAGTACAAAAGACAGGCATCTTTAAGCAGAGGAAGTGGAGAAGCACCAAGAATAAAATCAAGTGCAGGTAAACAGTTGTTATTCTACCACTTTCTGGTGAACTAAAGAAAATTAGTTCCCTTTGTCTTCTCTCTGAAAGGCTACTTTTGAAAATATCACCATTTGATTGCTCAGCAGGAGTGGTGGTGTGGAGAGGGCATTTGCACTTACCAAGAAGAAGGAATGGAACATGAAAAATACAGAATGGATGCACCCAAGGTGGAATGTGAGGGAGCCGAGGTCAATATCCTTGTAGAAGCAGCCACTGAAGAGCCTTCTGTGCTGTGCTGCAGAATTCCAAAACTGTGCTGCAGAATTCCAAAACTGTGTTGAAGGTAACGGAGCCAGTGATGGATTCAAGCAGGAGGGGGCATGATGAGATTTATGGCTAGAAATTCTGGTTTGGTCATCGAGCAGGATGGGGAGGTTGGGGGCAAACTGGGAGAGAGTTAGGAATCCTCTTGGCCAATTAGTTGATCTAAGACTGTGGCCGGTGGAATGGAAGTGAGGAGATGATTTAAGAGATGAGGTGACAGAGGAAATGTGCTGAGTAGAGGAGGAGGAGATACGGATACCTTTTCTTGGAAGATTCCTGGTTAAGAAGAGGGTGAGATAGCAGGACTTGTCTTTGGGCAGAGAACTTTGAACTCCTGAAGACTCAAAACCCATCACCCAGTTCAGTGGAATCATGTGTGGAGACAGGTGAGAGGTAGTTTTATTCTCTGTTTTTCTCTTCCCTTGTACATTTCACCCTTCCTCCATTGTTAGTGGTATCCATTGTCTCGGAAGAAAAATGCTCAGCTGAAATCAGGTCTTTGAATTTTGAAAGCTCTTGACTATCAATAGTTTAAATCTAGAATGTCCAGGACATGAAGTTTATTCACAAATGTTATCTTTAGACCAATGTGTGATGACCAAAGCAGTCTGCTAACATGGTTATAGTTAAGAGTTCTTGGGATGGGGTAGGAAGAGAATTGGAAGGGGACTAATGGACACTGGGTATGTCCACAGAGAGCTGTGCTCTCTGACCACTTCTGCTCTGCCTGGCCTCAAGGTGGGATGGACACATGACTGTGGCCTTGGAGAGGCAGGGACAGCCCAGGATCCCAGGGCACTTGAGGCTTGCTTTCAGAGGAGAGCCCAGAAAGAGAGAGTGAGCTACATAGATTTTCCCTCGACTGACCACTTGTGGAGTGGGGAGGCTAGAGGTGGCTGCATGAGTATATCAAGAAGTTCTCCACATCCTGCTTGGTACAGGGAGAGACCATGTGTTCCCAAAGCTCCCTGGAGTGGTCACTCTCTTCTGCACACCTTTCTTCTCTTATGGAAAGTTGGGAATGAAGCCAGGGACAGGGGGAATAGGAAATAATTGAAGCTTCTCAATATTACCTATGCAATAATACCTATGCTTCTCCATCAGCACTGATGCTGTATAATTTAAACGCACAGGAAACTTACTATGAGCTTCCTATGTAAACTCAGACTGGGTACTTCTCTGTTTATTTATTTGTCTATCTATTTCTAAATATTCCATCTGTTTTACTTAGTTAAAATTGCAGTCACAATTTCAGAAACACTTATCAAAAAGAGAGAGAGAGAAAAGAGGACACAATTGATCAAAAGAAGCAACTATATGGATGGCACTTAATATTAGGAATCTGGCATTGGTTTTTGGAAACTTAACATAACTCTAAGTTTTTCAAAACTCACATATATGTATTTCCTACTCTCTCACAGGAAGTATTGGACCAGTAGATTAGCCAGGATATGTTCTCAGGTAAAGGTTGAAGCACAAGCGTATAAGGTATAATCATGCAAAACATTTCAAACCTTTAGGCTCACTTTAGTCCTCATATCATTGTCCAAAGAAGCTACCTGACCACGTCCAAGTCAAGGGGTGAGCAAGTACATCCCATCTAAGGAGGAGATGTGTGAATATTTATTAACAATAATCTAACCCTACAAATTAATCACTATTAAAAAGTTATTCCTAAAATTCTAATTGTATCTATAAATTATATTTCTTTTTAAAAATATCAAGCTGCTGCTGCTGCTTCTAAGTCGCTTCAGTCGTGTCCAATTCTGTGCGACCCCATAGATGGCAGCCTACAAGGCTCCTGCGTCCCTGGGATTCTCTAGGTAAGAACACTGGAGTGGGTTGCCATTTCCTTCTCCAATTCATGAAAGTGAAAAGTGAAAGTGAAGTCGTTCAGTCGTGTCCGACTCTTTGAGACCCCATGGACCGCAGGCTCCTCCGTCCTTGGGATTTTCCAGGCAAGAGTACTAAAGTGGGTCGCCATTGCCTTCTCCTAAAATATCAAGCAAATATGATTAATTGGTGAGATGATAAAGCTGGCTGATATATCTTGTTTACATTTGAATTATTCTCAATAGTTTTCAAAATGTTAGAATACCTTTTAATAGAAATGGCTAGTAATTTTTCTGTCTAGAAAATGGGAATAATAACACTGGTTTTGCCTTTTCCTGTGGTTATTGTTTAAAAATGAATTTGGACAACACATGTGAGTACACTACAAAGCGTCCTACAATGCTGCTATTATATGACTTGCCAGGAAAATCATAATTCAAAAATAAAATTCAATTAATACCATGATGAGCCCTATATGTTTCACCATATTAAAAATTATGTAGAAATGATCATTAATAAGTGTAGCAATGATCATTGATGTAGTACATTTGTCTGAAACCACTGTGGCTATGAGTAACATTTTAATAGGATCCAGTGCTTCCTACAAGGCTACAAAATGCACTGTGAATGACTGTATCACATGTTAGTAAAACATCCACTGTATCTTATTGTAGGTCAAATTACAATCATATTAATTCCAGCTTCCTGAGATTGCTTATTCTCTCTTTGCCATTCTTATGTATAAGTGAGGCTTATTGGCCAAGTGTCTGTTTATGGCTTTATGGTTAGATGATTACACTGTGAAAATGGAAAGCTGAGTTCTAAGAATTAGCCTGAGATTTTTTTGCGAGCCATTATACAAGTGTTACAAGCTAATCAATCATCAGTCAATTTAAAACCGAATCTACAGGCAGAAGAGTGAACATAAAAAGAAAGTACACTGGACCTTGTCAACTGTGATGTTGCCAGCTGAGGTTTTTGAGATTATACAGTTGTTTGTTTTTTTTTTTTTTGTATATAAAAGCTTTAAATCTGCTGTATTTTTCATATAACCCTGGAGGTGGGCAAGAGACTGATGAAAACACAGTTTCTTACATGGAGGAACTTGAAGGTTAAGAAGAAAGGAATCACACAAGTGGATATCCATGTGCAGAAAAATAAAGTTAAACCCCTTATCTTCCAATATACACAAAACTTAACTCAAAATGGGTTAAGACTTAAATTTTAAGAGCTAAAACTATAAAATTCTTAGAGGAAAACGTAGGTATACATTTTTGTGATCTTGCGCTGGGGAACCAAAACATAAACCGGACTTCATATAAATTAAAAACTTTTGTATTTCAAAACATGCCATCAAGAAAGTGAAAAGACAGCCCACAGAATGGGGTAAAATATTTGTAAATCATATACCTGATGAGAGATTTTACTCAGGATATATATCATAATTCAACAAAAAAAGAGACAGTTAACCCAGCTATAAAATGGCCAAAGTATATGAATAGGTATTGCAAGTAAGATGTACAAATAGACAATAAGCATGCAAAAAGTTGCTCTACATCATTAGTTGTTAGGAAAATGCAAACCAAAATCATAGTGAGATATCACTTCATACCCATTGGGGAGACTATAAAAATAATAACAGAAGAAATAATAACAAGTATTGGAAAGAGTGTAGAAGATTGGAAATGTAAAATGGTGCAACCACTTCAGAAAATATCCTGGCAAATCCTTATAAGATGTTAAATAGAGTTACCATATGATCTAGTAATTCTACCTCTAGGTATATACTGAAGATAATTGAAAACATATGTCTACACAAACAGTTGTACATGAATGTTCATGGCAGCATTATCATAATACACAAAATGGAAACAATCCAAATGACCATCAATGAATAGATAAACAAAATATATTATCTCCATATGATGGAATATTACTCAGCAAAGAAAAGGAATTGATACTTCCTATAATTGAATGAACCTTGAAAATATTATGGGCTTCCCTGGTGGCTCAGCTGGTAAAGAATCTGCCTGCAATGTGAAAGATCTGGGTTCGGTCCCTGGGTTGGGAAAATTCCCCTGGAGAAGGGAAAGGGTATCCACTCTAGTATTCTGGCCTAGAGAATTCCATGGACTAAGTCCATGGGGTTGCAAAGAGTCTGTCATGACTAAGCGACTTTCACACTTCACTGAAAATATTATGCTCAGTGAAAGAAGTCAGACACAAAAGGCCACATAATGTGTGATTCCATTTACATGAAATGTCCAAAATTGGCAAATCCACAGAGAAAGAAAGTAGACTAGTGGTTTCCAGGGACTGGGAAAAAGGGAGAATGGGGAGTGACTGCTAATGTGTATGAGGTTTCTTTTGGTTGTGATGAAGTGATATGGACTAGATGGTGGTAATTGCTGTACAACTTTGTGAATATACCAGAAATCTATGAATTGTACATTTTAAAAGGGAAGGGGAGAAAAGAGGAGAGAGAAGGGAAGAGCTATGTGGTAAAGTGTCCAAGGAACTGCATTCGAATGATAAGAGATATGTGTTACTCAGTTAAAAATTATGTTTCTGTGATGTTAAAACCTCTTCATTTCTCTAAACTTTAGGGCAAGTCTGTCTCTGTTCCACCCCAACACCCATATATACACACCAGGAAAATTCTCACAGAAAAATTAATGAGGTCATTGATTATATCTACTCAATCTCAGCATCCAGAACAAGGTGTGGTATACAGTAAGCACTTGATAAAAATACACTGAACAAATAGACAAATACTTGCACAAACAGGTTTGGTTTAGATACACAGTGGTGACCACAGTGGTTTTGTATTTTTAAAGGTGCAGAGAGATTACATTTATTCTACTGACTCAAAGCATCTAACAGCTCCATTCTGAAAAATTAGGTTTTTAAGTACTATGATAATTTGTGAGAAATTTCAGTGCTCACACAATCTGTTAGGACTCTTGGGAGTGAAACAAGGGACAATGAAAGTGAAATGGAGTTTCAATTTCTAGCTAATGAGGGATGGTTAGAATGGAGTATTACTCAGCCATTAAAAAGAATACATTTGAATCAGTTCTAATGAGGTGGATGAAACTGGAGCCTATTATACAGAGTGAAGTAAGCCAGAAAGAAAAACACCAATACAGTGTACTAACGCATATATATGGAATTTAGAAAGATGGTAACGATAACCCTGTAAGCGAGACAGCAAAAGAGACGCAGATGTATAGAACAGTCTTTTGGACTCTGTAGGAGAGGGCGAGGGTGGGATGATTAGGGACAATGTCATTGAAACATATATAACATCATATATGAAACAAATCGCCAGTCCAGGTTCGATGCATGATACTGGATGCTTGGGGCTGGTGCACTGGGATGACCCAGAGGGATGGTACCGGGAGGGAGGAGAGAGGGGGGTTCAGGATGGGGAACACGTGTACACCCGTGGCGGATTCATGTTGATGTATGGCAAAACCAATACAATATTGTAAAGTAATTAACCTCCAATTAAAATAAATAAATTTATATTAAAAAAAAGAAAAACTTAAAAGAAGTATGTGTGTATGTGTGCTCAGTCATGGCTGATTCTTTGTGACCCCATGGACTGTAGCCCTCCAGGCTCCTTTGTCCATGGAATTTTCTAGGTAAGATTACTGGAGTGGGTTGCCGTGCCTGCTAGGGGACTTTCCCAACTCAGGGATAGAACTCGTGTCTCCTGAGTCTCCTACATTGGCAGGTGAATTCTTTGCCACTAGCATCATCTGGGAAGCCAAAAAAAAAGTATGGGGTGCCTTGAAATAACAAGTGTAGGAGCAGCTCTCTTAGAAATTAAGATGATACTCTCTCCTTTGGACAGCTGAAGAATACAATGGAAGAGATTTATTAATACCACAACTGAGCGACTGAACTGAACTGAACTGAACTGATGGAGTAGGTTAGTATTAGCAGTAGATGTTCTCTAAAATTTTTTTAAAAGAAATGTACATAAAACATTTACAGAGAATTTAAAATACAATACTCTCAACATACACTGTATATTTTAAAATATTTTATGCTATTTTAGTAGTGCCTAGTAACTTATTTCTCATGAGTTTTTTCCAAAATTCTTCTTTTTTTAAATTGGAGGATAATTCCTAATTTCTGCTGAATAGCAATGTGAATCTATTACATGTATGCATATTAATATATATATCTGTCCCTTGTGAGCCTCCCTCTGACTCCCTATCGCACTCCTCTAGGACATCACAGAGCACCTAGCTGAGCTCCTTGTGTTAAACAGCAGCTTCTCACTAGCTATCTATTTTATACATCTCACGAGCTTTTAGTCTTGCCAATTGTGCTTTGCTCTCTATTGTCCATTTTTGTAATATAAATAACCCTTGGAGTAGGCAAGAGATTATTTAAGTTATTATCCTTTCTCTGCAGAGTTTTTTAAAAAGCTTAATATTATCATAATGATTAGAAAAAAAGAGAATGCTGCATATCTAAATAGAGTTCTGAAAAATGAACTGAAAGACTGTTACATCTGTCTTTCCCATGACAACTGCTAATCCTGGTGAGGGTGGTGACAGAGTCAGCCTGGTTCACTCTCATATGCCCCAGGACTAAATGAAGTGACCAAAAAAGAAAGAATGTTCAGTTGTAGCCACATTAATAAATGAAAATGTCCAAATGGCAGAAAGAAAAAAAAATATTCCTATTCATTCAGAAAATATTGAGGACCTACTCTGTGCTGTCTCAGAAATGAACAAAATAGACAAAATCCTGCCCTCATGGGTTTTTCATGTTGGTAGGCTCCCAAGTGCTACCCAGTTGTTACTAGAACTAGATGGCAAAGAATATGCCTGCAATGTGGGAGACTCTGGTTCGATCCCTGGGTTTGGAAGATCCCCTGGAGAAGGGAATGGCTACCCACTCCAGTATTCCTGCCTGGAGGATTCAATGGACAGGGAACCCTGGCGGGGTACAGCCCATGGGTTCGCAAAGAGTTGGACACAACTGAGTGACTAACCGGAGAAGGCAATGGCACCCCACTCCAGTACTCTTGCCTGGAAAATCCCATGGATGGAGGAGCCTGGTGGGCTCCAGTCCATGGGATTGCTAAGAGTCGGACATGACTGAGCAACTTCACTTTCACTTTTCACTTTCATGCATTGGAGAAGGAAATGGCAACCCACTCCAGTATTCTTGCCTGGAGAATCCCAGGGACGGCTGAGCCTGATGGGCTGCCGTCATGGGGTCTCACAGAGTTGGACACGACTGAAGTGACTTAGCAGCAGAGGGACTAACACTTTCATTGGAGAGGCATGGGAGGAAGTGGGAGGAAACTGCCGCTGGTCTGAAGCAGCCATTGCTGACCAGTTGGGGGCTGAGAGGGAAGGAGAAGGGGAAGGAAAAGGAAAAGGAAATGCAGTGTCCTAGAAGAGTGCAGTGATCCTAAGTTGCCTGACCACCTGGGAAGAATGGCCTATTTATGAGACCATCTATGAGGCACACTTTTTCTTATGAAGCAAAATGGCCCTTCCTTGGCCCCTATGAGGCCAAAGGATGAGGTAAATTTCCCCTCATTCCCTCCTATTCCCAACAAAACATAAAACAAAAATAAAAGGGAGCAGTTCTTATCTCCCAAGAACTTGCACAGGGGCTGAGTTTCAGGGGATCATAGTAGAAAGTACTTGAGAATGAATATCAGCAGGCTTGAATTCCGGTGTAAATTCAATGCTGCTGCTAAGTCGCTTCAGTCGTGTCCGACTCCGTGCGACCCCATAGACGGCAGCCCACCAGGCTCCCCCATCCCTGGGATTCTCCAGGCAAGAACACTGGAGTGGGTTGCCATTTCCTTCTTCAATGTATGAAAGTGAAAGTGAAAGGGAAGTCGCTCAGTCATGTCCGACTCTTCACGACCCCGTGGACTGCAGCCTACCAGGCTCCTCCATCAATGGGATTTTCCAGGCAAGAGTACTGGAGTGGGGTGCCGGTGTTACAAAATGAGAAGTTTAGCTGATAAAATCACTAAGGTCTCTTTCAGTCTAAACTACATCTATGGCTCTATAGAGTTTTAGAAGCAAGAATAAAGATCATCCCTGGTTTGTGTATACACATCCCTTGATCCAAATTCAAATCTTTACATAGTGGTTACTAATGGAATAAACAATTCTTCCTGGGAAGTCTTATTTATTATAGAATTCCTGATATTCTTGTATATATAAGAATATACATTGAAATGGAAAATTGGAGAAGGAAATGGCAGTCCATGGGGTTGCAGAGTTGGACACGACTGAGCGACTTCACTTTCACATTGAAATAACCCAATAAAAGTTTTTTTAATTAATTCTGAAACTTTATGCTACGAAAATCAAAATATTTTTTTAATCTAAAACCAATTCACCAATTGCCATGTTTTCTTTTGTGTAATATACATATCTTCTTTCCCTGTTGACAGTCTGTCTTTAGATTATATCTGAAAATATTAACTTATCTATGAAGTTCCTAATATTCTCAGAATACATTCTTTTTTCTTTTCTCTCAGCACTTTTTTAATCCCTCTGTGGAATAACCTGGAACTTTCTGACTGGAATTAGGGGTGTGTGTGTGGGGTGTGTGTGTGTTCATATTTCCCATAAGCAGATTGTGAGTTCTTTGAGGATGAGACTTGTATCTTATTTATCTTCCTGTCTAAACAATTAGCACAGCACTTTGCATAAAGTCAGTGCCCAGTACGTGCATGTGGGTTGCATTTCTCTGTCCTCTGATACATTATGCCAACTCTTCCCACTCATGCAACTTTTCAACTTCCTCAGTTCCTAGGAAACTCGTCTCATAGAGATTAAAAGCCACTGATTGCAGGAAGCAGTTAAAACACACAGATTGTCTGAGTTTTGGGAAGGCTATATTACAGATGGAATTGACCTTGGCAAAACACCAAGTAACAGAAAAATGTGGTAGAATCGATTAATTCTGCCCAGTAAATAAAGTTCATTTACCTTCCCAGTTAATCACAGGCCCGTTACTCCCGGTTCAGGCAGGGGTAGAGGCTTTCAGGCTCCTCAGTTGATAGAAGAGGACCATTTGATTAGAGTAGCCTAGATAAGGGTTTCTTGAAGGTATCTGATGCTATCCGAGACTACCCAATTTATAGAACAGACAGAATGAGCCCCATTTGGGAGAATTCTAGTTCCCCTGTCTTAAGAAAAACACCCTCCATTTGTTTCTCTTTTATTTTTAGTTGTGACTGAGAGGGAGAGGGGTGAGGCAATGGTAGGAAACTGATCATATCACAGGGCACCACGTGTGGTTTTCTCTGCTTAGTAAAAAAGGGAGGCCCCCACGCAGACACTTTCGGCAGCCAAGTCATAAGTTGCCTGCAGTGTTGGATCCACCATTTATCTTTCTATCATCAGGATTCATTTCTTGGTAAATAGTTCTTCGGTATAAATTCTGAGCCAACTCAGGTTTTTGCAAACTACTTGGGTGGACTTTTTTAGTGGGGTAGGGGGGAAGAGTGTGGGTAAAAGAGAGAGAAGACCAAGATGAGTGAAAAATAATCCTTATCTTCAAAGTTGGGCATAATCCAGAAAAAGATTGACATGTCTACACCAGTAAGGGAAGTGGTTGTGTGGGCTGACTGTGGAATTTAGGCAACTTCTATTTCTACATTTACATCCTTCTAAGTGCTTTTCCCTTCAGTTATTTGCACCATCAGCCACTAATGAACTCCCCAAAAGCAGATGCACCAAGCATACATACGACAAGCTTGCTCTCTTTAAAGAGTTTATAGGCATCTTGGGGAGAAAAAGTTGACCCCAAGAAACAGAAATCGTATAAAATAATCTTAAGTGCTATGTTGTAGGATAATAACACCAAGAGTCATAGAATTTCACATGTAAAGAAAAACTTGGTATTGGCTTGAGTATTTGGAGGTGTCATGAAGGAGATAGAATTTGAGGTATACTTTGAAGAAAATATGGAGAAGGCAATCGCACCCACTCCAGTACTTTTGCCTAGAAAACCCCATGGACAGAGGAGCCTGGTAGGCTGCGGTCCATGGGGTCGCTAGAGTGGGACACGACTGAGCGACTTCACTTTCACTTTTCACTTTCATGCATTGGAGAAGGAAATGGCAACCCACTCCAGTGTTCTTGCCTGGAGAATCCCAGGGACGGGGAAGCCTGGTGGGCTGCAGTCCATGGGGTTGCTCTAATCGGACACGACTGAGCGACTTCACTTTGAAGAAAATAAGGGCTTACAGCAGAGAGGAAATTCTAAGAGAGAATTGACCCCCTAGCATCATAATCATAAAAAAGTCTTTTCTGCTACACTGTGATCCTGTGTCCTTGAGAAGCTCATGTATTCACAGATGTTTTACAAAACATTGATTTCAGTGAGGTAGTTGTGTAAAGGCTAGTTTCTAAACCTAATGAGTTTCAGAAGCTCATTAAAAAGCTATTTTCTGCAGAAAATTCAATTATAAGAGTTTTATCCATGTGTATTTTTCTGTAATAAGTGAAAAAAAATTGTTAATCAAAACTTAGAAAACAATAAAAAGTTAGAGGGAATAATAGGAATACCACTCTAAGACCTGAGGAAAATCAATGAATTTCTAAATCACTATTATTTACAATCCATTTTGTAATAAAACCCCAAATTGAAATAACTGTTTTTTTATTTTTCCATAAAAGCAAAAAATCAAAGGTGTAGCCAAAGTAGCAGAGTAGAAAGACCCTGAACTTAGTTCTTCCCATGGGCACACAAAAGTCACAGCTATTTACAGAGCAAAAGGAGAAGAGGGTGGCAGAGGATGAGATAGTTGGATGGCATCAAGGGACATGGACTTGGGCAAACTCTGGGAGACAGTGAGGAACAGTAAGGCCTGGCTTGCAGCAGTCCATGGGGTTGCAAGGAGTCGGACACAACTTGGCGACAGAACAACAACAAAACCAGACATTATCTATGAGAACAACCTGAGGAATAGCAGAAAGAGTTTTTACAACTAAAGATACAAAGAAAGAACCACAATGAGATAGGGGGTTCTATCTGCTTTTGATGGCAGGGGAAGAGACACAGTATAGTCAAAAACCACACCCTAATGTGGGAAACCCATAGACATGAGAACAATAACAACAGCAGATGTTGTTTCTGAGCAGTGAGTGGTCTGAGCCTGACACTGGGTTCCTCAGCCTAGGGATCCAGCACCAGGAAGATGAGCCCCCTGGAACTTCTTGCTCTGAAGGCCAGCGGGGGCTTGCATATGGGAGAGCCAGAGGGCTGTGGGAAAAGAAGCCTTTGAGGCAACGCCTGGCAGTTAACTGGTGCGTCTACAGTAGTTGGCCCCACCGCAACAGAGGAGACGTTCCTAGAGCATCTAGCTCTGGTTGTTGTAGCCATGTGTTCTGGGAAACAAACTCACTCAGAAGGACAATGCAGATAGTGGAGTGCAGTTGTCACACTGGTGGGCCCAAGGCAGAGTCTCCTCTTAGCCACGGACCCCAACCAGTTTTTGTGAAAACCTTATATATCCTAATTTGGGGAGGTGGGTTTGGGCATGTACACTTAGGGTATATAGTTCAGTTCAGTTCAATCGCTCAGTTGTGTCTGACTCTTTGCAACCTCATGAATTGCAAAGAGTCATCATTTGGAAGGAATGATGCTAAAGCTGAAACTCTAGTACTTTGGCCACCTCATGCAAAGAATTGACTCATTGGAAAAGACTCTGATGCTGGGAGGGATTGGGGGCAGGAGGAAAAGGGGACGACAGAGGATGAGATGGCTGGATGACAATCACTGACTCGATGGACATAAGTTTGAGTGAACTCTGGGAGTTGGTGATGGACAGGGAGGCCTGGCGTGCTGCAATTCATAGTGTCGCAAAGAGTTGGACATGACTGAGCAACTGAACTGAACTGAAGTATATACCCCAAGTGTACATGACCAAACCCACCTCCCCAAATTCCCTGAAACTAGTCTGAACAAAGGAAAAGAAGATACAGTCAAAGTTAACCCGTGATTCACACGCCTTAGGCCTAGGTAGTTAACAGTGGACAATCATCAATAGGCCTGCGGTCATACCCCAGTAAGCATAATAGAATGTTTGATTCTATTTGGTTACACAGATAATTAGGGTATTCTTTTAGGCAACGAAGAGTCTAGGTACAAGCCCTTGGGCTCTTCCTTCCAGGGGCCTGGTTTTTCAGTTGGTTTGTTGTTTCCATAGATGCTGGGCATATAGCTCAAAGCCCACAGTCTGGCCCAAAATGGAGTCCTGCTTTCAAGATGGAGCCTGTTCTGTCTGTTTCCTCCTTCATGGTGACCCGAGGTGGGTCAGTTGCTGAGCCCCATAGGATGTATTCTACATTAGGCCACTTCTCCAATATCAGGAAACATAGCCAACCTATCTAATACATAGAAATAAACACAGAGGATTAGGCAAAATGAAAACAGAGGTAATAAAAACATTTCTTTTTGGAAATGTTATGAAGATTAAGTCAAGTAATACATAGTGTGAAAGTGAAAGTTGCTCACTGTGTCTGACTCTTTGTGACCCAATGGACCATATAGTCCATGGAATTCTCCAGGCCAGAATATTGAAGTGGGTAGCCTTTCCCTGCTCCAGGGGATCTGCCCAACCCAGGTCTCCTGCATTGCAGGCAGATTCTTTACAGTTGAGCCACAAGGGAAGCCCAAGAATACTGGAGTGGGTAGCCTATCCCTTCTCCGGTGGATCTTCCCGACTCAGAAATCGAACCAGGGTCTCCTGCATTGCAGGTGGATTCTTTACCAACTGAGCTATCAGGGAAGCCCCAGTAACCCATAAGGCTCTGACAAAGATATTCGACTCTTAGTCCCACCTTGCTCTCATCTGTCTTAATGTAGCCAAAGTCAGCCTTGTATGTAGTTCTAAGAAGGATGGGTTTTAGAATTTTGAAAGTTATGATTAAAAAAATTTTAACTTACGTCCCTTCTAAGTTCATCCTTTATCCTGAAAGTTATATCTCAAAGCAGTTGAAACTGGATAAATGTCTAATAAGCCCAATATCTTTAATATTCTAGGAGTGTTCTGGGATCTACATGTTATGATGGTAAATCCTATGGAAAATCAGGATCTTACTTTAAATGGGAGTATACTGATTAAGTAACAGGGACTCTGAATTCAGGCTTCTTGGATTTAATTCTCTCCAAATTCTAGCTTCATGAAGTTTATCACCTGAAAAATGAATATAGTAAAGATACTCCTTCATAAAGGGGTGTGGTGAGGACTAAATGAATTCAGTCTCGTTTTGTGTTTAGTACAGGATCTTAAGCACAGGAAGCACTTCATAAATATTAGGTTTTGTTAGTACTGAGGATTCAGAAGCGGGGAATAAACAGCTGACATTATCTAGGGTGGAAGTCCAAAAAAAGAAAAAAAGCACACTTGTGAAGAGAAATGAGGTGCATCGGGTGCACATATTTTGCCATTTTGCACAGAGTTAATATGTCTAGGCAGACTCTCCTGAGGCTTATTCAGAGTCAGGAGTGCGGATATGGTGGGCCGATTAGATATTAAGGCCTGGATGAAATCATATCTTAAAACTAAACTTATTTAAAACTCTTGCTCATGAACTTCTAATCCCTATGTCATCAACCCAACTCATCAAAAATAAGTACATTTTTAAAGTTCTATTTGTGAAAGAGGACTTTCAGGTTTTCCTTGCTTTCTGAGTAATCTGCATGAGAAGCCCTGAGCAAATGATTTCTTCCATGAAAGTATTTCTTTTATCATGGCAAGGAAATGCTGAGTTATTCCTGTGGATCTGTAGCTCTCTAAAGAAAGAATCCAGTAGCTTTTCCTGAGATACAGGGCTTGCCCAGCAGGGAAAATAAAACTGGTAAGTCTGGAGTTGAGTCTCCTTTGTCGATGGCCAGCCCCTGGCCTTGGGAACTGACTGGCGGCTGTTTGCAAATGTATGTGCTTGATGGGAAGCCTACAGTGCCCTTTGTCCTTGAACCATAGGAGGCCCGATAGGGAAGCCAGAGTGTGCCAGCCCTGACTACCTTAGTTTTCAAGCAGGAACAGCATGGGTAACTTTTCAGACAATACCTAATGTGAGCATTCAGTGTTTAACCTACTTTTCTTCTGGACCCAAGTAATAACTAGTTTTACACGCTTACCCACAAACCTGCTGCCAAGTAGAAACACAGATGTATGACCAGGTTTGAAGCCTTAGTTTCTACACAGTCTGAACAAGTTTCTAGTCCTTTTTTTGTGTCACCTCTCACCTAGCCTACTCTTAACAATCAATATTTATCCGCTCAACTGGCTTTCTCAAAAAAAAAAGTGATCAAATCAAAACTAGTATTTTTACTCATCTTAATGACTAGAAATTACAGACATTTCCTGCCAAATTGCTTTTATGTACGCTTCCCTCTGTCTAAGAGCTTAGGAGGACTCCTGTGGGAGAGATAAAGCTATCTTCCATCAGTGGATTCAGTTTCATGATCTTTTCCAACACAAATGATCCCAGAAGAGTCATTTTTTTAGGTTCCTTCTAATTCTAGTTTGTTTTCAACTCAGTTGCGAGTGAAACTCTTTTCTTTTCCAACCCTTACTGAGTTAGACATTATAAGCGTTCATCAAACCCAATTAGAAAGACCATTTTCTAATTCTGAGCATGTAGAAATGAAGTACTTTCCCATCTGGGAAAATGTTTCGGTTTGGCCATGTAATTTACTCAGGTCAATGAAATCTGAATGGAAGTAATGTGTCTAGACAGTGTTGGGAGGAAAATTTTTCTTCTATCATGTTAAGTTCAACGGTTGGGGGACTGCAAATTAACTGGCAATAGACCAATTAACAAAAGTTCAGTGTCTCTCCTTGAAGCAGGGGGCAGGTTTGTTTGCTGTCCAGTATAATAATCTCCCTTTCTGTGGGGCAAAGATTGGACAAGTATACTTATTTGACATCATTCAGTTGCTAAGTCATGTCTGACTCTTTGTGACCCCATGGACTATAGCATGCTAGGCTTCCCCGTCCTTCACAATCTCTCGAGGTTTGCTCAAACTCATGTCTGTTGAGTCAGTGATGTCATCCAACCATTTCATCCTCTGTTGTCCCCTTCTCCACCTGCCTTCAATCTTTCCCAGCAACAGGTTCTTTTCCAATGGGTCAGCTCTCCACATCAGATGGCCAAAGTATTGGAGCTTCAGCTTCAGCCTCAGTCCTTCCAGTGAACACTCAGAGTTGATTTCCTTTAGGATTGGCGGGTTTGATCTTTATAGGATCCAAGGGACCTCTCAAGAGTCTGCTACAACATCACAGTTTGGAAGCAAAAATTCTTTGGCACTAAGCCTTCCTTATGGTCCAACTCTCACATCCATACAAGACTACTGGAAAAACCACCAGATACAAAAATCTATCAGAAATTCCCTGTAAAACTTTGTATTAGCTATGAAGGTATAAATGAATAGTGGGTTGATAGTGTAAAAATTTATTTCATGATTCTTGATGACAGGGTTTTTCAACTGGTTCTTCTTGTATTTTAAGACTACTACTGCTTTATCTTGAGCTAGTAGGTTAGGAGTCAGCATATTCTTATTTATTTTTAAGATTTAAGGAACTTTGTGATCAGAAACCTTGTTTTCTTCATTTTGCAACCTAACTTCCTCTTTGGGTCTCAAATGGCATAGTCTATTTTAACTCTGGTTTCCTTCCCTTTCTGCATTCATACAGTGTTTGACTTTGCAAGAGTATGTACCCAATAAATGTTGTTATCTGTAATCTACTACTGCAGTTATTTTGTATAAGATTTAGAACTATCTGCATTATTGAGCCTCTAAAACAGGTCTAGCATTGAAGGAGGAAAGGAACAGGCAGAGCTGACTCCATCTTGAAAAAGAAGGAAACTCCATTTTACATTCCCAGTAAACTTTGGACTATGTCCCTGGTAGCCATGGAGATCACATACCTACGGCTGAACAGACCTTCTGGACTGATAGACATCAGATTCCATACCAAGATTTCCCTTTGCCAGAAAGAGTGTAATAACCCACTTTGTAGTTAATCACCTTTGTAATCTTCATGGCACCCATTGGTGTAGGTTACAATGTATAACCAGGTGACCCTTCTGATTATGAATCATGGCTGTAACCTGATTGTATCTCCCTTTAACACTTTCCAGGCTAGGTTTAAGGAATTTGGGGAAGTGGGCTTGAGCAGTACAATTCAGGTATATAAAGTTTTCACTAAAGTCAGTCAGGTCCCTGGCTAAAAAGGAAACTCTGCCTTGGACCTGCCAGTTTAATAAACTGCACTCCACTCTCCACACTGTCCTTCTGCGTGAGTGTTTCCTGGAGCGTTTGGCTATAACAGCATGAAAATACTAATGGTTTGTTATTCAGTTGCTCAGTTATGTCTGACTCTTTGCGACCCAGTGGACTGCAGCACTCCAGGCTTTCCTGTCCTTCACGATCTCCCGAAGTTTGCTCAAACTCATGTTCTTTGAGTCAATGATGCCATCCAGCCACCTCATTCTCTGTCATCCCCTTCTCCTCCTGCCTTCAATCTTTCCCAACATCATAGTCTTTTCCAGTGAGTCAGTTCTTCGCATCAGGTGGCCAAAGTATTGGAGCTTCAGCTTCAACATTGGTCCTTCCAATGAATGTTCAGGGTTGATTTCCTTTAGGATTGACTGGTTTGATATTCTTGCTGTCCAAGGGACTCTCAAGAGTCTTCTCCAGTACCTCTGTTTGAAGACATCAGTTCTTTGGTGCTCAGCCTTTTTTATTGTCTACCTCTCGCATCTGTACAGGACTACCGCAAAAACCATAGCTTTGACTATATGGACCTTTGTAGGCAAAATAATGTCTCTGCTTTTTAATACACCGTCTAGGTGTTTTGCTGCTTTTCTTCCACGGAGCAGTTGTCTTTTAATTTCATGGCTACAGTCACCGTCTACAGTGATTTTGGAGCCCAAGAAAACAAACTCTGTCACTGTTTCCCTTGTTTACCCATCTCTTTGTCATGAAGTGATGGGGCAGGATGCCATGGTCTTCGTTCTTTGAATGTTGAGTTTAAGCCAGCTTTTTCACTGTATATCTTACATATATCTTACAAAATATTTGGCACATTATATATTATATATTTTTATTTACAAAAACATTTGGCTATATATGTACAACATATATGTTCGTGCTAGGTCACTTCAGTTGTATTCCGACCCTTTGTGAGCCCCTTGCACTGTAGCCCAGGCTCCTCTGTCCATGGGATTCTCCAGGTGAGATTACTGGGGTGGATTGCCATGCCCTCCTCCAGGGAATCTTCCCAACCCAGGGATGAAACCCGAGCTTTTTATGTCTCCTGTATTGGCAGGCTGGTTCTTTACCACTAGTGCCACCTGGGAAGCTATGTACATATATAATGTAAAATATATAATGTGCCAAGTATTTTGTAAGCAAAATCTTATTTAATAATGTTAAATTGTACTTAAGACACCCAGTTCTTAGAATTTAAATAGCTGTAAATGATGCTCAATTGTCAGACCCTTAAATTGTGAGTATTACAAGTTTTGTGTTCATTAGGTCTAAAGTCACATAGAGATATTGCTACTCTAGTATTTCCCCCAAGACAAAGTGTAGCAACTGGACCAAATAGTGAAATTTAATTTTGCTGGCTCATGGAGTGAGGATTCAGGTGTTAAATATCTGAATTTATATTTGTAGAAAAATAAATCCACAGGAAGTTACATTTCTCAATCATTCATAATGCCCAAAATAATTTTAATCATTTTTACCTCGTAAGAAAAAGGAGTATATCTGTGGTTTAAAAATAATATATTGTCTATCAATCAACATCAGTGTCAATATGCAAAAATGACATGATATGTGTACATCTTTCCCACAATGCCTATAGCTCATTTTAGAACCTAGACTGTGGGTTTATGCTCTAATGCCCTGTAGTACTGCTGGGTTCTGTTTTATTACTTCCAAGCTTTGAGGTGCTTTGAAAATCATCTAGTTTCATTTCCTCATTTTAGAGATGATAAAATGAAGGCCCAGAAGAGATAAAATTAACTCAAGCAAGCCATTGAAGAATAGGAAAGAAGAGTGTAAAATCACACTGCTAGAAAAGATTTTCTTTCATAATTAATTTGAAAATTCCATGTCTAATCTGGAACGAAATATATCCTGTAAAAGAAAATTCCTTGAATACCATGGATAATGCATTCTAATATCTAACAACGTCTCTAGTCAGAAGTGTCATTCTTGAGTGTAATAACCTCTTTTCATGCAAATTAAGCTTATTTCCACTTGTTAGATGCTTAATAGAGATGGATGATAGTCACTTTAATAATTACAATCACACTTGGGCATTAAAATATTTTTCAGAATTAACTGATTCTCCATTATTTTCTTTGCACTTACTGAAGAATCCAACACCTTTGATTTTTTTTCTTTTTAAAATCCATTTATTTTTAAATGAAGGATAATTGTTTTACAATATTTTGTTGGTTTCTGGCATTCAGCAACATGAATCAGCTATAGATGTACACATATCCCCTCCCCCTTAACCCCCCTTTCCACCTCCCACCACTTCCCACTTCTCTAGGCTGTTGCAGAGCCCAAGTCTGATTTCCCTGAGTCATACAGCAAATTCCCTTTGGCTCTTTATTTTACATATGGTAGTGTATATGTTTCCATGCTACTCTCTCCATTCATCCCACCTTCTCCTTCCTCCCCACCACCTGTGTTCATAAATCTTTTCTCTATGTCTGTGTCTCAGTTGCTGCTCTGCAAACAGATTAAACAGTACCATCTTTCTAGATTCCATGTACATGTGTTAATATATGATTTTGTTTTCTCTTTCTGAATTACTTCACTCTGCATAATAAATAGGCTCTAGGTTCATCCACTTCATTAGAACTGATTCAAATGTGTTCCTATTTATGGCTGAGTAATATTCCATTGTATATACATACCAAACTTCTAGATCCATTCATCTGTAGATGGACATCTAGGTTCCTTCCATGTCCTAGCTATTGTAAATAGTGCTTCAGTGAACACTCGGGTACATATGTCTTTTTCAATTTTGGTTTCCTCAGGGTAAATGCCTAGTATAGGAGTTGTTGGGTCATATGGTAATGTTATTCCTAGTTTCTTAAGGAGTCTCCATACTGTCTTCTATAGTGCATGTATCCATTTACATTCCCACCAACAGTGTAAGAGGGTTCCCTTTTCTCCAAACTCTCTCCAGCCTTTATTGTTTGTGGATTTTTTTTTTATTTTTAACAACTTTATTGAGATATAATTCACATATATACATTTTACCCATTTAAAATATAAAATTTAATGGTTTTTAATATGTTCACAGAATGCAACCACCACCACAATCTAATTTCAGAACGTTTTCATTATCCCAAAAAGAAACTCAGTGCCTGTTAGCAGTCACTCCCCATTCCCTCCTCCCCTCCTCAGCCCCTGGCAACCACTAATCTATTTTCTGTGTGTATCGATTTGCTTATTCTGGACATTTTATATAAATGGAATCATACAATATGTGGTCTTTTGTATCTGGCTTCTTTCACTTAGCATAACGCTTGCAAAGTTTATCCATTCTGTAGCATGTATCAGTACTTCATTTCTTTTTATTACCGAACAATATTCCATAATATGGATATACCATCCGTATTCAATCATCTGTTTATCTATGCATCATTTGTCTATTCATGGACATTAGAGTTGTTTCTACTTTTTTTTTTTTATTAATTTGGATTTTTTTGATGATGGCCATTCTGACGGGTGCAAGGTAGTTTTAATTTGCATTTCTCTAATAACTCATTGATTTGCATTTCTCATTGTAGTTTTGATTTGCATTTCTCTAATAATGAGCATCCTTTTATGTGTTCGTTAGCCATCTATATGTCTTCTTTGGAGCAATGTCTGTTTAGGTGTTTTGCTGCCTTTTGGATTGAGTTGTTTTTCTGGTATAGAGTTGTATGAGCTACTTATATATTTTGGAAATTAATCCTTTGTCAGTTGTTTTATTTGCTATTATTTTCTCCCATGCTGAGGGTTGTCTTTTCACATTGTTTATAGATTGCTTTGTTGTGCAAACGTTTTTAAGTTTAATTAGGTCCCATTTGTTTATTTTTATTTCCATTACTCTAGGAGGTGGGTCATAGAAGATCTTGCTGTGATTTATGTCATACAGTGTTCTGCCTATGTTTTCTTCTAAGAGTTTCTATATGTTAATTTTGTATCCTGTGACTTTACTAAATTCCCTGATTAGCTCTAGTACTTTTGTGATATTATCTTTGGGGTTTTCTATGTCTAGTATCAAGCAGTGAGAGTTTTACTTCTTTTCCAATCGGGATTCTTTTTATTCTTTTTCTTCTTTGATTGCCATAGCTAGGCCTTCCAAAACTTTGTTGAATAATAGTGTTGAGAGTGGGCACCATTTCTTGCTCCTTATCTTGGAGGGAATGCTTTCAGGTTTTCACCAGTGAGAATAATGTTTGCTGTGGGTTTGTTATATATATATGGCCTTTATTATGTTGAGGTAGGTTCCTTCTATGTCCAGGTTTTGAAGCATTTTTATCATAAATGGGAGCTGAATTTTGTTGAAAGCTTTTTCTGCATTTATTAAGGTTATCATATGGTTTTTATCTTTCAGTTTGTTGATATGGTGTATAACATTAATTGCTTTGTATATACTGAAGAGTCTTTGTATCCCTGGGATAAACCTGACTTGATCATGAAACGTCTTTTTTTTTGAACCTCAGTCTTTGCTTCCCTTTCTTAGTTGCTGACCAGAAATGTGCATATCATGATAGCAGCTTTATCTGGGGTTTACTAGTCTCATGGTCAAGGGCAGAACTTCAAGGGTGGCAGAGCTCTATCATGAACACTTAAAAATTCTGTTTGGAATTGGCATATGTCCTGTAAGATCTTATTGGCTGAAGGGAGTATCTTGGTCGAGCTCACAGTCATTGGGGTAGGGAAGTATACGATGCTCATCAGTGAGTGTGGCAAGGGGAGGGAGGAAATAAACAGTTATGAACAAATAATGGCCTCTATCACATGCAGTAACCCACCTACAGTTGTATTCCTCCTCAATTCAGTCTCACACAATTTATCTCACAAATAGGATCACTACAAGTCCTCAGTAGCCCCGGGATTATTAAGAGCTGAGGTGAGGGAAGAGTTAGTGAACTTCTCAGAAAAATGAGTCTTTAAGAATATATTAAATTCTCTAGAAGTGGGGAAGAAAGGAAGAGCATACTAACTCTGAGAATTCCAGAGAACAAAACACCTGGGAATCCTTCTGAATGACTAGTTTCCTATTTCTCTAATATAGAAGCTCTTCCCGAGAATGTCTCAACTGCAGGGCAATGATTTGTTTTATGGTCCCCTCTACCCTTTTGCTGTACAACTGCGAACTTCTTGAAGGCAGGTATCATCTCTCTTTGGTCTGTGATTACCCAGCTCCCAACACAGTGCCTTGAACATAGTAGGCACTCAAAATGCTTGAGGGGCATGTCAGTTCAGTTCAGTCGCTCAGTCGTGTCTGAGTCTTTGAGACCCCATGAACAGCAGCATGCCAGGCCTCCCTGTCTACCACCAACTCCCAGAGTTTACCCAAACTCGTGTCCTTTGAGTCGGTGACACCATCCAGCCATCTCATCCTCTGTCGTCCCCTTCTCCTCCTGCCCTCAATCTTTCCCAGCATGTGCTTGTGTTCAAAAAGGTCTGATTTAGCTATTTGAGTGCTTTTGGTCCTTCTGCTGAGTGGAGACTGATGCACTATTAACTAGCACACTATTAACTAGCACATTTTCTAATTCCCAACTCATGCATGTTCTGGAGACATTACTTCTCTTGCGTGTGCGTGCTCAGTTGTGTCCAACTCTTTGCAACTCTATGGACTGTTGCCTGCCCAGCTCCTCTGTCTTAGGAATTTTCCAGGCAAGCATACTTGAATGGGTTGCCATTTCCTACTCTAGGAGATCTACCTGACCCAGGGATCGAACATCTCTTGCGTCTCCTGCATCGACAGGTAGAGTCTTTACTACTGAGACACCTGGGAAGCCAAGTCTTCCTGGATTTGACTTTTGTTGATCCCTTTGCTAGGAAGCTGTCCCTCTTTGCCTCTTCTAGAAAAATCATACTTGTATTTCAAGGCTCTACAAGGAGGTCACTCATTCTGTCTCTAACTCTTCATAATAGCCAAAGGAATAAAATGAGTGAATGAGGGGGGAAAATTTTTAGCTTACTCAATAGTTCAGATTTAATTCATAGCAATTTGAAGCTTCTCTCATCTATAAAAGTTGGAACTTTAAGTTGTTTTGGTTTGATACTTTTGATTAATCAGATTTATTTGTACTTTTCTTTTCATATTTTAACTTGGAATCAATCATTCTTTAGTCACTTTTTTCAATGTCATATTGAGGATTTAATAATATATTAAATCCTTTGTGGATATTCTTTCTTTATCCCCATATGTAAATTGTTGGTCTAACAAGATTATAAGCCCAGTGCTGCCCAAGGCTCTAGTCTTATTTTTGTGCACATTTAGGTTTCTGCCTTTTGAAAACTCAAAACCATGGGATGATCTGAGAGAATAGCATTGAAACATGTATATTATCATATGTGAAACAGATCACCAGTCCAGGTTTGATGCATGAGACAGGGTGCTCAGGGCTGGTGCACTGGGATGACTCAGACGGGTGGGATGGGGAGGGAGGTGGGAGAGGGGTTCAGGATGGGTGTACAGTTCATGTACACCCATGGCTGATTTATGTCAATGTATGCCAAAACCACTACAATATTGTAATTAGCCTCTAATTAAAATAAATTCATTAAAAAAAAAAAAAGAAAACTCAAACCCCCAAATGGACCTCATTCTCTTTGATAGGTCCTGGAGAAGGCAATGGCAACCCACTCCAGTACTCTTGCCTGGAAAATCCCATGGACGGAGGAGCCTGGAAGGCTGCAGTCATGGGGTCATGAAGAGTCAGACACGACTGAGCGACTTCACTCTCACTTTTCACTTTCCTGCATTGGAGAAGGAAATGGCAACCCACTCTAGTGTTCTTGCCTGGAGAATCCCAGGGACAGGGGAGCCTCGTGGGCTGCTGTCTATGGAGTGGCACAGAGTCGGACACGACTAAAGTGACTTAGCAGCAGTAGCAGCAATAGGATAGATATACCTGTAAAGTGTGGATTTCAAGGATATACAGAATGATTTTTTTTTTTAATGTACCAATGGATTATTATTATGGAGAATCACTGCAGATGGTGACTGCAGCCATGAAATTAAAAGACACTTGCTCCTTGGAAGAAAAGCTATGACCAATCTAGACAACATATTAAAAAGAAGAGACATTCTTTTGCCAACAAAGGTCTGTCTAGTCAAAGCTATGGTTTTTCCAGTAGTCATGTACAGATGTGAGAGTTGGACTATAAAGAAAGCTGAGTGCTGAAGAACTGATGCTTTTGAACTGTGGTGTTGGAGAAGACTCTTGAGAATCCCTTGGAGTGCAAGGAGATACAATCAGTCCATCCTAAAGGAAATCAGTCCTGAATATTCATTGGAAGGACTGATGCTGAAGCTGAAGCTCCAATACTTTGGCTACCTGCCATTTGAAAAGACCCTGATGCTGGGAAAGATTGAAGGCGGGAGGAGAAGGGGACGACAGAGGATGAGATGGTTGGATAGCATCACTGACTTGACAGACATGAGTTTGAGTAAGCTCTGGGAATTGGTAATGGATAGGGAAGGCTGGTGTGCTGCAGTCCATGAGATCGCAAAAAGTCAGATATGACTGAGCGACTGAACTGAACTGAAGAGAAAAATGGAATTGTATCTTTCAAGATGATAGAGAAGAAATTAGTGTCTGACTTATAGCTTATCAGAGAGGCCTAATGATCCGGCCTAATACAAAATAAAAAGCAAGCTTTCTGATAAGTCTTAGTTCTAGTAGAGATGCCCAGTGCCTGTACTCAGGAACCAACTGCTTTGGTCTGAATCCAGCTCCACTGCGTGACTTGAGCAAGTGACTGATGCTCCCTGTGCCTCAGTTTCCTCATCTATAAGATTAGGGGTAATAATTATTCACATTTCAGGGCTGTTATGTGTAATAAATGAATTAATATACATCAAGCACTTAGAACAGTGCTGGGCAAGGGCTATAGTGTTATTATTTCTACTTTGGAATTTCTTTCACGTTTTTTTTTTCACTTTTTTAAGTTGGAGGGAAAAAAATCCTTGTTCTCACATTTCTGGGTTTGGAGAGGGGAAAATCAGTAAACAGTATGAGGCTTTGAATTTCTAACTAGATGCAGCAGCTGCTGCTGCTGCTGCTGCTAAGTCGCTTCACTCGTGTCCGACTCCGTGCGACCCCATGGACTGCAGCCTGCCAGGCTTCTCCATCCATGGGATTCTCCAGGCAAGAACACTGGAGTGGGTTGCCGTTTCCTTCTCCAGTGTATGAAAGTGGATGCAGCTAACCACCACAGATTCCATCCTAGTCTCGCTCCCCTCTCCTACCCACAGCCATTGGAGGATGCTGCCCTCTGGTGGTCACTCATTACTGCTCTCAGACTCAGGCCAGAATTTTGTCTCCTTTTTCTTGTAACTCGGGCTTCCCTGGTGGCTCAGAGGGTGAAGAATCCGCCTGCAGTGTGGGAGACCTGAGTTAGATCCCTGGGTTGGGAAGATCCCCTGCAGAAGGAAATGGCTACCCACTCCAGTATTCATGCCTGGAGAATTCCATGGACAAAGGAGCCTGGCAGGCTACAGTCCACGGGGTCGCAAATAGTCTGACACTACTGAGCGACTTTCACTTTCTTGTAACTTAAAGACGAATTTATCAGAAGCTAAAGTATTTCCCTCTGGGCATTACTTGAAACATAACTGCTTGATCATAGAAACACATGTAGATTTCAAAAATTGGACTGATAATTAATATAATTTGTGTTTAAATGGCTATACAGTTAGAGGATAAGGTATAAGATTATAAAATGTATTGTCTTAAGTCCTTTTATTGACGTGTTTGAAAATAAGATAAATGTTTATATAGTAGCCAACTACTTGAGCAATCAAGTAGATACTTCTTTCATATCCAAGAGTCCTTTTAGAAAAAAGTATGAATGCTAGTATAGGTATTGTATTTCATATTGATATTGAACTTTTTATACTAAATTTTTTTTTATTACGGCAAAATGTTTTCTAGAATTGAGGAGCCAAAGCCATAGTTATTAACATTAGAAATTATGCAACTATATGAAGTCTATTAGTATTGTAGGTTTTATGTTTTTCATCATCAAAGCATCTTTAGTTAATGCTCCAGCTGCCTAAACCCTATTTCTTCAGGAACCTCATAAACAGATATTTATTTTCCAGTGAAATTATGAAAAAAAAAAAGATTCTTTGCTCTTTTGAAAGCATATAATTCTGGGATGCAGTTTGAGGCAGTTAGCTCACCTCTGCTGAGTGAACTGTTATGTAATTCCCAGCACCAAGAAAAGAACATCAGAAGATCAGTGACTATTTATTTGCACATTTGTTATCGTTTCTACTTGAGAATAAAGAATGAGTTTGAACTCTAAAAGCTGAGCCTGCAGGAAGCCCCATCAGTCTCTCCACACTTCTGCTGTCATTTCTATTGTAGGGAAAACATTATTCAAACCACAGGCTCCAAACTCTCAGGTAACTGAAGCCAGCAGGAAGCTCTGTTTGATATCAAGTATGTTCTTCATCAACCTTTTTGTTGTGATGGGAAGAAATGAACTAACTTTACTTTTATCTTGCCCTGTTTTAACATAACCCAGTAGGTGAATGCTTTATTGGTGTTCTTTGGCCAAACTCTTTGATATACACTGACTTTGCGGTCATAAATTTTCCATACAAAACAATTAATGGTTTTTCATCAGTCCATTCCAACCAGAAAGTATTACAGGTTCATAGGCTTTTTTTTTTTTTAATTAAAAGTGTATTTAAAATTTTGCTTATAAGAATTGTGACATCGAAAATACAGCTTGATTTTTCTTATTATATTCTGGGAGACAGCAGCCCCTCTGCCATCAACAGAAACTCAAACATAACAATGCAATCTTGAACTTTGGGGTCAACGTTACAGACTCTACTGAACACTCAGTCTCAATGCTTTTTATTTTTTGTATTCAAAAGACTTATGTAAGATAAGGAAATGAAGAATCTTTATTTTTTTCCTTCAAGAGTAGTTGATTTTCAATAAGCAAGCTAGCGGTGCTTACACTGTGGAGTTCATTAAATGAGTGTACATCTAATGCTCATTTTGGTTTTGACACGCTACTAAACCATAAATGAAATCTATTCTTGTTCTCTGTACAATATTATTTGTATAACCTTGTTTGGGTTCAGTATCTGTGCTTTACAGGAAAGAAAAAAGTTGAATAAAATATACAAGCTTTAAACAAAACATTTGAACCTTAAACATGTAAGATTTAGCAGGTTCTTAAGTTCATGTCTTCATCTTGTGTTGTTTTCTGTGACACTTCATCTATTTTGGATGCTAGGTTTGTTATAAATCCCCAGAATCTAAATACTCTAAGGCAAGGAATTCTGAATTTCCTAACAGAAACAAGAAAAATAGCAAGAAAATTTTACTGTTTTATTTTAGCCCAACATTGAAGATTTTATAGTATCATTCGCAATTTACAACTTACCAATTACTCAAATACCAGTTATTTCAGAGAAGTCTTCATTCCAGTATTAGAGATATTACATGTATTTAAAAGCTTAATATCCTCCCCCAGAACCATTGTAATCTTCTCACAATTCAGAATTTGTGTAGTGAGCAAACTTCCACCAAGTGTTATTGCCAGCATATAAAAAGAGTATTATAAAAAGATGTCATTACAGAGAAAAAGGTGATTTTTCTTATTGGAGTTTTCACTTGAAGTCAGAATGTCTCAACCTCGGTGCTACTGGCACTTGGGGCTGGATAATTCTTTGTTGTAGGTGGCAGTCTTGTGCATTGTAGGATGTTTTGCAGCCTTGGCCTCTGCCGCCAGGTGACAGTAATGCCTCTTCCTCCACTGTTACAACCAAAAATGTGTCTAGACGTTGCCAGATGCCCGCTATGTTCCCCAGCCCCGTCAGAACCATTGTCTTAAACCAATACACTGTGTACCATTGTTTTTCTTCCAACACCTCCAGTCAGGAGTTTGCCATGTCCCATGGCTTCCAAGAAGAGAGGTAGGATACCAGGTCACAAGCATATTTTTCTATCTCTTCCTATTCCTCACCTCCATCTGTAACATATCTACTCATAAACACACATGTGTTGTAGCTAACTTTTCATCTTATTATGGTGGCCATCAAGGGAGGAGCATAGACAAATGGGACCATGCAAAGAGCATGGTTAAAATTCCAGCAGGCCTGTGTTTATTTTCTGACTACCTTCCCTAAGCCTATGCTTTAGAACTGTGGTGCTGGAGAAGACTCTTGAGAGTCCCTTGGACAGCAAGGAGATCAAACCAGTCCATCCTAAAGGAAATTAGTCCTGAATATTCATTGGGAGGGCTGATGCTTCTGATGAAGTGAAGCTCCAATACTTTCGCCATTGATGCCAAGAGCTGACTTCCTGGAAAAGACCGTGATGCTGGGAAAGGTTGAGGGCGGGAGGAGAAGGGGGCAACAGAGGACGAGATGGTTGGATGGCATCACTGACTCAATGGATGTGTTTGAGTTTGAGCAAACTCCAGGAGATAGTGAAGGACAGGGAAGCCTGGCATGCTGCAGTCCATGGGATCACAGAGTCAGGTGACTTCGCGACTGAACAACAACAACAAAGCCTGTGTTAGTTCAGCCTTGAAAAGATGATCACACTTGCACTACGTAGAAAGGAAAATACTTTCTTTGTGGCAGCTGTGAGTTAGGTGATGGATTTAGATCTTTTCACTCTATTTGCCCAACACTGAAGTTCCCATTTTACAGATAAATAAACTGGGTCTCTGACAAAATAACTTTGCGAGGGCACACTGGTGTTAAGTAGGGAAGTCAAGTCTTTGAGCTTTCAAGTTACCAACACATTTCATACAGTTCCTGAAACAAAGCAAGTTTCTCAAATATTACTTATCCACTTGTCTTAGGGAGGGCCAAAGAGTAGTCTGTTGAAATTTTATTCTATCAAAAGACAAATGGAGCAAAGTGTTAACCTTATCATTAATAACTCAAAATACTCTGGTACATTTAGAATTATTTTCAGAGTCCTATGCCTTTCTATCTTTTTGGTAAGGTTCATACTATTCAATTAGTTGGAAAGGTTTATGCTGGTGGGAGTTTGTTAAGCACTTTTACTAAAATGTGTGCTTGCTTCTGTGGCTCCTGCCTACTCTTTCTCCTCCTGGTTGCTTTTACATTTGTGTTCTGTTTTTAATCACTAGCAGCATGAAGCTGACAGATGCAAAAGTAGGTCTGTCAGAGAATCCTTGAGCTGTTGGAAGTACAACTTTGACACATCTGTTTTTGAAGGAAACAGGTATAAGTAGCTATAAGAGTTGAAAAAAAATTTTTTTCAGATTAAAAAAATATTCTCTGGGGAAAGGAACTAAGAGTGGAAGACTGAGATAAAATTAAAAAAAATTAAAGATGGCTGCTTTTTCAGGGAAGTTTGTATTTCCATCATTTCTATTGGAATACGATGTGAAAATGTCTTGGTATTGGAGTCCAGAGCAGAGGGAGAAGCAGGATTCCATGTTGAAACAATGCCTTGCTGAGCACCTCCTCACCTCCTTACTGGCTTTCTTACTGAGCATCATCTCCGTCCCATGTGTTTGTGGCCAGAGGAAGAGGTGGAGTGATTTCTCCAGCAGCAAATGACCGAACCCATTGGAAGGATGGTGCCCTGATCTGAAGGACAGGATAGCCACGTTTTCCACCTGAGGGTGTCCTTCTGCCCACCCACTTTGTCTCTTTGTATTTCTTCAGCCCTTTAGAAGCACAACTTTATTTCTAGACTTATGTTATCCTAGAGCTGAAAGGCTTCAATATTCACTGAGGATGTGTGGCTAAGTCGCTTCAGTCATGTCTAACTCTTTGGGACCCCATGGAATGTAGCCCACAGGCTCTTCTGTCCATGGGATTCTCCAGGCAAGAATACTGGAGTGGGTTGCCATTCCTTCCTCCAGGGGAATCTTCCCTGACCAGGGATGAACCCATATCAACTGCAGTATAGGCGAATTCTTCACTGTTGAGCCACTGGGGAAGCCCATTCAATGGTTAGAAGTTTTATTTAAACAAACAAACAAAAACCCTCTTTAAAATCTTTATATGGATTCCTTGCTCCTGGAGAAAAATTTCAAAGCTGGGTGACCCAGGCTATAGCTCACTGATATACCCACTCCCAAGTACATGCACTCAGATGTGTACCCCTTGAACCCCACAAGAACTCCTGGGAACCCCGGATTCAAACCCTACATGGAGGAAAGCCCTCCTAATATGGCAGCTGCTACTGCCTGGTCTGGGTGAGGCATTCGTGACCACACCTGCAAAGAATCAAATAGAAGGTCATTCATTGGCCACCAGACCATCTCTGCTGAGACTTCAGACCTCCTCAGGCAGAAGGGGTGAGGGGTCAGGGTTGTGGGTGGGCAAGATGTTTCTAGTCTGATGACTTTCGTTCTGGTTACAAAGTGTTAGTCGCTCAGTCATGTCTGACTCTTTGCGACCCCATGTACTGTAGCCCCCCAGGCTCCTCTGTCCATGGGATTCTCCAGGCAAGCCTACTGTATGTAGTAGGTTGCCAGTCCCTTCTCCAGGGGATCTTCCCAACACAGGAATTGAACCCAGGTCTCCTGCATTGTAGGCAGATTCTTTACTGTCTGAGGTACCCGAGAAGCCAAAGGGGTTCTGAAAATACTTCTCCAGACATAGAAATGAAAATTCCTACCAAGTAGCTTTTAGAAATAGTTGATGTTTTTCATTTTGAAAACGTTGCCTGGAATTTATCCAATTCTTGTGATATTGCTTCTGTGTGGCAACATTAGAAATCACATATTCATTATAGAGAAAGAAAGTCTTAGACTCAAAAAGGTAAAAATCACCACCAAATGGAAGCTGTATAAGATCATGAATTCCTGAGTGATTTTCTAAATATTAGGTTTAAATGGCATTTATGAATATTTTTAATTGATGAAAAACACTTATTCTGTCAGTTTACATTGGTAACCATGGAGACAAAATTTAATAAGATGGAGAACATACCAAATGAGAGGAAAATGTGTGAAAAATTAAAATGACAAACTGAGTTGGAAGTTTTTATAAAAACCATTTATGTATACAATGATGGAGCCAAATGAAATATGGACTCAATTTGCCAGAAAAGAATTTCAAACTTTTATAGAAAACCACTTCATAAATATAAGACCACACTTTCATATTTCTATGTGCCATTTTTCTATAAATTTTAATATTTATTGTCTGTTTTCAGCTATCATTTATTTTATTTACATTTAAATTTTAGTGGTTTTGGATGTAGAAGATTTGTCTGATTTCAAAAGTTTTGAATGAATTTCCTTAATTTTAAATTAAACTTCTCACCATCTATGATGTTTCTGGCAAAATGTAAAAGACAGATATGCTTTTTAATAAAGTAAGAATTCCTATGATTTGCTAGCAGGGACTTAGGGATTTGTCACAATATGAAGCAAATCAGTGTTTGTAATATTTCTGATTTTACATCTGTGATTCTGAAACCCTTCCTGTTTAGACATAAAGTGAGAAAATGTATTTCCACTCACAACAGTAGCCATATATATACCTATAAAGATGTTGCTGACATCAAAGTGCAGTGTATATGTGTCTCTGGGTGTGTGTGTTTGCGAGGGTGTCTTGCTCTGCATCTTCCCTCTAATACTACCCTAAGCATATCAGGGAATTTTGAGAGACTGCTGGAGCGAGATGTTGGGAGCATTCTGTGGTGATGGTCAGCACACTCTGATAAGCTGATTCACAGCTTGACGGGCAGGCCGTTGGCACCCACAGTGAGTGGCTCCGGCTGCAGCTCCGAGGCATGAGATGTGGGTCCTTCCAAAAGCAAACAACCTTCGACCCACAGGCTTCATCTGGGCCCATCAGGTCAACAGTTGTTTCCCAGAACATCGACAATTGTCTTTCTCCTTGTGTCAGGAGCCTCTTGAAACATTATACGAGGATAATTAAGTGGTGAATAAGGGTCAATGTGGACAAATAAATCAAACTGATAGTTTGAACACAGACTGATTGAGCAAAAACAAGGAATTCTGCCATGCCTGTTACCACAGTGCTTGATGTGAACTGACTTCGTCACCATTACATCCCAAGGCAGCAAGTGGGAGACAAAAGCTGAGCAAAGAGACACGGGATTTAATTGTTCAGCTTTATTTTTGAAATAAAGACATGCCGTGCATCCATTTACTTGACTTTAAGGGAGCACAAAACCAAACCCATTCTTAAGCATGCTAATTGAGTTAGAAGAGGCTTTCCTCTCGTATAACAGAGATGCAAAAAATGCCAATGAAATTATCAGACTTTTAGAAGTTCAGAGTTAAAAAGTATGATGAACCATTAAATCTCTGTGTCTTTTGAGACAGATTAAATCTATCTATACATGTAATAATCTTGTCAATATTTCAAACCATATATTACAAATCTACAAGTGGTAAACGTTTATACAGTAAGAAACCATTGATATCAAATATATTAACTTAGGGAGGAGGTTTTGTTAGCAGAAGGGCAGCCTAGAAATCGGGAGAAGAATAGGAGAAAGGAGGAGAAAGACAGAAAAGCCTTGAAAAGGCTGCTGTGTGTCCACAGGGTTGTGCTAAGTGGCAACATTATTAGAAAATACATGTAAAGAAAAAAAAATCTATTAGCAAGAATAAAGAATTTTTTTTTCCTGCAAACATGCATCTGGACTATTTGGGTATTGAAATTCACTTTTCCTAATGGTCTAAATTTGACTTCACTTTCCCCCTCTAAGGCTGCAGAAATAAATTATTAATGAGTAATGTTAATTATTTCAGTTGTGCTCTAAGACTTTTGTCTCAACTTACCGTGTGGCACTTGTATCAGACTGTGTAAGACCCTGGATTTCATGACGTGTATCTTCGCACATGAACAGCATCAACCTTATAAATGGTAACAATTAAAAGTCTCATATATAAATTGAAAAAAAACGAGTTACATCAACCCTTATCAAGCAATTAGTAAGTTTTACCATAAAGAATTATTTTATAAGCTTAATCAACAAAAAAATTTATAGAGAGGAATGAGAAATCAGCCACTTTCTACTCTTCTGCTCATTTGCTATTTTCTAGTTAGACCCCTTGAAGATGTTGGCAATGCAGTGAATAGCGACTGAGAACAGTGATTTATAAATTTAAAGACAATTAAATGATGTTTGCTTGGAAGTGCTGATTATATATCCGTTCCCATATCTGGGCATCTGTCTTCATTTTTTAAGTACAGTTATAAATATCGATACGCTTAGATCAATAAAAACAACACCATTTGTCACTGATGTTGTCTTTGAACAGTGTTAATATAAAATAACTGCCAAGAAACAATCTCTTGGGAGAGGTAGCTACTTACTGAGTGCTCCTAGGTTCCTCCTCCCCCTCACAAATAATTTCATATAAAGAATTTAAGAGAAGCTCATCTGTGAGCAGTCTGCCCTGAGAAAGTAGGTTAAGAAAGGTGTAATGGATTATGGAGGGAGATGAAGGCAAGTTTTACACCATATCCAATCAGGCTTTTTCTTAAAGGTCAGGACATTCTGTCTGGGTCCATTTGTGTTTTTGATTCTGCCGTTTCACTATTCAGGAACACAATGTAACTGTCAGTCTCAACAACAGCTCCTGGCTCCACTGGCTCCACGGCTCTCGGGGTAACGTACAATATTTCACATCCACAAAACAATTCGGCGTCTGCGTGGGCAAACCATATGATGACCACGGGGAGCAATATGGTCACACCCTACTGAGCTCTCTTATGGAGACTCTGTAAGGAACGACATCTGAAAAAGAAGACGACTTTGCGCCTCTGCACTTTTGCAGACTTACCAAATAGCATTTTAATGTTTTGTTTCTATCAGTGGACGTCAAATGCAAATGCCATTCCTCTGCTCTATCTCAGGAGATAAAGACAGCTTTACTGCTATGCTAAACGAGTGTCATCATGGACTTAGGGGGGTGATAGATATTAGAAATAATTTAGCACATTAATGATGGCTGTGTTGGATTTCCCCTGTGTGTTTTTTGTTATATTATTTCTTTCTCTTCCCAGACAAAACCAAACACTAGCTCAAATTTATAAGGGCAAAGGATGAGTTCTGACAGCTCAGGGGGAGCAGAGAATCAATACTCTGTTTAACATAATCTTTTTAATCAGTGGAGTTTGAACTGAGCTCTGGAGAATGAATGCATCAGTACATTTTCAAAGGATTTGGCCCAAATCACAACTTTTGGGCCCACATGATGGGTTTAAGTTACAGTCCAGTCTGTTGCTTCACTCAGAGGAAAACTGGACAAAGGGACTGTTAAAAAAAGAAAAGAAAAGAAATTACTTACATAAAACAACAGCAAAGGAAAAAACAATAAAGGAAAGAAAAAGCTTGTTTTTTTAGGCACTCAGATTAATCCATTTTCTGACTAGATTAAGTGCGTGCATGCTAAGTTGCTTCAGTCGTGTCTGACTCTTTGGGACTCTATGGACTGTAGCCTGCCAGGCTCCTCTGTCCATGGGATTCTTCAGGCAAGAATACCGGAGTGGGTTGCTGTGTCCTTCTCCAGGGGATCATCCTGACCCAGGGATAGAACTCACATCTCCTATGGCTCCTGCATTGCAGGTGGATTCTTTATTACTGAACCATCAGGGATGCCCAACTAGCCAATATTTATCCTTGTGGCAGAATTTCCAGTCTCTATTCTTTCTTTATCCAAGCTTCATTGTGAATTCATTTTTTCAGTGAGTTTATTTTTAAAGACTTTTAAAACTTCCTTGAATTTTTCTAACAGCAAAAATACTTTAAACTGTATTTCCAAGTAATATGTGTTCCATTTCCATCCTTTTCAACGTTTTACCTGGGCATCTGAAGATTTCTTCATGTTCATAACACTAAACTCTTCAGATACATAAATTATTACCTGATGATTCCTCTAATTGTGCTAAATTTGAATCCTGGCTGAAAATCATGTCGTTATACGTTGATAACACACATGGTAATGCTGATTCATATGAGATGATTATGGATTTTTTTTTCTTCTGATTGATTGCATTTACAATAATAAGGGCCAGTGAGACTTAAGAACCACAAATAATTTACCTCTGGCTTAAGAGTACAGTTTTGTGTGTTTGCTGAGGCAGTATTCTGTCATTTGACTTTATGAGAATTTATCAGGGGCTTCCCAGGTGGCACTAGTGGTAAAGAACCCATCTGCCAATGCAGGAGACATAAGAGATACGGGCTTAATCCCTGGGCCAGGAAGATCCCCTGGAGGTGGGCACTGCAACCCACTCCAGTATTCTTGGGCTTTCCTCATGGCTCAGACAGTAAAGAATCTGCCTGCAATGCAGGACACCTGGGTTCAGTCCCTGGGTTGGAAAGATCCCTTGGAAGAGAGCATGGCAACCCACTTCAGTATTCTTGCCTGGAGAATCCAGTGGACAGAGGAGACTTGTGGGCTATGGTCCATAGGGTTGCAAAGAGTCGGACTCGACTGAAGCGACTTAGCAAGAATTTATCAGGCAAGCTTTAATTTTAATGAGTCAGTGAGACTGCATGTTAAAAACTAACTTAGAGAAGGTATAAAATTGTTCAATTTCTGTAATTTGTCTGAAAAATTACAAATTTTATTGAGATTTGTCTAAAATTTTACTTCATGTTACTCTATATGGCTATAGCTCTTACATTTAATATTGATGGAAAGTACCAGTCTCAGTGAATCTAGATTTTTATCTAAAGTGACAACTCAATACTTAGCAAAAATTATAGTAAAGAGTATCAAAAAATAAAGTAAAAAATTGTTAGAAAAATTAAATAAAAAAGAAATCCACAGTTAACAGTGAAGAGGAAGTAAGCCCATGAAAGGGTAAATCCTGTGGAGAATAAATACCCCACTTCCCTACTCCCCGTGACAGCATTTCTTGGCACCACAATTCACATTGAACCTAAGGTTTGAGTGGGTTGGTTACATGATATATGATCCATGCCTTAAAAACACAGTGTGTTTAAGGACCAGGTCCAGAGCAGTGTGGATGAAAGATATGAGGTTGTGCCAGAGGTTGTGGTGAACTTAGTGCCTGCCCCAGCTGCAAAGTGGAAATGACAGTCTTGTATTTTGGTTAGAATTCCCTTTTTTTTTTCCGGACTTCCCTGGTGGCTTAGACGGTGAAGCGTCTGCCTACAATGCAGGAGTCCTGGGTTCAATCCCTGGGTCAGGAAGATCTCCTGGAGAAGGAAATGGCAACCCACTCCAGTACTCTTGCCTGGAAAATCCCATGGACTTGTAGGCTACAGTCCATGGGGTTGCAAAGAGTAGGACACAACTGAGCGACTTCAGTGTCATGTCAATGTCATGTTCCCTTTTCTTCATTGTTCAGGAAAAGTTATATGCTGTACCATAGTAATGAACTATGTCTGGGAACATCTTCCAACCTGTAGGATGCGAGTGTGTGATCTGTAGATCAGAGGTGACTTCTTAGATGTTAATAATATCATTGATGTTATTTAAGTCTTGGGTTGGGCTGCAAGTCAAATGGAAAAATGGTGAATTATTTGAACATAGGACTTTATCACTTCCTTTAAGTATAGAGGATGTAATCTCTTCCCTAGAGGAAAATAAAAAAACCAGGCTGTTTAACAGCTCCTTTGAGATATTTATTTTGCAGCTTCTTAATCTCACACGCTAGTAAAGTAATGCTCAAAATTCTCCAAGCCAGGCTTCAGCAATATGTGAACCGTGAACTTCCAGATGTTCAAGCTGGTTTTAGGAAAGGCAGAGGAACCAGACATCAAATTGCCAACATCCACTGGATCACGGAAAAAGCAACAGAGTTCCAGAAAAACATCTATTTCTGCTTTATTGACTATGCCAAAGCCTTTGACTGTGTGGATCACAATAAACTGTGGAAAATTCTGAAAGAGATGGGAATACCAGACCACCTGATCTGCCTCTTGAGAAACCTATATGCAGGTCAGGAAGCAACAGTTAGAACTGGACATGGAACAACAGACTGGTTCCAAATAGGAAAAGGAGTACGTCAAGGCTGCATATTGTCACCCTGCTTATTTAACTTCTATGCAGAGGACATCATGAGAAACGCTGGGCTGGAAGAAGCACAGGCTGGAATCAAGATTGCCGGGAGAAATATCAATAACCTCAGATATGCAGATGACACCACCCTTATGGCAGAAAGTGAAGAGGAACTAAAAAGCCTCTTGATGAAAGTGAAAGAGGAGAGTGAAAAAGTTGGCTTAAAGCTCAACATTCAGAAAACTAAGATCGTGGCATCTGGTCCCATCACTTCAGGGCAAATAGATGGGTAAACAGTGGAAACAGTGTCAGACTTTATTTTTTTGGGCTCCAAAATCACTGCAGATGGTGATTGCAGCCATGAAATTAAAAGACGCGTACCCCTTGGAAGCAAAGTTATGACCAACCTACATAGCATATTAAAAAGCAGAGACATTACTTTGCCAACAAAGGTCCGTCTAGTCAAGGCTGTGGTTTTTCATGTATGGATGTGAGAGTTGGACTGTGAAGAAAGCTGAGAGCCAAAGAATTGATGCTTTTGAACTGTGGTGTTGGAGAAGACTCTTGAGAGTCCCTTGGACTGCAAGGAGATCCATCCAGTCCATTCTAAAGGAGATCAGTCCTGGATGTTCTTTGGAAGGAATGATGCTAAAGCTGAAACTCCAGTACTTTGGCCACCTCATGCGAAGAGTTGACTCATTGGAAAAGACTCTGATGCTGGGAGGGATTGGGGGCAGGAGGAGAAGGGGACAACAGAGGATGAGATGGTTGGATGGCATCACTGACTTGATGGATGTGAGTCTGAGTGAACTCCGGGAGTTGGTGATGGACAGGGAGGCCTGGCATGCTGTGATTCATGGGGTCGCAAAGAGTCGGACAAGACTGAGTGACTGAACTGAACTGAACTGAAACTGTTTAAAGTATACACATTGAATTATGATTTCCGACAGTACCAACATGACGAAAATTATCCCTCCCCCCTTTCCCTGGGTACTTGACTATGTAGCTAGAGATTGCATTTCTGTCTCCTTTGCAGTTAGATGTGACCAGCTTCTCCCTGGTAGGTTTTCATGGAGTCAACTTGTAGTTGCCTGTTGGAAGCTGTGAATTATCTAAAAATATGTGCTGTCTTTGCTCATAGAAACTTCTTGATAGGAATTTTTCTCTGATGTGAACTCTTTCTTCTACCCAAACTACTGCTTTATCACTATCTCCCACGAGACCAGGAGCTTTTTGCTTCTTGCCCTCTACTTATATACCCTGTTTGTCCAGCTAGAATGACTACTTTTCTATCTGCTTAGATGGACTTACTGAGCTAGCTTTGAATTTGCAGCTTACATCTTGCTTCCTTTATGAAGTTCTTTCCAATACTGCGTGTGGAGGGACCTCAAGTTCTTATCTGTTCCCAGAATGCCTATGGCTCTTTATTACTCATCTGACATTAAACATTTGCTGTCTTCTGTTAAACTAGTGGAGTGTGGTAGGAAAACCCTGGCTTAGGTGTCAGCAGACCCAAGTCCTGGCCCTGACACAGGATATCACTCATTGTAATCTTGGTTTCCTTGTCTATAAAAATGAGGTAATGATACTCAAGTGAATTGCTTTGACAACTGAAAGAAATATTGAAATATTTTACAAGCAATAAAATCTTACGTAAGAGAAGGCATTATTACTATCACAAACACAAGTGTTTTACTGTTTTGTCCAAAATATCTAGCACAGGGCCTTGTAAATATTATATCAATCAAATGAATGAATGAATCAACTAGAAATCTGAAAACCTGAGTTTTGGAGGCCATTCGGCCAGCTGCACAATCTTTGGCCTGGCATCTTTCATAAAGTGAGAGGGTTGGTTTACTGTCTAGGCTGATGGACCTAGACATCAACTCTGTGCAACCTTGGCTGCACAATGGATACACTAGGGAGCTTCTAGAAAATGCGTGTGCCTGGATCCCACCTCAAACTGACCCAGACTCTCTGGAGGTAATGCTCATGCACAGGTATTAAATATTTTGTTTAGTTTTGAAAAACTACCAATTTACAGAGAAGTTGAAACAGAATAAAGAACTTCACCCTCACCCTGAATCATTTAGAGCAAGCTGCCCACCTAATGATCAGTCATCCTTTAATACTTACGCGTGATTTTCCTATAAACAAGGACATTCTTCAACATAGATGCAATGCAACCATCAGAATCTGATGGTTAACATGGATACATTCAAGATGCTTTCAAGTTTCACCTTTTCCTCAAAAATGTCTCTTGAAAACTGTATCTGTTAGTAGGACTTAGCTGGTGGTCCAGTGGCTAAAACTTTGCATTCCCAATGCAAGGGGCCCAAGTTCGATCCCTGGTCAGGGAACTAGATCCCACATGCCACAGCTAAGAGTTCACAAGCTGCAACTAAGACCCAGCACAGTCAAATAAATATATAAAAATAAGTATCAAAAAAAGCTGTACCTCTTTAGAATCACATCTTGCACTTAGTTATCATATCTCTTTAGTCTCCATGGGGCTTCCCTGGTGGCTCAGATGGTAAAGCATCTGCCCGCAATGCGGGAGACCTTGGTTTGATTCCTGGGTCAGGAAGATCCCCTGGAGAAGGAAATGGCAACCCACTCCAGTACTTTTGCCTGAAAAATTCCATGGATGGAGGAGCCTGGTGGGCTACAGTCCATGGGGTTGCAGAGTCGGACACGACTGAGCAATTTCACTTTCTTTGACTTAGTCTCCATTAGCCTGGAAAAATTCCTCAGTATTTCCTCCACTTTTATGACCTTGCTACTTTTGAAGATTACAGGCCATTGATTTTGTCGAACATCCTTCAGTCTGGCTTGGTCTGGTGTTTCCTTATGATTAGATTCAGGTGATATTTGTCAGACAACAATGTCACAGAAGTGGTGATGCTTTTTCCCATTAAGATGCATGATTTCAATTTGTCCCATCACTGATGAAGGTCACTTTGGTTTAGGTGATGGTGGCCAGTCTTCTCCACTATAAAGTTAATCTTGTCCCTCTTGGTAATGAATAAATACTTGGTGGAGGACATTTTGTGATTATTTTGTACCTACAAACTTCAAATGTATTCATTTATTTCTATCTATATGTTATCATGATTTTCTATTTTATTCAGTGTCTTAATATGTTATGATCCTTGTTCATTTAAGTACTCAAATTGTCCTGAGTTTGGCCAATGGGAGCTCCATCAAGTTGGCTCCTGTGTCCTTTTCAGATGTCCCTGGATTCTTTGAGTGCTTCCAGCTTTCTGGTACATAAGATGTTTCAGGCTCATCTGGTCCTTCCCTTCCCCAGCCCCAGAATCAGTGACCCCTCCAAGGAGCCCTGGCTCCTTTTAGTGGAGAATGGAATTAGAAGCTAAGTCAGGGTCCTAGGCATGCTCTTTGCTATGGGTATTATGACTTCTAGGCTCTCTCAGTAAGTAGAGTTAGGGAATTCATCAATGTATGAATATGTGCCTACACATACTTTTGTATCCATATTTACTTTTTTATCCCTATGTATGTATTTTGAAACCATGAATTTACCACTTATATATTTACTTCTATCCCTAGGTATATATTTTGAAACCATGAAATGCGAGGCTGGGTGAAGCACAAGCTGGAATCAAGATTGCTGGGAGAAATATCAATAACCTTAGATATGCAGATGATACCACCCTTAAGGCAGAAAGTGAAGAGGCTCTTGAAGAAAATGAAAGAGGAGAGTAAAAAAACTGGCTTAAAATTCAACATTTATAAAACAAAGGCCATGGTATCTGGCCCCATCACTTCATGGCAAATAGATATGGAAACAATGGAAACAATGAGAGACTTTAGTTTCTTGGGCTCTAAAATCACTGCAGATGGTGAAATTAAAATTGAAATTAATTTGAATTTGAATTTCCTTGAAATTAAAAGGTGCTTGCTCCTTAGAAGAAAAGATATGACAAACCTAGACAGAGTATTAAAAAGCAGAGACATTATCTTGCCAACAAAGGTCCATCTAGTCAAAGCTATGCTTTTTCCAGTAGTCATGCATGGATGTGAGAGTTGGACCATAAAGAAAGCTGAGCCTCAAAGATTGATGCTTTTAAACTGTGGTGTTGGAGAAGGCCTTTGAACTGCATGGAGATCAAACAAGTCAATCCTTAAGGAAATCAGTCCTGAATATTCATTGGAAGGACTGATGCTGAAGTTGAAGCTCCAATACTTTGGCCACCTGATGCAAAGAACTGACTCATTGGAAAAGAACCTGATCCTGGGAAAGACTAAAGGCAGGGGGGAGAAAGGAATGACAGAGGATAAGATGGTTGAATGGCATCACCAACGCAATGGATATGAGTTTGAATAAGCTCTGGGAGATGGTGAAGGATAGGGAAACCTGGGATGCTTCAGTCCATGGGGTCGCAGAGTCGGACACAATCGAGTGACTGGACAACAACATAAACTTATTAATTCCAATTCTAATTTAATACCACAAGGTTAGTCCCCCCTTTCAGGATTTGTAACTCCTTCTCATCTTCAGGAGTTTAGGAATTTGAAACAAACTCTAACAGAAAATTCTCTAAGTGATTTTCTTCTCTTTCATTGCCAAACTTAAAATTAACATCACAAATTATTAAATAAGATACACCTCTTTTTAAAGCTCTATTATATTATGGTTCCTTAAAAACACACAAGCGCATGCACACAGACTCACACTCACACATTTTTTAAAGCTAAGAATACATGCATTCTACCTGATGTCTTAATATTGCTTTTATACAGGGTCATGGAATTGTGCCATCCTTTATAGCCATTTAATTGTTATTGAAGTATTGTCTTCCTCAACTAGTATATATAAGATGGATAAACAACAAGATCCTACTGTAGAGCATGGGAAACTATATTCAATATCTGTGATACACCAGAATGGAAAAGAATATGTAATAGAATATGTGTACAACTGAGTCACTTTGCTGTACAACAGAAATTGATGCAATATTGTAACCAACTGTTCTTCAATAAAATTTAAAAAAATTTTTTAAGTATTGCCTTTCTAATTTAATTTTTTGAAAAAATATCATAGGAAAGCTTATCTCCCTGAATATTTCAAAACCAAAAGCAGGATGCATAAATAGATTTGTCTCTTGTCAGGAGCAATGGAGTGGAATTCTCCTACAAGATGGGAAAAGTCGGGCATTCAGCAGTCCGTGACGAGCACACATTGAGCCAGACAACACCATGCTGGAACTCTGTCTGCCTGATGGACACGCAGAGATGGGATTATTTGTGTTGGTAAAGCTTGTATCCATCTCAAAGGAAAGGAGGCAGCTATTGTAGATGGAGGTAGCCATTTGAAAATGTTCATATCATGTTAGTCGCACTTTGCTTCACATTCACTTTGCTTTCTATACATCCCTTGGTTGGAAGACCACGTTCCCATTCAGAATTATCACATGTTTTATACACAATCCATGCAGTTATGAGGGGGTATGGGATGGGCTAAATATTGCCATTTTCTGTTGAAGTAAGAAAGTGATATCTTTGGGGTGTTGAATTACCAATCAGAAGTTGAGTTGTGGTTGAAAACAACAGAAAAATTAAAATATTCCCTCACTGAATTCTTTGAAATTGCTATGATCATGCATATTATATTGGATTGCCAACTTGTGCTCATTCTTCATGACCCAAACACTCTTCCCACTCTTCTTTTTAATAGTTCCAAACCTTTTATTGCTACAATTCTGAGTGTCCAGTGTGGCTGAGTTCCTTCTCATCACTTCGTCCTTCTTATAGATGGTTCTGAGTTTAAGGAATGTGCCACACAGGACAAGTCATAGTCATGTGTTTACTGTCTTAAACAATGACAAATCATAAAGAATCATCACTTTAGCTGCTATGTCTTCAGTTGACATTCAGTCATTCATTACTTACTAACACACTACACCATTCAATCAATCATCCATCAGTTAATCAACCTGAGTACTTTAATCTGTTAGCTTTTTACTTGGCTTCTCTGATAGCTCAGTTGGTAAAGAATCTCCCTGCAATGCAGGAGACCCTGGTTTGATTCCCAAGTTGGGAAGAACCCCTGGAGAAGGGGTAGGCTACCCATCACAGTATTCTTGGGCTTCCCTTATGGCTCAGCTGGTAAAGAATCCTCTAGGTGGAAATCAATTATCCCTTAGAACCTCTTTGACAGCTCTAACCAAAAAGTTTTTAAATACTGAGGTCAAATTGCATAAAAGGAATTTTATTTTAGATTTTAAAGGAAATGATTACGCAATAACAAAGCTCTAAGATATCTACAAATTGCATGATTAAATTAGCATACCCAATTGGTGACTAGTTGTATTCACTCACTTTCTTAAAATATCTGTGTTTCTCTTGGGAGTAAGGGAAGGTAGAAATAAATGTGAGAGATTGTCATAGGAAAGGAATCATCAAGTTATGAAGGTATAAATGAACCACCACTTTTCAAGAGATCAAGCCACGGAAGACCAAGTAAATCTTAAAGTTAATAATTGAAAAATGTGGAGAAAAGTGTTTTACAAAAGGAAAGCGTGAGAGTAGAATTTTCTCTAAAGGGAAAATATTTTATGAAAATAAACTAGAATGTTATTTCTTAAGAGTACTTTTTACATAACAAACCATTTCTTGTTTCTATTTGAAATCTGTTGGGAGCAGTTTATCTTTCTGTCAAGTCAGTTGAATGATCTAACTACACAAAAGTATTGTTTTGATTATCTGAATAGTGATACTACAGTGAAGAGAACTAGTCTAAGAGCATGCTACTTTTCAGAAATTTCTTACCTTGCATTTGAACTGAATCCAGTCTACCTCAAATAAGACAACATTTCATTTGAAACTTGAAAAAAAAATAAGACATTTCTACTAAATTTTTAAATGTCCTAGGGATTGTCCTTTCTCTGAGGATATGTTTTCTGACCTATTTGAAAAGGGAGCGTGAAAATAAAGTAGCTCTGTTTATGATAAAACCTCTCTTTTGGTATAAAACCAGTTAAGTAGAGAACATTGCATCATGCATGAGAGAATCTTCCCCTGGGTGCGTCTAAAAGCGAGTACAGAGTGCCATGCACAGACTAACAGATGCCCAACAGAGGAGATCCAGGCCCTCACCTCCCTCTAGTCTCTCGTGTTAATGAGGACTCTTGATGCAGTTTAAGGCACACTAGTGAACGGCTCTAAATCAGAGCTCGTCCTGCGGAAGGAAACTTTACAATGGGTACCGCGGCTGGCCGGTTCGAATTCCAGATGTGGGGCCTGTACCCTGCCTCTGACCAGCATCCCTTTCTGCGCTCCACAGCTGGTCCATGTAAATGTGCCATATTGCCGTCCATCTGCTCGGAGAGTGCACAGTGGCACATCTCTCTCTGACAGTGGACCGTTTTATTGAATGCTATAAATATTGAAATTCATAGGCATGAAGCAGCAGATTTTTAATGTTACTTAGAGAGACATTTGAGCCACAACCTTTGGCAGCAGCATACACTGTTAGCATCTCAGTACACTGTGCACCATTTGGTTCAGACTCATGAACAACTTTTCAGGGCATTTCATGGCTCTCCAATCCCAGGTAAAATGGAGTACAGACCCTGAGGGATGATATTTAGTGTGAATGTCACCCTGCATACAATGTGCCTTTGGGATATGGACTTTCCAGCCCTGTGCTGTGTTAAACCATATGTTAATGTTTTTATACTCAGGAAAGATTAGATTGGGGACCAATAAAGTTTCAAAACTACAAATAATAGGCTAACCATAGTGAAACATGAAGCATTCCTTCCGCTGATATTTTTCCAAAGTCTCTGCAATTTTCATTTTTTGAAACGACAGGGCTATATTTTGTTATAGGAAACCAGCTTATCCATATTTTATAAGCTGATATGTGCAAATTTTGTATCAAAGTGTGAACATCTCCATTAATTTGAAATGACTGGCATATACTGGATAAGAAATGGAAAATGGCTCTGGGGTGTTTTTTCTCCTATTGATCAAATAATAAACAAACTTTGAGGCAAAAAGGAAGTCAATCCAAGCCCAGGAATGGAAAGGGAACAGGTTATCTAATGTGATTTTTGACTTCAAGGGTAATGTTCTTTGTCTTTAAACGAGCAGCGAGCCAAGGCAAAGCTGTTAAAGACAAAAACGGACGTGGGTTCTGTCGGAAGCCGCCTATACTCTCCCTCCAGTTCTGTTGTGAACACGCTAAATAAACAGAAAATGCCCTTCTAGCAATTGTCAGGGATTTGACAACAGAAGTGAATCACTCATTTAAAACAGTAAGTAGTTGGAAAAGGATGCGATAATGCTCCCAGTTTGGCATTTGTTTACATCAGAGCTGTGTAACAAATGTGACAACTATTAAAAAATAAAACACTTTTCCTGCCTAATTGATGTAAAGAATCGAAGGGGATCAAAATCCAAACTGAATTTCAATTATTCTTCTGGCATGTACATTTCTCAAGACTGTGATGCTTTTTAACTTGGCTTCATTATCATTTTCCAATTGCTCTGTGGTCTTCATAGTTTTTTTTTTTTTTTGTAAAATAGCAACTTGCATCTTTATTACTGAAGTTGTAACATTCCAACAATAAGCTGTGTCATTGCTCAAACATTTCCCTGAGTTCCCAATCAGCAGAGTTATGTAAGGTGGCAGGTTAATAAATGCGACACACTGAAATCATTTGTACCAGATTATCTCTCCTTCCAAACTCTGACAGATGCTAAGTCCAGCTGGTAAAAAAAGTTTATAGGCGAGTTGGATCTGGGGTCTTCACACACTCCACAATGTTGGCTACCAGTGCTGGTTTTAATGAGTCACGGATTGCCTGTTTATCTTCTGCTCCCTGCTGTTTCTGCATTTTCTCTTCCAGAACAATCCTAGAAACACATGCTGCTACAGACGCTGGAGCAATGTGTGTAGACATTTGAGCCAAATTATTATAAAGAACTCTTTCTTCTCTGATATTAAAAAAAGGAGCGAGGATTGCACATTGCCTAGCAAATCGTCATCTCAGATGTTCACTGTGACACGCTCAATATGGCCTACCAGAAAAAGTTGGAGACATTTGAAACCTTAACAACTACGCAAAATGACACTGTAATTGGCGGGTTTTGTTGTTCATGTTCTGGCTCAGCTAAAACTGCTCTAAACACTTTGTTTAATGATGTTACATTATGACAACACATGGCTTCTATACAGCAAGTCATCATGTTTAACATGCAACTACACAGGAAAAGTAGCAAGTGGCCAGGAAACCGTACCAGGAGTCACCCTTCAAAGTTCTTGCTGTAAACCAAAAAATGATTAGGCATGAATCTCCAAATAATGCCTCTTTTCACTAAAAGCTCACTGATGTCAGGTTTCTAATTGTGCTGGCTTCAGGTATCTTTTTAGAAAGGCTACTGGTTTGAGTGTGTGTGTGTGTGTATTGTGGGGAGAAGGAAAATATTGCAATCACATATTTAACATTTAACTGAGACTTGGGAAAATGGTTGAAAAAGAGAAACACACAAACAAGATCATTGTTTTAAGCAAATTTCTTGCTGAAACTCAGGTATTTTCCTTTGGATGTCAAAAAATTTTTTAATAAAATAAGAAAGCATGCATTCTCCTCCCAATAGAATTATTAATGCATTTTTCTCTATTTTAATAAAGTTTTTGGCCATCTCTTAAGTGTCCAGCTTTTGCTGTCTTAGAAATAGTGAACATGGATGCTGTCTCTGTCCTCAGATATTTTAGTTTATAATAAAGTAGGGAGATGACACACATCAACAAATATAATGTAGATATATACCAAAGAGAATGCAGTTGTAAAATAGCTTTGATGGAAGAGTTCAGTTAAGATTATGATGGCAGGTTGGAAAATGTTAGCATGACACTTGTGGAAACATTTTGTTTTGGAATGATTAAATTTAGGAGAGGAGGGGTTGGACAAAGGTATGTAAAATCACATTTGGATGTTTGGGATATTCAGAGAGAAGCCTGATGAGGATAGATGCTGAGTCTGCATGAAGCAGGGCCTTCTGACAAGCTGATCTTCATGGTCTAGGAAGGGCTTGGGGGTCATTGCTAAAAACAGTCATTGTTTTTATTCCTAACAGAATTATAGGAATTAGGAATTATAATTCCTAACAGAAGAAATTAGGAAACGTATGTGGAGTGAAACAAGGATATAAGACATTTTGGAGGAGACAAAAGCAGAAGGCCAGGAACTGTGAAACCATCCAGAATTATACTGTGCTTGAGCATGGCTTCATTATCTCAGAAAACCTGAAGAGAGATTTTTTTTCCCCCACATATCACTGGATACACTTTATAGAAGATCCCCTGTGATAATTATCATTTGTATTGAGTTTCAGAAATTATTTCCTTTCCTGAAATAACTATATTTTTATTTTAAATAATCAAGGATGGACCTTAATGTACTATATTACCATTTTAGATGTCAGTGACTTATCAACCAATGACTAAGATTTGCTTGCTCACAGCAGGAGTCTGAAATAATCTCTTCCTTCTGTCTCTATTGGGACATTTCTGCCATGTTTCATCTTTAAGTTGGCTCAGTTGCTTTTGGAAATAGAGGGCATAGTGTAAAGTGGAGAAGATTAAAAAATTTCCTCACATTATGAAGTGAAAATGTAACTTATTTATTAATGCTTCTTGTTTTTTTTTAAAGTAATTGATCTAATTTTCATTACAATGACCCAATGGATAGAGAGAAAAATAAAATGTATTTTAGCAAACTTCATTCCGCTTTCAATAATTTAAGGACTTTCTTTAAGTGACTTGTGGGCTTTCCTGGTGGCTCAAACAGTAAAGAAGTGAAGTGAAGTGAAGTGAAAGTCGCTCAGTCATGTCCAACTCTTTGCGACCCCATGGGCTATAGTCCATGGAATTCTCCAGGCCAGAATACTGGAGTGGGTAGCCTTTCCTTTCTCCAGAGGATCTTCCTGACCCAGGAATCGAACCAGGGTCTCCTGCATTGCAGATGGATTCTTTACCAACTGAGCTATGAGGGAAGCCCCCAAAATAGTAAAGAATCTGTCTGCAGTTCAGGAGACTCAGTTTCCTGGGTTGGGAAGATCCCCTGGAGAAGAATTCCATGGACAGAGGAGCCTGGCAGGGATTGCAAAGAGTCGGACACGACCGAGCAATTAAGTTTCACTTTTAAGTGACTCGTCTCTTTGGTAAATATTCACTGCTTTGGAAGCTCTTGTGCTCCTCCCTTACATGGTATCTGTGTAGTTAAGGAAGAGGGGCTTACTCACCCTCACATTGAAATGGGAGGAGGTGTCTGGTTGGTGTGTGCTTGTCTTCACCCCTGGCCCCCACCTTGGCCTTGGTCTGCTTTCCTGTGTGTCCTGGGAGCCTGATCCCTGCAGAGTTTATCTCCTAGGCCTCCTGGCTGGATGCCTTCTGTTGGTTCAGTTAATGGGAACACAGTGTTCAGAAGGTGAAAAGTGGGGGCATTTCTCCCCTGCTCCCTCCCTGCTTTAGTGCTGTATCCCTGGCTGGGTGCCTCCATGATGGCAGCTGACACAACCCCAGCTCTCCATTGGCTCTGGCTCATCATCTCTGGTCCCTTTAGCTTTGTGGGAAGGAAGTTGCCAGTCTCTGGGTGCCTCACTGTCCATTGTTTCTCCCTTAACTCTGCCCATGCCTCTGGGAATAGCATCCTTGCTAAGAGCCTTCGTCTCACCATCTCTGCTGTCTGCCAGGCTTTGGAGGACTCAACTGCGCCCTTGCACAGACCTCCTTCTCTCCTTAAGGGAGGCCTTGTTCTTTGGCTGCTGCTTTTTCCTGTGTTTGTGACTGAGACCTGGTGAACACAGAGATTGCTGTCTCTCAGTTTACTCAGCCCCAGTGTAGCAAACTGCTGGTAGCTTCAACCTTCCTATATTCCGTAATCTTTCCCCTGGTGATTCCTGATGCCCCCCAATTTTTTAAAAGATATTTTTTTGTGGACCATTTTTAGTCTTTATTGAATTTGTTACAGTATTGCTTCTGTTTCATGTTTCGATTTTTTGCAAAAGGCATGTGAGATCTTAGCTTCCCAGCAAGGGATCAAAACTGCATCTCAGTTTTAACCACTTGAACACCAAGGAAGTCCCTTTATGTCCGTAAATATTATGTTGGGTGTACTTAAGAACATCAGAAATTTTTCTATTACTCAATAGTAGGCTTCTGCTTACCTTCTATCTTCCATGACTCAACCAAATGAAGACTGCTACAATCCCTGATTCCTCGAATGGTTGGAAATCTTCTATGTGTGCAAGGCCTTCTGTGTTTAATTTTCTAAAGTCAAAAGTTCCTGTGTTCTACTCAGACATCATTATCTTAGCAGCTATTTCATTAAAATATACAGATTATAATATATAAAATAGAAAATCAACAAGGACCTACTATACTCAATATCTTTATAATTTGTAATTTATAATGGAAAAGAATCTAACAAAGAACACACACACACACACATATAAATGAATCACTTTGCTGTTTACCAGAAACTAACACAACAATGTAAATCAGCTATATTGAAATAAAAAAAATAAAATAAAATACCTCGTATGTCATTTTGGCTATCTCTATAGACTTGAGTTTCTTGCAAATTGAGGCATCTGCAATAGAAATATGACTCATGGCCCCTAAATTTGGAGATGGCCCTGTTCTCCAGAGATGAATAGATTCCCGTGGTCATCTGGACAGTGGATGAGGGCAAGGCCCTCACGTATAGCACCTGGAGTGGTCTAGTTGGCACTCAAAGCATCTGCTCTGCTGCCTGGGGGTCTCCCGTTTCTGACCGCCCCCTTTCAGAGGGGGCCTAGCTGAGGACTTGTTGAGTATTTAGGGTTCAACTCAATATTTTGCTGATCTCCCTGACAAAACCTTTTCTCACGTACTAACTGGCTCTAATGCTTGCTTTTCTATATCCCAGAAAATCATCCTGTGTCTTCAACGTGCCCTCTAACTGTGTCTGTGGTTGTGTTTTGGGGCCTTCAGATTGGGCACCCCCTGCTCACCGAAGTTCCTGGCCCAGCGGTGCTTGGGGCTCAGGCAGCTGAAGGCCCCCTGGATCTTTTCTGATCATCACAACCAAATTTATTATTCCAGATTTTTGAGGCTAAAAGTGATTCAGACAAGAAAGCCACAAGATAACTAGACACTGGCAGAAAGAGAATCTGTCCCCAGGGCTGCCTGGTTCTAACCACCACCTTCTTTCCCCTGCCTGATTGATGTAAGCAGCCTTTCTGGCAGAATGCCTCCAGGCTGGGTGGGGACCTGGCTGGTCTTCCTTTGTCAGTCAACATCTTTTCTATAACGGGAGCCCAGTACTGAGGATGGAGAGCAGGAGACAACTTGCAACGTAGACCTGTGTCCCATCTGAGTTGCCTCCTTCTGGGACCAGGTATTATCTCATACTGTTGGACAGTGTCAGTACTTAGTTAAAAACTACTCAAATTCTCCATTTCCCTGTACTTCTGAACTACTTCCCATAGCAGCCCCATCCCTGGGATACATTTTTCCACAGCATAGCTGTATAAATATGGCCAAGTCATTCCTTTCCACATAAAAAGATGTTTGTGATGTACACAAACCATGCATACTGTGTAATTCATTTATGTAAAAAAGAAAAGACAGTCTATTAACATGTTGAGTGCTGCTCCATGAAGATAGTATTTTGAGTGTTTATTTACTACTTTTCTATATTTTTCACTATCAAACAAACAAAAGTATCTGTGTTGATGCTTATTTGACAAGCAGTAAGATATGGAATAATACAGACTTTGGAGTCTGGAGAATTGGATTAAAATCTGTGTTCTGTGATGGTAGAACAATTCAGTAGGTTCCATGAACTTTAGCTTTCTCAGCCTTAGAAGGGAGAGGATGATCTAGTCCTTATAGAATGTCTGTAATGATTATGAAATATAATGTATATAAAGCACTTAGCATGATGCTGGCACATAGCAATCATAGTTACCAATTTTTACAGTGTGACTCTTACGTGCCGCTGAACTCATTTAATGCTCACAAGACTCCCTGTGGGGTAGTATATTATCAGCCTCCTTGCTCAGGTTTGGAAACCTTATAACAGAGAGGTTATACACCCTGCCAAAGGCTTCACAGCGAGAAGTGGTGAAACAGGAATATGAACGCCGGGCAGTTTGGTTCCTGAAGCTTCTCTTTTAATCACAAAGCAACAATGCTCTCAAATAATACCGTTCTCAATAACCCTTCTCTCAGTAATAGACAGCTAGTAAGTGTTGGTCATCATCTTCCCCTTTCCTTACTATCAAGATGTTCTATTTTTATGGATTACTTATTCTCAGTATTCCATGAAAATAGAACTAAATAAATATCATTTAGTATTTCTAAAAGTCAAAGGAAAATACAGGCTTCCTCTTAAATAAATACTGACTTAAATACAACATCTCTTGTTAAGAACTGGTTATCATTCCTCCTTCTGTTTTTCAGCATTTTCTTCAATTCTTTTTGTCATGAATATCTCCTATCTAAACAGGTGACATCTGACTTCTATAGGAAGACACTTATCTTAACACATTTTTCATTGTAATTGGGCAGAATCATATTGTTTAGTAAAAACCTCATGTTACTTGGCAAGAAATAATGAATAATTTGCTGTTAATGAAAGAACACTGCTTTACCATTGCCAGAGTTTTAAAAGACTCATTTCCAACCTACTGACTAACTCAGTGTGTTGGGGTTTAATATAAGATATAAAAAGAAGACGCATTTTCAACAATAGTACAGCTATTTATAGAAAATTTAATTTTTCCTTTTTCTTTCAGCATTGGAAAATGTGCACAATCCTAGTAGCTGTCTAAACACCAAATTTATTCCATCCATTTCAACCACAGGTGTTGTACCTTGCTACCAAAAAAATATTTGTCAGGGGAGATCGTCATCATCTATGCTGTGTATTTAGCCAAGAGAAACTTTGCTCTAGGTAATCCATACCTGCTCTTAAAGGAACCACCAATATTTTAGAAACTGACTTTATTCTCAACTACTTCTCTAATGAAAAAGGCTTTGCGTTTTACATGAACACAGGAATAACTATATAAAGCAGTTCCCAGTGACTATGTTCTCATTTTATTTAGCTGTTTTAACAGTATGCTAATGACAGGAAGAAAACATACATATAAAATATTGTAAGCATCAGGACTTGGTAGGAGAGGCTAAGTTTAGCTTCTGACCATGAAATCTTATTCTGTGGTTGCCTTCTTAATGGCATCTCTTGAGGCCAGTGGCTTTACATTCTCCCAATTGTATGGGGTCACTCTGGCAGCACTGACCAAGTAGAAAACATTCAGCCGGAGAAAACAATGGCAGAAGTCACCCTTTAAGTGTCCTGCCTTCTATATTGTGCAATTGACTCCAAGGCTCCCCACTAAGATGTCACTGTTTGACCAGTTTGCTTTAAAACAGCTTAATTAGCTGAAAGGAAAGCTATGTCTGAGCATTTTGGTGAGAAAAAAACAAAAAGATCTCTCCTTTCAGAAAGCTCATGCTCTGTCTTGTCGGAAATCTTTGGTTTTGAAACAAAACAACATTCCTTTCATATGCAATCAAGCCCCTGACAACAGATTTTCCTGGATCGGGGAAATCATTGGTTTGGGACCTCCATGTAGCCATTTGGGTTCAGCTTTTACATATCTGGGTCTGTGTGGGACCCAGACAGTCACCCATGGCATTCCTTGAGGGATTCTTGCCAATAGCATGTGTTGATTTCCTTTACCCAGAAAGATCTAAAACTGATCAGGGCATAAAGACTATGTAGACTTTCTGATCCATATCTACTAACTTTAATGTAATATCAAAGTGACTCAAGTGCTAACATCGGAAAATAAAATAAAATAAAATAAAAACCCTTGGTTCATTTGCTTCTGCTTAATATTTTAAAAAATTGTCCAGAAGAAATGACTCTGATGTCATTTTTGAGATGATACAACAAGAACACTTTTGTCAAAATAATTGAAAATATTCCTGACTCGATGTGGATCTTCTACAAATGCATTCAGACCATCTGCTGTCTCTGGACGTCCAGCCCTGCAGTGAACACGGGAAGATATATTTAGGGCCCACTGTACATTAATTAATGCAAGAGGAAATTCGCTGGCTAAGAGTGAATTACAATTGTTTTGTTGCTGTTCATTACATGGATTTTGGAGGCTAAAGCTGTTTGAGAGACACAGAAAATGTGTGTTTTTATTTTTCAAGGTAAATTGGCAGGAAATTGTTTTCATTTTGATGGGGCCCATAGCAGCGACTACAGAAGACTTGGGTCCATGTACATCAATCCCACAGGCAAGCCGGTGAATCATGGATAAGGCAGCCCACTCCGGACAGCTTTATAGATTTGTTCTATTTCTTTCCTTCTTCCTTCCTCCCTCCCTCTTTCTTTCTTTCTTGTAGAAGAAGAAAATATCTGTGGTCTAAATATTTAACTGTAAAATCAAATACTTTCAACAATTAAGCAACTGTAGTGTGGCCTACCTACTTATCTGATTTCTTTCATAGGTCTCTCTTTGGATAGGGATTATTTGATGAACACTTACATTCCCAGGCAACCAGGTTTATTTTTACAACTTCTAAGTTACAGTGAACATCAAAGTCCCGCTGAAGGACATTTGGTTTTTGTTGTGCTGAGTCTTTAATTTGGTATAACTCTGTAAATTGCGTTTGTGTGTGTGTCTGGTGTGTTGTGTGTTTTGCCAGTCTAACTCTAGAAAGCCTGAATTGTGGTTTGCAAAAATGGCTAAAGATGATGGTGGTGGTTTAGTGGTTTAGTCACTAAGTCGTGTGATGACACCCTTCCTAAAGTAGCATTGGATTTTAACCTGGAACTGTATTTTTTTCTTTTCTAATGAAGAGACGTATGACTAAATTAAGGGGGAAAAAGTCTATAATTAGCAATATAAATCTTTCACCGATTTCAGGAGGTCACCAGATGAACTGATGCAGGCTTCAGACACATCTGCTCTTTTGGCAACCACTGCCTCTTTCGAGGTTTCTCATTGGCTCACGCTAATCAGATGCGAAACCTCCTGGAAGCGATTTGTGCCTCCCCGGGCTGAAGCCGGGCAAAGCTGACGAGGATCTGCATTGCTCAACTCCAGCGACCACGCCGGCGCCGGCCCGCACCTTGGAAAAAAATGTTGGGGCGGTGCAGCGGGGGCCGCGGCGTGGGCGGGGGTGGGCTGCTAGAAATAGCCCTCGGGGCTTCGGGGCAGCATGTTTCCCAGGATCAGGAAGGCTGGCCCGCAGCTCTCTGTGATGCGGTGTTATTTTCAGGAACGGGAGGAATGCCCACAAGGTGGCATCATTGGTGCCAACAGCAGAAAGAAGCCCATGACTAATCTTCGAAGGTGGGGTGCTGTGAGGGTAGGGCAGGAGAAGGCAGAAAAACAGCATCCTCGTGAAATAATTCAAACCTTAATGAAGCTGTTTCTTTCAACATGCCTAAACAAGAGTGAGGAGAATGGACAGTGTTGCTTTAACTCATTGGCTATTGTGCTGTCAGGCAAGGGGCCAAAGGCCAAGTGCCTTGGATAGGACTGGCCATGAATTAATAATAGACTCTAGACGCAGTGCTGTCATCAGCGCGGTGGTTTCAGACACGATTATGATGGTAAACTATTGGCTTTCTTAATGACTAACAATGCCATACACGTCCCAGGTTCCAGGGTGAACTTAGACTATGCATCGGCAAATTCTAAATGAAAACGGAACAAGAACAAAAAAGTTCTTCCTGTTCTTAAAAAGCTGCAAAGTATTGTCTGTGTGTATAGTCCCCCAGACGAATAAGGCATTTGAGTCTTTTTTGCATCAGTGCAGGATTGAGAGGCAGATATAATCCAGGTGCAATATTTTCCATGTTCGCAACCCATTTCTTGCTTTTCATATTCTGGTAAACTCTCCCTTTCCATGAAATGATAGTTTTGTTTTATTTTTGAACCTTTCTTCTGATTAGATAAGATCAGCCACCTCTCCCAATTATGCAGACACAGGATCTGAGTGTATTCATTTATTTTGAGAACAATCCTCTTATTTGAAGTACCCTAAAGTAAACAAAGCCCATTGCTGTTATTTTCACTTTGATAACTGATCTTTGAGAACTCTTGCTTATCGTTTTATGCCACCTTGCATTCAGAGAGACACATGTTTATTTTATGAAGCTGCTTGGTCTTAACTGAAGCTGGCCACGGTAGGAGGCTGGTCCAGTTCTGAAGGTAGATAGGCTGGGGTCACACTTGACCGCACCCCACATTTCAGTATGAGACTGAAAGAGCAGCACTAAGGAGGGGGTGGAGGAGGAGTGGAGAAAGTGTGAGCCCCCCTGACCACTAAAGACCTCAAAGCAGGGGTGATTCCTGGCTGAGCATCTATGAGGAAAGCCTGCAGAGCCTTTGTGCCCTGATAGCATTCAAGAAGAGGAGAAAAGAAAGAGAATTAAAAAGATGTATTTTTGAAAGATTCCCCCCATATTTTGCTGTTATATTTAACTCCTTTCTCACCTCATCTTAATTTTCATCTCTTCAAAAGTATAAAGAGTTTGTGGAGATCATAGGGCTATAATGTGCTTTGAGTGTCCATATATTCTAAAAGACTCCTATGCTAACTAGGTATTTTACAAAGAAGTATATTATGCCAAAATACATGCTGTCTCAGAGTCTTTCATGTAAAATAATCTTTATGCTCCTTTAGAACCATGTAATTCCTTCCTTTGGTATTTGGATACCAAAGTTAAACATTTTAAAAATTAATATGTTATTTGTTAGTATTGTAGGTGCCTCATCATATATCCTGATCTGAGTTAAAACAGGCCCCCAAATGATCTTTACATCTCAACTTTAGTAAATTATAACTTCTCTGTCCTCATTGAGAATAGGTGCTCTCTTCATCACCCTTACCCTGGTCTCTTGCAGATAGTTACAAAGAAAAAGTAAAGGAACTATTTTTAAGAAAAGTGTAGTGATAAAGGGAGAAAAGAGAAATTTTCATAGAATTTCTTTTATTGTTATTACTTAGATGTTATTTTTCGGAGAAGGCAATGGCACCCCACTCCAGTACTCTTGCCTGGAAAATCCCATGGGTGGAGGAGCCTGGTGGGCTGCAGTCCATGGGGTCGCTAAGAGTCAGACACGACTGAGCGACTTCACTTTCAGTTTTCACTTTCATGCATTGGAGAAGGAAATGGCAACCCACTCCAGTGTTCTTGCCTGGAAAATCCCAGGGACAGGGGAGCCTGGTGGGCTGCTGTCTATGGGGTTGCACAGAGTCGGACACGACTGAAGTGATTTAACAGTAGCAGATGTTATTTTTACCAAGACTTTATTAATAAGATTTTGTATGCAAGTTTCTGATCCTAGGCTGTCTACATCAAAAGAATCTATTTTTTCAGCTGTATTGAATTATAATTGACATAGAGCACTGTGTGAGTTTAAGATGTACAGCATAATGTATTGATGTACAAATATTGGGAAATGGTCAAGAAAACTCAGTCCCAAAGAAAGAACACAAATGTGTGAAGGATTAAAATTAAATAACTGTGGGGATGGTTGTATTTTTAAGGGCATTTTAAAAGATAGTTTTAACCAGCAGTTAATTGTGTTAAATTGAGGTCATTATTAAATGCATTCATGCACATCTTTTCACTGGTAAAGTCTCAGCTATAATAAATCTATAGCAATATATATTATACATAAGGTCTCCCCTGATGGCTCAGTGGTAACAATCCACCTGCCAATGCAGGTGACATCAGTTTAATCCCTGGGTCAGAAAGATCCTCTGAAGAAGGAAATGGCAACCCACTCCAGTATTCTTGCCTGGAAAACCCCATGGACAGAGGAGCCTGGTAGGCTACAGTTCATGGAATCATGAAAGTCAGACATGACTAGGGACTAAACAACAGCAACAAAAATTATAATATAAATTATTATATATGATAAATATATAGTATTATTTTTATACTATAAATATTATTATCCATCTAGTCAAAGCTATGGTTTTTCGAGTAGTCATGTATGGATGTGAAAGTTGAACCATAAAGAAAGTTGAGCACCAAAGAATTGATGCTTTTGAACTGTGGTGTTGGAGAAGACTCTTGAGAGTCCCTTGGACTGCAAGGAGATCCAACCAGGATCTCCTAAAGGAAATCAGTTCTGAATGTTCGTTGGAAGGACTGATGTTGAAGCTGAAACTCCAATACTTTGGCCACCTAATGCGAAGAGCCAACTCACTGGAAAAGACCCTGATGCTGGGAAAGATTGAGGGCAGGAGGAGAAGGGGGTGGGAGAGGATGAGATGGTTGGATGGCATCACTGACTCAATAGACACGAGTTTGCTCAAACTCGTGTCCATTGAGTCAGTGATGGACAGGGAAGCCTGGTGTGTTGCAGTTCATGGGGTCACAAAGAGTCAGATATGACTTAGAGACTGAACAACAACAATGAATACACACACACACACACACACACACACACAGAGTATCCAGTTCATCTGGGTGGAGTACTCACAATCTGAGAGGGTGGGAAGTTTCCTCCCTAAGAGCACTTGAGGTTAATGGCTTGAGATAGGATGAAGGTGGCTCGGGTCTAGGATAAGAGCCTTTGCTTTTCATAATTAGTCCTTCCTAATGGACCTCCTCTACGCAGTGCCCCAGATTGCAGGTTGGATCTGCCTGCAACTTATAGAAGGGAAACACTCTCCTGAGACCCTTCTTGCAGTTTAAATAAAAGAGGAAATCCATATCTGCATTCCCAAGGATTTTCTGTGGGATGGGACTACACAGTTGGTGGATTACTGATTTGACGATGTGAGAACAGAAAAAGGGATCAAGAGGGGCCGGGGGACCCCTCTCCGTTCTTTCGGACACAAACCTTTTGTCTTCTGGATTGCCAGGAAACGATGGAAGTATTTATTTCAATGATACCTACATATATAACATTTGATAAACCAAAAGTCAAAAGGAACTAGATAAAGGAAACTGGTAAGAAAGAAAAGAAAGCCATCAAGGAACTTCCAAGGTATCACTTTCTTTCCCCTCAGATGTGATTCTTCGGTGCACATCAGGCTTAATGCATAATGCCGGGCACAAATGCAAAGAGGAAGCGATTCTTCTTTTGCAGAGTGGAGGAGACACTAACTGTGCTGAAATGACCTTGACAATACCTTCTGTATTTTATATGGAGAAAGAAGGAGTGGAAGATGAATCACCTGTAATGCCCCTTGTCTGCAGCAGAAAAGGAAGGTAATTTATTTTCTTTTGATCTCAATCTATAGAAAGGTAAGAAAATAAATTTGATGAAGAATAACCTGGAGCATACAAATGCAGCAGGTCCATAATTTCCCAAGCAGAACCCCTAATGGATCTTTTTATGAAAATGCTCCTTTCAGACCATTGCGACCCCTCACAATAAGGCACGATTTCTAGCCAAAATGAATGTCCGCTGTGATGCTGACAGCCACCCAGTGGGGTAGGGTCATAGAACAGCACTGCAGGCATCCAAGGGACATCGGTTCTCGACCTCTGTGTCAACCTCTTGAGTTCCCAGGGTCGGGTCAGCATCCTAAGGACGCCTGTGGTCTCATTCTGGGACACCTCGGGGTATCCCACAGAACAGGGGCATTCTTTGCCCAAAGCATTCCCAGCCCCGTTTTGTGGCTTGCTTTGTAGAGCGACAGGGTGGAGCATGAAAACAAAAATGGGGAGTGGAGGCTGGGGCAGAGATTGTCAAGTCATTGAGAAGCCTGTAAAGACAGGCCTCCTCTCTGGCTTGACTTTGATGGGAATTATGGGTTCACCCTGGAGGAGTTTGAGATAAAAAAGGATAGTTTTTTTATCCACGAACCACACATATTGCATGCTTCTATTGTGGATTTTTATTTTCCAACCATTTGGCAAACATTGGGTTATAATCTTCGAGGGATATACAAACGTAGACATTAACACTCCACTCTTTGAGGGTCAGATTTAAAGAAAGCTTGTGTTCCCAGATAGTACCAAACAGATAAGTGATGCTACTGGTCCAGAAGATGGTCACAAGTCCTTTGCCCTAGAGGTATACACTTTAGTTTCTTAAGAACTCATTCTTAGCCTCACGGTCTCTTATTTTGGGTGCATTTTTCATGGTCATAATTAACATCAAGGAAGGGAAACCGAAGGGTGAGAACTTTTAAAGGCAGAGGTTGATGTGACAATTAACGTTCAGCTTAGAGGAAGAGAAATTCAGGACAGAACTATAATGCTGCATAAAAAACACACTTTCTTTTTCCAGGAAAACTCTACATCTTCAGGACAAGTTTAAATGATATCACCTTGTTTGATAACTTCTATTCTAAAAGGTAGAAGTGTGAAATGTATATTTAAAGAAGATTTCCATGAAAAATAGGGGGCAAAGCAGTTTTTTGTGTAAGTGGTGAAGTTTACATTACTGTACAATTTGCTTGTGTAGGCCTGTTAATCTTTAAAGATGGATAATAAGCAAAAATTACATTTGGATACATATAGTTGGAAAGTTTTGATAGCTTATTATGCTTAAAAACTTATTATTCTTAAAAACTTCTTTCACAATATGTTAATATATATATTCACAAAAAAGGATAGTAATGAACTTCATATATGGTGTGGGGATGATTCTGCTCTTACAAAGCTTATTTATACAAGGTAGGAAACAGAGTGTGTGCTTTCCTCTGAGCAAGTGCTTTTCTTCTAGGGCTGCAGTGCGCTTTGCTTTCTCACTCTTTGGGAGGCCTGTGGGAAAACATGTACCGATCTTACATCTGGAAGGAAGGGGTCCAGTGGGACCCTCTCACCAAAGCTAATTTCAATGTCTAGTTGTGAACACTTGGAAAAGACCAGTAAAAATACACTCTTAAAAATCAGATCAGAATAAAATCATTATCTCAAAAAGATATCCGCACCTCCATGTTCATTGAATATTATTAATCATACCTAAGGCATGTAAACAAACTGTCAGAAACTGGATGAATAAATAAAGAGGACATACACACACACACACACATACACATATGTATATAGATATATTTCAGCCACAAAAGAAGGAAATCCAGTCATTTATAACAACATGGATGAACCTTACCATTACGCTGCTGATGCTACTGCATTACGCTAAGCAAAATAAATCAGACAGAGAAAGACAAATGCTATATGATCTAACTTACATGTGAAATCTAAAAAAGAAAAAAATGAACCTATAGATCTAGACAACAGATTAGTGTTTGACAGAGATGGAAGGTGAGGATCTGAGCGGAAAGTGGTTAAAATGTATAAAACAACTAAGTCCTGGAGGTATAATGCACAGCATGATGACTGTAGTTAATGATACCGTACGGTATGTTTGAAAGTTGCTAAGAGAGTAGATCTTAAAATTTCTCATCAAACACACATATGAAATTTGTAACTATATAAGGTGTTAACTTATGTGGGTGTTAACTTGTTTTGGTAATCATTTCACTATATATAGATTAAATCACTGTGTTGTCTACCTAAAGCTAATGCAATTTATATATCAATTAAAAAATAAAATAAAAAGGTTGCAAAGACTCCCCAAAATAAATCAGATGGCTAGGGAAATAAAAGATGATGTAAATCACTATTCTCTTAATTCATTTTGTCATAGCAATGGCTAGTGTATGCAAAAAGAATATATGTTCTTGTAATTCTCTTAACCAGTGATGTTTTGCATGTGGCAAGAATTTTAGGAGTGTGGGGCTATGTTTTTTTTTTTTATCAAATCCAATTGCTTATGCCATGAGGTATACATAGAGTTTCTCTTATAAATCTCTTGAACTTCACAAATATTAGTAAAGTAATAGTGCTCACCTACCAATGCCGGCTCATCTAACATACTTTTACTGTCTCAATTTTGATGATTTTCATGGGACTCTGAGAATCCGTTTACTAGACTCAGCATAATGTGCATATTTATTCATGCAAAATAAAAACACATTTGTCCTGTCAATATGTCACATCTGTCAACACCATTTGCTGATTTCAGCTCTTGGCTTGAAATGTGATGTCTAGTTGTCATACATGATCTTATGAAATTTATGAGAAAATGGGTGCATCAGGTGGGTCTAAGAGTGATCTTTTATTGTAAATGTCAAAAACTCTAAGCCCCAAACTTTAAAAGTAATTAGACAATGTAAATTTCAAAAGGTGCTTCTGTGGAAGAGTGAATTAGGCATCGTTCTTTTTTGTGAAAGTCACTCAGTCGTGTCCGACTCTTTGCCACCCCATGTACTATACAGTGCTTGGGATTCTCCCGGCCAGAATACTGGAGTAGGTAGCCTTTCCCTTCTCCAGGGGACCTTACTTAATTGAAGTATAGTTTATTGACAGTAGTTGTGTTACTTTCAGGTGTATAGCAAAGTGATTCACACACATACGTATATTTTTTCATGTTCTATTTCATTATAGCTTATTACAAGATATTGGGTAGAGTTCCTTGTGCTATTCAGTAGGTCCTTGTTATCTATTTTATTTATAGTAATGTGTTTATGTTAATTTCAAACTCCTAATTTACCCCTCCCTGCTTCCTTGGGCTTGCCTCATAGCTCAGTCAGTAAAGAATCTGCCTGCAACGCAGGAGACCTGGGTTCGATTCCTGGGTCAGGAAGATCTCCTGGAGAAGGAAGTGACAATCCACTCCAGTATTCTTGCCTGGAAAATACTATGGACAGAGGAACTTGGCAGGCTACAGTCCATGGGGTCGCAAGAGTCAGACACGACTTAGCGACTAAACCACCATCCCCTTCCTTCCCCTTTGGTACGCATAAGTTTGTTTTCTATGTTTGTGAGTCTATTTCTGTCTTGCAGATAATTGAAAGAGTGGGCCAGTGTCTCAGAGAACACAGAACATCCTGTGTCAGAGACTGCAGCTCCCAGCTAGACACAGCTACCACCCCACATCTTCAGAAAAAGCCCTTAACTATGAATCATATGCATTTCCTAGTGAGTACTAAACATCACCCACCAGTTTCATCTCTTCAGCATCACACAGGCAATCAAGTATCTGGATTCCGAGAGCAGAAGGAAGTTTGCTTTCACGTAGGCATCAGAAGATTCGAGTGAGAGTGGATACATTCAGAAAAGGGAAGATAGGCCAAATTGAAGAGTGTGAGAAAATTAGCTTATCTGATTTGATGTGAACATCTGCAGAAATTGTTAATGGACACTGTGTCTAATTAAATCCACCAGACATATGCATGCTTGTTATCTGTGGAACTGTGTTCTTCCCCCCTCTGCACCTGTTGCTGGCAGGGCTGGAATTGCATTCCATTAATTGTCATATCTAATGGGTTCAAGAGAGAGAAATTTGAGGCTCCAGTCTGATATACTGAGAGACAAAACATCACTAGTGGGAGACAGCCACTGTCAGAATTCAAATACAGACCAAAAGACAGATACACTGAGATCTCACAAGTCTCCTATCCACCTATCCAGTGTGTGCGTGCTAAGTCACTTCAGTCGTGTCTGACTCTTTGTGACCCTATGGACTGTTGCGGACCAGGCTTCTCTGTCCCTGGGATTCTGTAGGCAAGAATACCACAGTGGGTTGCCATGCTCTCCTCCAGGGGATCTTCCTGACCCAAGGATCGAACCCACATCTCTTACATGTCCTGCATTGGCAGGCGAGTTCTTTACCACTAGCATCACTTGGGAAACCCCGCCTGTCAGAACTCCTCACAATTCTGACAAGGACAGGAGACCTGCGAGCGATGGAGATTTGAGAAACATGTCGATTCACTTCCTTGAGCATTTAGCCTGTTCCATTGGAGAACACAATGGTTGAATTCCTATCAGCCTCCAATTGTATACAAATGGCTACTGTGCAAATAACAAATGACCTTTGTACATCCAAACAGGCTTGTTTTGGCTAGATGTTTCCTTGATAATCCCACATTTAGTCAGGTGTTAGTTTGTGTTTACCTACATCCCAAGCTCTTTCTTTGATAAATCAGTCTCCACTAATTTAAGCAGAGCATCTCCCCAAAGCAGGGGTTGTTAGGCTTCACCCATTCACTGGGTTGCTAGTGGGTACCAGTTGCATTGGGGAAGCAGAAATTCAGTGATTAATAATGAAGGCTCCTGTAGTTTTTAGAGTCAGTCCCACTTGCTAGCTAAATGACCTTACAAGAAGTGTTTAGTCTCAGTTTCTTCATCTGTACAGTGGATAATAATAGCATCTTCCACATACAAAGCTCATGAGATTTCATGTCAAGTGCTTAGAGTTATACTGCCATGGTGAACCTGCTCATTAACATTGGGTATTTTCATTTGTTATTACTACACAAGCTATCTCTAACAGATATCAATTGCAGCTCAGTTCTCAGATTTGTCTAGAGAGGAGAGAAATGCAAATTAAAAACTAAGCCTGAGACTGAATAGATTTGTCTCAAGACCTATAATTTTATTTAGACCCCAGATGTTATTTGTCTTAGTTCCATATATCAGTCGTCACTTTATAACATCCATATCTCTGCCCTCCTGCCCATTCCTTATGTGTACATGTTCATGGGCTAATGTAATCTGATGAATTAAAAATCAAGCTGATAGAAAAGCTGTGTTCTTGGCTGGATTTTCTCACTAAATCTGTAAAAATGTATATAATCACTACCACTTACTTAAGTTTTTAGCTAACAATATTATAAGAAGGAAATATTCCAAATCTATCACCTCTCAACTAGGTCAAGTGAGGAAATCCTGAGAAATAGATCTTTGGGGGTGGAAGGGTGAAGGGAAGGTGTGGAGAATAGGCTATAAGTGAGAATGGGATATCCAGTCCCTTCATCTAGTATATCTCTAGCTATTTACCCACCCTTTCCCTTCCTAATGCCTACACACACCACCTCAGGGTGACGTAACCAAGATGAATGAGATCATGATATGATGCATTCTGCAGTCTTAATAATAATTCTGCTGTCCTCTCATTTAACATAATGTTTTCAATTAAACTTGTAAATAACATTTTGTGATGCTTTCAGTGAACATGTTAGTCTATTTTTGTGAGGCATTTGGAACATTTATTAACTATAAAGAAAAAACAGTACTACATAAACATTAACATTCGTACTCACATCTCCATATCATGTCTGAGAAATTTCTTCTCAGATTAACCCCCATGGAGTAAAAGTCTGTGGAAACAGATGGACTTTGTACCTGGCCCTAAAGGTCAGCTGGAGAGAGTGAGGGGAGTTTGGTAGTAAATCCCTTAGTCCAGGACCTTCTCATAAGAAAAGCTTCGTCTTCATTTCAATTGACAGGAATGAGGTTCAGCTTCTATCATAGACACAGCATTCAGCTAGGCTTCCAAAGAATCCTGTTAGAGATGATGATGCTGCTGCTGATGCTTGTGAGGGTGTGAAGCACCTTGTATTTTCCAGACCCTTCCACACACACGCTCACAATTGAACCCGACAACACTGCAGAGTGAGAAATGCATGTGCAAAGTGGTGTGTTTTTGTTTTTGTTTTTTTGCAGGAGAAGAAAAGACACATAATTCATTCTGATTTCTTGAACTTCTCTCATCAAAAGAACATTAAGATGTTTTGAATATATCTCAGAAGAACCCAATTTTCACATTTTTCGATGTGCCGTCTCAACTAGTAATAACACTAGCAACTCTGGTTTGGGGACCACAGAAACAGGACATACACTGCACCCTTCACTGACTCTGCCCACAAAGTTAACCAACAGTGGGACTTCCCTGGTGGTCCAGTGGCTAAGACACCTCACTCCCAATGAAGGGGCCCAGGTTTGATCCCTGGTCAGGGAACTAGACCCCACATGCCACAATTAAAGACTCCACAGGCTGCAACTAAGACCTGGCAGAACCACATAAGTAACTATTTTAAGAATAGCCAACAGGAAATATGGTCCTCATAAATGACCATTAGTGAGGCATGGTGTATGCACTGTTCTAGGGAAATGTGAGTTTCCTCTGTAAGAAAACTCAGGAATGTGGTGATTTCCTGTCCCCCTATTCACTGGGCCCTTGGACAGTGTCCATTTTATGTTCTTAGGTGGAAATCTTTGTTTAGTTTGACAGAGCACAAAATATGCTTATGAACAGAGTGCTTACTGGATTTTTCCTATGATCATAGTACAGCTCAAAAGAACTTTGTTCAGAATTCAGCTAATTTTCCTTTTCTTTCTTTCTCTCTTTTTTCCCCCTATAACCATTGTTGGGATGTCAAATGGGCATCTCTCTCATCTCCCAGATTGATGGCATCGTCTAGGACTTCCCACATAGACAAGATAAACGAAAGGCTTCCATGGACAGGTATGTAACTGTGGAGACAGCAGCGCTGCAAAAGAGGCCTCCTGATCAAAAAGAATGTCTGTCCCACAGTCAACTCTCCGACTCTGCAGTCACCTTTGACATGACTTACTGAATAGGAGTTTGTTTTCCAATTTCCATGGTTCAGACATAGGCCATGCAAAGTAAATACTAGTAAATGAGCAACAGTAGGTTCAAAGGAACATAAGACTAGAAGCCCTCCTCCTTTGGAAGACGGTTTGGGGAACATTCACATATGAATCAATCTGTTTGCGGTCTTTGAAGTGACTTTGATTAAGAGTTGTGGCCCCAATAGAAGTGAAATGGGTGGGGCCATCAAAGGAACTGACAGTTTCCATATGGATGCTGAGGCTCACACCACATCCAGAGAAAGCCCAGGTAATGGCCCTGTGCACAGAATGCATTCAGCTTCAGAAAAACGAACCAGAAACTCACTACTCTTGGAGATTTCTTGGGAGTGGGTTTTATTTGAAGGAAAGAAAATATGCTATAAGATTTCAAGTTCCTACTGATCAGTGTTGAATTGAATTAATACCTAGTCCATTAAAATTTTTTCAGTGCTGTCTAATGAACAGAAAGTGATAACTTCCTTTGAAAAAGCAAGCACTTTGTGTATTTCCAATAGATACCATCTATGTTTATGAATGAAACCACAAATAATAATTAATACCCAAAATTGTAGGGACCACATAAAATCAAATACAATCCACTACACTCTCCCTGATTTTATTAGAAGACAGTTAATGAATATCTAAACTTTATAAACTTACTAGAACAGAATTCAACAACCTTTTGAATTCTGAATGAGAAGGAAAATAACAATTTGTTGAAAAACTAAAATATCTACCCACTCCACTTAAATAGAGGAAACCTGAAAATCATTGAAGAACCCATTCTTTTGCTTTTGGTCTTTGAATTCAAGTCACTCTAAAATTTGTATCTGAATAGTTCATGTTTTCCACTTGACTTTAATATTTTCTTCATTTTAAAATACTCTTAACTGCCTAATGCTACAAACTGCAGACTTACCTTTTAATTCTTGAAAAAATTAATTACTTTTTATTATTACCTTTTAATTCTCAAACAAACATTAATTGATTTTGGAGGCCAAACAAAAGGGAAAATTTGAGACCAGCAATGCAGTTGGCATAGTGGCTTTGTAATCAGAGAGAAATTAATAATTAAGTCACTTGGGCCAGTTATTCCATCTTTTGGAACCTTAGTTTCATCATATGAAAAATGGAAACATAATATATCTTCCTGAGTTGTTACGAAGATTAGATATAAAAACTGAACCATAAGCTCTGCAGTTATTTATTAAAAAATTATAATTACTCCTATTAAATTTCTTAGGAATTTTCTAAAAATCTCCTATTTTCTGATTGTCATCAGGTCTACAACCTGTTTCCTATGATGGGTTCTGTCTTGGGATTGCATTACATCTCATACCCATGTTTCCAGTTTTCATGGGATTTGAATCATAACTACAGGCATACACAATTAATTTTTAAACTAATATCTCAGGGTTGATCATTTATACTATTAATAATAACTATGATGAATATCTTCTAGAATGATTTAAAACAGACATGAAAAATAGGACTACATCATTATTGGCTCAAAATGTAACGAGGACAAACACATTCTATTCTAATATTTAAATTGTTACCCAACTTGATTCAGAAGGAGTAAGAAATCTCCAGCTAGTATGGGAAAATCACAGTCTCTTTTTCTCTGCAGTGGAGATCTGAAATTCATTATATTTTTCAGTCCTCCTCCTGAGGTACCATTTCTGGCAGACTCTGGTCCTTTTCATCTATGACCATAAAAGAGCAAATGCTGCTGCCTCAACAAATTTTGTTTTCTAAAAGACTGAAAGATCTTTTACATTTTAAGAAAAAATATTGACTGATAGTTGTAGGAGTATTTAGGAGATCCCGAGGGCCCCAAAAGAATGTTACTCTGAGCACTCATATAATTGCTGAGCAACACTTATTAATACATATTCATATAGTCAGCCACTTACTATCCAAGTGCCAAAGCTTTGGTCCTCTGAGCCTACCCAGGTGAGACCTAGCAGAGTTGGTGCCTAAGGTCTCTCTGTGCAGGTTGTATAAAGGAAATCTAGATCAAAAGTTTACTAGTTGGCTGTTTGTTTACACTGAATTTATGAAGGGTAGAGAAGCTTAGAAAACTTGAGTCTTTTCATTGAGTAATATGCCCAGTGAAGTGTTTGCCAGGATGGCTGTTAGAATCCCTTCCCAGTTCACCAGTTTGCCCTCATAAATTCTAACCAAAATGGACTTGAATGCACTTTGTGTCCAAGACGAGTTATCTCAGACCCTAATACCACCCTGCTCCCAAAATGTCTTTCCTGTAAGAAATTAAGAATACCTTTGTAATTCACGAACACTTCCAGTAGACTTTCGAATCGTTGAACGTAAGAATGATGCTCTTTTCTTTCATCATATCTCCATGTTTCTACATGTTAAAAAAACACACAAAACCTCTGATATAAAAAAGTAAAATATTTTAAGTAACCATTAAAAGTTCAGAAGGACAGGATGAGACAAAAAGGAAGAATCATCTTTTACACACTTTACTAATGAGAGAAGAATTTCAGAAAACTATACTCTTGATTTGACAGAGACCAGAGTTGGAGGAGGATTCATTTAGAGATAAAACCTAGTAAAGCAAGGATCAGAAGAACAGACCCACAGAGGTAATCAGTACTCAATAAGATAGGAGAAGAGAAAAAGTAAAGAGATTTTTTGGAGTGGATGGCCTGTTGTGATCTCCTAAAACCAGGAGAATGGGGCAAGTTCCTGTGTAAAGGAGGAAGAGGAGAGAGAGTGCCTTTGCTAGGTAGAGCTGCGTCATAGCCATTTGTTTTACCTATTTCAGCCATTACCTATAGAAAAAGAAAAAGCTGTGCTCTGTTCACTTGTGTCCATCTGCTTCATTAGCTTAAAGAACATTTCCATTAAAGCTTTACTTGGCAATTACAGTTATCATTGTAATTGGGAACTATTCATATTAGTGGAAACCTAATTATTGTTTGCTGCTAAATAATCCCTATGATCCCTAAGATTCTCGATAATTCCGGCTTTTTAAGATAATGCTTGAATTTGAAATGTTTGGCTTTGACATACAGTCTTCTAACATGCAGAACTGATCCCATTGAATCAGTTCTTTAGTTCAGATGTGGCTACATCTTAATTTGTATAATATCTTTTCATAGTTTACAAATTGATCTACATGATCTTTATTTTTACAGTGAGAGATAGCTCATATACTGATTTTATAGATAAGTAAACTGAGGCACAAAATAAGTGGCAAAGGGAGAACTCAAGCCAGACTTTCTGGCTCAAATTTGACATTCCTTGTGCCAACTAGTATATGAATTAAATGTACCAGATACCTCCTTTCCATTAATCTACAGACAGGTTTCATGGTGACTGTTCTTGGTATTGAGTAGGCAGAATTACATAACACTGTCCTAATGTCTTCCTGAAATTTATTCTAAAAACTACTCCAAGGGTAGGGAAGGCCACCATCCTTGAATGATGTGACACCACTGATTGACAAAGACTCGGCTCAGACCTTGGGAAGAGCCGGGGGGATAACAAGCCAAGTCACAGTCCAAATTAGTGCAGCCTCTCCTACAGCAGGATGAACACAATGTGGTCTTTGACCAACCTTTCAAAGCCCCGTGTAGCTTGAGCTCTGATGGCGCTTGTTAAAGAAGGGCAGGGCGGTGCCGAGCTGACAGCCTGGAACACTGACCCAAACACTGCAAATTGACGTGTAAATCACCCTCTGACTAGGGGTCTCGAACTTGGCAAAGGAAATGTCATCTCCAGATTCTGCCCGTCATGTGTTTATGCAGAAATGGCCCTCCAGGTGCCTCTCCATCTCTACAGACGAGTGACATGGTGCTGGTAGAAATAACATTTTTGGAGTTTATTCCCAAGACTGGCTGTAACTTTTTTTTAAACATTACTTTTATCTGAAATTCAAACACATTTTCCCTTTTAAATGCCGTATATCTCTATATCCAGAAGACAGGAAGCAGAGAACAATATCCAGTCAATGCATCAAATATCATACGCCCTTGCCAGGCTGAAGTTCTTCTCTACCGCCTCTGTAGCTGCTGGCCTCAGGGCTGTCTCTCTCTCTCCCCAGATCCTTGTTTTACCTTTCAGGACTTCTTGGTTGGGCTCTTCCTCATGCAGGTGATTTGACCAAGATCTCATAGTATCCTGAAATGTTCAGTCTATCCATGAGTGGCCTGTTGCTTCTCCTTTCACTGATCATTCCTAATAATAGAGAGAAATGAAATTAAAAGTCAGCCATTCCTGATAATAACAGCAATTCTTGAAAATATTGACAAGGAAGAAGTCATGATGTATGTTTACATACACGGTCAAAAGGTACGAACTTCTAGGTATAAAATAAAGAAATTATGGGCATGTAATATACAGCATGGTGACTGTCATCAGTAATACTGTATTATACATTTGAAAAATGCTAAAAGAGTAGATTTTAAAATTCTTGTTAGGAGAAAAAATTTGTAACTGGTGATGGATGTTAACTAAATTTTTTTGTGAGCATTTTGCAATACATATAAATACCGAGAGTTGTCGTATTGTACGCCTGAAACTAATACAATGTTATATGTTGGCTATACTAAAAAACAAACAAAAAGATGTATGTCTAATATGAAGCTTTTTTGTATTTTCTATTTTCATTCCTATTTACCTGGCCAATCAAGAGTTGTCCATACTAGTGACTCTTAAATGTGCCTATGAATGTCTGGATACTTTTCATTCAGTAGATCTGGGTTCTGAATTTCTAAGACATTGCTTGGTGATAATGATGCTGTTGGTCCATGGATCTCAGTTTGGGTAGCATGCACCTGTATATTGCATATTAGCAGAACAAAGAGTATGAGGGATTGTGTGTGGTAAAGATAATATAATTCAGATTCTTCTGATAATTTATAAATATCTAGGCAAAATGCCTTCCCAGGTGGTGCTAGTGGTAAGGAACCTGCCTGTTGGTGCAGGAGAGAAAGCAGATGCAGATTTGATCCCTGGGTAGGAAAGATCCCCTGGAGGAGGGCATGGCAACTCTCTCTAGTATTCTTGCCTGGGAAATCCCGTGGACAGAGCAGCCTGATGGGTTATAATCTATAGGGTCACAGTGAATCAGACATGTCTGAAGCAACTTAGCACACACAAACTGGCAAAATAGAGTCTATACTACTGGAAATCCAATCATATTTTAAGAATGCCTATTGGTTTATAATCAGTAAGTATCAAAATAAATGAGAGCTAAATTTTCCAAATTTTTTTCCCTTAGTTTGCAAGATACAGACAATTCTCAGTTTGTAAACAAAGTACTAGGATGTCCTCTTTTTAAAACTGATTTTTTAAGTAACAAAATTTAGAATGGAAGTATAAAAGTAGGAGCCATATTGAGACCTAAGTTGACGTAAACTGAGTGCAGCTATGGGGCTTTCATCACATCTTGAAAGGTCTCCCCCTAGACCTCTCAGGTCAAATCAGCTTGCCACAACCTCCGAGAGTGGAAGAGCCTTTCCCTAGCAACAGTTAGTATTATTTAGAATATTGAATACCTCTATTCAATATTTCCAAAAAAATAATTCTCATTGCTACTATGAAATGCAAATGTTTTTTGTTAATTGAATCATCATATAGTATCTTTTAAAAAAATAATTTGATAGTTTAATTTATTTATATATTTATTTTGGCCATGCTGGATCTTCATTGTGGCACACTGGCTTCTCTAGTTGTGGTACGGAGGCTTTATTGCCCCAAGGCATGTGGAATCTTAGTTCCCCAACGAGGGATGGATCCTGAATCCTGTCCTCTGCATCGGAAGGCAGATTCTTTACCACTGGACCACCAGGGAAGTGCCTACATATGGTTTCTTAATATTACATTCAGTTTTCAGTGATAGGAATTCAGATTGTTCAACAAATATTTATCAGTTCAGTTCAGTTACTCAGTCATGTCCGACTCTTTGCGATCCTATGAACCGATGCACACCATGCCTCCCTGTCCATCACTAACTCCCGGAGTTCATCCAAACCCATGCCCATTGAGTCGGTGATACCATCCAACCATCTCATCCTCTACTGTCCCCTTCTCCTCCTGCCCTCAGTCTTTCCCAGCATCAGGGTCTTTTCAAATGAGTCAGCTCTTCACATCAGGTGGCCAGAGTATTGGAGTTTCAGCTCCAACATCAGTCCTTCCAATGAACACCCAGGACTGATCTCCTTTAGAATGGACTGGTTGGATCTCCTTGCAGGACTCTCAAGAGTCTTCTCCAACATCAGAGTTCAAACGCATCAATTCTTTTGCATTCAGCTTTCTTTATAGTCCAACTCTCACATCCATACATGACCACTGGAAAAACCATAGCCTTGACTAGACAGACATTTGTTGACAAAGTAATGTCTCTGCTTTTTAATATGCTGTCTAGGTTGGTCATAACTTTCCTTCCAAGGAGTAAGTGTCTTAATTTCATGGCTGCAATCACAATCTACAGTGATTTTGGAGCTCAGAAAAAAATTCTGACACTGTTTCCCCATCTGTTTGCCCTGAAGTGATGGGACCAGATGCCATGATCTTCATTTTCTGAATGTTGAGCTTTAAGCCAACGTTTTCACTCTCCACTTTCACTTTCATCAAGAGGCTCTTTAGTTCTTCTTCACTTTCTGCCATAAGGGTGGTGTCATCTGCATATCTGAGGTTATTGATATTTCTCCCAGCAATCTTGATTCCAGCTTGTGCTTCTTCCAGCCCAGCGTTTCTCATGATGTATTCTGCATATAAGTTAAATAAGCAGGGTGACAATATACAGCCTTGACGTACTCCTTTTCCTATTTGGAACCAGTCTGTTGTTCCATGTGCAGTTCTAACTGTTGCTTCCTGACCTGCATCCAGATTTCTCAAGAGGCATGTTAGGTGGTCTGGTATTCCCATCTCTTTCAGAATTTTCCACAGTTTATTGTGATCCACACAGGCTTTGGCATAGTCAATAAAGCAGAAATAGATGTCTTTCTGGAACTCTTACTCTTTTGATGATCCAGCAGATGTTGGCAATTTGATCTCTGGTTCCTCTGCCTTTTCTAAAACCAGCTTGAACATCTGGATCTTGAACATCTTGAATACGGTTCACATATTGCTACAGCCTGGCTTGGAGAATTTTGAACTTACTTTACTAGCATGTGAGATGAGTGCAATTGTGTGGTAGTTTGAGCATTCTTTGGCATTGCCTTTCTTTGGAATTGGAATGAAGACTGACCTTTTCCAGTCCTGTGGCCACTGCTGAGTTTTCCAAATTTGCTGGCATATTGAGTGCAGCACTTTCACAGCATCATCTTTCAGGATTTGAAATAATTCAACTGGAGTTCCATCACCTCCCCTAGCTTTGTTTGTAGTGATACTAAGGCCCACTTGACTTCACATTCCAGGATACTTCATGACATTTAGCTACGGGTTAAGCATATAGGTAAACAAGATGATAAAAATCCTAGCCATTGATATGTCAGTCGTTTGTCTTTTTTATCCTAATATGTATTTTTATAACTTTGTAACCACTCCCCCATAACTTCTTTAGTTTTAAGTACAAAATTGAATCCTGAACCCTTATTCAAATTTTTAAAAATATAGGCAACTGAAACATTTATAAATGTTGTCACAATTGGAAAGATCATAAATCTTGTACCTATTTTTGATATGTGCTAAATAAATGTACATGTATAAACTATAGCTTCTGCCTGCATGCAGAATACTGTGCACTTACTTCTAATTTTTGTGGATGATGTTGTTTTGTAATCACTTTGGGTAAAGAATCCACCTGTGATGTACAGGAGGTACAGGAGACACAGGAGACATGGGAGACACAGGTTTAATCCCTGGGTTGGGAAGATCCTCTGGGGGAGGAAATGGCAACCCACTCCAGTATTCTTGCCTGGAGAATTCCATGGACAGAGGAGCCTGGGAGGCTACAGCTCATGGGCTTGCAAAGAGTCGGGCATGACTGAGCACATGGCACATTCCTTAACGGGGCTGTAAATTTCTTGGTGGAACCAACACTGTGAGTTGCCAAGCTAGGAACTGGGTTTGTCTGGGCTTCCTAAATCATGTTGATTGAATTTTGTAAACACCCCTTAAATCATCTATTTTCAAGTCCTCAAAATCTCACCCAAGCAATTTACAAGAGCCTCTTCACTTGCTTCTGCTTTGAGCTTTCCCCTGACTTCACATTTTAGGCTTCTAGTCTGATATCTTCAGTCCCCAGAGAAAAAGTACTAGTCTTTCAGTTGTGTTTGACCCTTTGCGACCCCATGAACTGTAGCCTGCCAGGCTCCTCTGTCCATGGAATTCTCCAGGCAGGAATACTGGAGTGAATTGTTACTCCCTTCTCCAGGGGATCTTCCCAACCCAGGGATTAAACCTGGGTCTCCCACATTTCAGACTGATTCTTTACTGTCTGAGCCACCAGGGAAGCCCAGAGGGAGCTCTCTAAAATGTCAGTGGCTTGTGTCATGCCTGGCTTCAGTGGATTCTCATAAACAATCAGGGTAAATCCAAAGCAGTATACAAATTCCATGAAAAAATACATGTGGAAAATGTTGCATTCTGTCTACATCTTTGATTTATAGTGAATTTTGATGTATTAAAGCTTCTGCGAAGACCTGCAGTTAAACAGACCTCTCTTGTTTTATTTAATTCAGAATATCTCAGATTTATTTAACTATGAAATTCTTCTCTTCCTAATAATTCCTATAAAACTCCGTCAAGCCAGCATTCTCTAGGACACAGTTTGGGAAGTTCATTTGGTGATCTGAAGGCAAAGCTCTGACCTTTGCCTTTCTGAGGGCCCTTAATCTGATCCTCTTCAGAGTGGCTGCATTCAGCTGTTGTACTTGATTAAACACAGCTGATTCAATAACATTTTGGAGCTATATTCTAAAGTTTAGACTTTGAAAATCATTGTACACAATTCAGTGATTTGACATTTAGATGAAGCAAGATTCAGAGAGGGAGATACTTATTCAAGATCACATGGATAATAAACTAGACATTAAATTGCACAAAAATAGCTTAGTACAGAAAATAAAACAATGGCATTTGGGGGGAGCAGGTGAGAACAATGTATATGACAAGAAAATAAATTGGAAAAAGAAAGCAAAAATCAAATAATGATCATCTAAAAATTATTCTTTCAAATAGACACATAATATAAGCTACACCTGTAACCTATGTAATGTAGTCATAATTTTTCCAGTAGCCAAAAGAGTACAAAGAAATAAATGACATTAATTTGAGTAATTTATTATATTTAATTCTACATGTTCAAATTTTCATCATTTCAACATGTAATCAATATTAAAGGCAATGTGATATTTTACATTTGTTTTGAATGAGGTCATCATTCAAATCTGATGTGAATTAATGCACACATAGTATTGATATATCTCAGTTCAAACTAGCCACATTTCAAGTGTTCAGTAGCCACATGTACCTGTAGCTATTGTGTTAGCACAGAGATAGAACCTTTCCATCATTTCAGAAATTTCTATTGGGTCACACTGATCTGAAGTGATGGTTCTCAACTGAGGGTGATTTTGCTCCCCAAGAAACATCTGGCACCATCTGGAGATAATTTTTAATTATCACAAGGCAGGGAATAGTGACATCTAGTAAGTAGAGGCCAGGAATATTGCTAAACATCTTACCATGTACAAAAATTTATCAGGTCCAAAATATCAAAAGTGCTGAGATGAGAAACCCTAGTCTAGAGAATTGGTGAACTAATGAGAAATTGTAATCTATTCTGTACAAAGAATATAATTTCTAGATACTTTATAGTAATTATAATCTCTTCTCTCTTTTATTCATTTAACAAATATTAATAGTTTCAAATAGCAACAGATACTGTGTTAGGACTTTAGAAATATAGACTCATCAGACATCATAAAATATGTCAATGAATAAGCAATAAGGGCTATACTATGCAAGATGCAGAGATGGGGCAAAGGAAGGAGTAATCAACATTGCTTAGGTTTCTCTCCACTACATGGTTAACATAAGATCTATATATAGATGAATGAAAGGGAAAATAAAAGATGGGAAAGAAAAAATGAAATCAAGTCAAAACTAGAGAAATCAGAAGGAAAAAGATTTTTAAGAAAAATAAAAATAGATAGTACAGTAAGTTGAGAGACTGGGAAGGAAATCAGACTGGGAAGGTCAAGTAGAGTGAAATGGAACCTAAGTTACATGTGCAGAACAATAGGAGAAAGGCCAGTGACATTAACCACAACTGTCCAGATTCTAACATCTGTTTGCTCAGGGTCTTCCCTACTCCATTTGCCACAGTCCTCCCTAAAATATCCTATCTACACCTATCTCCAACGAATTTTCATTTTTTTCCATTTGAGAGTATAAAGAGCTTATTTTCTGGAAGGATGTCAAGTTTCTGTATACTTGGGAGTGGAAGGCAGGCCAGTTGGAGATAGAATGGGGTCAGTGTTTGGACAGCAATCTGTCACAAAGCAAAGGCTGTCATAGACAGCCTTGGAGACACAGACAAAGACGCATGGCCATTGTTTTCCAGTGGAGCCTTTAAAGCACCTTGGGGTCGCCATCCTGCATGGGGCCCCAAGTTTCCGTGTCGGACCACCTGCCAGGAGCTGTGCATTGCGCTGACCTCTCCCAACCCAACGTGAATAACTTCCGAGAGGTAGCCCCCGTGAAGGCAGGGGCTGCAAGCCAGTGAAGAAAGAGAGGAGATTTATAGCTCTAGGATATCTTCGCCTTTTGAAAATAAAATGGCACATTAGGCCAAAAGGGGAGTTTAGGGAGGTGCCTATCTCCAGGCATGACCAGTTCAATGTTTATTACCCAGTGCAAAAGCTTGGGTCAGTCCAGGCAAGTCTGTGAAGAAAAGAAAGGATTGGTGTGTTTAGTAACGAATAAACAGAGGCTTCTCAAGACTTCTCTGATCCGATTTTTCAAAAGCCTTATCCCAAATGATTTTCTTTCCCAGGAAGCGGTGTTTTTGCCTGGGAGCCTTGGAGGCACAATACCTCTTGCCAGCATCTAGAAACAGGCTAGGTTCTCCTCTAAAATATCTTGGGATCTACCATCAGTATGCCATTAAAAATCTCCTTGAAATAAAAAGAGAACCAGGTGCTGTGTCTTTTGTGGTCATTTTGATTTTCTAAACTTTAAGAAATTATTTGCCCTCTTAAAAACCCTAATGGCTCTCTTAAACCCCTATGACTCTTTTAGCCCCTGAGAAAGATCAATTCTTTTTTAAAAATAAGATAATGGCCATATTCCTGATGTTGTTCCTACAAGGACAGAGAGTTACTGAACCCCCCAAGTCATCCCTGCTTTTTGATGGCAAACAGGAAAGTGAGGAGATGCACCATCAGAAGATTTCACATTCTTGGAGGACGGGTGTCTTTCTTCAAGTTTTGAGGGAAAGAGAGGAGTTCTGGGCAGAAACACTGAGGTTCAATTTCAGAGTTCCACCGTGGACATGTCTGAGGCTGGACCGCGGAAATCCATACAATGAAAACACAGACAAGGGAGATTTGCACAGCTTTTAACTTAGGTCAAAAAACATGTAATTTGTTAAGTAAGAGGGCACTAACACGTGCCACGTCACGCTGGATTTTCTTGAAAAATAAAAAAAAATCACAAAGTTAAACTTTCAGTCAACCTGAAAATATTAGCTTTTTATGGGGGCAGGGCGGAACGAATGGAACAGCAGCCCTTTTTTTTTTTTTCTTTTTGACTGCTCATTTTCTGAGTCTTCTCAGAGAACGAATGATAGGGGAGCGAGGCAGGCAGGAAACAGGGGTAGGGGAAATATTTAGGAAAGTATTAAAGATACAGCCCAAGTAGAAAAGGTAGGTGTCTACAGCTAAGGATCAAAATATATGGCAGGGCACAATGATACATGTTGTTTTCTTAAGTTTGAAATCTTTTAGTTGAAGGAAGAATATGCAAATACTTCTATAGAATGTTATGTTATAGAACATTCTATGGAATGTTATGGACAACCCAGCTAAAAGCAATGCTTGACTATTTCTAACTTTGAAGTGGCAAATACTTTTCAAGAAGTATAAACCACATGCATTTAGAAAGAAGAGATATTAATTATGGAAAAATTTCTTTGTAAACAATAATTTTTTTTTGAGAAAAAAAGAGAAAAGCTTGTCCACAAGCATGATAAGATTAAAGATCAGGATTCGTGGGTATATAAAACACCGTGAGAGATTACAGAATGAGGTTCACATCTGAATCTAGACACCAATGTCTATTAACTACTTTTCATGAAAATTTTTCCCTTATTAAAAACTACACCATAAAATTTGTAAATTTTCCTCATCTGATTTTTAATTATCTTGACTTCCTCCTTTATTGATTATCAGTGTTTTATGCTAATAAGAAAGCCCTATCTCCTCTGTGTACTTTCCCTCTTTTAACCAACAATCATGTGCCTTTTAAAATTAATTTTAAATGAGGAGGATAAGGGGGCTAAGGATATGGAATGAGATATCTCCTGAGGCCAGTGGATACTAGTTTAAATCTGAAACAGACTCTACTTTTCTATCATTAATTATCCTTCCATTACCATTTCAAATATTCTATTTGGTCTCTGAACAGAAAAGTTGATATCAAAAAATAGCAGTTCTATTGATGTCCTGGATTTTATGTTTAGGATGTAACTGATGAGGAAATGGTGGACCAATGAATAATCCTACATTTTTGCTCAAGTGAAAATCCAGAAAGAGCTTACTGTACTTACACTCCCTGGCTTCCCTCTCCTGGTACTGGCAGGAATATGGAGAGAGCTCTGACCCCCAGCATCTGCACAAAGAGTGTTGGACAATGAAAAAGGTCGACTCTTTCTATACAGACCTGCTTTTGTGCTCCATTTGGGGCTTGATCCTTGCAGCCCGAAAGCTCGGTAGATGCCAGGGAGATAGATGTGGTGTGTTTGCCTCATCCAGAGCAGCAGCTGAGCCACTTTCACACAGGCAGGCAGGTACAGCCCAGCCTGGTAACAGATGAGAACCCCTGGGGAGCCCTTGACTATGGAGAATGAACAATGAAAAGAAACCATATTGGACACAGATACAAAAGGAGTCCCCTGCTCCTTTTCTCTCCTCCCTTGTTCCCTTTCTCCCTTTCCTTAGGAAACATCTATGAATGTGGAAAGCTGTCTTTCCCCTGGAAGCATTTGAGTGCCTGGGGGCTCCAGATGCTATTCTATGCAAATAGTTTCCACCCTCTCCTGCTTGGGGAAATGCTCTTTAACCCATCTGCATATCCATTTTCTGTCTTTTCTTGAAGGCACAGGCAAAGGAAAAGATGAAAATACTTCCCAGACAACTGTTTCCAACTGCTTCACTCTGCTTGAGTGGCAATGTCACCCAGCAGAAATGTAGCTGGGTTGCGGTAGCAGTCCACTTCAGGGTACCAAGGCCAGCATCTTGAGTGGAGGGAGGGGAGAAGTTAGGGAGCAAGCCCCAGAAGGGAGAAGGTCCATAAAGTACCCATGAAAAACTTTAAAAATACCAAGTGTTTTCCTCAAACTTGGAGGTAGGGGGTAAAGGTATTTGAAAAGACTTGGCACCAAAATTATATAAGTACTCTTTTTTGGCAGCACCTCGAGACGTGGAGGATCTTAGTTCCCCAACCAGGGACCCAACTTGTGTCCCTGGAGAGAAGGCATGGAATATTAACCACTGGACTACCAGATAAGTCCCTGTAAGTACTTTCAGTGTAACATAATTAGATTTTATATTTCACTGTTAGAGATTATCAGTCTCCAGGACTTGCCTGGTGATCCAGTGGTTGTGACAACCTGGTTGGGACTTCACCTTCCAACACAGGGAATGCTGGTTCTATCCCTGATCAGGGAGCCTCGTGGCTAAAAAGCCAAAACACAAAACAGAAATAATACTGTAATAAATACAAGTTTAAAAATGGTCCATATATTAAAAAAAAAAAAAAACTTAAAGAAAAGACAACCAACCTTTACTTTCCATATTTTCTCTCAAAATATGACAATATGATTTTCTGTTGTTGTTTTTTGTTTTACATTACCTCTTTAAGAGATAAAACCAATTTCATTATTTTATTTGTATGATTTTGCAAAATTTTTTCTTAAGTACAAAGGATGCCAACCCATTACCCAAAATTTGAGGTGATACACTATAATTGTGAGGTAAACCATAGTCCAAAACTGTATGTCAAAGAAGATTCCAGTAGTTTGAGTTTGGCATTTCAATGTTCCTCATTCCTTCAACCTATACTGATATAGAATCAAACTCAGAACTAAAGCTCAGATAATATTTAAACAAACTTGAATATGCCAGAATGTTGTACATATTTATCTCTTCATTAAATGTGAATCTGACTAATATCCTGATGAAATGAGACACATTTATATTTTAAAATATACTTTAGGATAATTACACTGAGTTTTGAAAATTCTGGTAGCTTTATTGGTCACCAGTCCATGCTGATGTTACTTAAAATGAGTAAATAACTCACCATCAAGAAATAAATCCATCTTATATCCAGGAATCCCATCCCAGGGCATATATTCAGACAAAAAAACCATAATTTGAAAGGATACATGCACGCCAATGTTCATTGTAGCACTGTTTTCAATAGTCAGGTCATGGAAACAACCTAAATGTCCCTCAATGGAGGAATGGATAAAGAAGATTTGGTCAATATATACAATGGGATATTAGTCAGCCATAAAAAAGAAGAAATAATGCCATATGCAGCAACATGATGGACCTAGAGATTGTCATACCGAATGAAGTAAGTCAGACAGAGAAAGACAAATATCATATGATATCACATATGTGAAACCAATAGAGATGATATCTATTTATAAATCAGCAGTTGAGTCACAGATGCAGAAAATAAACTTATGGTCGCTAAGATTCAGATACGACTGAGCGTCTTCACTTTCACTTTTCACTTTCATGCATTGGAGAAGGAAATGGCAACCTACTCCAGTGTTCTTGCCTGGAGAATCCCAGGAATGGGGGAGCGTCATGGGCTGCCGCCTGTGGGGTCGCACAGAGTTGGACACGGCTGAAGTGACTTAGCAGCAGCAGCAGCAACCAGCGGGTAAAGGGATTGGGGAAGGATAAACTGGGAGTTGGGATTGACATATACACACTACTATATATAGAAGAGATTACTAATAAGAACCTACTGAATAGCACAGGGAACTATTTAATACTCTGCATTGAACTATATGGGAATAGAATCTAAAAAAAGAGTAGGATGTGATGTTCAGTCGAGCTAAGTTGTGTTGGATTCTTTACGACCCCATGAACTGCAGCACGCCAGGCTTCTCTGTTCATCACTATCTCCCTGAGTTTGCTCAACTGAACAATAGCAACAGTGTGTGTGTGTACAACTGATGCATTTTTCTGTACAGTGGAAAGTGAAAAAGTGAAAGTGAAGTCGCTCAGTCGTGTCCTACTCTCTGTGACCCCATGCACTGTAGCCTACCAGGCTCCTTCGCCCATGGGGTTTTCCAGGCAAGAATACTGGAGTGGGTTGCCATTTCCTTCTCCAAGAGATTGAACCTGGGTCTCCCATGTTGTAGGCAGACACTTTACCATCTGAGCCACCAGAGAAGTCCAGTGGAAATAACTTTTTATAATCCAATAAAATATTTGTTTTAAAAGAGAAATAATCTTTTAAAGGGGATCAGTGGAGATCAAACCAGTTAATCCTAAAGGAAATCAACCCTGAACATTCACTGGAAGGACTGATGCTGAAGGTGAAGCTCCAATACTTTGGCCACCTGATGCGAAGAACTAACTCTTTGGAAAAGACCCTGATGCTTAGAAAGATTGAGGGCAAGAGGAGAAGGGGATGACAGAGGGTAAGATGGTTGGATGGCATCACTGATTCACTGGACATGAGTTTGAGCAAACTGCAGGAGGTAGTCTAGGACAAGGAAGCCTGGTATGCTGCAGTTCATGGGGTTGAAGAGTCAGATTCGACTTAGCGACTGAACAACAAGAGTGCTTTCTTTATCATATTTATCTTCAAGGACACACACATTCACCCAGCCTGTGCTTGAAAAGAATATTCTAATGGAGAGTTTGTGATATGTAAAAACCCCTTGTGCTAAAGTTAGTGAAAGTCTCTCGGTCCTGTCCGATTCTTTGCAGTCCCATGGAATTCTCTAAGCAAGAATACTGGAGTGGATAGCCTTTCCCTTCCCCAGGGGATCTTCGCAACCCAGGGATCAAAATCAGGTCTCCTGCATTACAGGCAAATTCTTTACCAGCTGAGCCACACAGGAAGCCCAAGAATACTGGAGTGGCTAGCCTTTCCCTTCTCCAGCGGATCTTCCTGACCCAGGAATCGAACCAGAGTCTCCTGCATTGCAGGCAGATGCTTTACCAACTGAGCTATCAGGGAAACCAAATTCAGGTCCTGGATCGAATAAAATAATAATAGATTAAAGATGCAAAGTATTGGAAACATGTGCTTCCTTTTGCAAACTCTAGGAGATGGTTAAGGACAGGGAAGCCTGGCATGCTGCAGTCCATGGTGTTGCAAAGACTCACACAAGACTGAGCAACTGAATGACAACAATTTACACTCATGGCAGACATTAATCAATCACGACACTTATACCCTGCTGCAGCCTCAGAATCCTTCTCAAGAATACTCCAGGTACGTGCTAAGTCACTTCTGTTGTGTCCAATGGTTTGCAACCCTATGGACTGTGTGCGGGCTGCCAGGTTCCTCTGTCCATGGGATTCTCCAGGCAAGAATAGTGGAATGGGTTGCCTTGCCCTCCTAAAGGGGATCTTCCCAAAGCAGGGATCAAACCCGCATCTCTTTTGTCTAACCTGAGTTGACAGGTGGAATCTTTACTACTACTGCCATATGGGGCTTCCCTAATACTCCAAGGGATCAGTACTATTAATCAGGCTGCATATAGGGTAAGATGTGCCATTCTTGGAATAGTCCCTTACTCTATTTGTGCCTTGGTTTCTCTATTGGGGAAATGATCCAAAATTTTTAGTACTGTAGGATATAGGATTGCAAATTTCTGGAATGAATTATCAGCAGACATCATCTGAGTTAGGAGAGGATTCAGTTCAGTTCAGTCGCTCAGTCGTGTCTGACTCTTTGCGACCCTATGAATCGCAGCACGCCAGGCCTCCCTGTCCATCACCAACTCCCGGAGTTCACTCAGACTCACATCCATCGAGTCAGTGATGCCATCCAGCCATCTCATCCTTTGTCGTCCCCTTCTCCTCATGCCCCCAATCTCTCCCAGCATCAGAGTCTTTTCCAGTGAGTCAACTCTTTACATGAGGTGGCCAAAGTACTGGAGTTTCAGCTTTAGCATCATTCCTTCCAAAGAAATCCCAGGGCTGATCTCCTTCAGAATGGACTGGTTGGATCTCCTTGCAGTCCAGGTGACTCTCAAGAGTCTTCTCCAACACCACAGTTCAAAAGCATCAATTCTTTGGCACTCAGCCTTCTTCACAGTCCAACTCTCACATCCATACATGACCACAGGAAAAACCATAGCCTTGACTAGATGGACCTTTGTTGGCAAAGTAATGTCTCTGCTTTTGAATATGCTATCTAGGTTGGTCATAACTTTCCTTCCAAGGAGTAAGTGTGTTTTAATTTCATGGCTGCAGTCACCATCTGCAGTGATTTTCGAGCCCCCAAAAAATAAATTCTGACACTGTTTCCACTGTTTCCCCATCTATTTCCCATAAAGTGATGGGACCGGATACCATGATCTTCATTTTCTGAATGTTGAGCTTTAAGCCAACTTTTTCACTCTCCACTTTCACTTTCATCAAGAAGCTTTTGAGTTCCTCTTCACTTTCTGCCATCTGTGTCATCTGCATATCTGAGGTTATTGATGTCTCTCCTGGCAATCTTGATTCCAGCTTGTGCTTCTTCCAGCCCAGCGTTTCTCATGATGTACTCTGCATATAAGTTAAATAAGCAGGGTGACAATATACAGCCTTGACATACTCCTTTTCCTATTTACCTCTATCTAAAAATGAGAAATTACATTTTGCCTAATATTTGAAAACTCCTTCATTTTTAGAAATCCATTAATTTAAAACTATAAATAAATGAATAGCTTTTAAAAAATAATTGTGCTATCTGTTGTAGAGGAAAATCTAGCTGTATCTATCTATCTATCTATCTAGATTTAATTAATTGCTGTCTTCTCTGAAAAGGTAGGTATCACTTTATTGTTGTTGTTGGTTGTTGGTTCACCGCCTAAAACCCTGACATATTCTAGAGTCTTTGACTATGCATTAGAATCACCCATGCAGGTTTTTAGAAATCCCCAAACCCAGGCCGAAACCTGAAGGAATTCCATCACAAGGAGAGACACCCAGGCATCTGTGTGTTTTAAAGCTCTATTCCAATATGCAACTAAGACTGACAAGACCTTATTATGAAAAGAGAAACACCAACGTAAATTGCCATGGCAAGTTCACGTTTTTTTCATGCTAAATAATTTTAACAGTGCATTATACAACAACACTATAATAGGACTGTGAGTTATGAAAGGGGTTGGTGGGTGTGGTGACAGATATTTTGACCATGAAAAAAAATGTTTTTTCTTTGTGTGCCACATTCGTGTACTGGCCTGTGAATGGACTGAATTCAGAAATGAAACACTCCCCTTTTCAACGAGCCTTGCAGTTTGCCAGTGATGAGTACAAAAGTTGAGGAAAGTTTTTATGCCCATTCAATAATCAGAGCTAAGCTGGTGGGATCATATCTCTCAAAAGTGTGGCAAGAGGTATTTAAAAACAAGAGGAAGATTGAAAGCTTGATGCCTCCTAGACATTCACTGAAAGTGAGCTGTTGAATCAAAGCAAATATAACCACCTGCATACAATACATGTATTTAGAGGAAGGATTTATGCAAAGCATCTTGTTGTCCTTGGTGTAGATACCCCCTGAGTCCAAAGCCAGAAATTGGTGAACTTTGGGTCGGCAGCTCAGGAAGCAATGGTTGAGGGTGGAGGACATAGATTTGGGGTCAGAAGAGACTGATTTGACACATTGCTGTGTCACTAACCTTTTTGGTAAGTATGTGCAAGTTACCTGTCCTCTGGGTCTCAGTCTTCTCAATTTTGTTACGAATGATACTTACCTAGAAGCAATGTCGTAAGGTCAGCTGTAAGGCCTGTATAAATGATGCTTGTTGTCATCGCTTTGTGCCTTAGAGCAATCATCACTCTGCTCCAATTTTCCTTTTATACAATGAAGATGAAACTCACCTGCCTTACCAGAATATCCCACAGATGACTAAACAATATCATTATGCAGCTTTTGTAAAAAGAAAAAAAAAATAGAAACACTACATTTTGTCAAATTGTTCAATAAAGATCATTTGTGATTGGATCAAAATTATAAACTAAGCACAAGCTCCAGCCTCCTTTCCTTTCTGAAACTCTAAAAATAATAGATTAAAAAAAAACAACTAATGAAGTCTCAGGAGGTATTATCCAAATAATGAAAAATTGGAAACATTTTATGATTAAATAATTTATGATGTATTTACATTGTGGAAAACTATGTAATTAGTAAACTGTTTCTGAGACTGCTTCAATGATATAGAAAGTGCTTTTTATAAAATGGAAAATGGAAAAAACAGGATAAAAAGCTATGCAATAAAGTCCCTATGAAGTAAATACAAATAAATAATTGGAAAAGCACAGAAAAACAGCCAGATAGAAATATACTAAATCTTAGTTATTTTTAAAAATCTCTAGGTTTTTCTTTTTAATATTCCATTGCATTAAAAAAACCTTTTTCCGCCCCCTCAGGTATATGCTAGGTTTACATTAAAATTCAATGGATAGAGGCAAATAGGTCCCGGGCCAAGGTCTGTCTGATTTATGTTTTAAAAAACTCAAAAACTTCTTATTTAAAGTTAGATGACTGAGATTGTTAAAAAAATACTGACTTTTCCCTCTGGGACAGACATTTGCTTGTTATCCCAAAGATTCATGTCATGTTACCACAAAGTTAATCTAGACAGAAGATAATGTCCCTTCTGACCCAGTGGGGTTTCAGGGACTTTGGAGCCTGGTGATCAGTTTTTAATGACATGGAGGAAATGCCCAGAAAATCACATGTTTTGTGACTGTCAATCAAGCAAGTAAATGAGTAAATGGGAAGAGCCTACTCACTGGAAAAGACTCTGATGCTGGAAGACTGAGGGCAGGAGAGGAAGGGGGCAGTGGAGGATGAAATGGTTGGATGACATCACCAACTCCATGGACATAAGCTTGAGAAACTCTGAAATATAATGAAGGACAGAGAAGTCTGGCATGCTGCAGTCCATGAGGTCAAAAAGAACATGACCTTAACAACTGAACAACAACAACAAAAATTACTCCAACCAAGTACTAGAAATAAATAAAAACTATATTATCTTTTGAAAAAAAATAGAACCTGGCTCATATCATCACAGGCCATCCCACCTGAGACTCTATTTCCTGTTTACTCATTTACTCAATTGATTGACAGTCACAAAACATGTGATTTTCTGGGAATTTCCTCTATGTCTTTAAAAAGTGACCACCAGGCTCCAAAATGCCTGAAACCCCACTGGGTCAGATGGAACATGTCTTCTGACTAGATTAACTTGGTGGAAACATGACATGAACCTTTGGGATAACAGGCAAATGTCTGTCCCAAACAGAAACGTTTTAATATTTTTACCAATCCCAGTCATTTAACTTTATGTGTAAGTAAAATTTTCTGAATGTTTTTGTTTTAACATGAATCCAACAGACCTTGGCTGGGGACCTATTTGTCCATATTCAGCTCCACTGAAGTGTTTTCCTACTTCTCTCAGGCCCACTAATCTGTTTTTAGAGCAGTGCAAGAGAGAACGGGGGGCAACAGAGTGCAGCATAGTAAGCCTGGAGGATAGGGAAGCCTGGCGTGCTGCAGTCCATGGGGTCACACGAGTAGGACATGACTTAACAACTTAACAACAACCACAAACGCGGGGGAGAAGTTATTTTCCAAGATGGATCATTTCTTTCCTGCACAAACTATCCAGAACACATGACTTCTGAAAGGCAACATTTTGACTCAGAAAGCTTTCCTAGGATATCCTTTTGAAATGGGTCCTCAACGTCCTCTTCCCATTTGGAGTTCCTGCTGATGCCTCTTCTGTAGCTGCATCCAGTTATCCAAACCCTGTATCTTCCCCTCTCAGCATACCTAATGGTCAAATCCAGGAGGTGAATCAGATGCTCCTGTTATCCTCAAGATCCTGCTCAGGCACCACCAGGTTGTCTAACCCCCGTCCCATCTTTGAGGGAATTTGCATAGCACTTCTATAACCCAAGGGCCAGCTTGTTCAAGAATGTTCATAATTTTCTCCCAGAATAATTTCTTTACAATGAGCCCCTTCTCAATTCTGATTACGAATTTAGTCCATACTAATATGGTCAGCATTTCAATAGGATGGCTAAAAAGGTGATGAGCATGACAACCTGACCTTGTTATAGCCCAGTTGATAACCCAGATCCAGCAGCTGCATAGAAGAGAAGGAAATTCTGTTTTCTGTAATAATCTTATATTTGGCTTTATCTTTCTTTCCTACATCTATTTTACTTTTACCTTGATTTACATATCCATGTGTTTTTGATATATTTTGTAATTATTTATAAGATATTTCAAATCTTTTTGGGGAGACGGAAGTATATGAACATATATTTATTGACATAAAAGTTTTACCCACATCACTGGACAGAAGCCAGAGCTTTATGGCACCTTTTGTGATCATTGGACTCCATCCAACAAATAAGATTGTTGTACACTTGCAGGAAGAAAATAGATTGTTGTTTCAGAAATGGCTTTGGACGCTGTCTCCTCGATGTGCAATTGGAAGCAATTGTTCCCTTTGAGGGTGAGTTAATAGACACAATATAAAGCTGGGATAAAATAATACATCTATTATTTTTGAACTATTAACCTGTTGATATCCTCAGAATTTCCTTGGTCTCCTCATCTCCCCCACTCCCAGCACTGAGGGTGTTCTATTCTTACTTCTCTTGGCATAACATCATGGCAAAATGGAAAGTTAAAAACAGCTCTCAGCTTTTCAGTTTCAAAATGAACTTTTATAACTCATGGCAGGTGTAAAAGTAGGAGAGGAATGCTATAATGAGCCAGGGTCTAAAATAGTTGCTGTGAATAATGTGAATGATGTGATTATGAATCTTCTCTTACCAGAAGAGAGGAAGACCCTAAAGATTGGAAAGAAAGAGAAGCAAAGTAGGAAAGTCAGCCTGAGGTCATGGTGAGCATCCTTAATATGAAACCATGAACTCTGTGCTAGACAGACCAAGAAGCATGCTGAGGGCATGATCTGTTTTCTGAGATCTGAAGAGCCACAGTGGTATACCAGCAGGGTCCCTCCACATGATCTTTGTATTGGAGCAGGTGTCTAGGCAGGTGATAAAGCCTGAGGCAGCCCTGCTGTTGTTCAGCTGCTAAGTGGTGTCCAACTCTTGGCAACCCCATGGACTGCAGCATGCCAGGTTTCCCTGTCCTTCACTATCTCCTGAATTTTGCTCAAACCCATGTACATGGAATTGGTGATGCCATCCAGCCATCTCATCCTCTGTTGCCTCCTTCTCCTCCTGTCTTCAATCCTTCCCAGCATCAGGGTCTTTACCAATGAGTCAGCGCTTTGCAGGACAAAGTATTGGAGCTTCAGCTTTAGCATCATTCCTTCCAGTGAATACTCAGGGCTGATTTCCTTTAGGATTGACTGGTTTGATCTCTTTGCTGTCCATGGGACTCTCAAGAGTCTTCTCCAGCACCACAGTTCAAAAAGTATTAATTCTTTGGCACTTAGCCTTCTTTCTGGTCCAACTCTCACATCTGTGCATAACTACTGAAAAAACCATAGCTTTGACTATATGGACCTTTGTCGGCAAAATAATGTCTCTGCTTTTTAATATGCTGTCTAGCATCTAAAAACATTCCTCCACTCCCTTGAGATAAGTTCTAAGTAGCCAACAAGGGGTGGTGGACCTGGAGAGGTCTTGCAGCCAAGTTTAGGGAGGCCCAGGTGGATCTTTTCTTCTTGCTATGTACCCATTACTTGGATACGCTTGTTGATTCATCATTATATAACCATGATCACAGGAGAGGAGAGGGAGAGACAAGACAGATCTCTGATGCCAGGAACCTGTAGGCCTCTGTGTCATTCTCTGTTGATCTGTGACTTGTTTCAAGCCTGGGTTTTAAATATGTTTCTTCTCACGATTGCCAAGTCACACATTCCCATGTACTCTTGGTTCCTGATTGGGGGAAAAAAAACTCTTATTTTTTTTCCACTACAAACTTGCTCCCTTCTTAATTTGACAGAATTGTTTTAAACTTTCTCCATCAGTATATACTATCTTAGGGCTTAGATACTAACTAATGTGCTTGCAGTAATTTTAAATATTTCTATTCCATCAACTCAATAAATGATTCAAAAGAGAGTTAGATTTGTCTGTTTTTTTTTAAAGAGTATGTCCATTTCAATAAGATCAAACCACAACTGTCAAACCACAATTCAGCTTAAAAGGATGTTTAGAGTAAAATAGGGCAATTCTTCCTTGTACTTAGGTTTTCCTTCTTTGTTGCCGATATTCCTTTATTATGCAGAATTTTGCAGGAACAATTAGGAGAAAATGTGAACCAGAGCCACTGCTTGTGGTCTCACTGCCTTGTTCATATCCTCCACTTGCTGAGACAGAAAGAGAGATCAGGGGAGGAGTGGGATGGAGAAGACAGAGCGGGTGAAGAGAGACAAAGACGGAAGAGAGAGACAGAGAAGATAAACGGAGAGGGAATAAATATATTGGGTTCTAACATATGGAAACCCAAAGAGGCAGAAACCAGACATTAAAACTTTTATTTTATCTCATATTGACTTGCTGAAATATAAGCAGAGAGATTCGATGCTTTTAATGGGGGCGTGTGAGTGCTATTTTCAGCCAGGATAGATAAGTCTTCCAAGCACTTAGTAGCAGGCTAAACAAATTGTCTTAACTGCCTTGAATGCACTGAGCAAACTTGCCGTTTTTATTCATGGGCCTCTGAGCCATGGCTCCCAATGGATCCATGAAGATTAAATAAATTATGTCTCCAATCATTAGTGAGCCCCACTCTCTTTTTCATGGTAAAGGTGGAGCCTGCATCCTGTGGACAGAATCTCGGCTTTCTAATGGGCAAGAAAAGAGTTTGTCTTTGATTTGTGAGGGGGCTAGGTGAGGATTGAAGACTGTGTCTGGGCTCATTGCAGCCCATTCAGCTGATGGAGGGTGGCCAGAGCATGGGAAAGGGGATGAGGGCCATTCTGTCCACGGGGTCCTCTAGCTGAAAAGGTGACTTCAAGCAGTAAAACTCATTCTCCCTTGGCAGCCAAGGCTCTGATTCAACTGCAAAGGGAGAGGGAAGTGAGGGGAGCTCTTCTGTGTCTCTCATGGGACATGCTTTCCTAAAGATGAGAACAGAAGCTCACTTACTGTCGCCAAGAAAGATGTCCAGCCCGTACAAGAAGCCACAGTGCCTTCGTTCCCAGTGATCTGCAGCTTCATTATCACTCCACACCAAGGCCCTCCAGGTATCTGCCTCCTCCCTTCCATCTGGTGATGACCTCAAGCCCAGACCCACCGTGGAGGTCAGCAGGGAAATGGGAACTCTATCCTGAAAACTGCCACCTTCCTCTGCTTTCTCCTCGTACCCCTGTCCCCCTCCCCAAGGTTTGTTCTCCTGTTAGATGTCAAGTTGATGATTCGAAATCCCAGACGTGTCATGCTCAGTTAGTGAATAACAGACTGTCAAATATAGCAATAAATCTTCTTGCTCGGTGACTGCTGCGCAGGGCCTCCATGCCAAAGCACTCACTAATTCTGTGTGATGAGTGAGGCTGGCAGCAGCCGTGTGTTCCCCAGGGACCTATACCAAGGTGCAAACATATTGAGGTGGGATGATTGCTGGAGCAGGCCTGCTTTTCCAGCCCCTCGGTTCATGAGGGGAATCCAAGGCAGCCTGCCCCGTGAGCATTGCTAATTATGTTGGCTTCCTGCCTTCTTGGAACCTCTCTCCTTCCTGAGGTTCTGACAACTTTTTCAGAGGATAGCATGATCCTGGCAAACTGATGGTTTGAATTATTATGTGAAGGTCTCTTTTAATGCTGGGATTCCTCCATTTTTCTTAATGAGGTGGTAAGAGATGGGTGCGTGTGTGCAAAGTCACTTCAGTCACGTCAGACTCTTTGTGATCCCACAGACTGTAGCCCACCAGGCTCCTCTGTCCATGGGATTCTCCAGGCAAGAATATTGGAGTGCGTTGCCATTTCCTCCTCCAGGAGATCTTCTTGACCCAGGGATCGAACTGGTGTCTCTTACGTTTCCTGCATTGGTGGGTGGATTCTTTACCCCTAGTGCCACCTTCGAAACCCCAAGAGGTGGGGCTTTTCTGTAATCCTCCTCCCCAAATTTGCATCATCCAGAACGCTGGGGATCTCTCCTTTCCCCTTTAGGTTTGCTCCTTTAGCTACTCTTCTGGAGAGAAAGCATTGAGTTGGCTTTCATGAGGACCAGGAAATGGAATAGAACGAGTTCATGGGATCCAGCCAAAAACATCATAGCTGTTCCAGACAGTTGTATTTTTCCTTATTCTAGATGTGGTTGGGAGACAGAAGTCACTATTTCCACTAAATGAACATGACCCAAAGTGGTGACAGGATGGGAACTTTGTGCATATTTGAGCTGTAAAAAATATTTAGGGCTCTTATCTGAATGTCCCTAAGGGTATGATCACAATAAACTGTGGAAAATTCTGAAAGAGATGTGAATACCAGACCACCTGGCCTGCCTCTTGAGAAACCTATATGCAGGTCAGGAAGCAACAGTTAGAACAGGACATGGAACAACAGACTGGTTCCAAATAGGAAAAGGAGTACGTCAAGGCTGTATATTGACGTACTCCTTTTCACCCTACTTAGTTAACTTATATGCAGAGTACATCATGAGAAACGCTGGGCTGGAAGAAGCACAAGCTGGAATCAAGATTGCCAGGAGAAATATCAATAACCTCAGATATGCAGATGACACCACCCTTATGGCAGAAAGTGAAGAGGAACTAAAGAGCCTCTTGATGAAAGTGAAAGAGGAGGAGTGAAAAAGTTGGCCTAAAGCTCAACATTCAGAAAACGAAGATCATGGCATCTGGTCCCATCACTTCATGGGAAATAGATGGGGAAACAGTGGAAACAGTGTCATACTTTATTTTGGGGGGCTCCTAAATCACTGCAGATGGTGATTGCAGCCATGAAATTAAGACTGTTACTCCTTGGAAGGAAAGTTATGACCAACCTAGATAGCATATTAAAAAGCAGAGACATTACTTTGCCAACAAAGATCTGTCTAGTCAAAGCTATGGTTTTTCCAGTGGTCATGCATGGATGTGAGAGTTGGACTATGAAGAAAGCTGAATGCCAAAGAATTGATACTTTTAAACTGTGGTGTTGGAGAAGATTCTTGGGAGTCCTTGGACTGCAAGGAGATCCAACCAGTCCATCCTAAAGGAGGTCAGTCCTGGGTGTTCTGATGCTGAAGCTGAAAATCCAATAGTTTGGCCACCTCATGTGAAGAGTTGATTCTGATGCTGGGAGGGATTGGGGGCAGGAGGAGAAGGGGATGACAGAGGATGAGATGGCTGGATGGCATCACCAACTCGATGGACATGAGTTTGGGTAAACTCTGGGAGCTGGTGATGGACAGGGAGGCCTAGTGTGCTGTGATTCATGGGGTTGCAAAGAGTTAGACACAACTGAGTGACTGAACTGAACTAAAGGGTATGATATCTTTCACTCAATGATTAAGAGCAGAGTCTAAACAGACTACTGTTGTTTGTGTCCTTCCTCTTGCTGTATACTTAACTACTACATGCCTCAATTTCCATAGCATAATATTATCACTCATTACATACAGCCAATAGTGAACCAAATAATGTAATGCTTATAAAGTGCATAACACCCTGTCTGGGATGTAGTCAGTGTTCAAAACATGATAGGAGTTATTAGTACAATAACACTGATGACCAGGGTTTAAGTATTTAAGGTTTATTTCGCTCCTGGTTTATTATTTTATTTTTGACAAACACTACTATTCTGTTGTGTGTGCTATGTTTATAAAAATCAATATTTTTATCAGAATTGTGAGATATAGAACTGGATTTAGTTCCATGTGCTCACTTTTGGAGAAAGTCAATGACCTTATCCCATATAGGCATTGTTTAGCTGGAGGCAAGTGTGAAGAAATCCCTTTATATCTTTCTACTCTGTTTGTCATTTTGTTTTTTCTCCAACTCCTAGAATAAGAGAATTATATCATTGGAAAAGGGTCAAGGTAAAAATGTTTAGGAATAGCACTGATATGTATCTTATCCAGTAAGGTAAAAGTTTTGGTGTAGACAGGGAAATTAAATTAACACCAAAGTACAGGCTTTTTAAATCACTGATTTCATAATTTACTTGAGTCCCACAGAAGCTACTGCAGATGAACCAAAATATATTGTAATCTTTTCAATTTGACTTTGTGGCAAATCCTGGTGATTCACTTGGTAATCAGGGTCAAAATTTGTCTTTTCAGGTAAAAAACCTTCAGTTTTCACACAGGAACTCTTAGATTGCCAAATTATTCCCATTTCCAGCCCAGGTATTAAGTATGTAGCTTCTAAAACCAGGGACTATTTGCTCCATGCAAAATGTTACTGCTCCATAAACTCCTTCATACTTAACAATCCAGAATATATCTTCTGTAGATTCCATGATGAGCTGATTACTGAAAGGAAGTGGTTAAATGCAAAATCCCAAATATGTCACCTTCTCTGTGTTTTTCTTGAAAGCCGAGATTCTCTCCTAGCTTTGGATTTTCTATTATGACAGTCTATAGAAATGCAATTATTTCAAAAAGACACATTAGCACAGGCCACACTATCTCTATCTACCAATTGGAACTCAATGCTGGTGCTTGTATGGGGGTGGCTAGTGATCACAGAATTAAATAATTCTTATACCAAAAGAGTTATCAGTGTGACTTCCTTTAGTAAGTAAGTAAGTAAGTGTTAGTCGCTCAGTCATGCCCGACTCGTTGCAACCCCATGTACTGCAGCCCACTAGGCTCCTCTGTCCATGAGATTTTCCAGGCAAGGATACTGGAGTGGGTTGCTATTTCCTTCTCCAGGGGATCTTCCCAACCCAGGGATCAAACCCGGGTCTCCTGCACTGCAGGCAGATTCTTTACTGACTGAGCTACAAGGCCCAAAAAGCAATAAGCAAGGGTTCTGACTTTTTACTTACAGCTGTATGACCCTGGAAAGTCACTTAACTTTTCTGAATCTCAACTTTTTTCTTTGTGAAATGAGGTGATAAAATGTGTCAATAAACCAAGCTAGTGTGAGTAACTTCTGGGCACAGAGTATAATTAAGAAAATAATAACTATTATGAAGCTTATTATTCATGAGTAAGAAACTTCAGAGACATAGAAAAAGTTATGTCAAGACAATGACCTAGTAATAAGTGAAGTAATTTATTGATTCAGTTATTCAGTGCTTAAGTAAGCATGTGTAGATTGCTTATTTAATGCATTTACAAGGTTTATGTTAAATAAGGACCCTAGTTTAAACGTGTTTGATCAGGGTGAAAAGGCATTAAAAAATTAGCACATGCTTCTTCCAACATTAGTTTTTTGTTTGTTTGTTTTTGTTTTGTTTTGTTTTGTTTTGGGTCACACCACATAGCATTGGGATCTTAGTCTCCTGACCAGGGATCAAACTTGTGTCCCCTTCATCGAAAACGTGAAGTCTTAACCACAAGACTGCCAGGGAAGTCCCAGGATTGTCAGATCTTTAAAAGTTTCATTATTGAAGAGAAAGACTTCTCTTTACCTGATGTTTAAATTATTCCTTGTGTTGATCTTTTGGTACTCACAATAAGATGAGTTCCTTGCTTGTCTCAAAACCAAGACCTTTTCTTTCTTTCTCTCTTTGTTTTTCTGTGTGTGAGGGTGAAATATGTCTTTCTCCATGCTACATTCTTCCTATTTTAGTACTTCAGGTGTACCATTGCCTTATTGTAGTTCAGAGCCATTAGAGAGGTTTCATGGGTGGAGGATAGGAATGAAAAGGAGAAGAGCTGACACTGGATCAGACTGACAGTCAAAGGCAAGAGAAGAGTCTATTTCAAAGCCATTTAGTGTCAAGATAACGAGAACTCTGAGGCCAATGATGAGTCCTTAATATACCATGAAAATTTTGCAGTGAATTATTGTTATATATTATATGCAAAAAGGGAACTTTTTTACAAATCAAAAGAAAATTATACTTAGGAATTTCTACACACTATAGATTTTATCCTGAATTGTGTGTCTTTTAGAAAGCATTAATTGGTCACTAATACATCTTTATACACAGATGCTCAAATAAAAATTTCTATTGCCTGGAACAAACTGCCCAACTCTATGTTTGATGATTAATTGCTAACTTAATGAATAATTTAGCTGTTTGAGTCCATAAGGACATAATCAAGGTACAATGCCTGCTCGGTAGAAGTGTCCCCCAATTGTATCTTAGTCTCATCAGCCCTGTTACTCTTATAATTAATACCAATAGAGAGACATCATCAGAAATCTCCAACAACTCTTTAGAACTGAGGTTGAGGAGCAAATGCTGACCATTGGGAGTCACTAAACCACCTTGACTGTTGCCTTCATCCTGAGCTACCACCTGGTCTAGCTAGCCTTCCTTCTCTATCATGACTAAGAAACTCTTTGCTTCATTGTGGTAGCACCAGAAGATACATCTAATGCTCAGTCTATATATGTTTTAAAAATCAATTAAGAGACCTATTTTTAGTGACATCATCTTTTCTTGGCACTGGCTTGATTTTTCCTCTTTTCAAGCCACAGCATCTATGAAGTCTTACAGTACTCTCCCAGTCTGCATTTGAGGCTGGAGCTTCAGTAGTCTCCTCAGCTGGTGCTTATGATTCTTTACAATCCTCCTTTTCATTCTACATCTTAAAGAGTTGTCATCCTTCCCTAACCCTGGAATCTAGAACAAGCCAAAAATTCAAGAGACGATGGAGGAAACTCAGACCCTGGTCATCATCTCAACACTTTTATTTAATTAAAAAAGCAACAGCCAGTCAAGTGGTATCAATGTCCCCATTCTTCTTGCAGGTGAAATTCCTTGGCTTTTTTTTTTCCCTTCCCTACCCCACCTCGGCACTCAGCCACTTCACAATGAGGGATACCAAGCTGTCCCAACACTGGCGTGGCTGATTCCCACCCATTAGTGATATGGGTTTGTAAGGGTCAATCGGAATTGTTTTTTTTTTAAAGGATCAGTTTTCAATAACTAGATAGATTTTTCAGATTTAGATGTAATTCAGTTCAGTTCAGTCACTCAGTCGTGTCCGACTCTTTGCGACCCCATGAACTGCAGCACACTAGGCCTCCCTGTCCATCACCAACTCCTGAAGTCCATCCACACCCATGTTCATTGAGTTGGTGATGCCATCCAACCATGTAATTCAAGTTTTAGCAAATTTGTAGAGAAACCTGTCTGTTTGTAATCCCATGTAAAGTTTTCATGGGCAGTTTTATAACATTAAATACTTGGGGAGCTTAAAGTTCACACAAAAAATGTAGATTTCTGTGATTTAAATTTTTGAAATATGTTGAAATTAGAATAATTTTATCTTCTGCATGCTTATTTCTTGAGAATGTGGAAATAAGGCATGGAAATCTCTATATGTTCAATGACTTTCTCTTGGAAATTTAACTTAGAACCCTGTAACAACCTACATGCATATGTACTTAATCACTCAGTTATGTCCAACTCTTTGTGACTCCATGGCCTATATATGTAGCCTGCCAGGCTCCTCTGTCCATGGACTTCTCCAGGCAAGAATACTGGAGTGGGTCACCATTCCCTATTCCAGGGGATCTTCCCGACCAGGAATCAAACTTGTCTCCTGCATTGGAAGGTGGATACTTTACCACTGAGCCACCAGAGAAGTTCTGTAACAACACAGATCACTCAGTTTCTCAATTCTGGTTCCATTTCAGCCTTGATGACTTATCCAAATTTAGACAATTTCTGTTTTATTTAAACTCTTGTTTATTCACCATTGTGGCTTCTTCTTGCCTTTGGAAAAACTCAGAAGTAAAAGAAGATGTACTCTTGAGAAGTAGCAATTTAAATGAAAAAAGCGAAAACAATTATCTTTCCAAATTCTGATTGCAATCAGTGTTTATAATCTTCTGTCCCTCAATGCCTATTACTAAATCTAAATATTGCAAAACCTGGCTTGCTTAGGTTTAATGTTCTCTTAGTTCCTTTGATCTCATAAAACAACTGGAATAAGAGATTCATTCAATTATTCATTGTGAACGTAAATAACTTGAGGGGAGAAAACCTTTCATTAAGAGAAAACCCATCAAATAAATACTTATTGTTTAATGTCATTAAAAAATATGACCTAGGTTTTAGCATGGCAGGTGACTGTAATATATTTTCTACTTCTGACCTCATCTTCCATCATGCCCTCACAATACTTAAGTCCATCACACTAGTCTTCTTTCTGTCCCTTAAACATGTGACACTTATTGCTACCTCAGGGTCTTTGCATCTACTCTTGCTTCTGTTTGGAATACTTTTCCCTAAGATTGTCAAATGAGTCCCTTTTCCTCATCGTTCTCATTAGATTTATACCCTTGATTCCCAGCATTTCCTGTTTTGAGGTGACTTTATATGCATGCTCATTCATAAGCTGTATTGACTGTTTCCTGCCTTTAGACTGTTATCTGGAGACAGAGCCTTGGTCTGTCTATCCCCTACTACTCTCCCCATACTACTCTATCCCAAGTGCTTGGAAAAAAAAAAAAAAAAAAACCATCTGGCAAGAAATAGGTATGTGATTGTTACCTGTTAACACATGAATAAAGGAATCAATAAATATGACCTTGGGCTGGTTGCTTCAGCTTCCTTGTTTTCCTCACTAGTAGAAAAGGATAAATAGCACCTATACATGATGATGGGCTTCCCAGGTAGCTCAGCTGGTAATCTGCCTGCAATGCAGGAAACCCTGATTCTAGTCCTGGGTAAGGAAGTTCCCCCAGAGAAGGGATAAGCTACCCAGTCCAGTATTCTTGGGCCTCCCTGGTGGCTCAGACAGTAAAAAAAACTACCTACAATGTGGGAGACCTGGGTTCAGTCCCTGAGTCAGGAAGATCCCCTTGAAGAGGGCATGGCAACCCACTCCAGATTCTTGCCTGGAGAATCCTCATGGACAGAAGAGCCTGGCAGGCTACTGTCCATGGAGTCGCAAAGAGTTGGATACAACTTAGAGGCTAAGCACAGTACATCACAGCATATGATGATATTGTAAAAATTAAATAAGCAAATGAGTCTGAAATCTGAAAATGACTATGAAATCTGAACTCTAGTACAGTGCCTAGAATGCAGCAGCTGCTTGATAAATGTTAGTTCCCTTCCCACTTCCTTTCTCAATTTCTCAGTTGGGCCCCATCAGTTCAGTTCAGTTCAGTCACTCAGTTGTGTCCGACTCTTTGCTACCTCATGAATTGCAGCCTGCCAGGCCTCCCTGTCCATCACCAACTCCCGGAGATCACTCAAACTCACGTCCATTAAGTCCATGATGCCATCCAGCCATCTCATCCTCCGTCATCCCCTTTTCCTCCTGCCCCCAATCCCTCCCAGCATCAGAGTCTTTTCCAATGAGTCAACTCTTCACATGAAGGTGGCCAAAGTATTGGAGTTTCAGCTTTAGCATCATTCCTTCCTTCCAAAGAAACCCAGGACTAATCTCCTTTAGAATGGACTGGGTGGATCTCCTTGCAGTCCAAGGGACTCTCAAGAGTCTTCTCCAACACCACAGTTCAAAAGCACCAATTCTTTGGCTCTCAGCTTTCTTCACAGTCCAACTCTCACATCCATACATGACTACTGGAAAAACCATAGCCTTGACTAGACGGACCTTTGTTGGCAAAGTAATGTCTCTGCTTTTGAATATGCTATCTAGGTTGGTCATAACTTTCCTTCCAAGGAGTAAGCGTCTTTTAATTTCATGGCTGCAATCACCATCTGCACTGATTTTGGAACCCCAAAAAATAAATTCTGACACTGTTTCCACTGTTTCCCCATCTATTTCCCATGAAGTGATGGGACCAGATGCCATGATCTTCATTTTCTGAATGTTGAGCTTTAAGCCAACTTTTTCACTCTCCACTTTCACTTTCATCAAGAGGCTTTTTAGTTCCTCTTTACTTTCTGCCATAAGGGTGGTGTCATCTGCATAAATGAGGTTATTGATATTTCTCCCAGCAATGTTGATTCCAGCTTGTGCTTCTTCCAGCCCAGCGTTTCTCATGATGTACTCTGCATAGAAGTTAAATAAGCAGGGTGATAATATACAGCCTTGACGTACTCCTTTTCCTATTTGGAACCAGTCTGTTGTTCTATGTCCAGTTCTAACTGTTGCTTCCTGACCTGCATATAGGTTTCTCAAGAGGCACCATAGCTTTGCATCAAATAGAAGTGTTATTCCTTCCCTCCAACACAAAGTTACTCTTGTAGTAAATATAAACCTCATTCCACAAGTTTAGATATGCAGGGATATAGGATATTTTTGATATGTACTCCTTGGAAGGAATGTTTTGACCAACCTAGACAGCATATTGAAAAACAGAGATATTACTCTGCCAACAAAGGTCCATCTAGTCAAGGCTATGGTTTTTCCAGTGGTCATGTATGGATGTGAGAGTTGGACTGTAAAGAAAGCTGAGTGCCGAAGAATTGATGCTTTTGAACTGTGGTGTTGGAGAAGACTCTTGAGAGTCCCTTGGACTGCAAGGAGGTCCAACCAGTCCATCCTAAAGGAGATCAGTTCTGGGTATTCATTGGAAGGACTGATGTTGAGGCTGAAACTCCAATACTTTGGCCACCTGATGCGAAGGGCTGACTCATTGGAAAAGACCATGATGCTGGGAAAGATTGAGGGCAGGAGGAGAAGGGGGTGGGAGAAGATGAGATGGTTGGATGGCATCACCAACCATCAATGGACTCAATGAACATGGGTTTGGGTGGACTCCGGGAGTTGGTGATGGATAGGGAGGCCTGGCATGCTGTGGTTCATGGGGTCGCAAAGAATCAGACATGACTGAGCAACTGAACTGAACTGAACTAAATTTAAATTCAATTTAAAAATTCAGCTCATTTTTTTTTCTGAGCCTATATTTCTGCTGCTTGCTTAGATTTATATCAAACAATACAGGGTTTTATTTCATTCATTTATTTATTGATGATCTGCTAAACAGTCCATCTTTTTCCTGTTTATTTGTAGTTTCGTTATATTCACAGGTCTCTGAGCTCTTGTTTCAGTTCTGTTGATCTATTAGTCTGTTCTTGAGCCAAAACCATGTATCTTAGCACAGTCATCCCGTGTGTGCTTCTCAACCCACACTGAATCCTCATATCTGTGATTTACGCTGTCAATGTGTATCCTCACACCAAAATCAAATAAAAGTATAGAATGTTAAATTTTTTTAATGCCAGATTATTGTAATCCATTTTGCCAGGCCCAGCTTGAAGGGACCAGTGAGGAAAATTCTTCATTGCCTTGAAGGTCAAGGCAAGAAGAAAATGGAGGAAATTCTAACCCTAGGACCAGGATAGCCTCTAGAGTTAAGCTCAGAGAAGCCCTTCACAAAGCCCCTAGGGAAAAGGTAGAGAATTTTCCACAACTGACTTCTGTAGATCGGAGAATGGGGTCATTGTGTGTAAGCTAAGGAATGTGGCCATGTTATAGACTGCCCAAGATTCTGACTTAAATCAAGCACTCAAAGTCTTTTGCCCTTTTCCAGCATGCATGAGCCTCCACCTCTTTCTAGAAGAAGGACTTTCTTGGGCTTACTTGAATCAGAGAGTGGCCATGGTTTGTGCCCTGGAAAGTATTCTTACAAATGGAATCCTGGTGCCAAGAGTACACGGGTGGGCATTTGTCTTCTATTTCTCTCCCACTAGATCAGCCTAGGATGCGAATTATAATAGATGGAAGACCAAATACATTGGTTTACAGTCAATTCAGATCCAATCTGTTAGTATAAATAATGGCAAAACGTGATGGGAAAGCCATCTGTCACTTTAAGGCAAACATACAGTTACTTTTAAGAAAAGAGACTCAGGAAGAATAAATTCATCCCAAGGCTCTAAAGCCTGAAAAGCATTTGAGCCAGTTCAGCTGAGTTTTTTGCACCCAGAGAATAAATCACATTGTCGTGATTCCAAGTCTTTGTTTTGTTTGGTTTTTCTATTAGGGGATCATTCTGTGTAGAGCATGTACCCTTGTGATTCTTCTGGTTTCACCAGGATATTTGAGCAAGTATCGTTTTTAGTGAGGCAGCATATGGTCAGGTACTTTGTTTGCTATTGTGTGCCTATGCATATGACTGTTTACTGTGCGTAACACACGCACACACACACACACACACGTCTTTTCGGTTCTGAATCCAAACCTTCTCTGTAAATTAAGAGGGTCTAGAGAGTTGGAAACATAACAGCAGCAAAAGGCTGGAGCTTGCAGCAACTGTTCCAAGCTGCATATGACATAAAACTGGATTAGAATGTCATTCCCTAACTGACAGATCATTTAGCGTCTTGGAAGAGACTGTTTTCACACTGCGGAAGCTCTCACAGGGGAATTCCGTGTGGGCTCCTTATTGTCAGAGCTATTTTTCACCCAATTTGTTTCCAAATGATGTCTAACCTGAGGTCTTCCCACTGAGAGAGGTTTAAGCCATGATTAATGAGGAGTGTTTGGCCAGGCCCACCTGGGAAATGGCCCATCTGCAAACTCAGGTAAGAAGGGGAGGCCTACCAGGCATCAGCCTGTGAATGGCAGGCAGTTTCCAGGGCTCGGGGCTGCCTCGCAGCAGCAGCAAGGTGTTGGGTCTTAGCCACAGAATGTTTCAGGAGGTGCTGGAGAGAAGTGTCATTCTTGGTATTTTTTCCTGGGATATTCAGGGTGGGGGCACTCTCAGTCGTGGTATTAAGAAAAGCATTTCCTGTTCCTCAAGTCCCTTTATTCTCCTCCGAGCTTTCACACACATGCATGGTCATCAGATCAGCATGTACACAGAGATAGGGCTTTGTCTCAAACAACAGGATTATCAAGCAAGCAGGAGTCAGATTTGTAGCACCCTGGCCTGTCTGGACTTGGTCCATGAACCTATATAATCATTTACAATTTCACCTTCCCAAAATACACTGCTTTTGGTTATCTTCAAATGTACCTGGTATTTATTTTCCAATGAATCTTTTTCTTTGTGAAATAATTACTGAAATGTATTTATTTTTTGCCAGCTCAGTGGGTAGTATCCGTTCTCTAATAACTGGAATAATTTAGAGTCTTTGGAAAGGAAATTCCTTTCAGTAAAGGAGTAGGATAATAAAAACATGCAGAATCTAAAGCCACAGTGGTTCTGAGGCAAAATTATATAACTGGATAAGGAATTGAAAATTAAAAAAAACAAAAAACAAAAAACAGCGAGCTGATCAAATGAATAAGCGGGTGGAACATAGTCCTTCTTCATAACTAAGCTTCTCATTGAATATACACATTCTAGGCTCTCCCTAGACTGCCATTAAATATGACATCCCACAATTCTGTCTGTTAGGACTAAAACCTAACAGATCCAACTGTCTCCAAATTAAACAGATTGTTTGCTAGGAACTTTTATGACCCATAAAGAGTGAGAGTTTATCCTGGCAAAACATTCCTTCTTATAAACAACCCACATCCACCAACTCTCCCCGTTACATCCATCTCTTTCTCGCTTGGCATTTGGCTTCATCTCAAGCTTCTTTGATGGCATTTTGTACCCAACTGTTGTACAAAAGATGCTTTCCATTGAGTTGGTTCTACATTCAAACACCAAAACAATCCTCCACTTTCTTTAACTACTTCTCTTGCCAGCAACATGTTTACCATGATTTAGATGTCTATTATATGCATGAATGACTTGTCTACTTAATTTCATCACAAAAATGAACCCTCATAAGTGGCACAGATGCTGGTATGATGGTAATCAAATTAGTTTTTGGACAGGTTTATGGCCACTTGCTGTCAGTTAAGCTCTCTTTGGCTATCTTCACTCCTAATACAGTTTTGATGGTGATTAATGGCTCCATTAATACACAGTTTGTGTTATGATAGACCTAACATTATGGTCTCATTTGCTGACCACAGATGACAATACATTTGCTAAGATTCAGGTCCACAACATACTAGTAATATATCGAGAATCTGAGTCTTACTTCCCTGGGCTTAGTGTATACACTAAGTGCATATGTATTTAGACCTGATCACTCTAGATATCACCCTATTTGTGCCAAAACTCTTTCTTTTTAAGTTAATACTCTATGATCTTTCTCTTTCCTTTTCTTTTTTACAAGGTTGTTGTCCTCCTAAGTTATTCTAACTCCATGTTCCATCCGTATTCTTTTCACTCCTACTGTTACTTGCTTCAACTTCTAAATTCTTAAAATTTTGTGGTATATAAACTTTTAAATATTTTTACTTAATTTTTAACAGCTCTAATAGTTTTCCAAAAATCTCTAATTGTATCTTTTTAGAATCATTGTCTTTAACTTTTTTCTTCCAGACAGCACGCATCATTCTATTCACAGCTTTTCCATCCTATTTCTTCTGTTTTTTGATGAGTACATTTTAAACTGACATCTCTTGTGAGCAGCACAAGTTTATTTGCATTGTTCAACTGTGCTGCTAAAAGGATGGGAACAAAATGTGAGCCCTGTAGGCTAAACTACAGCAAACACATTTGGATTGTTTACACAGCTTTTTTATGTTTAAACAAACATGGTTTTTTGTAATGAAATTGAGTTTCCTCCTGCCCATATTTGATTTTTATGTTCATCTGTGCACTTGCCTAAACTCCACCCACTTGCTGCTATGCAAATACAGATTATGCAAATTTTTGTTTTGAAATCGGTGAGCTGAGCAGATGCCCATTTCAGCACAAATAGTCTTCAGAAAAAAACGAATTGAACAGACAAGTATCATTGTAAAAATATCTAAATGGACCTAAAGATTGTTGTTTCTTTTCACACAGACAAAAAATGTTTAAGGGTGTTTTACTTTTATGAGGAAAATCTAAGGTCATTTGATAGTAAGGCTAAATGCTAAAATTCAATTCCTCACTTACTAGCAAGACTCCAGACAAGACCCCATCTACTGTGATGGATCTTTGAACCTATTAATTTATTGTAATCCCCCTTCACTTAAGTAAATATGATCCCAGCTGTCTAGTAAATTGCCTTTATCACTGGCATCTCTGCTGGCTGTTTTTTTGTTTTTAGATTTTATTGTTGTTGTTACCACATAAAATTTACCAATATAAAAGTGGTTTTAATGTATTTATAGATCTATTTATTTTTTAAATTTCTAAACTTCTTTCTTAAAGTCCAATTGACATACAAAAACCTGTATGTGTTTTATGTATCCAATTTGATGAATTGGAGGTATCAAGACCATCCCCAAGAAAAAGAAATGCAAAAAAGAAAAATGGCTCTCTGAGGAGGCCTTACAAATAGCTGTGAAAAGAAGAGAAGTGAACAGCAAAGGAGAAAAGGAAAGATATACCCATTCCAATGCAGAGTTTCAAAGAATAGCAAGGAGAGATAAGAAAGCCTTCCTTAGCGATCAGTGCAAAGAAATAGAGGAAAACAACAGAATGGGAAAGACTAGAGATCTCTTCAAGAAAATCAGAGATACCAAGGGAATATTTCATGCAAAGATGGGCTCGATAAAGGACATAAATGGGATGGACCTAACAGAAGCAGAAGATATTAAGAAGAGGTGGCAAGAATACACAGAAGAACTGTACAAAAAAGATCTTCATGACCCAGATAATCACGATGGTGTGATCACTCACCTAGAGCCAGATATCCTGGAATGTGAAGTCAAGTGGACCTTAGAAAGCATCACTACAAACAAAGCTAGTGGAGGTGATGGAATTCCAGTTGAGATATTTCAAATCCTGAAAGATGATGCTGTGAAAGTGTTGCACTCAATATGCCAGCAAATTTGGAAAACTCAGCAGTGGCCACAGGACTGGAAAAGGTCCGTTTTCATTCCAATCCCAAAGAAAGACAATGCCAAAGAATGCTCAAACTACCGCACAATTGTACTCATCTCGCACGCTAGTAAAATAATGCTCAAAATTCTCCAACCCAGGCTTCAGCGATACGTGAACTGTGAACTTCCATATGTTCAAGCTGATTTTAGAAAAGGTAGAGGAACCAGAGATCAAATTGCCAACATCCTCTGGATCATGGAAAAAGCAAGAGAGTTCCAGAAAAACATCTATTTCTGCTTTATTGACTATGCCAAAGCCTTTGACTGTGTGGATCACAATAAACTGTGGAAAATTCTGAAAGAGATGGGAATACCAGACCACCTGACCTGCATCTTGAGAAACCTGTATCCAGGTGAGGAAGCAACAGTTAGAACTGGACATGGAACAACAGACTGGTTTCAAACAGGAAAAGGAGTTCGTCAAGGCTGTATATTGTTACCCTGCTTATTTAACTTATATGCAGAGTACATCATGAGAAACGCTGGACTGGAAGAAGCACAAGCTGGAATCAACATTCCTGGGAGAAATATCAATCACCTCAGATATGCAGATGACACCACCCTTATGGCAGAAAGTGAAGAGGAACTAAAAAGCCTCTTGATGAAGGTGAAAGAGGAGAGTGAAAAAGTTGGCTTAAAGCTCAACATTCAGAAAACGAAGATCATGGCATCTGGTCCCATCACTTCATGGCAAATAGATGGGGTAACAGTGGAAACAGTGTCAGACTTTATTTTTCTGGGCTCCAAAATCACTGCAGATGGTGACTGCAGCCATGAAATTAAAAGACGCTTACTCCTTGGAAGGAAAGTTATGACCAACCTAGACAGCATATTCAAAAGCAGAGACATTACTTTTTTGCTTTTACATTACAAAGATCTGTCTAGTCAAGGCTATGGTTTTTCCTGTGGTCATGTATGGGTGTGAGAGTTGGAATATAAAGAAAGCTGAGTGCCGAAGAATTGATGCTTTTGAACTGTGGTGTTGGAGAAGACTCTTGAGAGTCCTTTGGACTGCAAGGAGATCCAACCAGTCCATCCTAAAAGAGATCAGTCCTGGGTGTTCATTGGAAGGACTGATGTTGAAGCTGAAACTCCAATACTTTGGCCACCTGATGTGAAGAGCTGACTAATTGGAAAAGACCATGATGCTGGGAAAGAGTGAGGGCAGGAGGAGAAGGGGACTACAGAGGATGAGATGGTTGGATGGCATCATCGAATCGGTGGACATGGGTTTGGGTGAACTCTGGGAGATGGTAATGGACAGGGAGGCCTGGTGTGCTGCGGTTTATGGGGTCACAAAGAGTCAGACACGACTGAGTGACTGAACTGAACTGATACTTCTATGACTGTGTAAATCACAACAAACCGTGGAAAATTCTTCAAGAGGTGGGAATACCAGACCACCTTACCTACCTCATGAGAAATCTGTATGCAGGCCAAGAAGCAACCGTTAGAACCAGACATGGAACAACGGACTGGTTCCAAATTGGGAAAGGAGCAAGTCAAGGCTGTATGTTGTCACCCTGCTTATTTAACTTATATGCAGAGTACATCATGAGAAACCCTAGGCTGGAAGAATCACAAGCTGGAGTCAAGATTGCCGGGAGAAATATCAATAACCTCAGATATGCAGATGACACCACCCTTATGGCAGAAAGCAAAGAGGAACTAAAGAGCCTCTTGATGAAAGTGAAAGTGGAGGAGTGAAAAAGTTGGCTTAGAACTCAACATTCAGAAAACTAAGATCATGGCATCTGGTCCCATCACTTCATGGCAAATAGATGGGAAAACAATGGAAACAGTGAATGACTTTTTTCTTGGCCTATAAAATCACTGCAGATGGTGACTGCAGCCATGAAATTAAAAGGTGCTTGCTCCTTGGAAGAAAAGCTACGACCAACCTAGAGAGCATATTAAAAAACAGAGACATTACTTTGCCAACAAAGGTCTATCTAGTCAAAGCTATGATTTTTCCAGTAGTCATGTATGGATGTGAGAGTTGGACCACAAAGAAAGCTGAGTGCCAAAGAATTGATGCTTTTGAACTTTGGTGTTGAAGAAGACTCTTGAGAGTCCCTTGGACTGCAAGATCAAACCAGTCAATCCTAAAGAAAACCAGTCCTGAATATTCATTGGAAGGACTGATGCTGAAGCTGAAACTCCAATACTTTGGCCACCTGATGTGAAGAACTGACTCATTGAGAAAGACCCTGATGCTGGGAAAGATTGTAGGCAGGATTAGAAGGGGACGACAGAGAATGAGATGGTTGGATGGCCTCATCGACTCAATGAATATGAATTTGAGCAATCCCTGAGAGTTGGTGATGGAAAAGGAAGTCTGGAAGTCCGTGGGGTCGTAAAGGGTCGGGCACTACTGAACGACTGAACTGAAATACATCTATAAAACTATAATTACAATTTATGCCATATCTTGTCCGCCACCTCCAAGACCTTCCTTCTGCCCTCTTACGTATTATTATCTTTTTGTGTTATTTAATATTATTATTTAAGTGATAAGAAAGCTTACCATTAGTTGGTGAGTTTCACAGCCGGATGGCAATGCAGGGTAATGGACCAGAGAAGCGCTTGTCTTACAGGTTCACTGTCCTACTAAGAAGCAGGTAACAACGTAAGGGCAGGGATTGTAGCTTATGTGTCTTATTTACCCTGCAGATCCCTTTATAATGTCCTAACAGAGTCTGTTGATCGGACCTAGAATTTCTGGTTCTCCAAAATTCTAATAAGCCTGTTAAAAGAACTGGACAGCAGTTTTGCTAAATGATGGAGTGGACTGAAATTGATCATGCATTTTCAATTCTTTTTCTTTTAAACTGCACAGAAGGGAGAAGTAAATGAAGCTTAGTGAGAACAAGTTGAAAAGTGAAGTGAAATTTTTCTTTCCAATTTAAAATTCTGTTTAAGGTGCAATAGTTACAAAATAAGAACTCTTATAACCTTGCTTGAAACACGTACTGAAAGTGTTAGTAGGCTGTGAATCAGAGGGTTATGAAGATAATGCAGCCTTTCTTTCTGAATAGAGAGAAATGTCAAAACTGATAATGTATATGTGTTAACTGATCATATTTCATCAAAAGGTACAATGTTGGGGGTTAAGATGATACATTAATTTTCTTCCCCATCTCACTTCATATGCACATACCAAGGACATGATGACACATCCTTGTTTCTATTATTTGTGGCTATCTAAAAATAATATATTTGATCTGCAGTCTTATTAGTGTTTATGAATTTGTATTTCATCAAGGCAACAAAAGGGTGCTTGGTCATGTTATCATTTGCCATTTGACAAATTGGTGGCTAAATCTCAACCTACTTACTCTATTATGCTGTTTCTGCTTTTGTTTGCCCTCCTTGGAGAACGATTTGTATGGAGGTAGTGCAATGTAGGAGACCTGGTTTTGATCCCTGGCTCAGGAAAATCCCCTGGAAAGGGACTAGCTACCCATGCCAGTATTTCTGCCTGGAGAATTTCATGGGCAGAAGAGCCTGGTGGGCTTCAGTTCACAGGCTTACAAAGAGTCAGACACGATTGAGCAACTAACAGTTAACATTTAGTTAACAGTTTGATGTTTAGCTTGGATATGACTTTGAATTCTTCTTGTTAAAATCTGTAGTGGTGTCTGTCAAGTCATCACAAAATGAACTTTCAGTCAATTACTCTTAGGGAAGCTGAATGAAAGTCAGTGGCAAGCAAGAATGAGGAAACCCTGCCAATGCAGATACACTCACAGATTCTAGAAACTTCTGAAACAGCTACACTAAGCAATGTTGAGGAACCACCATAGTTGGAGAGCGATTTCATGTATTTCTTTAGCTAAGATAATAGTAAATAACGTACTAGATTGTTAGAGGCACAATGCACAATATTCTTGTATTTCTGGCAAGTTACGTCTGTAGGTACTATGTGAATGGATGACGCTGATCCAACAGTGACTTGAAAAATAAACCAACTCAGCAAAACATCTGGTACTTACTGGAAGGATAATCAGCAACCATCTAAAGGCAAGTGTCTAGCCTACAGAAAGACAAAGTGACAAAGGAGTCCTCTGGCCCCTAAGAGAAACAAATAACACCTAGTTACCTTTCAAGCCCACACGAGAGGCTCTGTGATGACAGAGCATGTGAGAGACTGCGGATATTGATGAGGGAATCTCTCTCAACAAGAAACAAGACATGGAGAGTGTGATGACAGAGCATGTGAGAGACTGCGGATATTGACGAGGGAATCTCTCTCAACAAGAAACAAGACATGGAGAGTGCATGTGAAAATGAAGCTTCTAAGAAGGGCATACTTTCCCTTTAGCCTTTCATACCTGTAGTGGTTCACCCATACCTGCAGCTACCTAATGTGTGTGTGTCCTTAGTCACTCAGTCATGTTCGCCTCTTTGTGATCCCATGGACTGTAGCCCGCCAGGCTCCTCTGTCCATGGGGATTCTCCAAGCAAGAATACTGAAGTGGGTTGCCATGCCCTTTTCCAGAGGATCTTCCCAACCCAGGGATCAAACCCAGGTCTCCTGCATTGCAGGCAGATTCTTTACTGTCTGAGCTACCAGGGAAGCAGCCACCCAAGAAGGACATATAAATCAAGGTAACTGGAGTCAGTTAAATGTTTAACTCATTACACTCCTTAGGACTTGAGTCAGTGTCTCCTCCTTGACTATGGAGTGCTTATGGCCACTCCATATTTTGGCTTTTACTTTATTTTTAACTGAAGTATAATTGGTTTACAATGTTGTGTTAATTTCTGCTGTACAGCAATGTGAATCAGCTACATGCATACATATAACCCTTCCTTGTGAGCCTCCCTCCCACCACGCCCCCATCCTACCCCTCCAGGTTATCACAGAGCACTGAACTGAGCTCCGTGTGCTATGCAGCAGCTTCCCACTAGCTATCTGTTTTACAAATGGTAGTGTATATATGGCAATGCTGTTCTCCCAGCTCGCCCTACCCTCTCCTTCCTCCTATGTCCACAAGTCCTTCCTCTACATCTGCATCTGCCACTCCATTTTAAAGACACAAAGATCACTATCTTTCCTAGAAGAATAGAGGACTAGAATGGCCACTTCACAGTGTTCCTATTTCTATACTATGGGTGGCAACTCAACTCAGCTGATAGTCTGCTCCTAAATCCCAAGACAGGGAATATGATGCTGGGAAGGATATAGAATAAAAAACAGCAAGAACTTTTTAATGAAATCATTCGTTGAGTCTAATTTACAGAGTGCTTAGAAACTAGGGTGTTTCTGCCAAATGGTACCCTGTGTAGGTTGACAGCAGCAGACTGCTTTAGAGTTGGCAAATCCTATGGCTTACTCCTTAGTCCTTGCCCTTCTGTCTGCATCATCTCACCATCTTCCAAGCAGTCCTAGTCTTATTTCCCAGCAGAGCCCTCCACATTTCTCCAGCAAATCCATCTCTCCATTCAAAACTAAGTCAAAATGCCATTTATTCTGTAAGTCCATCTTTGACCTCGCTTACCTGATCTCTCATTTTTCAGAACTCCAGTAGCATGTTTTCTTTTTCTGTGCCTCTCTTGGCATTTTTCATACATTCCTTGACCATTTTTATGATTTCTAGAGTTGTAAAAGTTTTATACTTACTCTCCCCAATGATATGGTGAATAATTTGAGGTCATGACTAAATCTTCATTGGTACCTTCCTCCCCTGAGCAATAATTACCTCCCCCACAGAATTCTCACCCTTGGCAAAGTTCAAACAACATCGACTGGCATAGACCGTGGCCACATGTGTATAGTTCAACTTCCAAAGCATTTAATGACATTAGTAGGTTGGTCTTTGGCAGCTTTTAAGGAAATGTGGCCACCCAGAGAGATTGACTCAGATCCTAAACCTGTTCCTCCTTGATGTGCCAACTGTGTCAGAATTGATATTCTATTTAATTCATTCTCTGTCACCAAAAAATTACTTCTGGGCTATGGATTAGGTTCAGCTTTATTAAATCTATCATATGAAGCCAGGCTCTAGGATGTAATAAGGGATCTAGAAGCTAGTATCGAACTCCTTCAGGACAGAATTCCAATGTGACCCTCTAAGAATACCATTCAAGTACCTGAAATAGACTGATTCCTAGACTCTTTGAAGATACAGTCAATATATCATCTTAGAGATTATAGGTAAGTTTCAGACTCATCACAGTTATAAACTGATGAGTAACCTAAGGGAATGAGCCTGCAATCAGAGAAGACTTATGAAAGTTTTCACCTTGGAATATGAAACTAAACCCTGTTACTTTGGCAGTACCCTACCAAACAATCACAAAATCAACCAAGAAGTAAGAGACAAAGTTCATACACAGGTCATTCTGTTTGGCCAAGTGTCATAGCAAACTAAACCAATGACATACCAGACAAAGGCAGTGGCTTCCTTTTGCAGACCAGGTCTTGGACCTACTAGTAATTTATGCATGACTGAATTTTGCAATATAAAGGTCTTAAATATACATAACCTACAAACACTCTGATGGCTGCTGCCACTCTCTGCTTACCTGAATGTGTCTAAGAAACATCAGAGAACACAAATAAGTATTTTATGGAGTACTTGGGTGAGAAGAGGGCAGATGAGGAGGGCCTCTTGGCTGTTTCACCATCCTTACCACATCATCACATCATATGCATGCTCAGTCATGTCTGACTCTTTGTGGCCCCATGGCCTGTAGCCTGCCAGGCTCCCCTTTCCATGGGATTTTGCAGACAAGAATACTGGAGTCGGTTGCCATTTCTTACTCCAGGGGATCTTCCTGACCCAGGTATTGAACCTGTGCCTCTTGCATCTCCTGTGCTGCCCGGCTTGATTCTTTATCACTAGCACTACCTGGGAAGCCGACATTTATAAGATTTTGAAAAGTACAAAAGATCTAAGTTTCCCTTATAGGCAAGCTGGCTTCTACCGGGTTTGAGTGTGAAGACACTGCTGACTCCGAGGTTGAAGAACAGAATCAAGGGACATTGGAGAGGGACTTAACTGGTGGTCCAGCGCTCCCAATGCAGGGGGCCTAGGTTCAATCCCTGGTCACGGAACTAGATCCTGTATGCCGCAGGGAAGATTGAAGATCCCACAATCTTCAACTGCAACTAAGACCCAGTGCGGCCAATAAAGAAACATTTTTGGGGAAAAAAAAAAAGGATGCCTTGGGCTTAGTCACTCAGTTGTGTCTGACTCTGTGACCCCATGGACTGTAGCCTGCCTGGCTCCTCTGCCCATAGGGATTCTCCAGGCAAGAATCCTGGAGTGGGTTGCCATGCCCTTCCAGGAATCGAACCCAGATCTCTCACATTGTGGGCTGATTCTTTACCATCTGAGCAGCCAGGGAAGCCCAAGAATACTGGAGTGGGTAACCTATCTCTTCTCCAGGGGATCTTCCTGACCCAGGAATCGAATTGGGGTCTTCTGCACTGCAGGTGGATTCTTTACCAGCTGAGCTAGCAAGGAAGCCCAAGAGGGATGTTGGAGAGATCATATTCAAAAATGAAGTCAAAGGTCAAAGACTCAACAATCAAGGCAAAGCAGTTTCTGAAAGAGTCATACACAGAAAGATTAGAAACGAACAACCAGAGGTATCAAGGAAAGCCAGCAGGCACTAATGAGTAGGTAGGAGTGAGCTTGGACAGTTCCTCGAGTCTCTAGAATGTAGACTCAGAGCACTTCGTATGGGAATCCAGTGACTCACTCATGGGTGAGAAGGAAATTTTTAAAGGTGCCAACTCAATGAGAGCAAACGTATTGATTTTGCCTTCTGACATATTTCCAATTCTCTGCTCCATATCCTTTCTTTTTATTCTTCACAAAACTGAAGTTCACAGACTTATATGGAACTCAATTCTTTCTATCACCTTCTTAAGGGTAAATATTCCTATGTCTTCTTCTAGATGTTGTCAAGAAAATTCACTTATAATTTAACTTTGGAAAAAAGCTATTTTCTTCTAATGTATCACTTATAATTACTTTCTTAATTAAAAAAAAGTGGCTATTCATTTATCCACTTGATGAATGGAGGAGTCTATGTGTGTAGTATTTTGTGGGACATTTTGTTAGACTTCATCCTGTTCCTCCTCTTGCATCAAAATTATGGTATATATGACATAGAAAGTTATCCATTAACTTTTATATTGTACAGTAGTTTTCTTTACTATTACTAAAATCTGTATTCTTAATCATACAATTTGAACATGCAGCACAATTATTATTGCATACATACAAATAATTCTTTAAAAAGTTCAAAAAAAGACTCTGGTCCTTTCAAAACATGAAGTACATGAGTTTTCATGATCTAATCCATTATTCATTCTAAATTTTTACAATTATGTGTTCCTTTTAAATTCCTTTTCTCAATTTTTCTTCAATTTACAAACAATATTTAATTCTGTGATCTGTCTACAAGGATTTGCTTCAAAGGCATTATTAATAACATTAATTTGATGTATATATACAGGATTATATTTAAAACAAACAACATTTACAAAGTGTTCTAACTATAAATTTGCTTTTATTTAAAATGTTAAACACTCCACTGACATTATGTTTACTGAGCTTTAGGTTAAAGACTTATCTATTTTTATTTATATTCATTACTCAGAAAAATAGTGATTTTTATTTTAAACATTGCTTGCTTAAAGCAACACTGAAGCTACCTAGGTTGCTTCTTGGCTTACTTGTTTTAACTTCAAGAGACCTTAAGTTTTGCAGTCTTTTATAAATGTCTTCCAAATATGTCATTAGAACACTTATGTCCTCAAAAACCCATGGGAGTATCTGCTAGTGTTTAAATTTTTGCTCTTGGAGTATTCTAATCATTATCTGATTAATACTTGGGAATTTGAGTTCTTTCCAGGCTAAAAAGTCAGTATGCACTATTTTGAAGTTCTGTGAGTATATGCTTGCTCCATCAAAGTTATTCTATCAGTAGGATAAATGATCCTGAGATCCTGGTCTTGATTCAGGAGTGGGAGCTGCTAAAGGTGAATTCCTGAGCCATGTATTATGGAAAGAGGGGCAGCCTCCATTGCTCAGACTCTCCCCACTAAACTAGCCATAGTCCCCTGAAGCCAGGCTGCCAGGAAATAAGGAACATGACAAGAGAGAAAAAGTCTTCAGGATCTTTGGTGCTCTGTTGACCTGCAGAGGCGATCTATAAAGGACATTTTCTTTCATCTCTAGCAACGTTTGATGCATCCTATAATCTCCATATTTGGATAGCAGGTTTTAAGTTTTGCCTTTTATAAAAGCATTCCCTCCTAACATATTTGTTTACCTTCTACATGTTTTAAGTGTACTTGTGTAATTATGATGCTAAAATTGAAAAAAAAAGCTTGTCTGCATCCTCTACTTGTTTTCTATTTTTAATATGAAAAGTAAAGAAAGCTATGCTTCAAACAGCTAACAAAGTTCATGTTCATTACTATCCTTTATTTTTTTTCTCGAATCTGTAATTTGACATTATATTAGTTATGAGTAGCAATTGATATTATCCATTCACCAGGTAGTGAATGGTGAGAGAAATTTGTATGTTTAGGCTCGGGTCTGTGCTGGCTCCTAGAGTTGTCCCTTTGTCCTAAAGATGATCATCACTGAGGAACCAGATTTTATAGAGTATTTTGATATAATCTACCATGAATGTCCAGATCTGTTTATAACCATATGAAAAAATTGTAACATTTATCAAAGTCCAGGAAAACCCCTTTCGAGCTGCATTCAACAACAAAAGCTTTAACTTTTGGCATCCCAAAGATTACTTTTTGCCTCTTCATTGTTGGCCTTAGTGGTTTCATCTGTAATATGTATGTATAGTGATTGTTTGCAGCCTGGCAACAGCTCGAAGGAGTGAGGGGGGCTGGAAGACTATAGCCTCTTGTTAGTTGCAGTCCAAACTTCAAAGGCTTTGAGAACATTGAACAGACAGGTTTCAGCAGCCGATAAAGCAGCCCTGCAAACAAAAGGCAGCTTCCCTCTCACCGAGGTGTCTCCAGATCCAGGGTGATTTTCAACCCACTTTTTTCTTTTATTTGTGATCAAACTCCTGGCAATGAGAAAGACCCATTCTGCCCACGGTTGTGTGCCCCCTTGATTCGGCATCAGAGGGAGAGATGGGCATTTATGGCACCATAAATCAAGGGATAAACCATACATGAGCAGCTGGCACATGTGCTAATAACTATAATTATTAATCATGTCAATTTCACACCCTTCAAATTTATGCTATGTGCTTTCTGTAGGAAAGCCATCCCTGGCGCCTTGAGCTGTTTATGGTATGAAAATATGATGTGCTGATGGCCTTTGATAATTGTCTTATGACAGTATTGATCTGCCTACAATTGGGTTTGTGGGGCATCGAAGCCCTGCAAAGTGGTTGTCCTTGTCTCCTGGTATATATCATTGTCACACATCCCCCATTGTTAGTGAGTGGCGTGAATTACTTTCAGCATTTGGCCAAGTCTCTAGCTGCTAGGTCACCATTATTCTATCCTTATGTCACTCTGAGGACATTTACTTTGATGTTTCCTTTGTACCTCTTCGAAGGCAAAAATCCTTTAACTTCAGAATGGTAGCCTGCAGCAGGGTTTTAAAGAGAAAAAAAAATACACTACAGGTTTGGGGTGGGCAGAGGCCAAAAATTATGGAAAAATGCGCTCCCCTAAAGAAAGGTGATGTTTTCCTTTCCCTTCCTTGGCCCTGTCAAGGCTTGTCTGGAGCGGAGGAGGTGTGGCGAACCGGGAACTGGAGACTCCAGTCCTTTGCCAAGTCTGGTGCTCATTAAATAGCCCCCTTTCAGGACACCCCAATGTCGCTGCCACACATCAAATTATAAATCTCTGCTTATGGCACAGATGGTCAAGTTCAGAAATCAGACTGGCCCTGAGCAGTTACCTGGGTCCAAAGTGGCCAATTTATTCCAAGTGATTCATTCTTTATGAAACCTTAATGTATCTTAAAAATAAGCCTCTCCAAGACCCAGAGCAAAGCAGCACCTTGCCGGTTGATCTGCATATTAATCTGACCTTGCAGCCAATCATCTATGAGTGGCCGAGGAAAGTGCAGAGTGCATGGGACTCTGCCCACTTGTTTGGAACTTTGCACAACCCTCATTGGGTAGTGTCAAAATCACTCCTGCTGTCTCTACAGCTGCTCTGTTCCAATGACCCCTGGAAGGTTCTGGGGATTGTTAGAAGAGATTTCTATTAATCAACTACAAACCGACTGTTACAATTTCACACTTTTTTTCCCATCATTTCACACATTTAATGAATTTGGGTGTCTTTTAAATTCAAAACATTTACAATCGGGCCAACCCCCCCCTCCCCCCCGCCCCACACAACCCCCTCCCCTCAACACCCTCCCCCAAACCTCTTTAGCACAATAGGCAGCAGCAAGACAGCAAATGCCCCTTTAAGACAGAGTTCCTGAAACTGGCTGTTTAACTGAGTGACCGCGGGTCTGCCAGTGGCTGCCTGGAATTGTTACCAGGCAGCTGGGGCCCCTGCAGCACTTAATGAAATTATTAGGAGAAAACATAGACCTTGTCTAAAGATTTCATTTGTTTGTCGTTACCAGAATTCTTTCAGCAAGTTATTCTCTAAGCCAGACTAGAGTTCAAAATTAAATCTTGCTGTCTGGATACTACTTAGCGATTGAGCACGCATGTCCTTAAAAACAGTCTCAAAGGAAACACAAAAGCAGTCTGAGACCCAGCACTTCATCAGGAGAAGGGCTTCAGGCTCTTTTCAGAGAGTGGAGAATCAGCCAAACTCCTTCCCTTTCTTATTCAGACTTTGTTAGTCCTTCGGTCCACAGAAGGAACCCAGCTTGATGGAGCTCTAAGATCTAAAGTCCACATACAATTCACCAAGACACAGAAACTTCAAAAACAAGGACAACCATTTACGGTTGTTTCTTAATCTCTAAGCCCAGAATGACTCATCTCTGCACAATAAATTAGACCTCTTGTGTTGTGTGGGATCTCGAAGCCCTGACTGCCAACCAAGGCTATAGTTTTCTCAGGGGATTTACTCTGATGCTCGTCCACTTCCTCTGCGGAAACATGGGGTCTGAATTGTTCTCTAGCAACCCCTGCTGGTCGACCCTGAACACCGGAGACGGAGTGAGTTAACTGTGTTAGTCACTACTCTTTGCGACCCCATGGACTGTAGCCTGCCAGGCTCCTCTGTCCACGGAATTCTCTAGGCAAGAACAGGGGAGTGAGTGGGTTGCCATTTGTTTCTCCAGAGGATCTTCCCAACCCAGGGATCAAACCTAGGTCTCCTATATTGCAGGAGGATTCTTTACCATCTGAGCCACCAGGGAAGCCCTATGCCAGACACTAACCCTGAGGTATTAGTTCATCTCCACCAGGAAGGAAATAAAGGATTTCAGGGTGTCAGGAGAACTGAGATATGGATGATATGACAGAGTAAAAGGACTTCGTATTGATTTATTCTAAGAAAAGAAGAAAATTAGATTAATATTAGCATTTGGTGTTGAAAATGAAAACATACAAAGAGTTTATCCATCTGTGGAAATCTGAACTGTTTTCCCATTAAAATCATCAGATTTCATTGTGGATTAAAACTGCTAAATACAATACTTAAAAGTTTACAAATTTTATCTTCTTTCATTTTTATATTTTGTGTTTAAAGTCTACCTCCTCTCAGGGCCACATGGTTTCTTGCATGGTCCCCTGCACACTTTTGCCTTTGTGGCCTCTCCCACCAAAATAGTACCAACAGATGACTGCTGCTGCTGCTAAGTCGCTTCAGTCGCGTCCGACTCTGTGCGACCCCAGAGACGGCAGCCCACCAGGCTCCCCCGTCCCTGGGACTCTCCAGGCAAGAACACTGGAATGGGTTGCCATTTCCTTCTCCAGTGCATGAAAGTGGAAAGTGAAAAGTGAAAGTGAAGTCTCTCAGTCGTGTCCGACTCCTAGCGACCCCATGGACTGCAGCCCACCAGGCTCCTCCATCCATGGGATTTTCCTATATAACTTTAAATATGTCAACTTTTTTTCCCTTTTAGGAAATGTAATCGATTTTTGTGGGCTTCTGAAAGTATCGTGGACCCTGTCCTCGTTAACATTCCCCCAGGGGGCCTGGACTTCCCATGTAGCACAGTAGTAAAGAATCCGCCTGCCAATGCAGGAGACATAAGGGATGGGGTTTCGATCCCTGGGTCGGGAAGATTCCCCTGGAGGAGGAAGTGGCACCTCACTCCAGTATTCTTGCCCGGGAAATCCCATGGACAAGAGCTGGACCCAGCTTAGCAACTGGGCATTTTTCATCATCAAGTTGTGTTTGTGTCAAAAGGCATTATAGTGCTATTGACTTATTAACCTGGTTCTTACTTATATTTTTATAATCATTTGCTCCCACCTCATATCATTTATTTTTAAGGGAAGCATTACTGACTGGTAACGAAGCCACTGTAGGGGAGGAAAAGGCTTTCCTCAGCTTTCTTAGGGTTTCTGGTTGAGTCTGAAAATTCAACTGACAAAGAAAGATTAACAAGAAGAAAGCAAACAAATATATTTGCATTTTGTGTGACATGAGAGCCATCATCAGGAAATGAAGACCCATAGAAACAGACCTGTGTATTTTTATGTGAGGTTTGATGAAGAGTGGACAATTGTGGAGCAATGTGATAGGTTAAGGAGTAAACCGGGGGAAACAGCAAGACTTGTTTGTGAGGATGTTCGTCTTTCGAGATAAAAACGCTCCTTTCCTCTGGGTATAGAGAGGACACTTCTTGCATGAGGATTTATGACCTGCATCACGGGAGAACGGCAGAGGGAACTCACAAGGACCCTGTGCTTCTCTCACACTCCTTCAGCTTAAAGTATTCAACATGCCAAGGGGCCACATTCTGGGGCATCATGTCCTGAACCCCATTGGTACCCAAAGCAACTAGGTTCACAGGTCCTGGATTTCATCTTAATTTCCTGCAAGCATTTCACTGTACCTAGAGATATTTGGACAAAGTTACAAATGAGCATACACACCCACTTAACTTTCCTTAATTTGTTCTGAAAAAGACAAAAACCTAGTTTCTCTTCATTTCCATCAGTTAAATTGCCACACTGAGGTTTTTGCAGCGACCCCAGCAATTTGATTTCTTAGAAAATTTTCCAAGAGCAAATCAAGACAACAGCATGTTTAGTTATCTGGGCTGCTGATGACAGGCTAAGACAAGCCCGTTGAAGTGAAAGGCTGTCAATTTAACTGCTTTCTGGGAGTCCAGACTAGGTATCATTCAGCAAAAAGCAGGCAAAGAGGATGGGAAGGCAGAAGCATTTTGTCCCTAGAAATGAGACAGCCAAATTCAACAGGGACTTTATTCTTTTTCTCTTTCCTTTTTTTCCCCCTTCCTTTTGAGGATGGGTATCCCTGACAAGAAAAGCTGTGCTTTTCTGTGGGTTTTCCCATACGAAACTATGGCCGGCCTGCCGCTCTGCACTTTGTTATTATGACAGGAAAAAATGAATTTCTAATGTGGTACCTCTGCCAGCTGCAAGTAGCTTGTGGATCTTCAGTCACCAGGCACTCTGAGAGTAATGAGCCTGAGTTACGAAGGAGGGCCAGTCCAGAGAACATAACCTCTAGATGGAAAAAAAAAACAACTATTCTCTTTCCCTCTGAGCTCAGCATGGAGATGTTGTTCATAAGGACAAAGGCAAATTTACAAACACACATTGGACAGAAAGGGATGCATAGCAATGTCTCCTATTGAGCACCTGACCCTCACACAGGTTATTTCATTGATTCCCAGACACTTTCACAGAGTGTTAGTCCCCTGTACATATGAAAACTATGGGTTGGAAAGAGAAGTCTTCTGCCCCAGGCTGCACAGTGGCTGAGTCTAGGCACGTCCCACTCTGACAACACTCTATTTCAATTATGTGTCTCAGTGGAAATAGCAGAAATTAGGTGTTCTTTAACCTATCATGTGATAGGAATGGCTCTGTCCATGCTCCCAACATGCATACGTGTGTGCTAAGTCATGTCAATAAGGTCCAACTCCTTGTGACCCTACGGACTACAGACTGCCAGACTCCCTTGTCCATAAGATTCTCCAGACAAGAATACTGGAGTGATTTGCCATGCCCTCCTCCAGGGTATTGTCCCAACCCAGGGATAAAACCCAAGTCTCTTAAGTCTCCTGCATTGGCAGGTGGGTTCTTTACCACTAGCGCCACCTTGGAAGCCCATGCTCCCAACACCATTTGGTATTTTATTAATACTTATGGAGCACATGTGCATGTGTAAACACTCATTTTTAAAATTTGCTTAGATCCATGGCAATGAGCAGTTACTCATAGCCTAGAGAAAGGATTCCCAAACTCTGGGGTCTGATGCCTGGTGATCTGAGGTGGAGCTGATGTAAAATAATAGAAATACGGTGCACAATAAATATAATACATTTGAATCATCCTAAAAGCATGCCCCTCCCAAGTCCATGGAAAAATTGTCTTCCATGAAACCGGTCCCTTGTGCCGAAAAGATTAGGGACCGCTGAACTAGAAGACAGATTCAAAGAGTGGAAAAGGTCTTCAAAGTCATGTGGTTGACTTCTTTTATTTTATCTCTGAGGGAACCTTGTTTCGGCCTGCAGTATTGCACATTTGCCTGACGGCAACACCTTCTTAGCTGGTGGTTCTCTTACTTCAGACCCCCTGTCAAAGGAAATGTTTTAATCCTGAATCTGATCATTTCATGCGACTCCTTTCTTTACCCTATAATTCCACCAGACTTTTTAGCATCTGTGGTAAATCGTTCTTTGCCTCTCAGATCCATTCTGTCCTTCTTCCTGGACACACATGTCACACCTGAACCCCAGTTGGAGTCCGTATTTCCTAGCTCGCTTGTGACCTTGTGATCAAAACTGAATTCTTACCAATGGAATGAGCTGGAGTGATAGGTACACTTACTTAAGAGGAAATCTCTCCCCTGGCCTTTCTCGTTCTCTGTCTCATGAGATGAAACATGGATATGACCATGACCCAACTTCAACGATGCGTAAAGGTCAATACCCCAGCAGATGTAAAATATTAATAACAAAAAAGGAAGGGACCCAATCTCTGAATGACGACATGGAACAAAGACATCATTTTCCTCAGGGTCGTTACCTGAATTGTTTCTGTTTTCTTTAAGCCACTGCAGTTTGGGGGCTTTGTGTTCCAGTGGCTTAGTGTTTACCTAATATGGCATTGCCTTTCTCATTAGGAGTCCTGCCTCCCTCTCATTCTCATTAGTGGCTACACCTCCAAATGCTCCCTACTCTCCAATTAGAAATTGTAAATCTTCCAATTACATGATAGATCACACCTAAAACACTTTCCAGCCCTTTTACAGAAAATATTGTTACCTATCTTCCCATCATCCATCCCTCCCTTCCTGGCAACAATATTTTGACATTTTCTTGAGGAACTTGGGACTTCCCTGGTGGCTCAGCTGGTAAAGAATCCACCTGAAATGCAGGAAACCTGGGTTTGATCCCCTGGAGAAAGGAAAGGCTACCCACTCCAGTATTCTGGCCTGGAGAATTCCATGGACTCTGTAGTCCATGGAGTCACAAAGAGTCGGACACGACTGACTGACTTTCACTTTCACCTGAGGAACTTATCTCTCCATGTGGTTAGATGGGATTGGTCTACTTCCATTTTGAGAGATAGTTCCAGATTGGCTGAAGGTGGATACATTGCAGGTGGATCCTTCACCAACTGAGCTATCAGGGAAGCTATATATATATATACACACACATATTTATACTTTTCATCAATTAAATAATAAATTCAGAAATGCGTATATAACCCAATCAATTCTAAAGAACAAATATGAATTCTACAACTTTTGCTACATTTCTCCTGGAAAATGGTGGGTACAGATAAGAGGTCTGGAACTGTTGTTGTCATTTTGATTCCATAAGCAGAAAACGAAAGAATTCAGAGCTGAGAGGGTCATAGGAAAATGGGATCAGAATCAGGATAACATTGAGTCCAAGATCAAATTATTCCTGTCAACAGATCTACCCATCTTTCGATTCAAGCCAAGTTGACCTGCAAGTTGTGTAGTCTGTGACCGTCAATGAAAAGAATTCTAACATACATTGGAAATGATTTTCCTTTGGACAAGACTGTTCTGAACATTCTTCCCTGTCTGCTAAAGTCCTATTTAATCCTTCAAGGCTTAAGCTAGCTCTTATTTTCTCAGTGAAACTTTGCCTGATTCTCCACTAGCCCTACCTCCCTCAGCCATAGATATTTGCTTTTCTTAATGCTCTTGAAATGCTTCACATCAATTTTGCCACATGTTGCAATTATTCATTTAAAAGAATATTTGCTCCAGAAGGCCTAACAACTGTGAACAATTTAAGATAGAAGATCATATCTCTTTTTGCCATAAATTCTAATCTAGCAGAATGTTTGAACTATCAGCACTCAATACATTTGTTATTCTTTCTTAATACCTGAAGGAGACAGCAGAGTTTATTTCAGTTAGTAGTAGAAAAAAAAATTACTTAAAATTAGATCTTTTTGCAGTTGGAATTTGTGAGTCAGTTAACCGCCCATCGCTCGAGGGGCTGAATCAAACTCTGAAGGCCCTGCTTACTGTTGTAAATTCATGGCAGGGGTTTCCTTTCAATTCTGAGATTTTCTGAGTGATTTCTCATTTCAGTCTGCTTAATTCAGTCTGTATGATGATTGGAGTAAAATCAAAGTGATCACAAAATTAAACCAAAAAGGCTAGAGGAAAATCTGGTTAAAGCCAACACATGGGGACTTCCCTGGCTGCCCAGTGCTTAATACTTTGCCTTCCAGTGCAGGGGATGTAGGTTTGATCCCTGGCTGGAGGGCTAAGATCCTACATGCATGGCAGCCAAAGGAAACCAAAATGGAAAACGGAAGAAATATTGTAACAAATTCAATAAAGACTTTTTAAAAAAAGTCAACACATGTTTAAAATGTCACACGTTACTCAGACCTACCACAAAAACAATGTTTTTTTGCACTCATATATTCTCTGTCTCTCTCTCTCTCTCTCTTTTTTTTTTTTTTTTTACCAATATCTACTTTTTTGTATGAACCTTGAAATTTTTATAGCTTTCCAAATAACTAATACCTCTCATCTAGGACAATTTAAGAAAACTGCATCTTGAAGACAAGGGTTTGGGCACAGTGACTTCTGTGATTTTATTCCTTCTGTCCTGGGTTCCACGAATAAATCATCAAAACGTGTGGGGGTGTTTCAAGATTTGGTGTGTTCAACCTCAGGTAGGCTGGGACTTTGGCAATCTTAAGGCCAGGGAACAGGTGTAAATGTGTTCACTGTGAAATAGGTCAGAGCCTGGTCCTGGAAAGAATAACTGGGCATGTCAAGGTAAAGTTGTTAGACATGATTTAGTTACTACCAGATGGTCCAATTGCCTGGTCCCGCCTAGCAGAGCAACACTAAGATGGAGGGTACATTCTCATGCTGAGTCACTCTGACATTTCTGCCCGGATGCAGCCCAGCTTCAGCAAGAAGGCAAGATGCTGACATAGGAAAGGTGAAAGCAAGAATTTGATCTCATCCAGGCATGCTGGGGTTCAAAGTAGTGTGCTTAGAAACCTACAGAGAGACGGACTAGGCCACTGTGGAGTCCTCATAGAAAAGCCCAGGCATGAGGGTTGGACCAACCCAGGAACTGGAAGTGATGAAACTTGAAGACAATTGGGCCCTAAGCCTCACCTTTGTGAAACTGACTTGCCTAGTTGGTGCTGAAGGAGTCTCAGAGCTAGGGAGACCAATTATATTGGGTCAAGTGAGTATAACTTAGGTCAGACTCCTGTGGACTTGTGGTGAAGTCTATTAGATATGTTTAAAAATCTTCCAGAACTGACTTAAAAAATAGGGCAGGCGTGGTTCTTCATGAGGAGTATGACAGTCAAAAACAGACTTAAGGAGCTAAGACCAAGGCAGAAAAAAGTAAAGTCAGAGGCCTGTGGAGAAAGGCATTTGATCCTGTTGGAGAAATGTAGAGCTCTTCCCAGTTCAGTTCAGTCACTCAGTTCAGGCACACCAGGCCTCCCTGTCCATCACCAACTCCTGGAGTTTACCCAAACTCGTGTCCATTGAATCAGTGATGCCATCCAGCCATCTCATCCTCTATTGTCCCCTTCTCCTCCCACCCCCAATCCCTCCCAGCATCAGAGTCTTTTCCAATGAGTCAACTCTTCCCATGAGGTGGCCAAAGTACTGGAGTTTCAGCTTTAGCATCAGTCCTTCCAATGAACACCCAGGACTGATCTCCTTCAGAATGGACTGGTTGGATCTCCTTGCAGGACTCTCAAGAGTCTTCTCCAACACCACAGTTCAAAAGCAGCAATTCTTCGGTGCTCAGCTTTCTTCACAGTACAACTCTCACATCCATACATAGTGAATTAAAATAAATACACCACTGGAAAAACCATAGCCTTGACTAGAATCTTTTGTTGGCAAAGTAATGTCTCTGCTTTTGAATATGCTATCTAGGTTGGGCATAACTTTCCTTCCAAGGAGTGTCTTTTAATTTCATGGCTGCAGTCACCATCTGCAGTGATTTTGGAGCCCCAAAATAAAGTCTGACACTGTTTCACTGTTTCCCCATCTATTTCCCCTATGAAGTGATGGGACCAGATGCCATGATCTTCATTTTCTGAATGTTCTGCCATAAGGGTGGTGTCATCTGCATATCTGAGGCTATTGATATTTCTCCCAGCAATCTTGATTCCAGCTGTTTGTTACCTAAAGATTTGTCCTTCTTCCAGCCCAGCGTTTCTCATGATGTACTCTGCATATAATTAAATAAGCAGGGTGACAATATACAGCCTTGACGTACTCCTTTTCCTATTTGGAAACAGTCTGTTGTTCCATGTCCAGTTCTAACTGTTGCTTCCTGACCTGCATACAGGTTTCTCAAGAGGCAGGTCAGGTGGTCTGGTAGTCCCATCTCTTTCAGAATTTTCCACAGTTTATTGTGATCCACACAGTCAAAGGCTTTGGCATAGTCAATAAAGCAGAAATAGATGTTTTTCTGGAACTCTTTTGCCTTTTCAATGATCCTGCTGCTGCTGCTGCATCGCTTTAGTCGTGTCCAATTCTGCGTGACCCCATAGACGGCAGTTCTCCCGGCTTCCCGTCGCTGGGATTCTCCAGGCAAGAACACTGGAGTGGGTTGCCATTTCCTTCTCAATGCATGAAAGTGAAGAATTTTATTTCCCTATATTGTGAAAGTGAAGTTGCTCAGTCGTGTCCAACTCTTAGCGACCCCATGGACTGCAGCCCACCAGGCTCCTCCATCCATGGGATTTTCTAGGCAAGAATGCTGGAGTGGGTTGCCATTTCCGTCTCTAAATGTCCATTAATAGACATGTTAGCAGTCAGCTGAGTACCCCTCTTGCATACCATGATCAGTCTCCATCCCAGAGGGCTTCCCAGGTGGCTCAGTGGTAAAGAATATGCCTGCAATTCAGAAGCCACTGGAGACATGGGTTCTATCCCTTGGTCAGAAAGATTCCCTGGAGGAGGGCATGGCAACCCACTCCAATATTCTTGCCTGGAAAATCCCATGGACAGAGGAGCCTGTTGGCTACAGTCCTTAGGATCACAAAGAGTCAGACACAGCTGAAGCAATTTAGTATAGATGCACTCCATCCCAGTACTAAGTTTCCATATGCCCTGTCCCAAGTTTTCACATAGTGAATTAAAATAAATACACAGACTTCCTACTTTTGCTTCCCATTTAGAGTTGGGCTAGCAGTACGTTTTCTCTGACCTCTCTATAGAATAAAAGATTCATTTACATTTTGATAAAACAATTCAAATATGTCTAAGATCTTTTTCTCTCATAAAAATCTCTCACATAAACCCTTACACTTCTTTCTCTCTGATTGGATAGTCATTTCTGCATCACAACATAAACAAAGGCAGAGGTGTGTTCACCAATTATTTTAGCATAGAACCTGGTACCTAGCACACAGCACTTATTTAAAAAATACTTGTTGAATGAACTTCAGTGTTAGCAGTTGAGAGGTGAGTGAGTTTCTTTTCCATTTCATTCTCTTGTATTTTCTTCTCTCTTTGATCTCATGTTTGTTAAAGCCTCTACTAAGTATATGAGATTTTAAGACCTATTCTGACTTCAAAATTACTTGGGAAAAATTACTTAGGAATCTTTAATTAAAAAGAAAAATGAAGCACCTACTACAGGCAAAATATTAAGCCAGGCACTGTGAGAACCACAAGCATGAAAAGTCTAAGATCCTATTTTTAATTGTTTGTTACCTAAAGACGGTTCCTGGACCGAATTCCAACCTATGTATATGGAGGCTTCCCTACACCCACAAACAATTGTTGGAATCCAGCAAGGTTTGTAACAATCCAACTTAATTCTCACCCTATCTACTTAGAGCTAGAATCCGATTCCACAGGCAAAAGACTTAGTCCCACAAAACTACCCCATCCCCCATTCCAGATGCCAGTCATAAGCTCTGGATGTTACCTGTGCTTCTGACCCACAGATTACAAATCAGAGGGTCCCACAACCCCCTCCACAGGCTTAATTAACTTGCTAGAATGACTCATAGAACTTGGGAAAACTCACTTACTCACTAGATTATCTATTATAAAAGGATATTGCAAAATACAACCAGATGAAGAGATACATGGGGCAAGTTCCCCCCAAAAAGAACTTCTGTCTTCTTGGAACTTAGGGCTTGGCATGGAGGCACTCAGAAGTCTTCTGGTTCCCCAGTGTGGAAACTATCCAAAAAGGGACAAAAAGCTGTGCTTTGGGTTTTTTAAGGAAGCTTCATTATCATAGTCGTGATTAACTAAATCATTGGCCACTGGCCAACTTCCAACCCTTCTCCCCTTTCCGGAAATCAGGGGATGGGCCTGAAAGCTCCAACTTGGTTGATTCTTCTGGCAAACAGCTCCCACCCAGTCTTCTCTGAAGTGTTTTCAGGAACTGAGGACATGAGACCACATATTTTGCTATTATCACTTAGGAAATTCCAAGGGTTTGAGGAGCTGTGAGGCAGAAACTATGGATGAGGACCAAATATATATGAGAAACATTTCTGGTCATCTGAATGACCAAATACAGGTTTTTCCCATAAACCACCTTTATTGTAAATAAAGGAGATACAATATTCATAAGTCAGTATAATATGAAATGTTATAAGATATGTGATTGGGGAAGAATTTTATAATCCCTACTGTGATTTAGGGATGGTTATAGTCACTTGTACATATGCAAAACTTCCTGAAGCTATATACTTAAGACTGTAAATTTTATTTCATATTGATGTGTAATTGATAGCCCTCATTTTGAAAAAGGAGGTATGAATTTTAAAGTATTCAGAGAGAGTTTATGACAATGAGAAGGGTTTCACTCATGAATACTTCATCTAATTAGGCAGCTAGTTGCTTGGATTTGCTTGTTATCAATGTGTCATAAACACAGATTAAAAAAACCCAAAACACCAATGTATGTTTTTGCCATGCATAAAAGTCCCTGCTATGTTTGCTTGAATTGTCCAGTTTTCATTTTTAAAGATGATCTTCCATATTTTAAGTGAATCCTGAGCAAATGTCCCCTTCAATTGGCCTGACGCTGACCAGTTGTTATGCAAGTGAGCAATATCACTAGTATCTTTAATATATTTCTGAAGGTGGAATGCTTCCTAGAACTTATTGGTCTTAGCAAAAAAGAGCCAGTAGCTAATACCTTGGAAGCCCTGAGCATAGCCCCCACTGGGGACTGATGGCCAGCTGTCAGGCCTGAGTGACTGACTGACCATTGGCTGGGTCCCTGCAGGTGGTGGTGACATTGATGGAGGATGATGGATGACTCTGACAGGGTCCCACCCCACCCACTTACCCATATGCATGACAGAAGGGCTCCCAGCCTAGATGCCCTGGCTAATAATGCCTTCAAGTAGGCATTCAGATGTGTAGAGACAATGCATTCAGATCCAGCCGTGATTCAGCTACATGTATGGATGCATTTAATGAGTTGCTAATGTGAAAATAATTTTCTTTTCTGACTTTAGAATTGTAGGGATAAAGACAGAGGGAAGCCATACAACTGATAATGACTCTGCTGAAAAAAAGCAAGGAACTTTCAGGAAATGTAAAAAAGATGGACCCAGCCCAGTCAGAGGTTGATAGGAGCTCACTGATATTTTCCTCCTTTATTTTTCTTCTACTTCGTCTCTTCTCATCCCAATCCATTCAGCTTTGTACAAGTGTATGTATTCATTACCTCTTCTTCCCTCCATTTCAACTGAATCCTCTCTACCTCTCTGATGCATTTTTCCTCCTTCCCTTCCTCCAACCTCAGTCCTTCCCTTCCTTCTCCACTACCCTCAGCTTGACCTTCTATTTTTCCCTCATCCCTTAATCTCTCTCACCATCTCCCTCTCTCAGATGAGATTGTTTATTCCTTGATTTCTGTTTCATATTTCATCATCATTTTGGCAAAGATTTCAGGGCAAATGTGTCTCTAGAAATACAACTCAGGAAATGTGTAGACTAAAAACAAAAGAAAAAACCAAGAAAGGATTTTTCAAACTTAAAATCTACCTTGGGAGCTGAGCAAGGAAAGAATGAAGTACCCAGGATTGTGTTTTCTGTTGTCTACCTAGGAACTTGGGGGAAAGCCTCTTGGGATGGTCAGCTAACTAGAGGATGCGAATTATGGGGTGCAACTTGCACTGACCTGCCCTGATATGTTCAGATGGGAAAACTGCATGTGGAGCTGCAAACCGCCCACCTAGAACTCATTTTCTGCAAAATACTGGCTAACTAGGGAAGAGTCTGAATTATCAAGCCCTTCTAAAGAAGTGAAACTCTATTAACTTTTAAGTATACACAGCAAGAGAAATAGAATCTTCTCTAGTGGTAGCTTCTAGGAGACTCTTTTATTGACTAGACTTTAATAAGTTAGCAATAGATAAAAGCTGATTGTGCCACATCAATTGTACCTAAACGATCATTTCTGCTAAAGTTGCTTGAGAATGGTTTACTTTCACAGTCCGTTGGAAACTGCTCTCTTGAGTTTTGCTTATGCTATTCTTGCATGTGGTAAACTTTCCTTTTAGAGAAAATATCAGGTTAAACCTTATCTTAGTCATCTTTCAAATAATCAGAAATTCTGATTTTATGAGGTCCATATTAATACATCTTTATTATCTTTAAATAACCTTTACTGCAAATATTTACAGATCAGACCTATTGATTGAAAATATCTATAACTTCTTTCTAGCTTTAGGTTCCTGACAAGTAAATGGAGTTGCATGTGACAAAGCTTATGTGAGAACCAGCTCCATATCTTTGAACTTGGTGATTATTAGAATGATTGCTCTGCACAGCGTAGGACTTGGGCAATGTTTTTAGGATAACTCACAAAATGTTACCAACTGGCTGTGTCTTCAAAGATACCTAAGAGCCTGTTCTTTTGTCTAATCATTAGCATCTGCTCTTGCATTGAATTATAGGGATTTATCTTCCCAGCTTACTCTGATAAGTCACTGAGAAGTTCTGAAAGAAACACAGAATACCCAAGGTGGAAAGTCATTGCCTAATTAGGCCTTCAAATAAGGAAGAGGTTGACAACATAAGAGAGACTTTTGGGGCCCTTGGGGGCTAATTTTGAAGCCCTTTCCTATTGGTGGGAGGTTAGGAGAGAGGACTCAGAAAGAATGTGATATGAATAAGGAGGAACTCAGGGTTCTAGTTTTGTATGCCTCCCCCAAAATTCTAGAATGGGCCCACAGAAGTCACTCTTCAGATGACCAAAAGGTACATGAAAAAATGTTCAACATCACTAATTATCCATTGTGCCGTTCAGGCGCTCAGTCATGTTTGTGACCACATGGAGTACAGCACACCAGGCCTTTCTCTCTTCCACTAGCTCCAGGAGTTTGCTCAAATGCATTTCCAATGAATCAGTGATGCTATCTAAAGATCTGCTGCCTGCTTCTCCTTTTGCCTTCAATCATTCCCAGCAACACGTTTTTTTCCCAATAAGTCAACCCTTTGCATCAGATGGCCAAGGTATTGGAGCTTCTATCCCAGACGTGGAAGCAACATAAACGTCCATCAACAGGTGAATGGATAAAAAAGATGTAGTACATATATACAATGGAATATTACTCAACCAAAAAAAAAAGAGTGAAATAATGCCATTTGGAGTCCACATGGGTGAACCTAGATATAATCATATTGAGTAGGATGGATAGAGAAAGGCAAATATTGCATGATACTGCTTAGATGTGGAATTTTAAAAAATGACACAAAAGAACTTCCATACAAAACAGAAATAGACTCACAAACACAGGAACAAACATAGTTGCCAAAGGGGAAAGAGGGGAAGGATAAATTAGGAGTTTGAGATTAACATACACACATTACTATATATAAAATAGATAGTCAATAAAGACACTGTATAACACAGGGAACTATCCTCTAGCTGGGTCTGAAAATTCAACTGATAAAAACAGATTAACAGGAGAAAAGCATCCATTTATTCAGTCTAAGTTTTACATGACATAGGAGCCTTCACAAGGAAATGAAGAACCTAAGAGACAGTTAAACCCGAGTGTTTTTATGCTAAGTTTGATGAAAGGTGGAGAGCTGTGGAGAAATACATTAGGTTGAGGGGTACGGGGTAAGCATAGAAAGTTTTTTCTGCAGTTAGGGGAAACTAAGAAGACCTGCTTGTTGGGACTCTTCTCAGGGCTGGACCATGTTTGTAGTAAAGATGTTCCTTTCCTCCAGGGAGGGCATCTCTCACATGAGGGTCTTATGACCTGCTTCAGGGGTGAGGTTAGGGGGATTGCAGAAGGTCAGAAAGACTGTTCTGCTTCTGCTCTTTCTCAAACTCTCAGCTTAAAATATTCAACATGTCAAAGCACCATTTCTTGTGGTAACGTGTCCTGAATCCCATCAGTTCTAAACGAGCTAGATTTATGGTCCCTGGGAATATCCATGGCACATTGTCAGGAAGGCCAATAGAAATGAGAATTTGGTTCATCACTGAGCCCCTTTTCTCATTGTTAACACATATTTAAAACATATAATCGTCTTAAAGTCGAAGTACACATAAAATAGAGAAAAATAAAATATCTAATTAAGAAAGTTCTTCCTGAACTTTCAAAGCTGAATATAATTGAGTTAAGAAAGAAATTTAATTCTGGGACATATTCTTGTAGATAATAAATTGAATTGTATGTGTGCTTGTGTGTAATAGACATTTCCTGATTGTCTCCTCCACATTCCATATCTGTCTCTATCTACACACACACACACACAGACACAGAAAATGTTTCCCCTATTCATCAACACAGCAGAAAGAAAGCATGGTGCTGAGAAAGGAGAAGATGATCACACTCAGCCTCCTGGTTTGATTAATAAGCAACAGAATCGTGTTCCTGTTTGCAGGGAGCTTTCCTATCATGGCTGTAGTCTCTGGAGAGCTCAAGCCTACAAAGCGATAACATCTGGTGCCCATTATTTCCCCAGATCTGTTGTGATTAGTCCATATGATAAGCCTGGCCAATTGCTATGGGCAAGGGATTGCTACATTCCCCCCATCAGGGGACTGGAGCTGTCACTTCTGGTTTGTGGCCCCTGCTAATTTGCCACCACAATTTCCAATATCTGCTAGAATTCCACAAGGACATCTCAGTGCCCCACAGGGGTAATAGGCTGTGTGGCTGTAGACAGAAGGCGAGCACTGATCATAAAAAGGAGAGGTTTATCAATTAACTCAAGCACCACTGTGTAGACAGTGGCTGGCTGTCCACCCCCACTTCCGTTGGGCCAGGCTGACAAAGCAGTCCAGAACTTTAGATTTGCTAGTGAAGTCTCCAAAAGTTATAAGAAAATAAGAAAATAAAGATCAGAATGTAAAAGTAAGTTTATCATATTCCCCTTTGCTCTTTAATAAGGTGAGTTTTCTGGCTTTCCAAATGCTTTCTGATCTCCTTCCTTCACCCTCCCTCACAAGAAATGATAGGAAAGAAAAATGGTTGGAGGCCATCCAGGTAGCAAAATGGCTTGTCATTTCCGATGACAGAAGAAGATTCAAGGTCCTAAGAACTCAGTTATGCTATTTGAAAGAACTCATTAGTATCAGAGCTGACTACTGAATTACAAGTCCCTTTAAAACCTTTTACACGAGTTTTGCAAATTAATTAGGAGCAACTATGGACTGACTGCAAAAAGTGAAAAAAAAATTCAGTTGAATAATTGTACTTTTTACAGAATCCTAATAATTTAATTAATATATTTTTCTCTGAAATGAATGCTAATTTTGTCATTAAATAAATTCTGAAGATGAAATTTAGAACATGTTACCAAACAGAAGGGCTTCCCTTATAGCTCAGTCAGTAAAGAATCTGCCTGCAGCTCAGGAGACCCAGGTTCAATCCCTGGGTTGGGAAGATCCCCTGGAGAAGGAAATGGCGACCCACTCCAGTATCCTTGCCTGGAAAATCTCATGGACAGAGGAGCCTGGTGGGCTGTAGTCCATGGGGTCACAAAGAGTCGTGTATGACTGAGCAACTAACACACTTAACACCAAACAGAGATGAAGGGATAGATTGTTAGCTCTTTATCTTTTTCTGTGATCTTGGTAGTCACTTAAACATCACTTGGCTCAAAAATATTTTTAGAAGTATAAGCTTGATTTGGTACCTATATAGGTCTGATCAGCTAATAATGCAAAATTTGAAGTGAAACAGTAAAATAAAACAGCTTGATTTCACTTAGTAGAACCTATAGTTCCTAACTAATCACATTCCAAGTGCTGTGACTCACCTTATTAGAGAGCAAAATGGGAAAATAAGATAGACTTATTTTTATATTCTGACCTTTTATTTTCTTGGAACTTTTGGAGACTTCACATGTCACAAATTGCTTAAGTTCATGTGTCATTTAAAGTTGCATAAAGTAAGACTGTCAGTCATATGACAAAAAGACAGTGAGACCATTGCCTGAATTTCTGCTCTGCCATCTAGGCATTTTGCCATCAACAAACATGGACTTCAGATCTAGAGTGGAAGCTTAGCTTGAAAACTAATATCAAAGGTGTTAAGAGCAACCAATTGCCAAATGCTTAATAATATAAAGATCATGTTTTATAGCCAGAATCACTCCAGGAAGTGTAAAAATGAATAAAATGGTGTTAGAAAGTTAGAGGAAAAATTTTGGCCTGACTTATCAAGTCATTACGTCTATTTTTTCTTATCATGAGTAGCAGCACCCAGAAAGAAATATTGATTTAGGCAAAAATGCAAATGGTCCTTCAATCTTACCTTGCCTTTTTCCTTTCTCTATCTTTATTAATTCAATCCTATTCTTACTCATGCTGCCCCAAACACTTTTAACTCTGGATTGCTGGCAGGCCAAGCTATCATTCATTTCCTTGGCCCCTCTACTAGTTAATTCTCTCCCTACTCCTCTCTTAATCTCTGGCTTTTATTCCGGGCTCAGAGATCACATGCAATGACCAGGTGCCTCTCTTAAGGTTAAGCAACTTTAGTGGCAAAGCTGTCATTCTCTGAATTGTGAAATCTAATCATTTAGGCCCCAACTGGATTTGGAGAGGCCTCAATGTTATCGATTAGTTGAATGCAAACTACACTTGCTCCATTATTAACTCTTTTCCACTTTGAATGCTGGTGATTTAATCAAGAAGTGCCCTGTAGGCAGGTAACTGGAGGGACTGGAATGAAAAATCTATCATTAATAAAGTTGCTTCCTACATAGATCTAGGATCCTGAAGACAGGTCCTGGTTGGTTTGGGTCAAAGCTGAAGTCCAGTATGTACAAAATGCTGGGCCAATAATTTGGATAAATGTAGGCTCCAAAGTCTTTCTTCAATCATGAAACACTTTCCTTTTTTTTTTTTTTTTTAAATTACATACTAACATATCACTTCCATCAAAGAACTATCTGAAAAAGAAAGATTTTGCTGTTCTCATGAGTAAATCAAAGTGCAAAACTGATCTACAGAACTACATAAATGATATAAAAATGTTGTAATCAAATGTGACATTTTATTTCCTCTGCACTTCTTTAAAGTTGGAAACTATTGTCAATATTTCAATTTTTCTATGGAGGATTAGTTACATTTATGTCTATTTATAACAATGTCAATCCATCTTACAAGAGTGATGATTCCTGCACAAGGTTAAAATTTCCAGAAATGAGAATATTTTTCAAGCTTTCACATACATAAAACAGATTCTGGTTACAGTCAAGCTGCCAAAAGTAGAAGACAATGATAATTTCTTAGGCATAGATTGATTCTTTTATAGGCTATTATTATTATTATTGCAGAATCTCTTTACTTTTCTTTAATAAATACATTTTATTACTCATTTTTCTTCTCTTAAAAAGAAATAATCAACTTAATAACAAGCATGGTGAACAGTTTTTTTAAAAGCCCAGAAGTTGTTTTCATAGTGACTTCAAATTACATTAAATATTTTTTCAGCAAATGTGTTTTGCTGAATCCCCAATTGCTTCTTATGATTCATTGTTCAAAAAACTCAAAAGTCAGGTGGAGGATCCAATAAATAATGGTCATATAAATCCATTCAATAAAGGATGGACGTGGAAGCAACCTAGATGTCCATTGACAGATGGATGCATAAAGTTGTGGCACATTTATACAATGGAATTTTGCTCAGCCATAAAAAGGAACCAATATGAGTCAGTTGTAGTGAGGTGGATGAACCTAGAGCCTCTTATGCAGAATGAAGCAAGTTAGAGAAAAACAAGTACTGTATATTAATACATAGATATGGAATCTAGAAAAATGGTCCCCATGTACCTAGCAGAGAATGGACGTGTGAACACAGTGAGGAAAGGTGAAGGTGGGACGGATGGAGAAAGTAGCGTTGACACATGTACACTGTGCTCAGCCACTCAGTCGTGTCCGACTCTCAGTCATGTGACCCCACGGAGGGTAGCCCATCAGGTTCCCCTGTCCATGGAAGTTTTCAGGCAAGAATACTGAAGTGGATTGCCATTTCCTACTCCAACATATAGACTATCATGTGTAAAATAGACAGTGGGAAGTTGCTAAATAACACAAGAGAGCCCAGTCTGGCACTGTGTAATGACCTAGAGAAGTGGGATGGGGGAAGGGGAGGGAGAGAAAGGATGTATATATATATATACATATACATATAATTATGACTGATTCACATTGTTGTATGGCATAAACCAACAAAAAAAAAAAAAAAAACTGTAAAGCAACTTTCCATCAATTAAAAAAATAAATAAATTTTAAAAAACATTGTTAATCATTGTCAATGTTCCATATCTTAACTCATGTGGTGGTGACACGGGTTCTCACCATATTCACTCTTCTGCACTTATATTTCACAGGATACTAACATAAAAGAAAAACATATTAAATCTGCAAAACTTGGGAAAAAAGAATTTAATTCCAAGGAAAAAGAGAAAGAAAAGCCAAACTTCACAGCAAAAAGTGAAAAACAAATTTGATTCACGTTAGCATCAGTAGAGTTTTGAAAGTGTGAGTGATTTCACTTTGGTATGATGACATCCTGCTGGTTTAAAATATTCTGTTTTAATAAATAAGTTATCTGCCATAATTTTAAAGAATCAGGTGTATATTAAACTGTTTAAGTACTTTTAACAGTCTCAACAGTCTTTAACTGTTTAAGAATTTTGGCTAAGTCTCCAACTTTGCTAAAATTATGCTTTGCCCACTGAAAGGGGAATTATTCTTGTTTTTCCCATTTAACGCATCGTGATGTCAAGCAAAGTCTCCTGGGGTAGAGACATCGTCTTCCAGTCCAAGCGCAGCCCTGGTTGTTCCACTTGACTAGGCTTGCAGAGCAGCCGAAGGAGGTCAGACCCTCTCCATTGACACTAATGGGCCATTTTATGCAAAACTGTTCATTTTCCGGAAGGGACCATGTCTGACTGGTGGAGTGATTCACAAAAATCACTTCATTAAACGATTACTCCTCATGCATGGCCGTATTCCCTTTAGTGGGCTGGACACTGTGAGCCACGCATGGGTACGCAAGGCAGGGAAGCTCTTCCTCACACTGTGAATTCAACGCCTGGTTCCCGGTCTTGCCCTCAGACAATGACATCCTGGGGCTGGCACACAGGCTAAGAACCCTGGTGACTCTGTTCATCCCTGGCATGCCAGCTCCACAGATAGAGCCTCTGAGAACCAGCCCCCTCTGTCTCCACACCAACCCTAGTTGTATTCTTTCCCCCAATTCTCCTTGAAGCAAGCAAATGACTCTGTTTACAACAATCTCCTTCTGGATGAACTCCTGAGAGTTGATACCCCGCAAACCTGGGAAACCAGCATGCTTCTCCCAAAAGAACACTTGCTCCCTGAAATTCTCCCACAATCTTCAACAACATGACAAGTCCAAAGATGTAAAAATATCAGAGGAAGAAGTTGCTTAATTTGGAAAAGGAGAAGGGAACCAGGTTTGTTGAGGTTTGAAGGAGTGAGAAGTTGAGGTGCCATTTGAGCCTGTAAACATGCTGGGAAATTCTGGGACGATTTATCTTAACCTGTTGGAGCTTCCATAGATGAAGTTATCTTTAGCTGTGGGTCACGCTGATCTCCTGAAGTCGCCTGGCTTACCTGAAGTCAGTGCTTCCACAGGCAAAAGGTCACAGCTTGTCATTTGTCTGAATGAAACTTCTCTAAATAGGAAGTTTCTCTCACATTACTTTTCAGCTTCTGCATTGGTTAGGGCAATGGCAAGATTTCACTGAACGTTCAGAGTCCAAACCCTTTGACTTTTGAAAATACTAAAAATGAGTGCTTTGTCTTTAAGAATGCCACGGCAAGCAGTGTGTGCAAGGTCCGTTTTGCGTGATTTGCACATCCCAGGACTGCTCCGAGCTCAGCTGCACCAGGCTAATTTCCATAAGCATCATGTGGTGTTACAGAAACCACATTTTGCCAAGCTGTCAACTATACAGCCTTCTCTTTGCTAAACAGACTCCCATTAAAACTGTCTGCACAATTTGTCAGTTAAATGAGGTACAAGAGGGACGCTCTATTTGCCCCTAATTAGCTGCGCAGACTACCTTTGTCTGTTTGATTAAGCATTCACATTATCAATTTTGTTTAATCTGATTCATTTCACACACCTCCCCCGGGACAAAGCCCATACGGTTAACTAATCTCTGATATCATCTCTCATATCAGGCAGCTCTCATCTCCCCCAGAATACATTCTACCCACAGGCTCCACGATTGTCAAGCTCCATGAAGGGGAGTTGGTCAGATGAGGGGCAGAAATTTAGCTCAGCAACTGGAGCTGAACTCCAACATGCCTAACTGAAAGCCTCAAGCAGATTCTTGCTCGGTGCCATCTGTCCACATTATCCATCCATTCATTTAGTCGTATTCACTAATTCATTCATTCCGGCAGTAAACATATTGTCTGCCTACTATGCACCAGGGGCTGTGCTGTGAGCTGGGAGGGATACAAAGATGTAGAAGCTAAGGTTCCTGCTCTCAGATTGCTTATTTTCTCAGCCCCCAAGATTACTGTACAAACCATCAACTAGCGTAGAAAGCACACTTGCTCCCTGAGGCCAGTTCTTCTAATATCTGTCACACATGGCCTATTCAACTCAGCTACCAAACAACTCTCCAAAGAAAGATTTCGGATCAAGGCATAAAAGCAAGTGGTTATGGTTTCCTGAAATAATCTTGCCTCCCTCTCCTGTGTGGAAACATAGTTGGCAATGGAGACGGAGGAGTTTTAGAAACTAGAAATAACAATCACTTGATCTTCAATAGTTCTGAAGTGTCATTGTAGCTGATAACTTCACAGAAGTTATTGCTTAGTGAAAGCAAATCACTAAGTTATTTAACCTGACACCTTCCATAAGTTGATAGAACAAATGCTAACCACTAGTAGAAAAAGCTGAAATTTTTGAGAGAAAGGTGATTGGCTTAATTTAGTGGGAAGTATAAAGTTATTCTGAAGAATATATATACTTATATATATATCTTTTATATATATGCATAATATATATGTATGACTGAATCACTTTGCTATACATCTGAAACTTACACAACAATTGTAAATCAACTATATTTTAATAAAAATTAAAAAAATATACCTAAGATGAGAGCAGTTGAAAACTATTCAAGAATTCATGGCTCATGAAACACTTGTATTCCTAAAAATCTATATCAAAACCTCAGGCTGATCAAGATGGCAATCTCAGAATCATATTCCCCCTTGAGGGTTTCTGGGTCCCAGCAGGTGATAAGTACTTGAAAATGAGTATTTGAGTCTCAGAAAAGAGACATGGAAGGCTTTGGAGTTTTTCAGTGTGATCCTCTATCTGTCCGAGAGTCTCCTGGATGACATTCCCAGAGGAAGGAATCGTTGGATTCTGTGTAAGTGCCTCCACAAATGGGTTCCACGTCCTGCAAGTCTGCCCTCCCCTTTTCAGTCATTTCTGGCTAGCAGAAACGTAGTGGTTATGTTTGCTGAGATCTTCCCTATGAAACACCCCTTTACTGATTGCAGGCAGCTGGTCCGAGGAGGCAGGCCTAACATCTAAATAATTTTGAGGACAGCTTTAGGTTTCCTACCCAGGAACTTCCTTCTCTCAGCACAGTCCCTTCAGTGTTTTCAGTGGTTCTGCATCTGGTGGTTTCTAGTCCTCTGCCTTCTCCACTCACTCTCTTCCAAATATTCTTTGGTTAGTTCTCCTTCTTCTCAAAGTCTGATCCCCAGAACTGAGAACTGTCTCCAGGAGTATATGACATATGCACCCGGAGCGAGACCCTCCCGGACTCTGGACCACGTCTGGTCCAGTTCTACCGATGTGATCCGAGATCATGTTGACTTGTTCAACAGCATCATTGCTCTGTGGATTCATATTGGCTGAAAATCCTTGGGGTCTTTTACATGTGGCTTTTATTCAGCTCTCATCACTCTGGATTTGCCATGCTATTCAATTTTATGTTAATCCCTGTTATTTATTATCTTGGTAACATCAATTAAGTTTATTTCATTTTTTTTTACTAGAGCCATTAGTTTTATTTGTAGAGTTCACAAATCAAAACATAGCAAATAATTACACATCAATATCGGTTGGAATACCAAATATTATTTCACTACTGCCACGGTGTCCTTTTTTCTCTGACACAAGCTGCGTAGATGCAGGCTTTCTATGTTTGATACGATTCAGTTCCTTTCATCGACAAGCTTCTTTCATGATATGCTGTTCCTAAATCTGACTGTAAATAGGTTTTGGTAGATGTCAGTGACAAGGGATACATTTCATATGAAGATGATGTTGAAATTTCTCCGTTAATTTCTGGTTATAATCTGCAGCTGTATTTTCTCAAGGTGTAAGCACACCCAACTTTTCAGAAGCATTAGTTTTTCATAGATGAATGTTTATTTCATTATATCCATACACGATGTACAGTTCTTGCTGTCAGAAGTGCATTTTACACAGATAACATGGTTTTTTGTTTTGTTTTGGGCCCCACCTTGCTGTATATGGGATCTTAATTCCCTGACCAGGGATCAAACCCACATCTCCTGCACTGGAAGTGCAGCATCTTAACCAGGGAAGTCCCACAGATAACATGTTGCATTCTCTGTGTGAGATAGACTTTTGTCCACAGGTAAGGTTCATATGGATTTATCAAAACTAGCAGACACAAATGATTTCCCAGTGGTAGCGTAATCCACATCAAGCCCCACAGATACATGAACCATATGTACCATTACAGGACTGTCCAGAGCATACATATTAAAAGTATATAAGTCATCATCTTCATTTGCTGCAGTAAGAATGAATGATTCCATAGGGCTTCAGCAGGTTGTATTGGTTCTCATATCCAAGATGATCTTTTTCAGAGAAGTAGCTTACCTCATATCATACAATATATTCCTGTGAGAAGCACAGCTTCCCAAGAGAAATGTTTCAATTAGGTTAAAGTTAACACCATTTATACCATCAAATCCCCAAGTCATTGAACATATAGGACTGAGTCTTTGTTTGTCCTAAATGTCTACTTGCTATCCACACGTGGCAAAAACAACTTCTTTCCAGTGATGATGAATTCCTGTATATTGTGTCTTTCCTAATACTGTGTGCAACGATTCCTCCTCTTCCCCATAGTTTGGTCCACCCATTTTCCTTTGCTTCAGAGTTTTAACTACCAACAGTAAAAAGAAAAAAAAGTCCCACAAAACAAGTACATATTCCTTATACAAAATCTTCATGTGCTTGTACCATATGAATACATTTTCATTTAGTCAGTTTCCAAATTCTAACCTCTCCATCACACGCCTCAGAGAATACAGTAGGCAGGCTCTTCGGATGCTTTGCCAAGCGACTGACTCCATCTCAGTGACCAGCCAGGGAAACATCAGTTCATTTCAGTTTGTGGGTTTCCATCTGGCTCTGCCCTCTTGACTTCTGTAGCCTCCCAGTTTAATAAGGATGGCATCACTCTTTCATCCCAGTTATTGATTAAAATCACTGCAGATGGTGACTGCAGCCATGAAATTAAGACGCTTACTCCTTGGAAGGAAAGTTATGACCAACCTAGACAGCATATTCAAAAGCAGAGACATTACTTTGCCAACAAAGGTTCGTCTAGTCAAGGCTATGGTTCTTCCAGTGGTCATGTATGGATGTGAGAGTTGGACTGTGAAGAAGGCTGAGCGCCGAAGAATTGATGCTTTTGAACTGTGGTGTTGGAGAAGACTCTTGAGAGTCCCTTGGACTGCAAGGAGATCCAACCAGTCCATTCTGAAGGAGATCAGCCCTGGAATTTCTTTGGAGGGACTGATGCTGAAGCTGAAACTCCAATACTTTGGCCACCTCATGCGAAGAGTTGACTCATTGGAAAAGACTCTGATGCTGGGAGGGATTGGGGGCAGGAGGAGAAGGGGATGCCAGAGGATGAGATGGCTGGATGGCATCACTGACTCGATGGACATGAATCTGAGTGAACTCCAGGAGTTGGTGATGGACAGGGAGGCCTGGCGTGCTGCAATTCATGGGGTCGCAAAGAGTCGGACACGACTGAGCGACTGAACTGAACTGAACTGATCTGATTGATTAAAATGAATTTTTAAAGGACACAAATCACACAAATCAAGTGAGTAAAGTTACCAAAGTTTCTAGAATGAGGATAACAACTACTGCTACCATCTGTTGGACAATTATTCGTGCCAGACGCTACACTAAGTACTTTATGTAGCTGATCTCTCATGCAACGTTAAGAAAACTCTATAGTACCATTGGCACCAGATTATAGATGAAAAAGTTGACTAGAAGTCTAAGAAAGTAATTTGCCCTAAAAAATGCAGTTAATAGTTATGTGGAGGAAGAACTTGAACTAAGGACTGAGTCATGCCTGAGCCCAGTTTATTAAGCCCTCTACTGTAATCACGTCTGTAAGGAAAATGTATCAGATCACAGACAAAGTCAATGACAGAAATGAGCAAGGAACCTTTCATAACCCTTTGCATTAATGCACGTTAGTTAGTTTACCACACATCCCTCTCAAGTGTATGGGGTTGAATTCCTCATACTCTTCTATTCAAGTCGCACTATTATTGCTGTAGGGCTCCCTTCACATTTTACTTGCTTATTCTTTTAATCCCATTTTCTGCTTCCATTCACCTCCCCCCACAGGAAATCATGCTAAGGTGTTTGATCTATAACCTTGAATTTGTGTATATCTTTGTAAAATATGTAGTGTTATTCTTTTGATTGTTTTTATTTACCTAAATACACTGGGCTGTAGACCTCATTCTGTTTATTTTTATTCCTGAGTACTTTTTGTTAGAAATCTACCTATGTTGCAGGGCATGCATCTAGATTGCTTCTAACAGCTGTGTAGTATTCCATGACCTGTATGGACCACATTTTATTTGTCTATTCCTCTAGAGGTAGACAAGTAGGTTGCCTCCAACTTTCTGCTATTACAAACAAGGCCAAGAAACATCTTGGTATGAGAAATTTATGATCTTGAGTAATAATTTCTCTGGATTATGGATCAAGGGCAGAAGTTCTAGGGCATAGATAAGTAAGTGTTCAGTGGTCCCATTAGCAGAACATAGGATTTCTGTTTTCCTACATGACCTATTTGGTATTTAAAAATGTTCAATAAAACTCCTAGAGGAGAACATAGGCAAAACACTCTCTGACATACATCACAGCAGGATCCTCTATGACCCACCTCCCAGAATATTGGAAATAAAAGCAAAAATAAACAAATGGGACCTAATTAACCTTAAAAGCTTCTGCACATCAAAGGAAACTATTAGCAAGGTGAAAAGACAGCCTTCAGAATGGGAGAAAATAATAGCAAATGAAGCAACTGACAAACAACTAATCTCAAAAATATACAAGCAACTCCTACAGCTCAACTCCAGAAAAATAAATGACCCAATCAAAAAATGGGCCAAAGAACTAAATAGACATTTCTCCAAAGAAGACATACAGATGGCTAACAAACACATGAAAAGATGCTCAACATCACTCATTATCAGAGAAATGCAAATCAAAACCACTATGAGGTACCATTTCACACCAGTCAGAATGGCTGCCATCCAAAAGTCTACAAATAATAAATGCTGGAAAGGGTGTGGAGAAAAGGGAACTCTCTTACACTGTTGGTGGGAATGCAAACTAGTACAGCCACTATGGAGAACAGTGTGGAGATTCCTTAAAAAACTGGAAATAGAACTGCCTTATGATCCAACAATCCCACTGCTAGGCATACACACTGAGAAAACCAGAAGGGAAAGAGACACGTGTACCCCAATGTTCATCACAGCACTGTTTATAATAGCCAGGACATGGAAGCAACCTAGATGTCCATCTAGAAAGCTGTGGTACATATACACAATGGAGTATTACTCAGCCATTAAAAAGAATACATTTGAATCAGTTCTAATGAGGTGGATGAAACTGGAGCCTATTATACAGAGTGAAGTAAGCCAGAAAGAAAAACATCAATACAGTATACTAACGCATATATATGGAATTTAGAAAGATGGTAACAATAACCCTGTGTACGAGACAGCAAAAGAGACACTGTTGTGTAGAACAGTCTTTTGGACTCTGTGGGAGAGAGAGAGGGTGGGAAGATTTGGGAGAATGACATTGAAACATGTAAAATATCATGTAAGAAACGAGTTGCCAGTCCAGGTTTGATGCACGGTGCTGGATGCTTGGGGCTAGTGCACTGGGACGACCCAGAGGGATGGTATGGGGAGGGAGGAGGGAGGAGGGTTCAGGATGGGGAACACATGTATACCTGTGGCGGATTCATTTTGATATTTGGCAAAACTAATACAATTATGTAAAGTTTAAAAATAAAATAAATTTTAAAAAATTTAAAAAAATAAAATAAAAAAATAAATAAAAATGTTCAATGTTTGCTAATCTGATATGTATGAAGACACTTCTCACTACTGTTTTAACATGTGTTTATCTGATCATTTATGGATTTAAATATCTGTCTATGTATTGTTGGGTTTCCCGGTAGCTCAGTGGTAAAGAATCTGCCTGCAGTGCAGGAGCCCCAGAAGATGCAAGTTTGATCCTTGGGTCAGGAAGATCCCCTGGAGGAGGGCATGGCAACCCACTTTAGTGTTGTTGCACGGAGAATCCCATGGACAGAAGAGCCTGGCAGGCTACAGTCCACAGGGTTGCAAAGAGTTGGACCCAACTGAAGCAACTTGGCACACGTGCACACACTATATATTTGTAAGCAATTTGAATTTTTTCTACTGTAATCGCCTTTTTGCATCTTAGTCCACTTTTCTATTTGTTTTCTTATTTCCAGATAAGTGGCAAGAATTCTTTGCATAAAAGCATACTTGTTATATTTTCTTATATATTTTCTTGTTTATGTAATTCATATTACTTCTATATAGTGAATAATGGCAAAACTCTTCAAAAAATTCTGACCATCTCTAGGCAATAACAAATCTTGAAACAATTTGTGTTAACTTTAAGAATGCCCAACTCTAAACGACAATTGACTCTGATTGCTTAGCAAATATCACCAAAATGCAAATGAATTTACCATAAGAACACCTATTCACAATAAAAGATTGAAGGAGAAAAACAATATGATCAACAATATGATAATTTCCATAGATGCAGAGAAACCCATTTGATAAAATTCAGCATCTACATGTAATTTTAAAAAATAGCACATATTTTCCTAGATATGAAATATTTGAAGCATTTAAAATTACCATTAGGAAAATGATGTCTAATATCATCATTTCCATTCAGCATTGAACTTAAGGTCACAGATGGTATAAGAAAAACAAAAAACAAAAAATGTATAAAGATTTGTAAGAAAAAGCTTAAGTTGTCTTAATTCACTGAATTCTATATGAATAAAATTATACAATCCATAGACAAATTATAAGAATTTACAGGTTAGTTTAACATGAGGACTATAAGATCAATATAAAAAAAAACCAACTGCATTTTTATAATCAGTAAAAACAATTAGAAAATAAATTTTGTAGACAGTAGAAAGCATGTTATGAAATAAATTATTCTTGTTATATGCACTGTGTGCTTAGAGGTTTGGGGGAAACATATCTGTCAAATGTTAATCATGATTTTTTTGGTAGTTTACTTTCTTTTAAAGAGATTTCTGTATGACTTACTTTTCTAAATAGATTAACTTCATTTTCAGAGCTTAGGAATACTGTATATAATCTGTATTTTAATCACATATTACTTAAATTATTTAAACCTGAAGAGTAAAACGTGAGCATGTACCTAGAGGGTAATGTTATTTCTACTATTGCCAAAGCCTCTAGTTCATGGGGAAAAAAATTGTCAGAATTGTTTCTTCATGTCAAAAGCTGGTTCAGTGATTTAATAGTTAATTTTAAACAGCTTTTTGAGCCTCTCAGAACATTAGAGAATCATCTAGTTATCTAATAAATGCTTGTTACAATATCAATATCTTAAATAAAAATAGACTTTTCATTTCTTGATTGAAATGGCTAAAAGAAGAGATTGGTTTTGGTAAAGGATTAAGCTAGCAAGTGCTTAGAAAGTATGTTTTGAGATCACTTAAATATGGTTGGATGGTATCACCGACTCAATGGACATGAGTTTGAGCAAGCTCCAGGAGGAGGTGAAGGACAAGGAAGCATGGTGTGCTGCAGTCCATTGGGTCCAAAAGAGTCGGACACAACTGAGCGACTGAACAATAACAAAAGATGCCAGTGAAAGTGAAAAAAGAGAACCATAACAGGGAGGCACTGCAAGTGAACGTTAGTCACTCGTGTCAGACTTTGCAACCCCATGGACTGTAGCCCTCCAGGCTCCTCTGTCCTTGGGGATTCTCCAGGCAAGAATACTGGAATAGGTTGCCGTGTACTTCTCCAGGGAGTCTTCCCGACTCAGGGACTGAATCCGGTCTCCTGCATTGTAAGCAGATTATTTACCATCTGAGCCATTATTTACCATCTGAGCCACCAGTAAGTGCTTAGAAAGTATGTTTTGAGATTACTTAAAGACACTAAGCACAGTTTTATTCCCGTATTTGCTTTCTTATCAGTGTTTCTTTAACATCTATTTATGTGTCTACTTGTATGTTTTAATTTTTAATGTAAGTATTCTAAGATCTTTTATTTCCCAATAAACAAACTGACAGATTTACATTTAAGACTATTACTAACTCAGTACTCCGACCTCAAGAATCACTTGATTGTTCTTCCTGGTATTAAACTTCTGTGAATAAACATAACTTGAAATGCTTATCAGCAGCCAGGAACATCTGGCTTATATGCCTAATAAAAATAAACCCTTAAGTTAAACAATTTTTTTCATAGATGCCCAGAAAAATTTAAGTTTATATGGGTCCACTTTTCTCCCTATTGTACAAATGGAATAATGATAGGTAGAAAATTAAACTTCCTAAATTAAATACAAAGATACCTTATTTATTACAAAAACTATGAGAAGTTAGCCAAATGTAAATGGATCATTCTAAACTTCATAGTGATGGCTTAAAGTAATCAACCCCTCATTTACATGAATAAGTTTTTTAATAGCTCTATATATGCTGAGCTCTGAGAATCATTTTGACTCATTAGTTTCTTTCATCCAATGCTATTAAGTATCAATACTTATGCTCTTTGGCATTGCCATCAGTTTTATACCAATCTAATTAGTACCAATATAGTACCCTGACTATATGTAGTCATGTTAATTAAAAAGGATTTCAAATCTCAAAGATGAAAGCTTTATTTTCCTTCATAGAATTTGGCTAAAGAGTTTCAAATAACTATGGATAAGTGCCAAGAATCTAAATTCATTCTGCTAAGAGAAGCAAATATTGAGAGGCAACCAGCTTTCCTCCCACTTTGTGAGGAAAGTAATCTTGGGGAGAAGGTTTTATCATTCTCTGTGTTTGAGACATACAAAATGAGGAAAATTGTGGGTATTTTTTTTTTTTTTTTGGTTGTTTTTGTGAGCAACAGATTAACCAAACCATGTAGTCCCAGCCTTAAAATAGAGATATGCTCTTTAATCTAAATACTCTGTGGTGCATATCTTTACATGAACTCAACTAAATGACTTCTGGATCTCCTGATTTGTTTTTCATTGTGTATTTGGTGTTTTGTTAACTCATTCATTGATAGATTACAGATTGATTCATTCAATACAATTTGATGAATAAATATATAATGATTATTCACCAGAGAGATGATATTTTGAAATAATTAAGAACAAGTTCTTTTAAGCCAGACAGTTTTGGTTTACTTTCTATATTTTCCATAAGTTTGGTCAACCCAATACCTCTACCACTTAATAGCTTTGTGCCTTGATTTTCTCACCTGTAAAATGGGGATAATAATCAGGAAAGTAATAGTACCATTATCGACAAGTTAATATATATTAGGTGCTTAGCCTACCATAGCCTATCATTGTCAGCTTGTCATATTGTAAGTAATTAATAAATATTAACTGTTATTACATATGCTAAATACTATAGGCTTAGATAATACTCAGGACAGTAACAATTCAAACTTTAAAAGCTATTTTTAAGCTGTCTTGTACATCATAAACTCTATAAATATTTTACTGTCATTATTAATCATTGTCAAGTTGTACTTTCCACATAAATTTATCTCTGTATACACCAATAAGCATGGATTTGTTTCACATGTTGTTTTGTTCATCATTATTTTCTACTAGATTATGAATGTCATGAAATAGGAAGTTTCTTAAATTCTTGAGTTAATGAAATAAGTGTCTCAGTTCTGTGATTTGATTGAGTAAATAAAAAATTATTTGTCAAACCATAAGTGTAGGCTGCTGAAAGTTTGAATCTCCTGATAGAGATGAACCTCTTTATTACAATATAGAAGTGAGGTGGCAGGAAGAACATCCCCTGCCTCAAGGGCAAAGAAGCCACAACAGGCTTGTATTGCAATATTGTATGTAACTTATTAAATTCCAGGCAGTAATTATCTTAGCCATGATGAAATATATAAGTGGTGTGAAGAAGTGTTAATTGAGAGACTGCATAGACAATACTTTCAATGGAAGAGAGCTATAATCCAATAGACTATTCAAGAATATCACCCAAGAATTCCTATTTCTTTTACCATAATTTTCAAATACCAAATCACGTTTTCATATATTTGGCATCAAACAGATTCCACTTTGATAAACATTTCCTAATTAAAGGATAAAATTAAAAGAATTTATGTCACTCAATTGGACACCAGGGAGTCACAGACCAAATCAAAAACAATTATTTGGGGACATTCTGAGCAGCCAAATAAAACTAGACTAATACCATAATAGTTTGTTCCATTCATGTTGTGTTTCTAAAATGTAGTTGTATTTGCCAAGTCTTACTTTAGAGGGAGTAGATGTGAAACTTTCCAGTTGTCTTACTAAGGTACTGGTAGAGAAATATGTGTAACAATGCACGTCATGTTGAGATATTCATTACCATTTTTATGGAGAAACCCCACGATTCTGTCACAAACATTCAGTAAGCCAATTAAAAATAGTGTTAATTTTGGCTGACTCAAGTGTTATACTTTTTGAAGAACAGATTAAGAACAGTAGATACAATCATACCAAGATATTATTAAGTTGGTGCAAAAATAATTATGGTTTTGCATTGTTGAACTTTGTTATTTGATACTGGAATGCTGCTGCTGCTGCTGCTGCTGCTGCTAAATCGCTTCAGTCGTGTACGACTCTGTGGGACCCCATAGATGGCAGCCCACCAGGCTCCCCCGTCCCTGGGATTCTCCAGGCAAGAACACTGGAGTGGGTTGCCATTTCCTTCTCCAATGCATGAAAGTGAAAAGTGAAAGTGAAGTCGCTCAGTCGTGCCCGACTCTTCTCGACCCCATGGACTGCAGCCTACCAGGCTCCTCTGTCCACGGGATTTTCCAGGCAAGAGTACTGGAGTGGGGTGCCATCGCCTTCTCCTACATCCTTAAATAAACGTGGTTATGTTATACATTATTTTAATATGCATTTCTTGCCTTTTTTTGCTAGTGAATTATTGAAAGTGAAAGTGTTAGTCGCTCAGTAATGTCTGACCCTTTGCGACTCCATGCACTGTAGCCCACCAGGTTCCTCTGTCAGTAGGATTCTCCAGGCAAGAATACTGGAGTGGGTTGCCATTTCCTTCTCCAGATTTTCCCAACCCAGGGATCGAACTTAGGTCTCCTTCATTGCAGGCAGATTCTTTACCATCTGAGCCACCAGGGAAGCCCAGTGAATTATTACTTGCTGTTTATTTTATATGTAGTTTAGACTATGGAAATTGCAAATTTGAGCAATTTTCTTATTCAAGTTCAAAATGGGTCATAAAGCAGTGGAGATAACTCACAACATCAATGACGCATTTGGCCCAGGAACTGCTAATGAACGTATAGTGCAGTGGCAATTCAAGAAGTTTTGCAAAGGAGATGAGAGCCTTGAAGATGAGGAGCTCAGTGGCCAGCCATTGGAAGTTGACAACAACAAATTGACAGCAATCATCGAAGCTGAATCCTCTTACAACTACATGAGAAGTTGTCAAAGAACTCAATGTTGACCATTCTATGGTCATTTGGCATTTGAAGTAAATTGGAAAGGTGAAAAAGCTCAGTAAGTGTGTGCCTCATGAGCGAACCGCAAATAAAAAAAAATCTTCATTTTGAAGTGTTATCTCCTCTTATTCTACGCAACAACAAACCACTCCTCAATCAGATTATAATGTGCAATGAATAGTGGATTTTACATGACAACCAGGGATAACCAGCCCAGTGGTTGGACTGAGAAGAAGCGCCAAAGCACTTCCCAAAGCCAAGATCAGATCAGATCAGATCAGATCAGTTGCTCAGTCATGTCCAACTCCTTGCGACCCCATGTAGCACAGCACGCCAGGCCTTCCTGTCTATCACCAATTTCCGGAGTTCACTGAGACTCATGTCCATCGAGTAAGTGATGCCATCCAGCCATCTCATCCTCTGTCGTCCCCTTCTCCTCTTGCCCCCAATCCCTCCCAGCATCAGAGTCTTTTCCAATGCCAAACTTGCACCCAAAAAAGGTCATGGTCACTGTTAGGTCACCATTAGGTCTGCTGCAGGTCTGATCTACTATAGCTTTCTGAATCCTGGCAAAATCATTACATCTGAGAAGTATGCTCAGCAAATCAAAAGATGCTCTTCAACACCTTCAGCCAGCATTGGTTAACAGAAAGGGCCCAATTCTCCACGGACAATGCCTGCCCTCACATTGCACAACCAACACTTCAAAAGTTGAATGAATTGGGCTACAAAGTTTTGCCTCATTCACTTGACCTTTAGCCAACTGACTACCACTTCTTCAAGCATCTCGACAACTTTTTGCAGGGAAAATGCTTCCACAACCAGCAGGATGAATAGAATGCTTTTCAAGTGTTCATCAAATCCCAAAGCACAGATTTTTAAGCTATAGGAATAAACAAACTTATTATTCATTGGCAAAAATGTGTTGATTGTAATGGTTCCTATTTTGATTAATAAAGATGTGTTTGAGCCTAGTTATAATGATTTAAAATTCAGGGTTTGAAACTGCAATTACTTTAGTATCAACCTAGCAAATAGCTCGGAGAAGGCAATGGCACCCCACTCTAGTACTCTTGCCTGAAAAATCCCATGGATGGAGGAGCCTGGAAAGCTGCAGTCCATGGGGTGGCTGAGGGTCAGACACGACTTCACGACTTCACTTTCACTTTCACTTTCATGCATTGGAGAAGGAAATGGCAACCCACTCCAGTGTTCTTGCCTGGAGAATCCCAGGGACGGGGGAGCCTGGTGGGCTGCCATCTATGGGGTCACACAGAGTCGGACACGACTGAAGTGACTTAGCAGCAGCAGAAAATAGCTAAGCTTTCCAGTAAAGAGCAATTTAGTAGATTAAATGGTGTGATTCATGAAAGCAGAAACTGAGAAAAAGCCAAGTAGGAGAAAGTTAGAGAGTTAGACCTGTTGAGTTGATACATCAATGAGAGGTACTTGAATATTTGGAAAAGTTTGCCAGTAAAAGCATGCTAATTGGACTATTTTTGTGAATAAATTTAAACTATTAAGTAAAACTGTTTAATGATTACAAGGCTAATTATTTACATGTTTTGAGTATATTCTGGTAAGTTTAATTTTCTATAAAGTTATCCATTTTATCCAAGTTTTCAAATTTACCAGGATAAATTTTTCCACTGTATTCTCATATACATTTTAAATCTCATGCTCTGTTGAATTTTTTTTTTAATGAGTATTCATCTAAAACGAATTGATCTATAAAGTAGAAATAGAGTCACAGATGTAGAAAACAAACTTATGATTACTAGGGAGTAAGTGTGGAGGTTTTCATTCTGTCTGCCTGCTAACAGATAAGGATAAGAGGCTTATGGAAGCTTTCTGATGGGAGAGACTGACTGGGGGAAACTGGGTCTTGTTCTGATAGGCAGGGCCATTCTCAGTGAATCTTTAATTCAATTTTCTATTGATGGGCGGGGCTGTGTTCCCTCCCTGTTGTTTGACCTGAGACCAAACTATAGTGGAGGTAATGAAGATAATGGCAACTTCCTTCAAAAGGCCCTGTGCACGCACTGCCACACTCAACGGCCCCGACCCTGTAGCAGGCCACTGCCGACCCACGCATCCACTGGAGATTCCTGGACACTCACAGGCAAGTCTGGGTCAGTCTCTTGTGGGGTCACTGCTCCTTTCTCCTGGGTCCTGGCGTACACAAGGTTTTGCTTGTACCCTCTAATAGTCGGTTTCCCTGGTCCTGTGTAAGTTCTGGCAGCTCTGCGGTTGGGTTAACGGTGACCTCCTCCAAGAGGGCTTGTACCATACACAGCTCTGCTGCCCCCAGAGCCCCCGCCCTGGAGGTAGGCTACTGCTGACCCAAATCTCCACAGGAGACACTCAAACACTCAACGGCAGGTATGGCTCAGTCTCTGGGGGTCTCCTGGTGTGCACAAGGTTTTGTTTCAGCCCTCCAACTGTCTCTGGAGGGTATGGGGTTTGATTCTAAACGCAATTTTCCCCCTCCTACCATCTTCCTGGAGCTTTTCCTTTGTCCTTGGACATGAGGTATCTTTTTTTGGTGGGATCCAAGATTCTCCTGTGGATGGTTGTTCAGCAGTGAGTTCTTACAGGAAAAGATGGGCACACGTCTTTCTACACCATTGGCTTCTGTAGTTAGGAAGCCGTAGTTAGGTCTCCCACATTGCAGGCAGATTCTTTACCAGCTGAGCACAAAGAGAAGCCCAAGAATACTGGGGTGGGTAGCCTATCACTTCTCTAGTGGATCTTCCGGACACAGAAATTGAACCGGGGTTTCCTACATTGAGGCAGATTCTTTACCAACTGAGCTATTAAATTGATTAAATAGACCATAGCCTTCTTTAACTCAAGAAACTATGAGCCATGCCTTGTAGGGACACCCAGGATGGACAGGTCATGGTGGAGAGTTCTGACAAAATGTGGTCCACTGGAGAAGGGAATGGCAAACCACTTCAGTATTTTTGCCTTGAGAACCCCATGAACAGTATGAAAAGGCACAAAGATATGATACAGAAAGATGAACTCCCCAGGTTGGTAGGTGCCCAGTATGCTACTGGAGAACAGTGGAGAAATAACTCCAGCAAGAATGAAGAGATGGAGTCAAGCCAAAAACAATGCCCAGCTGTGGATGTGACTAGTGATGGAAGTAAAGTCCAATGCTATAAAGAACAATATTGCAAAGGAACCTGGAATGTTAGGTCCATGAATCAAGGTAAATTGGAAGTGGTCAAACAGGAGATGACAAGAGTGAACATCAACATTTTAGGAATCAGTGCACTAAAATGGACTGGAATGGGTGAATTTAACTCAGATGACTGTTATATCTACTACTGTGGGCAAGAATCCCTTGTAAGAAATGGAATAGCCCTCCTAGTTGTTAGGTAGTTAGAATAGGAAACAGGAGTCCAAAATGGTGGTGGCTAAAAGACAAGGAAGAGAAAATCCCGCAAAAATAGAACAAAGGAAGGTCAAAGGAAGGTCCAAGGACCTGAGTGAGGACCTCAGGTAGAACAAACAGCACTCCTGGCTAGCCCAATTTACATAGGGCAGGCCCAGGGGGAGGAAAAATACATATAAAAAGAGGAGCCAAATTGCAAGCTCTTTCTCTCTCTCTCCCATGCACTGGCCTGCTCCCCCACTCCTCCTTTCGTGTCTTTGGGTCAGCATGCCTTCACGCCTCAAGGATGGATTCTCTTGCTATTTTCTAAATAAAATAGAGCTGTAACACTGATTTGTCTAAGTGCTATAACACGGTCCATCCAAGACCCGAGAGCTGTGATGCACCGAGGGCTTTAATGCCCATCACTCCAAATCTTTGTTGTGATGAGACAGAACCAAAGAGCATACACTTGCCTGACATAGTCAACAAAAGTCTGAAATGCAGTTCTTTGGTGCAATATCAAAAAAACACGGAATGATCTCTGTTGGTTTCCAAGGCAAACCATTCAATATAATGGTAATCCAAGTCTATGCCCCCAACCACTAATGCTGGAGGAGCTGAAGTTGAATGGTTCTGTGAAGACCTACTAGACCTTCTAGAACTAACACCCAGCAAAAATGTCCATTTCATTATAGGGGACTGGAATGCAAAAGTAGGAAGTCAAGAGATCCCTGGAGTAACAGGCAAATTTGGCCTTGAAGTACAGAATGAAGCAGGGCAAAGGTTAACAGAGTTTTGCCAAAAGAATGTCATAACAAACACCTTCTTCCAACAATGCAAGAGAAGACTCTACACATGGACATTACCAGATGGTCAATACTGAAATCAGATTGATTATATTCTTTGAAGCCAAAGACGGAGAAGCTCTATACAGTCAGCAAAAACAAGACCAGGAGCTGACTGTGGCTCAGATCATGAACTCCTTATTGCAAAGTTCAGACATATTGAAGAAGGTAGGGAAAACCACTAGACCACCCAGGTATGACCTAAATCAAATCCCTTATGATTATACAGTGGAAGTGACAAATAGATTCAAGGGATTAGATCTGATAGACAGAGTGCCTGAAGAACTATGGATGGAGGTTTGTGACATTGTACAGTAGGCAGGGATCAAGACCATCCCCAAGAAAAAGAAATGCAAAAAGGCAAAATGGTTGTCTGAGCAGGCTTTACAAATAGCTGAGAAAAGAAGAGAAATGAAAAGCAAAGGAGCCATGAAATTAAAGATGCTTGTTCCTTGGAAGAAGAGCTATGACCAACTTAGATAGCATATTGAAAAGCAGAGACATAACTCTGCCAGCAAATGTCTGTCTAGTCAAACTATGGTTTTTCCTATAGTCATGTATGGATGTGAGAGTTGAACCATAAAGAAAGCTGAGCGCTGAAGAATTGACGCTTTTGAACTGTGGTGTTGGAGAAGACTCTTGAGAGTCCTTTGGACTCAAGATTCTTGAGTCCCTTAGGATTCAAACCAGTCAATCCTAAAGGAAATCAGTCCTGAATATGTATTGGAATGACTGACGTTGTAGCTGAAACTCCAATAGTTTGGCCACTCTTGCGAAGAACTGACCCATTGGAAAGTTCCCATATGCTGGGAAAGATTGAAGGCAGGAGGAGAGGGGACGACAGAGGATGAGATGGTTGGATGGCATCACCAACTCAATGGACATGAGTCTGAGCAAGCTTTGAGAGTTGGTGATGGGCAGGGATACTTGTGCTGCAGTCCATGGGGTTGCAAAGCTTCGGACATGACTAAGTGACTGAACTGAACTGAACTGAAGTGGAGGGGGGAGGGATAGATTGGGAGACAGGGAGTGATATATACACTTCAATTTTACTATATAAAAATAGATAACTAATAGGGGCCTACTATATAGCACAGGGAACTCTACTCAAAATTCTGTAATGATCTATATGGGAAAATTAGCTTTAAAAGAATATATGTATAACTGATTCACTTTGCTGTATATCTGAAACTAACACAACACTGCAAATCAACTATACTCCAATAAAATAAAATAAAAAAAAACAATTCATCATATGAAGTATTTGTGCATTCCCTCTTTTTCGTTTCCTTTGACAAGTCATTTCAGAGAATTACCTGTTTAATTAGCATTTTCATAAAATCAGGGTTTTTGCAGCTCATGATTTTTTATTGCTTATATATTTTCTAATTCATTAAGTTTTACTTTTATTTTCTTCCTTCTTTCAGTTCATTCTTCTTTTCCTTCTAGCTTCTTTATATATTAGGCTCTCTTTTTCTCGAGTTCAAGCATTCAGTTCAGTTCAGTCCCTCAGTCCTGTCCAACTCTTTGCAATCCCATGAATCGCAGCACGCCAGGCCTCCCTGTCCATCACCAACTCTCGGAGTTCACTCAAACTCATGGCCATCGAGTCGGTGATGCCATCCAGCCATCTCATCCTCTATATTCCCCTTCTCCTCCTGCCCCAGCATCAGAGTCTTTTCCAATGAGTCAACTCTTCGCATGAGGTGGCCAAAGTATTGGACTTTCAGCTTTAGCATCAGTCCTTCCAATGAACACCCAGGACTCATCTCCTTTAGAATGGACTCATTGGATCTCCTTGCAGTCCAAGGGACTCTCAAGAGTCTTCTCCAACACCACAGCTCAAAAGCATCAATTCTTCAGGGCTCAGCTTTCTTCACAGTCCAACTCTCACATCCATACATGACCACTGGAAAAACCATAGCCCTGACTAGACGGATCTTTGTTGGCAAAGTAACGTCTCTGCTTTTGAGTATGCAATCTAGGTTGGTCATAACTTTCCTTCCAAGGAGTAAGCGTCTTTTAATTTCATGGCTGCAATCACCATCTGCAGTGATTTTGGAGCCCCCCAAAATAAAGTCTGACACTGTTTCCACTGTTTCCCCATCTATTTCCCATGAAGTGATGGGACCAGATGCCTTGGTCTTCATTTTCTGAATGTTGAGCTTTAAGCCAACTTTTTCACTCTCCTCTTTCACCTTCATCAAGAGGTTTTTAGTTCCTCTTCACTTTCTGCCATAAGGGTGGTGTCATCTGCATATCTGAGGTTATTGATATCTCTCCCAGCATCTTGATTCCAGCTTGTGCTTCTTCCAGCCCCAGTGTTTCTCATGATACTCTGCATATAAGTTAAATAAGCAGGGTGACAATATACAGCCTTGACATACTCCTTTTCCTATTTGGAGCCAGTCTGTTGTTCCATGTCCAGTTCTAACTGTTGCTTCCTGACCTGCATATAGGTTTCTTAAGAGGCTGGACTGTGAAGAAAGCTGAGCACTGAAGAATTGATGCTTTTGAACTGTGGTGTTGGAGAAGACTCTTGAGAGTCCCTTGGACTGCAGGGAGATCCAACCAGTCCATTCTAAAGGAAATCAGTCCTGGATGTTCTTTGGAAGGACTAATGCTAAAGCTGAAACTCCAGTACTTTGGCCACCTCATGTGAAGAGTTGACTCATTGGAAAAGACTCTGATGCTGGGAGGGATTGGGGGCAGGAGGAGAAGGGGACGACAGAGGATGAGATGGCTGGATGGCATCACTGACTCGTTGGACATGAGTTTGAGTGAACTCTGGGAGTTGGTGATGGACAGGGAGGCCTGGCGTGCTGCGATTCATGGGGTCACAAAGACTCTGACACAACTGAGTGACTGAACTGAACTGAACTGAACTGAATTTTGACACAAATAGTGATTTAGCAGCATGTTTAGATGTAAGCTATTTTCATTATAATTTAGGGCTTTTTTCCAAATTTCCAGTGTGATTTTCTTTTGTGTGTTCTATGAGGTATTTTAAAAATTATTTTAAATTTCTAAGTGTTTGGGGGAATTTCTAGCAGTCTCTTAGTGATTATTTTCAAACTTATTTGCACTGTGGTCTAATGTTACTTATTGGTAACATTAAAGTAATTTGCTTTTTGCTTGCTCTATCAATTACTAGAAAGAGTGTTTAAAGAGTTTCCCACCACAATTTTGAATTATCTTTTTATTCCAACAGTTTTGTTAACCACAGAATTTTGCATGTAATACAGATGATCTGAGTACACTTACCAGAGATGAATGATTCAGTATGCTAGCTCAGTAAATGGGAGCAGTTCTCAGGGTATGGTCACTTCTCATACTATTGTACTGTGTACTAAAAGGATTTGAGATGCCAGAAATTTGTTGGTATAATTTAGACCAATGGCTCTCCATCAGAGGAAGTGAGAAAGATGTGGGGGCAATTTTGTTGCATAAAAGGAATGATGGGAACTTGGTCTTCTGGGAGTAATGGATGGAGAAACTGGAGGCGGAGCCACACTCCAACCTAGAATAACTAAAAAGTCAGATCAAATATGATAAACAACTTTCTAAAGGCAACTAAGAGCTTCTGAAGTCACAAGAGGTAAAGGGGCTAAGATTTCAGCAAGACAGGACCTTGAAAGAAGTGAGCTGGGCCTTCACAGCTGCTTTTTACCTGGGCCATTTGGTGATTCTGGGCACAAGCACAGGAGGATGAGAATCAAGAACAAAGCCTGGTGGGTATCCATAGAGAAAAACAAATTAGCATTGTAGAGTTTGAAGATCTATGTTCATTTGCTAGAGCTGTTCTAACAAAGTACAAACACTAGACGGCTTTAAAACCAGAAATCTATTGTAACATGGTTCTGGAGGTTGGAAATCCAATATCAAGGTAAGAGCAGTGTTGGTTCCTTCTAAGGGATCTGATGGAGACTGTGTTCCATGCCTCTCTCCTAGCTGCTGCTGGTTTGCTGACCATCTTCGGCATTCCTTGACTTGTAGAATCATCACTTTAATCTCTACCTTTGTACTCACATGGCATTCTTCCTGTGTGAAGGTTTTTCTCCAAATTTCCTCTTCGTATAAGGACACCAGTCACACTGGATTAGGAACCCACCTTACTCCAGTATGGCTTCATCTTAACTGATTACATCTGCAACATTCCCATGTCCAAATAAGGTCACAATCTGAGTTACTGGGGGTTAAAACTTGAATATATAAATTTGGGGTGATACAACTTAATCCATAACAAGGCCTCAATCCCATGGCTTGGGTAAAACATTTGTGTTCTAGAATTATGGCAGGAGGACATCACGCCAGTAAGTAGAAACAAGTATATGAAATAACAAGATTCATGACTAAAATAATATATACCCACAAGGAGCCACAGGAGTTAAAACAGAGCAGCACTGTACAAAGTATGTTCTTCAGCCTCATGAAGATCCATGAATGGACGTTACTAGTCTGCAAGAAAAGTCTGGAAATTAAGTTACTGCTTGGCAACTTTTATAGCAACTTAGAAGAGTAAGTTTACCACTGAATTTAGAATTATGTTTAAATGAGGGAAAAAAAAATCATAGACTGAGCAGTTGAAGAAGTTGAAGAAGAAAGTTACAGACACCAACCATCATCTTTGATATTTTATCAAAATGAGGACTGTGGTATCCAACACTTTTTTCATGCTGTGAATATATATATCTGTATACATATATAGTCATTAGTATGTACATAAATTCATTAATTTTTCCTTTCTTTCACTTTTTAACTTTATTTTGTTTCTTCATATGTTAACATCCATGAAATGTGTGTATGTACATTTTTGCATACTTGACATCTCAGAAACTGGATGGCACCTAACAGCTAATGGCATATTTTGGTTTAATGACAGTGGTTTTTTTTTTTTTCTTTTAAGTGGAACAGTATTGATAATGATGCATTTTACAAATGATAAATGTCTTAGATTTTTTCAAATTTTATAAACAGGTGTTGGCAATGTTTAATCTAGTGTTTAAAGTTATAGAAAGTCAAGGTGAGATTGTGACTAACAGAGGAAGAATAGACCTCACTCAAGGGTTTCCTTTGGTAGCTCAGTGGTAAAGAATCTACCTGCCAATGCAGGAGACACAGGTTTTATCCCTGGGTAAGGAAGATCCCATGGAGAAGGAAATGGTAACCTGCTCCAGTAATCTTGCCTGGGAAATCCCATGGACAGATAAGCCTGATGGGCTACAGTTCATGAGGTTGCAAAAAGAGTTGGACATGACTTGACGACTAAACAACAACAAACCTCACCCAGAAATACTGGAAAGAGTCAGCAAATAATAAGATTGAATCTGGCCTTTTTGGAACGAATGTGTTGGTGTCCTCACTTTTGAGGGATAGCAGTGCTATGTTAAATGGAGTGTATAATTTCTCCTTTTACTGTTTAGAAGACTGAATGTAGAAGAATACATGTTGTTGGACAAACAACAGGTGGACCGTCCTGGACATTAGTCATATGGACCTGCATAAAATCACTTGCCTTTACAGTCATTGTGAATTCTGCCTTCTTTAGGTGAAACACTTGAACTACATTTTTCAGACTCTTGAGAGTAGACAAGTGTCTACCAAGCAGATGAACCCAAGAGACACAGAGGTTGGAGAACAGAAATTTAAACAACTCAAGTGATGAGGTAGCAATATTGTAAATTGCAAGCAGTAAGCCATGGGTAATTGACAAAGCCACATTAAAGAATGTAAATTCCATTTCTTCAAATGTAAGATCATCTCAATGATCCCTTATTTGTAATTCACAATATGGAGGTATATGATGGGGATTATTCTAGGCTGGAGATTATTGAGTTGGGAATGGCAGAAAGTCAGTAAGATAATAGGTCTAAGGCTCCAGAAAGAAATTTAAAGTATTTATTTGTAGGGTCTAACGTAAAGCAATGGCCTAGAAAGTTAGAAAGAAATGGAATGGTGAGATGCTTAGGCAAGTTTGGGATAATAAGAAAATACTGTGAGAGGAAGAAAGAATACATAAGACAAAATATACATACACAGAAACACAAACACTGTGCTAACAACTTGATTTAATGACCTCCCACTATTGGGAATTACCCTTCTGTTAGTCGTCCATCTTTGCTGTTACTGCCATTGGGTCCTGAAAGCCATGTATTTAGGGACAAGTCAGTCCTTGGAATGAAGAGAAATCCAATGGCAAAATTTCCCCCTTCCTCTCTTGTTTTGGAAGTATCTCTCCTTTTCTCTGAGGGAAAATTTTAGCCCATTGTTTTCTTGTCTTTTTATGCTGACATTTAGATTGAACAAAGTCTCTAGAGGACATACTACTTGCAGTAGTTGGCTTTAGCTAACAGATTCCTAGAAAAACCCTTGAGAATCTATGCTCCCAGCTTTTGTGGTAATTACACTGAACTTCGCATTGTTGAAGTACTAAACTGTTTAACAGAATGCTTTCCTAGAAGGTCAAAACAAAGTATAAAGATCTATCTTAATTAATTTCTACTTCAAACTGCTTTTATTCGAGTGTGGCCAATTAAAAATAAAAAAGAACACAAAGTCTTTGACATTCCTCCCGTTGAGAGCTGAGGCCTTGGCCTTATTCCCTTGTATCTAAGGGGGTCATCACTGCTTTGACCAACAAAGCACGGTGGAAGTGGCAGTTGTGGGCTCAGATCTTATGAGACTGACAACCTTAATTTTTCTTTCTTGGAACACTTGGTTTTGGCTCCTCTTGGCTCTCTGAGCCTCTAGGAACGTTCTAATACTCTGCTAGAGAAACTACATGACAAGGTCCTGACACTCCATAACAAGTGACCAAACTGAGCCCAGTCTCCTATCTTTTCTGACCAAGACGCTAAGTATGAGAGTAAACTACTCTTTACCCCTCCAGACTAGCCCAATAGTGTGTTACTCACTCAGTCCTATTGGACTCTTTGCTACAAGCCTGGATTGTAGCCAGCCAGGCTCCTATGCCCATGGAATTTTCCAGGCGAGAATACTGGAGTGGGTAGCCATTCCCTTCTCCAGGGGATCTTCTCGATCCAGGGATCAAACCTGGGTCACCTGCACTCCAGGCAGATTCTTTACCATCTAAGCCACCAGGGAAGCCCCTGCCACCTGCTAAATGCCACTGAAAGGCCCTCAGTCAATGCCATGTGGAACAGAAGTGCTCAACCATGTTCTGCTCAAATGTTTGATACACAAATCATGGGATTTAATGAAATGGCTGTTATTTTAAGCCACCATATTTGGGATAGGTTGTTACCTAGTCATAGATGGTTTGAAAAAGACACATGCAGCATGTTAAAGCTGCATTTGAAGACTATTTTATAAGTCTCCCAGAAATTTCTCCTTAATATGCTTCATAATTGAGAGTTGCCTTCTGTTCTTTTTGGTGAGTACTTTAAGGATTCTTATCCCTTAAGCCCTTCTCTTAAGGAACTAATGACCTACAAACATAAGCCTATGCTCATGTGGGAGCTCCATACTTCAAGAAGTGGTAAAATGAGTAAGTTTTTAATAAAAAAATAGCATAAAGCACAAATCTTCCTCTTCTCTCTTGTTCTTACTCCTATTTTAACTACTAAGTAAGACACATAAGTAAAGTATTTACATATCTATGTTTTGTAGTTACTCATATACATAAATAGAGATATTTACATATAAATATACTCATATACAGGGGCTTCCCAGGTGACTCAGTGGTAAAGAATCAACCTGCAATGCAGGAGGTGCAGGAAATACAGATTCGATCCTTGGGTCAGGAAGATCCACTGGAGGAGGAATGGCAACCCACTCCAGTATTTTCGCCTGGGTTAATTCCATGGACAGCAAAACCTGGCAGGCTACAATCCATGGGGTTGCAAAGAGTCAGACACGACTGGAGCGACTGGACATGCACACACGCATACACACACACATATATTAATATATGCATATGTATTTTTACGCATTTTAAAAAATAGAAAGGTAATGCTCCCCACAGTGGCTGTGTTCCAAGCTCACTCTACCTAATGCCTACAGACAGAGTGGGTAAAGCTATTTGCAGACCTGTAAAGCATTTGGGATCCTCCTGGGTAAAATGTGGTGTTGAAATTATAAGACCATTATCATTAACAATTGGCAGGAGATTCCCTTCATTTCTCCCAGAGAGATTCTGGGGGTTGAAGGATGTTTCCTTTCATCACCGTGCTGACCTCACCTGATGGAGCCTTTGAAAGGGAGCCCACTCTGCTCTCCCTGAGGTCCAAGCATCACCTCACTCAGAGCCACGGGAGCACAGTCTATGGTAAAGAAATTCCTTTGCCAGACAAAACGGTTACAGCAGGTGGTGGTCATTACCCAGAATAGTGCTTCGGAGGGATTCAATGTGAGAAATGTCACAGAAGGAAAAAGAGCTACATTTAGGACTGCTTCATCAATCTAAGGATACATCCCAGACATTCTGGTATAATATCCATGACCCACATTTGAGTTGACATGTGGAGCTACACAATATAAACCAGTGCTTAGTTATTTAGTAAAATAATAACAACTATGATTACAGAATGCCTCTTATGTGCTAGACACTCTATATACCTTTCTCATTTAGTCATAACTGTGGTTCTAGAAGTTGGTAAGTACTTTTTATTATACAGATGGGTGTGTTTAGTAACCTGCCCAGGATAACAGGTAACCTGCCCAGCTAAAAATGACATAAATAGGATTCAATGGCTTTCCGATACAAAAGCTGCTGTTTCTTACACATGTATACACAAAATTGGCAGTACAGTCTTAGAATTTAGATTCATCTGCTTAAAAAAGCAAACAAGACAGTAGCAATAACTAGACATGTAAGATCATTGGAAAAAAATTTTTCTTTTTGCTACATTAAGGATTTTGAAAGGGTTAGTTACCAAAAAGGAGATAGTGATTAAAATAAATACTGAAAAACACAGAAGCAGTAAAGAATAAAAACAAACAGTAAAGTGTTTTCAACCATCTAAGTACTAATGAGAGTTCTTGTATATGAATATATTTCATTCTCTACAATGACTCGATGACATTATTAAGAGCTCCATCTTACAAACGGGGAAACTGAGACACTGATGGGTTAAGTTGCCAAGTTTACATAGCCTGTAGGTAACAAAGCCAGGCTCAAAGTCAGGAACCTAGTCCTTGAGTCTAACCAGTTAAGCTTGAGTGCTTTGGCCAGGGTTGGAAGGTTGGTTTTGTCACTTTCTAGTTTCATGGTGCAGAGATGTTATTTATGTTCCTCATCTCTAGAATAAGGATGGTGGTTGTGGTTTAGTTGCTAAGTCGTGTCTGACTCTTGTGATCCCATGGACTGTAGCCTGCCAGGCTCCTCTATCCATGGGATTCTCTGGGCAAGAATACTGGAATGGGTTGCCATTTCCTTCTCCAGGGTCTCTTCTCAACCCAGGAATCGAACCCGGATCTCCTGCATTGCAAGCAGATGATTTACCAACTAAGCTATGAGGGAAGCCCAGAAGAGGGATGCTGGTACCCGATCTATGAAACTGCTGGGAGGATTACTCGTGTGATGCATCAGCAGCACCAGTCTATGCCTGCCCGTAATAGATTCTCAACAAGTATTAGTCTCTTCCCAATTTGGGGCTACTTCCCTTCTTGTTTCTTCTCTCCTTTCTCTCACTTTCTTGCTTTTTCAACCTCCCTAGCTATCTTCTGCTTTGGTTCATTAGTGGCTGCCTCTTGTACTTCAGGGTTGTTTGCATCCTCAAAGGCAGTAGGGTGGGCACCCTGCCTTCCAGCTGGTGGTGGTGCCCAGAGTAGGAAGGACAGCTGCTCAGACCCTTTACCACTCTCTGTTCTTCCTCCCCCTTCATCTGGGCTCAAGCCACTCAAGGTCACTGCAGCACGAAGTCTGACGGATGCCCTGGGGTAAGGAAATATCTGTTGCTCTAAAGATCAGAGCTAGCCCTGGGGAGAGCTCCAGCACATCGCTGCAGGAAATGCTGGTACCAGAACTGGGGTTACTCCAACATCATGTATTTGGTGACAACACCATTGTCCCATAGTCTGCTTTTGGATGTGTCTGCTTTGGGTCCCTAGAACGAGAACAGAGGAAACATCAGCTGGGCTGGCACCGTCCTTTTTCTTTCATGTCCCCCTTGTCTACAGTTAAAAAGTGAGATGGCTAATTTTGTGCCTGACAAGAAAGGACGGATCATTTTCTCAGATGCTGTTATCAGCAGAGTCAGAGCTGGTACACTCTCCCGGGGAGTCCCTGAACCACAGGTTACTGGCAGGCAGACAAACACTCGCTGACAGCCATTTGTGACCAACTATGAAACACCATCTGCCGTGGTTGGGGGAGGAAGGGCTCCAGCAAGTGAGAGTCATCGTAGACCTCCTCACTGTGTTAATTCAGGGTAGCCTTTCAGTAGCTCTAAAGGAAATCCAATTTTGTCTTCCTGAATAGTATGTCTCGCCCAGATTGGTACACACATAAATTGTAGAACATTGATGCTTTCCTAAAGGTGAAAAAAGTTTGAATTGATCTTTCTATTAAAATGCAAACATTAAACCACTAAATCCAGCAAAAATTTTGTGGAATAAATATAGCCCAGAACTGAGCAAAGTTTCTTTGGAGACTTGAACCAGCTTGTGCATAGACATCACTACAAGAATGACAGTGACTGGATTGATATGTCTTTGACATTTTACTTGAGATTAAAAAAAAAAAATCTTTATTCCTGTGTTTTTTGAGAGGAGAGAGTGCTGACAGTTTCCAAAAGGTGTTCTGCTTCAAAATTCAAGATGTATGTCCAAAAAAAGTATAGTTATTCATAATGAGTAATGGAAACATTCCAAAGAAAATGGTGCTTCGCTAAGAGAAAAGATTTCAGTTCTTTGAGATACTTAGGAAAAGAGAGTCTTTCTTGCTCATTAACTTTAATAAGGCACACAGCCAAAGGCATATGCCAACCCTCTCCCTCTATGGTTAGGAGTCTGGATTTTCATTTTTAGGAGTCTTTATAGTCCTGTGTCTCATGATTAAGTAATGAGAGCTGGAATCAAAGTATCTGAAGTTTAGCTGATCTTGCATTTATCCTTATAGGCGAGGGAAGATCGTAAAACAAAATATTTTAGAGCCAAATATACAAACACAGATAGAAAGACAGATAGATAGACACATACAGTAGAAAAATGCCAGTTCTTATTGACTCTGCTTTAACTCAGAGATCCCAGCAGGGGTTACAAGGTTTGCTGGTAGGATATACTATTTATAGATTAAAATATCTGAGTTCTGGATCCTAGCTCCCAACTGAAAAGCCAATGTATAGCTTAATCATTCTGGTTAAAACCTATCAGAATGTCCATGGTTCTGTCCTTTCGAAGTTCTTAGATGGAAGAGATTTTGGATGTGTGTCGTTGTGTTTTAATCTCCTAGAACAGAAGAGGAGCTTCTGTTCTGAAGCTAAAATCCAATAACCTCAAGCGAAGAATTTGGATCACCCCTGAAATCTGTGCCTTGGAGGGAGGGGAGTGATGGGGGTGGCAGTCCAGGCCTTTACGAATCCCATTACACCAAAGCGTGGGTATGCCTGCTCATGGGAACATAACCCAGCGGTGATGGAGGAGAAGGAAAAAAGATTTAAATGTGCTTTCACTTATGGCCGTGCAATATGAAAAACAAATCTAAACATTTGTCTGTAGAATCAGGTGATGACTGGCTGTCTGCTGTCTCAAGGGGGGTAGGAAAATTGTTCATGCACCTGCCACCTAATTCAGTTTAAAACCTGACACATTTTACCAGGAGTGGGCTGGCATAATGAAGTTCATTCAGGCTGTCAGTGGAGTCAATAACTTATCCTCAACTGCTTTTGTTTCAGCAGCCGCCGTGCCTCTGATCGGCTGAGGTACTTATTCAAGTAAAATTTATTTTCAATTGCCGGCCATAATGCCATGGGCACAAGCCTGGTTTGACAGAACCTTTGCTCAAGGCTATACTATTGTTAAAGTTTGTGTCCATTGTCTGGAGTCTTTGATCTGTCAAAGCTGCTTAACAAGCTGGTTAAAAACTGTTTCAGATAACAGGTGTGTCCTTTGAGGGTATGGGGACATTTTTCAGCTCCTTTAAAAGGCTGGTTTGAGGATTGACTAAAATTTACAAGCTGGTTGGTGGTGATATATGTAAAGCACTTTTAAAACAAGAAACTGATATTTAATGTCTTCACTTCCTTGAATTTCTGCAGCAAGCGATCTTTTTAGAGGAAAGATTTAAGAGACGTGTTGTTCTTGTTTTAACCAAGTCTAGTGTTAAATTGTATGTAGATTTGTATGGAATTAGGGCCAAAGTTGATTGTGCACTAGATGGGTGAGAGGTGGCTGCCCAAGCAAAGGCCCCCCTGTCATTGAGGTTCAACCAATTACTTACTAAAAATCCAGTCTTCTGACTTTCAGAAAGGACAAACTGACAGCAAAAGCATGCCATACAGATGCATGAAAACATACTCCTTTTCCTAGCTGTGGTGCCAGAAAAACCAAATAGATGTTACAGAGGTTCTTTTGGGGCAGCCAAATTATTTCTTCCTATTAGTTTTGGAAACATCCTTATATTTTTCCAAGGGAAATACATCCTCAGCTTCCTCTTTTCAAGTCTGTCATGAACTTATTTCCTTCTCTTCCATGGCAGTAATTTTGTTTTGGTTGAAGATTAATGGACCTAGAAAGAGGTGGGGGCTTGAGCTTGGAGGACACAGTTGGGTCCTTTACACTATTCATCTGCATAAAGCTGCCTCAAGTTCACCAAATCTTCCTTAGGAAAGAGTAGAAATTAGAGTGAGTCATTACTCTGCTTGGAACACTTGGCAAAACATCTTCCACTATACAAGTAATTTTCCAGATATTTCTAAATTGAGTCGGGAATAGGGAAATTGAAATTCAAGAATCCAACAGTATCTTTAGTCCAAAAATCCCTGAAAAACAGAACCAACAAAATTTACCTAAAATAATTATATGTAATAGTTTTCTTTCTAAAGTAGTTAAGTCTGAAGGTAGATTTATACCCAGAAGTTTCATTGACGGTCTCTAAGAAAGGAAGTTAAAAAGGAAACAAGTAGGATATTTTTATTAAAAAAAAAAAGTTTAAAACTTTTCCCTCCAAATCAAAGCAAAACAAAACAAATCAAAATAAAACAGAAGGAGTATAGATAATGTACTTACTAAAAACGAGAAGCCCTGGCTATATGCGGAAAGTCCTTACTACATATAACTGTTTGGAAAAATCCTCAAAAATGGGGGAGGGAAGGGAGAACCAGTAAATCATTGGGGCAAATGTGGTTAGTCATGGCAGGAATAAAATCAATTTTGGTTCTCATCCAGCACCATCCTCTGAAATAATTCCCAGGTGGAGACACTATAGTTCACATTTGAGTGGAAGCTGTTTAAATTGAGGTGAGATTATTTGCTTTTCTAATCCTCATCCATAAATTGCTGTTCATTTGTAAAATGGGGACAATTATTGCAGCTACCTAAAGAGAATGTTTTAGGATTAAATATAATAATGTTTAAAATGTAAGTTTGGCTTTTTGTTAACACTAGTTATTGTTATTGAGTCACATTATATGATTGGACAGAAAGAGATCAAACTAGTCAATCCTAAAGGAAATCAGTCCTGAATATTCATTGGAAGGATTGATGTTGAAGCTGGAAGCTCCAATACTTTGGCCATCTGATGCAAAGAGCTGACTCATTGGAAAAGACCCTGATGTTGGGAATGATTGAAGGCAGGAGGAGAAGGGGATGACAGAAGATGAGATAGTTCGATGCATCACTGACTCAATGGACATGAGTTTGAGCAGACTCTAGGAGGTGGTGAAGGAAAGGAAAGCCTGCCATGCTGTAGTCCATGGGGTCACACAGAGTTGTATATAACTGAGCAACTGAATGACAACAAATATGATTACTAGCATAAAAGATCCATGCTTATCAACTTCTGGATGCAGAGGCCTTGCCAAAGCATAAAATCAATCAGAAATAAATGAATTCATGGTTATAATTATATGTAGTTGTAAATCCTCTATGCTGTAAGAAAAGTAACCAAAAGAAATTAATTATATGAAAAAAAATTTTAAAGGACAGAAATGAGAAAAAGAAAAAAACAACAAAAGGAATCAAAATTAAAAGGAAAATTCAAGCTAGAAAATACACTTTTAAGAAAAAATGTACCAACGGCTACTCAAAGCATTCACAAAAATTAGTAGAACATTGTTTTCAATACATAATTCTATAAAAAGCATAAATTAACACTTCTCATTAAAGGTAATTTTATTTTCTGATAATCATAACATCAAGATTATAAAAATTGGAAGAATTACTGCAATATCTCTATAATCTTGGAAAGAACTTAAGGGACAGCCCATACACCTTTCCCCCCAAATTTTTATTTCATTAAAAGATGTTCCTCTTTGTTATCAAAGAAATGTAATTCTAAGTAGATAAGAAAAAAACCCTAGGTACAGACTTGTATACACCCAATTATTTATTCAAGCTGATTTATAATAATGAAACATTGGAGAAAGCCTCTATAAACAAGTATAGAGAAAAGGAAAATTTTCATCTTATAAAAGAAAAAAAAAATCCTGATTTTCCTCCTTCTAACATTCATTTTAAGGAGAAGCTAAAAATTGTTCTGACTTAAGCACTGAAAATTCACTGGCCCAGATGTTCTCCGTCCATATCCCACAGACCCTAGCTGACTGTGAATCAGCTGATGCCAGGAGTGAGGAGGTTTGAGGATCTTAAAAATGTCTCACGGGTTGCCATGAACAACAACCATCATCTAGGATCATATTTCTGAAGGTTGCTGCTCCCATCAGTAGATCAGTTATCATCCACATATTCCTATTTGCTCTCAAAGAATCACAGATAATTAATAAAGGAAAGAACACTAAGATCATTTAATCCAACATTCTCATTTCATAGAGAAAGAAATAGGCTCAGAAGACCTGAACTCAGGTCATGCAGCTGGCATGGTAGAACTGGCACCGGCATATCCTGACTCCAGATATTACTCCCTCAGCCAGGGAATGGCTCTATGGCCCTGATCATAGCACTTAAGGAAGTATAGAGAAGCATAAAGAGACAGTCTCTGTTCTTGGAATTAAATTCTTAATTATATAGTCTTTCTATAAGGAAACTCTGTGAGGGCAGGGGTTGAGTCTTCACTGATCATTAGGTATCAGTCAGTCAGGGTTCTCCAGAAAAAAAAAAAAAAAATATATATATATATATATATAAAAAAAACTTCAATAACCCTATGAATTAAAGAATTATTATTTCTAAAATATATACATTGTATATATATTGTATAGCATATATATACAAATACTATATTGTATACTGTATAACATACATTTACATATACACATATAGGGAGACTGCAGTTCATGGGGTTGCAGAGTCAGACATGACTCAGAGACTGAACAATATACAGGGAGACAGAGTTCCTTCACTTTAGGAAGTGGCTCATGTGATTGCTGGGGCTGCTATGTCTGAGATCATTAGGCCAGGCTGGAAACTCAGGAAGGATTTCTATGTTACAGTCCCAATGCAGAATGCTTTCTCTTAGAAACCTTAGATTTTGCTCTTAAAGCCTTCACCTGATTAAACAAGGCCCACCTATCATGGAGAGTCATCTCCTCTACTTAAAGTCAACTGGCTGTAAATGTTAATGGTATCTACAAAAGGACTTCACAACAATCAGTTGGATGCAGTAGCTTCATGAAGCTGAAAAATAACATTAACTCTCCCACATCTCCACCCTCCCTCCAACCCATATATGCTATTCCCACTACCTGGATTTCTCTGACCTCAGTTGATGCTTGAGGTCACAGCTCCTTGCCACCCCTTGGTAGAGCTCTCCCTGGCTCCCTAGCTAAATTTAATTACCTAAATCAAACTCAAGCTACTCTGCTGTTTGGGTTTCTTCAGACCTCTTATCTCTATCTCCTTAATTTTTATGTTGTTTGCCTGCTTATTTTCTGTCTTCTCCCTAAAATGAGGACAGAGAGCCAAGTGGTCATGTGCATCACTTTATTCCCGGAAGCAGTTTATTCTAATGTTAAAAACATAGGCACTGGAGATAGGTTACCTGAGTTTGAGTCCAACCTTGTCATTTAACAGTTGTGTGACTTTGGAAAAGTTACCCAAACACTCTGGGTCTTGGGTTTCTCATCCTTATAACTAGAATAATAATAATATTTATCTCATAGGTTTGCTGCATATATATATATCTATATATATACATATATATCTATACATATATCTATATAGTAGATATAAAGCAGGTAGAACTGTGCATGGTGCTTGATAAGTGCTATATGTACAATCTATGGATTATTTAGGAACTTAGTTAATATGCATTAAAAACAAGTGAATCAGTTGCAGAGCCTCTTGGCAACTGACTCACTTTTGCCTCTGCAGTATCAGATCCTGCTTTGCTCCATTCTAACTCTGCTCTCACAAAGGAATCCTACTCTCCAGCTGCACTGAAATGTCTCTCACATCCCCTCTGTTCTTTGGCTTCTGGAAATGCTGTTGCCTGTTGCCAAACCTCCTCCCCTAACAGTTCAACTTGACATACCCCTACACAGGGTTAAATGTCCATGGGGATGGTGGTTGTATCCTCTAGCATAGTATTAGGACACTGCTTCACCATTTGCTTGATTAGTTTCCCCATTGAGCTATAAGATTTCTGAGTGCTGATAGCACATTTCTTATTCTCTACAGCACCCTCAGAACCTAGTACCATGCCCAGAGCCAGGCAAGTTTCATTGAATGAGTGAATGACTAGAGAAAAAATTTCTAAAACCCCTGATGACCCCAAACAAGACCTTGTTACAGAGGTGAAAACTGTTAGGGAGGGTTGGACAGGAGCCGTCTTATGTAGGTTACCTTCAATAGGGAATGGCCACCAAGAAGGAAAGGGAGAAGCTAAGAAACAGGTCACAAGGATATTCATAAAGATGTATGACAGCTCTTAGGAGCACTAACTTTTAGAGTAACACAGCAGAGTGTTCAACATGCAGCTGTACCATTTATTGACTGGGCATCTTTTTCAAGTTACTTAACCTAAACCTTTCTCTCCTCACCTGTAGAGGGGCACTATGACACTCTTGCCAGATTACCAAGACATCTATGAAATAGCCATCATGCTATTCATTAAATGGCAGCTACTATACATACAACACATAAAAATGGAGCATCAGGGTAATAAAGCAACTCTATTCTCTTCATTTTATCTGATTAAATTATAAAGTTAATTTCCACTACAAAAAGTGCCTAGAAACAAAGTCATAAAAGCCCCTACTCCAGTGGAGCTACAGGTTTTTAAAACAGTAATAACATATCCAGACTTTAAAATCTGAATCAGACTTTGTGCTTTTGTAGCATATCTTTGTGAAATCTCATAGATGGAAGGGAAACTAAAGACCATCTAATGCAATGATGCATTCAAAGCTTAGATCTATCTCCTCTACAACATTTCTCATTCATTAGTTCAGAAAAATGTCCTTTATGCACCAATTATATTCCAGACACTATGCTGGGTGAGCAGGACCATCACAGTCCTGCCCTATAGAGTTAATATTCTTGTAAAAGAAAAGGACAAGCAAGTGGTTCCAGGTCAGGAGTGCTGTGAAGGGGCTGTACACTGGGCTATGAGAGCGCTTGGGAGGGTAAGTACCACTGATCCAGGCTGCCGGGGAAGCTGGGAAGTGAAGACTGGCTGTGAATAGGCAGGCAAGTGGGGATAGGGTGGGACCAAGTGTTCCAGGCAAAGGGATTAGAATGCGTCCAGGCTTGGAGGTTTGAAAGAGCCTGAGTAAACTTGAAAGGCTTCTATTCAGATTTGAATCCATCTGCAAAATGTTTTTTTCAGGATGAGCAGGAAGTCCCTCCTTAAGAAGAATTTCTACTCTCTTCTGTAGAAGACGCTGAATAGTAGGTACATGATGATGTAGAATATATGAGGTAATGGAATATAACAATGGACACTATCTCTACATTTTATAATCAGAAAGAAACTTGCTTCTCAGCCCAGATCAGTGGGGCACTAGAGAGTCATAAAACTTGAGAATTTCTGTCCATGATTATCAGTTTTGAGGTTGAGGAAATAGAGTGAAAAAATGAAAATATTATGATAACTCTAAGAGACCTGCATATACACATATCTCTTTTCCCTCCAACACTCTACCACCTAAAAAAACAGTGATAGAAGTCTGGTAATATCAGCACTGCATTTTAAAAATCATTATTCTCATTGGCCTAGAATGTACTCAGTTTGGAGGCAAATATGACCCTTTTGTGAAAAATTTATTGTCCTTGGATTTATTTTACTAAGACATAATACTAAGTCACAGCAATAACAATTTACTGGTAGTGACAAAGAAACAGACCAATATACCGATGACACTGAGTAGAAAGTTCAAAAAAAGACCAGTGAAAATATAGGAACTTGATACAGCATAAAGACGCCACCACAAAGCAAACGGTAAAAGACAGACTGTGTAACAGACAATTCTGGGAAAATTGGGCACCCTCCATAGAAAAGAAACAAAAACACAAAATTAAAATATTAGGTGAAAACAGTTGTTATATCTAAAACTTTCAATATCTAAACTGTACAAGGAACCCTTGAAAAACAGATAACCTGATAGAAAAGTGAGCAAAGAATATTGATTATATATATAACATATTATATATAATCAATTAATTAATATATACAATCTCCAAGATTTGTGATCAATATTCTATATGAGTGAGTGAGTGAAAGTCGCTCAGTCGTGTCCGACTCTTTGCGACCCCATGAACTATACAGTCCATGGAATTCTCCAGGCCAGAATACTGGAGTGGTTAGCCTTTCCCTTCTCCAGGGGATCTTCCCAACCTAGGGATCTTCCCCAACCCAGGATCTTCCCCAACCCAGGGATTGAACTCAGGTCTCCTGCATTGCAGGCAGATTCTTTTCCAGCTAAGCCACCAGGGAAGCCCAGTATTCTATATATATGTGTGTATATAATTTCCAAGATATGTAATCTATCTGTCTGTCTATCTATCTATCTATCTATATATATATGAAAACTTCTTGAAGAGATTCAAGAGGAGACAAATAAGTAAAGATTTTCACAGCAGTGTTATCACATGTGAAGGGTGCTACAGGGAAGCTAAGTTTCATCCCAAGGGACATGAAGAATGAAATGTGATGGACACACAGTATGGAATACTCAGCAGAATTGAAACTGGAGGACATTATACACATGCAACCAGCAGATAAATAAATCCTGGAGACGTAATACACAGCACAGTAACTGCAGACAACAAAACAGTATCTGAAACCTTAAACTTGCTAAATGACTAGATCTTAATTGTTCCCAATGTTGGAAGAACTGATAATTATGTGACAAGACAGAGGTTTAACTATTTCTACAGTGGCAATCATAGAGCAATATAAACACATCAGGAGAATACATGGTACACCTTGAACTTACATACAATATTATATGTCAAATATAATTCAATAAAAAAGGAGTGGAACAAGATTAACTTACAGCCAAATAAATTGGATCTTAAAACCTAATGCTGAGGGGGGAAAAAAGTAATAGAAGAAGGACTATAACACAGTTCACACATAAATTAAAAATGGGTACACAAACAAAGAAGCATTGCTTATTATAAAAGAATTCGGTACTTCATAAATATTCAAGATGAGTATCATGTCCATGGGAAGAAGAAGAAGGGGAGTAGACAGTGGCCTTGTCCTGAAAAATGATGACAAAGGGCCAATTGCTTGAAGAATGTACTGGTCTCAACCCTCTGTTGGCAGAAACTTTTCACAGATCTCTTGCATTTCTTTCTCTGTATCTTGTGATCTGAGACACTGACAAACTTGGCTACCTCTGCAATGTTCTTGTGGGGATTAAAGAACCAGGGGAATCAATGTGAACATGATGTTCATGATACTTTCCGCACAGTGAGAAATAAAGTTCCTTGTTTCTGACCCAGGAGTGTTGCGTCCTCTGCCAGCGTCCACAAAACTGTGATAGCCTATCTTATTTGTTGGCAAGCAAGATAAAATCTCAGAATTTGTGTTTCTAACAAGGTTCTGGATGCTGCTGCTGCTGCTGGCCCAGGGAACTTATCCTGTAGGTCTGGGGATACCACTGACCTAGGACATACCAGGAAAGTTATATACCTTTCTGCATCTCAGTTTGTGCATTTGCAAACATGGGACTAGTAATAGCACCACCTGCATAGGCTTTCAGTGGGAATTAAATGAGTTAATATTTGTTGAGTATTTAAAACCGTGACTGGCACATTTTAAGAACTTTCTGTTTTCTATAATTATTAATATAAACATTTCCCCTAAGTTAACATAAGCTAGCTAGGACATGCATACTTCTATCACCTGGAAAGGCATTCTCATGATGCTGCTGCTTTTTGGAATTTAAAGTGCTTTCAAACATCTTTAGTTCTGGGATACACTTCCATGTAGCTCCCCCCACCCACTTTTTTTTTTTTCCTGTAACATAACACAGGCTGAGAGTGAAGGTATTAACAGACCTGCTCAGAATAACAGAAACTGGTTGAAGGAGCAGGCAGGCTGCGTGTGCAAGGACTGAGTGAGAAGGCTAAGGGAATGTCAACCCCAGGCTCCCCTAAAGCAACGAAGTGGCCAAAGTAGTGGACAAATAGAGCGGAGGGACGAGCTGGAATGGAAAATAAAGTAAAGACTGGAAGCAGAGAGGTGGAAGAAGATAGAGAGCCAGAGATGAGGAGATGACAGAGACTCCAGAGAGAAGGATAGAGGAAGAAAAGAAAATTGAGGTGGAAGGCAGAGGAGAAAGAGAAGAATTCAGCTATAATCTTTCATCTCTCGGAAGTCAGCAAACACGGTCCTTTTTTTCTAAGAAGTATCTTCACCTAAAGCATATATAGGTGAGGCACAAACTATTAACAGTAACCTTTGATGTCATGTCACCAGCAAAAATGTTTTACCTTTTTTAAAAAGTGGCCACCATGTTTCTTGCCTTACCTGCTCCACTTAATCTGTTTTATTCCTGCTTCGTAGATTCTATTTCCCATTTCTTTCTTTCAAGCTTAAAATGTAGATAAATATCAAATGTTTCAGTGAACCTGATTCTAGTTTCAACTCCAGAAGATTCTTTTATACCATAACTGTATATATTTTAGATGAGCAAGCTTCACATAAAATCACAAAGGAAATAAATTATAGAAGAAGAAAAGAATCTATTATGGTCAAGTACAGAACTGTAAGAAAAGCCTGTCACTGCTCACCATCCACTTAGATGAGGTTCAGGGTCTACATAGTAGAGTTCATGGGACCCACATTTAGAAAAGTAGTATTTCCCTTCCTGCCTCTTCTGCCCTCTTCTTCCACCACCCAAGGACAAGTACCACATTTGCTGGGGTTTAAATAAAACCGTTGTTTCCCAAAAAAGATAAATTCTTTCCATTTTAAATATATTCCAAGAAGTTTTTTTTTTTTTTACTGTTAGTAGTTTCCCTCAAGTTATACCTCCCTTGTATTTATTTAACTGAGATCTAATGTTACTGCATGTTTCTCAGTAGTTTCTATTTAAAAATTTGCCCTGATCAAAAATGATGAAAAGTTACTGATTGTAGTCAATATACTCTGTGGTTCCACAGAGATCCAGTGTCTCAAGAGCCTGGAAAACAGTACTCTACAAGTGGTGGAAATGCTTCATTTTTTAAGGGTAAAAAAATGAAAAAAAAAAAATTTCCAAATCAAAATGTCCTTTGGGGAGGGGCATTAATACCTGAGCACATTAAGTTCTGCAAAGGGGAAAAATAGGACCTAAGCCATCTCTGCAGCACGTGGTTAGTCAGTATAATTTCTAAAACTACTTTATTCAACCTTGCAGTCTTATTTATTCATAATATAAGCTAGTAAAAATTGGAAACAAATTGCCTCCTCTTGTTTTAGTATTCTCCATGGATTATTTAGCAAGAGGAATGGCTTCCTGTTTTTCATTTTTGTCTATTAGCTATGTAGTATTGCGGAGCAGTCAGGATTGTAAGGACATCATTGATGAGAAAGGCAAAGATAGCCTTTTGTACGGGTTTTATTGAAAGGAACAACACTATTTGAGCCCACAGGCCACACTGTCTGTCACTCTGTATGTAGAATCTATTTCTCACATAACTGGGGTGAACAGTCAACAGGACACAAAATCAAAAGTTCAGCATCAGTTGGGGGTCGGGCTGACTTTAAATGATGGGTCTCTTTTTGATTCACTAGATTTTTTTTCAGTTTTCAAAAGCAGAGACAAGTATGTGTTTGTCACCATTTGATATGAAACACGATTATGGGCACAATTTAAAGTCTTTGAGCTACCCTTCCTCGCCATGATTAGCTCCTGCACCACGCAGGGACCAGTCAACCATGGCAAGGAAAGAAGAGGTTGAGTTCTATCAACACATGACTCTTGAGTAATAGTAATCGCTTAAGAATGACCTACGTGTTTTTGAGATACCATCACTACCTCAAAAAGAGATGGTAAATGTGGGAAACTGTGTGGCTTGACACACTCTTTCTGTTATTGCCTAGTTCAGGCAAAGAACTAATTTTCAAAACAGATCATCTCCACATCTTGATCATTTTCATGACCCCTCTCTCTAGATGCTACCTTTCATCTTTCGGCAGTGTTCTATTTCAATGGTCCACAAACGTTAAATGTACACCAAATTAAAATGAATATTTTCTCAATTAGTGTACAACATGCATATCTTCTTCCGTAAAGAAATGCTTTTAAAAATTGAATTTTCCTGCTTTCTGATGCCAATTTAACTGGATGACTGCTCAATGCTGCTTCAGCTTAAATAGGATTTTAAAACTTTTTTATTTTAGAAATATATTTAACTGCATGTTGCAGTTGTCACCTTACAGATGTGAAAAAGTCACAGAGAATAATAACCCAAATCTGTCCCTTACATTTTGACTCTCTACTATGTCCTTTTTTTACTAGAACAATCAAATTTGTCTTCTTCTTTAAATCACTAATAGAGAAAAAATTGGAAAAAAATAACCAAACAAAAATAAATGATGAAACAAACTGTAATTAGTACAAAAGAAGATTGGATAAAAGAAATCTTTTATCAGTCAGAGTCTCAAATAAAAGAGAAAGGAATTCGACACAGGAGGATGAGATGACGGAAGGGCCAACCATGCTTTTTTTAACTTTTGTCCAAGAACATTTGGCCTCAAATTAAAAGATTACCCCGGAAGCCCCAAAAGAGCTCACTCTGGGTTTTTCTGAGGATCTATCGAAGATTCAACTATTGTATGCTGAATCTTTGTGTTCTAGGTAGGATTATTTATCGGGGATTTTGTTTTGTCTGGGTTTTTAATGGCCCAGCCCCAGCTGTACATTTGGGGGCAGACCACAGCTTCAATCAACAGAGGGTTTGTAGCAATCCTTTTGGAAGCTTCCCTCCCCCTGGGAGGATAGAGTAATTAACAGACCATTAAGTCAATTCTGCTTTATTGAGGGGGATACCGTGCAGGTCATTTCTTTGAAAACTTTTGTTCTTGAAGGAAATTACAGAATTGTTTTATGTTCAGAACACAGCCTGGTGAACTCGGGAGTGGAGAGACAAGTTTCTGTAGCTCAGGGACCCACAGAGGCAAGGAAAATAACGACTCTAATCTTATTAAAAAAAGATTTCTCCCAACCTCCCCCCACCCTGTTATTTATTTATTTATTTTCTTTTAAAAACCGGTTAAAAGAAAAAAAACGATTTGCTCATTTGGTAATAACTAATGGGGACATGAATTTTGGAGATGCCACAGACTGAAGCTTATCTAAATGTCAATAAATCTCTAAACAACTGCAATGAAGCAAAGTACTGCCACCATTGCTTCTTTTTATTCCCATATTAATCAAAGGCATCTGCTCCTGTTCCCTATCAGGACAGTGAGTTTTCCAGCATCTGAAAAAGCCTCTGGAAAGCAGGCTTGCAACACTCAGTGTTTTGTGCGGCCAGTGGAGGTTTTACCTTGGGACTCAGATGCCATGTTTCCCCACTAGGGTCTGAGGACTCCAAGGGCAGGGGCCATTTCTTACGCATTTGAATGTCCTACTTCTCTAGTTGTTTTGTTCATTTTTTTTCTCCCGCGACCGTCACAGTGCATGGCACAACAAAAGCACTCAGAAAATGTTGATTGTTGAAGTGAAGGAAGATTAAGAGAAATACCAAAGGAAGTAACGTTAAGGCTTGCAACGAATCTTGCGAATCCCCTTGTCCCTTCACCAGAGTAGAAGGGAGGGAAAGACAAGTAACCGGGAGAAGAGAGTCTTCATAGAGTATACTTGCTCCAATCTCCGTTTTCTCCAGTGGTGTTAAGAATCCTACCTGTGGCAGAGATGTGTTCTCGGCCCTTGAGCTCAGCAGCACGCAGGGGCGGTGGCGGGGGTGGGGTGCGGGGGGTGCGGGGTGGTTTCCCAGGCCCAAAGGGGATGAATGATTGACAGCCTGCATCTTACACATAAACTGTGGCGCCCCCACAATCCGTCCCAGGCTTCCGCACTCTGAAGTATCGGTTGAAGACCATAGAGAAAGACTGGCGCTGATCATGTCCTTGCCAGACAGAACCCCAGAACTTTCAGGGGCAGGTATTCCAAGTTGCTTCCCAGACCCTTCATTGCTATCCCGTTCCTCCCTGCCTTTCTCTGGCAGGAGACACCCAACCACTCGGCTTTCATCCGAACCCCAGGACACCGCAGCAAAAATCCAGCCCGCTCCATACCACCACTGCCCCTGGCCCCAGCCAGTTGAGCACTCAGATCTGCGCACGCTTCCCTCTCCACGCCCTAAACCCCAGCAGATCCCGATCCCTGTTCCCCCAGGACTTGTCGAATTCCCGGGGGAGTGTTGAACTTCCGGTCTCGAGTACTGGCTGCAGGGTACCGTGTTCACTTTGGAGCCTGGGACGTGGGCAGGGTTGGGTTAGAAGGTATGTCTCCGCGCCAGCGCCAGATTCGGCCTTGGGGAGGGAGGCAGCCCGGGCCGCCCTGGCCGCCTCGGACAGGATCTCCTAAACAAAGTTGACCCAGTGTCCGCGCGCCTACGTCGCAGGGAACAGATATCAAAAAGCTCGGCCTCGGTTGGGATTATGACTGTTGCATTTTCTTCCACTCACTTTCCACAAACGCTTTGGTATTTCGAGGCTCTTTGCAAGTGTCTGCGCAGTCTGGCGCCTTGCTCCACGACGTTCCTCTCCCGCGCATCTTTCTTTTGTCTTCTGCGCCCGGCCTCACTGGGCCTGCGGAGCGGGAGGAGAGGAGTCGGGGGTCCGGTCGCGGAGACCGAGGTTTCCCAGGGGACGCAGCCCCGCCCCCCAGGACCTCCGGTTCCGCACCAACCGGCTCCGCGTTAGACTCCACGGACAGAGGCGAGGTGCGGGGCCAGTTTCTGCGGCGCGGGGCCCAGACGCGACCCTGGATCCACGCTCCCAGCCGCCGAGTGCAGAGCGCGGAGGGAGGAGCTGCCCACCCAGCGGGCTGGCGGCAAAACCGGGAGGGGGTGGGGTGGTGGTCTGGAAGGATTAGGTCCCGGGACTCCTAGGAGGCCTCGGCGATCGCTCTTTCCCGCGACTGACCTCTGTTCTTCCTCTCTTAGTTCCCCGAATCCCTCCTTCTCCGGCCCCATTGAAGGTAAGATTTCAATGAAAACGGACACAACTAAAAAGAGAGTGCAGAGCCGAACCTTCGGGGTTTGATTCCTCCCGGCTATTTATAAGGAAATGGGTACACGCGCGGCTCTGAGATTCTGAAGGGGTTGGAGAGGAAAGCAAGTTTGCCTAGAGGCGGGCGGAAGATGCCGGTGCCCCCCCCCCTCCCCCGCCACCCGCGCCGCGACCCCTTCCCTGGCCCATTTCTTTCCAAAGACACTGCCAACGCCTTTCAGCTGTGGCACCTCCTCTTGCCTAGCTTCCTGAGCCTTAGGAGCCTGGACCCGCCAGTCTCTGGGGACTCGGTTCCTTGATCACGGAGGCTCCGCGGAGCCCCAGCCTTAAGGCCTGGCCAGGTCCCCAAAGGCACAGAGGGGCTGGGGGAGCATCTTCTGGGTGGGCCGGGGGCGTAGCCGTCTGGGCGCGCGGGCTTGAGAACCCATCTTGAACACGCGCTGCGGGACAGGACGCGGAGAGAGAGGCCCGAAGTCTCTAGAAGGAAGAAAAGAGCAGTTAAATCTTGTTAGCTGAGCGAGGTGCTCAGAGTATCCATCATCCTCCCTGGGGAAAGGTGCTTTTGCAGTTTCTGCAAAGGGTACCAGAGGAGGCGGTGTAACTGCTCGACCCAGGAGCTTGGAAAATCTTGAGGCAACACAAGGCCTCCGCCTGCAGGAGTAAGGGAACTTTGGACTTCGCGGACCAACTCCGATCTCTCCTCCCCGCTCTTTTTGAGGGTTGTAGATCCAAGACCCTTTAAAGAGGGTCTTTAGGAACAAAGGTTTAGCAGATCCTGCCAACTGCCTGTCCGTTTTCCTTTTTTAAGTGTGACTTTCTCCCTGCCTTAAAGACGGGTCACTAGCTTAAAAGGCATCCTGAGGATTCTAGCCCTGGTTTCTCTAAATACCTTAGCCCACTAGGTTTTCACCATCGTTTTAAATGTAGAGCAACGTTTTCTGTGGAATGAAGGGATCCTTGTAATTCTAGATTGAATTCAAAACTGCTTAAACTTAAGAACTTTTGAGAAGGTGACAAACTGTAGTGAAAAGAAAATCAGGCCAAGAATTCATTCTTATTTTTGCGGCCATGTACTCTTCTTTCTCGCATAAGTAAATCGAGAATTTAACGGATAATGCCAGTTAGAATCGCCTGCAAAGTCACTCCTCCAAGCAAACCAGCCTGCACCTGGCTAAGTCCCTTCCCAGTGGAGGCAAGTCGAGCAGGATGGAGGGGCTGCTCCATCCTCAATAAATCTAGAAACTCCAGATTTATCTGGCTCCCACTTTGTCTTTCTCCCATCCTTTTCTTAAAGGAATGCTTTCTCCTAGTCTCTAGGTCTGAGGAGTTTGTGTGACCCAGAAAAGAGACAGATCAGTCCAGAGGATCTCCTCAACACTAGAAACAGTGTCTCTTCTCTTCAGCGCCCAATTCTAAAGAAGGAATGAAGCCTACTACCCTGCCGGTGGTCAGGCCTCTTGTCTTTCCCCAGACTCATGCCTTTAAAAACAGGACTCAAAAGAAGCCAGTGACTCACGGAAAGTCGTTTTCCTGATTGATGAAACTTCTCCCTCCTCTCTCTTTTCTAAATAATAAACTCACAGGGAAAGGCTGGAGGGCTGCCTTGTGTTGGTTTCAAATAAATCCTCAAAAGCTCTTTCCTCACCCAGAGAAATGAATCACCCTTGGGAAACAGACGATTATTCCCCCATTTATCTGCCTAAAACCAGAGGAAATAAGCACCCTCCACTGTAGACCCTCACTTAGATCTTTCTCCCTGGCAGTGGGGGAGCTGAGGGTAAAAAGAGATGAAGTAGAATGAGTTAAATAGACCCAGGACCCACAGAGGTGTCCTCCCAGGGAGGGGCAGTGGGGACCCAGGAAGGAAGTGGCAGATGCTTCCTAGATGGGATGTCTATGCTGGATCCTGGAGAGAGACAGCTCTATGGAGAGAAACCACCTGCCTCCCCCTGTTGAAGCAGAACTAGGTCTCAGCCAACAGGGAGGTGATAGTACAGTAAGCTTGAGACAGATTCTGGGGTGGTACATTGCAATCAGGTTTCTATTATCCTTGATGGGGAACAGAGGCACATGCTGTTCAGATTATCATCCCTAGAACTTGATTTCCTGTCCTCTATAAACAAGTAAACAAAACCTTCTTGCTGGATTATTTTTGCTTATACAAACTATCTGGAAATGTTATGGGGTGGCAAGAGAGATAAGTAATTGATTAAAATAATCCATTTTAGCCATTATTTATGTAGAAGACTTTTCTTTCTCTCCTTGCCCCTACCCAATAACACTTCCAAATAATTTGTATTCAACTAATGGGATCTGCAATCTTCTAAGGGAGGAAAGAAGAGAAAGTTCCCACTACACATCTGGAGATGCTGAGACTTGGGTGGTCACTGGCCTCACTCCAGGCTCACCTTAGAAAGCAGAGGGGCCTTCCTTACCTCCAAGGAATATGCTACCAAGAGGCTAGTGGGCAGCTGAGATTTCGATTATTTTTTTAAGATTACTTTTCTTTGATTTTAAAAACATACACTGGATTGAATTTTGCTTGATTTTTTAAAAAGCCACACAGACAATTTAAAGTGAAAAGAAGTTAACTTACTGTTTCATTCTCATCTGTTGCCAACACAGCCAGTGCAGTCACAACTCTGCCTCTCATTTCTTGTCACTCTGGGTTTCCAGATCACTTGAAATAAAAAATCTCAATTGCTGAGTTCATGAAGGTCTGATTATTGCAGAAAAAAGTTGAAATATCACAAGCCTACCAATGTGGACAAGGCCCCCACTTGAAGGACATTTAATTGTAATAATTAACACCAATGTGTCTGACCTCTTTACCTTTAAATGATCAGGAAAAACAGCTTTGTGTTAGCCCACCCACCCAGATCTCTCCCCTACTTCCCCTACACTTTACTGAGTACACATGTTCCCTACCCACTACCCCCATCTTCAAAAATTTTAGGCAAAGGCAAAGCCAGGATTTAAAGATTCTTTTTTATTTGAAATCTCATCCAGAAACACTGGTTATTAATAAATATATCATAGTTATCAAGAATATATAAAAAATAAAGACAGGTCTTGTCTTTGAAGCCCTAACAAAATATTTCAAGCAAACGTTCAGGAAAATAAAACCAGCACCCCTCCCCAAACCACAGTAAGTTTTCAAAGCTGACGATGGAGAGAGCGACCCCGCATGCAGAATAACTGAGCAAGGGGGGGTGGGGTGGGGGTGGGGCAAGCTAGTAGAGGGAGCCCAAGCTCTTGCAATCACCGGTCCCTGAAACAGCCCAGGGAAGTTGGGAATGAAGTTTGAAGGCGGGTGGGAGTGGGGAGAAGCGCGTGTGCGTGAGTTTGGGTCTTTGCACTCTGCCCCCTTGTTCATTTCCTACAACCACAGACAGATGTATGGAGTACTTCGGAGAATTCACTAATAAATCCTTGTTACAAGGAAAATGGCACCATGGCCTGCACAACATGTTTAGAAGAGATTCATTTAGAAGCGTGCATGCATTCTTTCGACCTACACTGCGTCTTAAGAAAAACCCACAGAAGAGTTATCATGCCCCGGACCGGAGTTGAAATTCAAAACTTGGGTCCTGAAATACATTTTGTCTCTGAGATACATTTTTTTTTCTCTCTCTCTTCTCTCTCTCCCTCTCTCTTTCCCTCTTATCTCTTCCCCCACGTCTCTCTCCCTACATTGTCTCTAGAAAATCAACTGTCCAGCAGATAGACAGTCATAACTGCACCCATCTCAAGGAAATATTTACATTTGCTTCTCACAAAAAGGATGGTTGTCTTTTCCAAGGTAAGAACTCAGAGCCAGAGAGAGCCAACTCTAAAGTCCCTTCGCCAAGTGTTTAACTACACCGATCCTGTCTTTATACAATAAATGCAGTCTTGACAAGAGCCTATGGCAGTGAGAAAAAGTGGCGCGGCATGGAGAAAAGAAGCATGCATGCAAGACACACGACGTCTGATTCGAGTCCCCCTTCGTTACCACCTAGAAATTGCAGTTTGGTCTTAGTTCTGTCCCTCCGGGGGTCAAGTAGGATCTGAGATCTCTTAGGCAGTGTGGGAGGCCACTGGGGGGTCCCACCGCCGTCCACCCTCCCACGGGCCACGCGCCCAGCTCCCCCTTCCTTCTGGGCCCGGCACCTCGACCCGACCCCTCCCGCCCGCCGCTCTCCCCTCAACCTCCGCAGCCGGGCCGGCCCGCTGCTCACTTGAGCAAGTCCTTGGACTCGGCAGACAGCCTGGCCATGTTGGCGGTGGACAGAGCGGACAGGTGCGGCGGCGGCGGCATCTGGCAGATGGTGCAGGGGCAGGGCAGCCCGGCCCAGTGCTGGAAGCCGCTGCCCAGCTGCAGCGCGGGAGGCGTGGACGGCGCCTTGAGCAGGGAGTGGGGAGGCCGGATGGTGCCGATGGCGGGCAGCGAGGCAGCGGACAGAGGGGACGAGGCGTTGCCAGAGGAGAGCGCGCCGCCCAGGATGGGATGCACAGGGTGCACGGCGTTGGCGGCGTGCGCTGGGTGGCCGGCCGAGTGGCCCACGGTCCCGCAGTGGAAGGCCGAGTGGTGGCCCCCATAGATCTCACCAACCAACCTCTTCATCTCCTCCAAGGAGCTGGTGAGCATGAGGATGTAGTTTCTGGCCAGTAGGAGAGTGGCGATCTTGGAGAGTTTGCGCACCGAGGGCCCGTGTGCGTATGGCATGACCTCGCGCAGCCCGTCCATGGCTAGGTTCAGGTCGTGCATCCGCTTGCGCTCGCGTCCGTTGATCTTCAGTCTCAACTGCTGGAGGTCCTGCTCCGACAGCTGCTTCTTGATTTTGTACTTGCTGCTCTCGCCCGCGGCCTTGGCGCCGGCCCGCGAGAGGCTTTCCCCTGGCATCTTCTGCACTATGTCGCCCTGCGTGGACGAGACCGAGTTGAGGCGGCTCTCCTGGTGGTGGTGATGGCGGTGGTGGTGGTCCCTCAGATACATCTCATCCATGTCCGGAGATGAAGCTCTGCTGGAGACAGAGCTTGAATCAGAATTCATTTTATTATAGGGGATGCGGCCCTACCGTGGGGAAGCTTTAGGCGGGAAATTAGAGAAAATCTTGAATGGAAAAAAAAAAAAAAAAAAGCTGCAGAGCCCAGCAACCCACTTCTCAGCGGCAAGACGTGAAAAGAAAAGCTGAGGCAGTGCCTTTCCCCGCCTTTCTCCCTCCCCTCTCCCTTCTTTCTGGTTTGGCTGTTTCCTGGACAGCTCGTTGGTGTGTGCTTGAACTAACCTCACGCTGAAAAAGAGGGGCTTTTATAGAGCTGCGCCGGAGAAAAGAGACAAAAGGAACCCTCCTATCTATCCTGGGCTGGTTAGGATGACGTGCCATCATTCAGGGCGGTGCGCTTTGCTGTCCCATTTAGCAAGGATTCCTATTCATATTCATTGTGGGGCCGCCCTGGGACACCTCTGCTCAGAACTGCTAGGAGCCCCCAGGCACAAAACCCTCTGATTGACACACTCACCGCTCCAGCTCGCGCCTTCTGGATTAAAAAAAAAAAAAAAGAAAGAAAAGGAAACAACTTTCCTCCACCCCACTCCCCTTCCTAATTTCCCTAACCAAAGAATACCTAAAGGCACTGAAGGAAGGAAATGGAAGGGAGCCAGGTGGAGATTCCTCTGGGTTTGGAAAGAGGAATTGAAACATTCTCTCCTCTCTTTCACCGCTACTCCCAAGTTTTGGAAAACGTGGGCAAAAGAAGCTTCAGTGGAAAGGTTTCAATGACGGGGATGCACATGAAGGGCAGGTTCAACACGCCGGGGTCAAGGTGGGAGGGGCAGGGGGATGCCTGCCGACGTGCACAGCCTGAAGGTCATTTCAATAGGTTTCTTTCCCTAAACACTGACATTGTGCTTATTTTGTTTATGGGGCCCTCCGGTGTGGTTGTAATGGGATGTCCGTATCTGGTGACGAGGTTGTACCCCCAACACTGCTGTGAGAATGGGTCTCTGGCTTTTTATATATTTTCTTTCGTTTTGAAAAATAGATTACTGAAAGAATTTCAATGTTGCCAGATTCTGTAACTTCTTAGACCTGGAAATGAGGAAACAAACCAACTCTGGCGTTACAATGAGAGCCACTTGAGAAGGAGAGGAGAGGGAAAGTGGCCGAGGAGGAGGGAGGGAGTTAAGGATTGCAGTTTCCCGAGAACACCGGGTGAGATTGTTTCTTCTCCGGCTACCCCCCAACTCCCGGACCCCGGCGCTGGCTGAAGATGGCGGAGCGGTCCCCCTCCCGCAGCTCGACCCGAGGGCCTTAGAGCGCTGTGCGCGCCCGGGCGGAGCGTCCGCGGCTCCGCGTTCCCCGGCCGGGGCCGCCCCACACCCGCGGTCCGGGAGAGTGGGAGGTCAGGGTCGAATGATAAACTACGACTGTGGGTATGTGTGTGTGTGTGTGTGGTTTGGCACCATAAGATCTAGAGGGCCTCTTGTGCGTGCGCGCGTGGGCCCTGCGGTCCCGCTCACAGTCCATGCTGGGGAATAAAGAGGAGGCCTGGAGTTTGGAGCCTTCGGTTCCAGGGGGGAGCTCGGCGCCGACCTTTCTTCCCCCTTGCTGAGTTTTTGTCAGTCGGAACTAGCTAAGCCGCCTGAGAGGCCGGAAGGCAGAAATCCCCGGAAGGGAAGCTGCCCCAGGGGCGGCCTCTAGAAAAACCTGGGCACCTCCACGCTCCGGGCTCGGAGAAACAGGAGAAAAATGTTAGGTTGCGGCTGAGTGTCTGGGTGGCAAGTGCAAAACTGAAATAATCCCGGGATCTCGAGCAGTCAGGGCCTCACACTGCGCCGCAGAGTCGCTGCAAGCCTCCAGGACTCGCGAGGTAAAAGAGGCTTCACTTTCCATTGACGCAAACGGAGCGGCCGACCGCAGAGGGATGCACCCCCAGGTCCCGAGCTCGCGCGCTCGGTGAGGCTGTGCCTCGTCACCGTCACGCCGCGAAAGCAGGTCGAGTGGGGAGACGAGACGTGGGGACGGATCCTTTCTCGACACCGATCGTTGCTTCTCCGTAAAGAAAAAATAAAGGAAATGGCCAGCACCCCTTCGTCAAGGCCAGGATCTTAGAGCCCTTGAAGATTGGACACAAGCCTCTCATTCTCCTGTCGCCTCCATAAAAAGTTTCTTAAAACGAAAAATCCAAGGAATTCGGTTGGATGTGGAGATTCTGATGGTCAAACGCACTCCTAATATCCAAGCAAAAGGAATGTTTCCTAATGCACCGGACTCGCCCATCTAAACTCAGATAACTACATCCCCGGAGCTGCTTTTGAGCAAAAGGATTACAGAACGCACACTTTCGGACAACGCCCCAGGTGATGGACGGAAGCTGGGGGAAGAGGCGTGGTCCAGACCACAGCCTTCAGAAGCTCTTCTGCTGTGGGGCCGGGAGCGCTGGACCCAAGCTGAAGCGGCTTCCTCGCCTTTGGGCCAGTACACAGGCCCGGCCCCCTGTCAAAACCACCTTCTTGACCCTTGGGTATCGACCTCTGTCCTTCCCATGCCCCAAGTGAGAATGCTGCTGCTCAGTTTTGACTTTAGGAAGCAGCAAAGTCTAGTTTGAGCAGAAGGGTTGCAAATAAAGGAATAGAAAAATCAGGCCGCTGAAAGGTATTTACCTTTTTAAAAATCCCTATTTTCTCAATGGACAATATGAAATAAAGTGTAAAATCTCCCTCCTCCCCCCTCCCTGCCAATTAATAGAGAAGGTAAAGTTGCAGTGGGGCGGGGTGGGTAGGTGGAGGAAGGGCAGGGAGGGAAAGAGAGAGTGTGTGGGCGGGGAGGTGGGGAGCATTCCGCTCAATACAAACTGAAGAATTCACTTGCAGGGTTGAAGAGACTGGGGGCTGTGTTCTGAAGTCAGAAAACCAGCCTCTCTTCCTCCGCCGCATCTTTCCATGGAGAGAGGGACATAGGCTGACAGCAGCCAGGCCCAAGGGGGGCTGCATTGGGCGCAGAAGGGGCGCCAGGCCTCTGCCTGCACGGACAAGATCCACTTCATCCCCAAAAGGTTTTTGGCTCCAGTATGGAGGCAATGCTTGGAGTGTGTCCTGGCCTGAGGTCCTCTTTCACAGTCTGGGACGCGCGCGTCCTCTCCTCTCTAGTCGCCCTCTGCTTTCCCCAAGGGTCACTTTGTGTGAGCCTGGGATGGCTCAAGGCCCAAGGCCCCAGCCAGGCAAACACTTAGAGCCTTCCAGGAGTCCCATCCTCTTCTAGGAGGCTTGTTCCCCATTCTTTAGCTCTTGGCAAAGAGGGAGAGTGACTAAAGGAGCCACAGTTTTGCTCGCCAAAAAATGGGTTGGTACTAGCCAGGGCCGAAAAGGCAGAGACGTCCACCAGGCAGCGCTGGCGCTGCTCCTGGGCGCTCGTCTCGCGGAGTCGCTTTGGACTCGGAGAATGCACTTCCATTCGACTACCCTACCCCGGAGCTCAGCCCTTCGGGATAAGCCCCGCGCCCCGAAAGGGAGCAGGTTGGAAACCCCACTAGAGCAAGCAGATGGATTCCTTTTCGAGGGATGTCTCTGCCATCGTCCACCCTCCGGCGTGAGCTGGGAGGGGAGAGGAAGGCAGCCGGCGTTGGGCCGAGCCAGCGGCTGCCTAAAGGAACCTCAACCAGAGACGCGCCGTGACCTTGGCCCTGGACAGGGGCCTATCCGGCAGGCCTGGAGCGGAGTGAGCGGGCGGGCGGCAGCGGGGCCGCGCTCTCCAGGCCACACCCCGCGCCCTGGCTGCCCGGGTGGGCGACGGCGGGAAAGCCGGGGGTCGTGCTCCGGCAACAGGTGCGTCCCAAGGCCCGCGGGCTGCTCCCGCCAGGCAGTCTCGGGTCTGGGAATAGCCTGTGAGTTTCTCAGCCTCTGCATAACACTAAAAAAGTAGCAGGTCAGCGCGGGGACCTGAGAGGGAGAGCCGCCCTGCCTGGCCGGCGCGCCTCTGGCGCACAGCCTCAGCTCCGCAGCCCCAGACGGGACGCAGCCCCGGCTTCTGGGGACCGCGCCCTCCAGCGGCTTTGCGGCTCTTCCCGACCCCCTCCCATCTCCAGATCGCCGGGGGGCTGTGTCTTACCCGTTGCCCGGTGCGCGCCGCTCTGCAGTTCCAGCTACTGAGTTCCTCGCCAGAAGCTGCCGCTGTGCCCGAGCCCGCGGCGATTTGGGCTCAGGAACGATCGCCACCGCCCACCCCCCACCACCCCCAAAGCCCTCGTAAGAGTCCAGAGACAAATGTCACGCTGGCTGACCTGCCAGGCGGCTACTGTGAGGAGCCGGTCAGTAGACCACGTCCGCGGGCTTCTCTCGCTCAAGCCTCAAACTTGACCGGCAGAAACTTTGGCCAAGACCGAACAGCAGGAGGCTGCCCTGTGGGCTTCACCTTTTAACCCAATCCCCCTTCGGAAACAAAAGGGATAAAAGGGAAACCCAAATATCTCAAAGATGCTCCGTCATGGGCAACCGGAGGAATAGCCTAAAAACTAGTTGACCACGGAGGAGCTTCTCAAAAAAGTAGTTTCTTTCTTTATCTGCTGAGTAAAACATTCACTTCACAACAATAGCAACGGGGACCGGGTCATCCAGACTGTTAGGTTGATCAAAGAAGCCGTTACAAAAAAGAAGAAGAAGACATCAAGTTTTAAAAAATGAAATGTCAACATAAATCGCAGCCAAGCAAAAATTATCTCTTCTCCCAGCAGCGCATCCTGAATGATGGAATGTAGCGAGTGTGCTAAACCCCCTGTCCCCGCAGTCGGAGATGCCAAAATTGAAAACCAAACAATTAAGGACCCAAGGGGATGGACCTGGGCCGGTCGGCTAAAGTGCTTTAGCTTTCTGGATTTTCCCATATTTTATATAATATCTCCAACACTCATGATCTGTCCAGTATTTCTCCTCACCTTTTTAAAATTTGATTTTCATACGAGGAAAATAGCAGAAGTTGAAGGACACCAGAATTTTATGAAGCGATTGTAACTGCTTTTCGCAATGTTGGATGTGAGATTGGAGGGTGAGAGGAAATCACAGAATAGCATAAAATGATGAAGTGCTAATTATGTGGATATACAGACAAGTTAATCCACTGACAGAAGTAGAAGTTTGATTTTAATGATGCATAAGCTACTAGGCTGGCCAGAACTTACAGTCTCATTATAATTATTTAAAGACTGACAAAAGTCAAAGGAGATATGAACTTCTGGGTTTCATTTATAGGATTTTGCTCAATTAGTGAGCATACTTAAGTACTTTTTTTTTTCTTTCTGGAAACATCTGCTCAATTGCCAAAACCTCTACTGAGTTTTCCTTCTAAAGAAAGCCAATAAATTGAAAACATTTTTCCTCAAGATTGGAACGTTTAGGTTGATTTAAATATCACTGGTGATCAATCACTTAAACTGATGAGTTTATATTAAAATTTGCATACATATACACACATTCTTGGCATGCATCCTGACATTTTGAATTTGTGGCCCCATTAATACCAATACTTTAACAAGGACTAAGTAGATGATTTCTTATTAGTATTTTATTGTTATTAATTTTCTTCTTTTATGATTTTAGAGTTAAAGTCACTGTGTACAATTTGATATTGATATAAAATAACATGGAATATTAAGTTCTGCTTTTTCTTTTGGAAACTATTTTATCATCTTGGTATATTCAATTAGATAGTTAAATGTAACACATATTGCTGTATTCTTTGCTAAAACGCTTAAGGAATTTAGTTTTATTTTAGAGATAAATATTTGTTTTAGAGATAAATATCTTGGGTAGCATGAGTATTATTTTCATTTTGTATTCAGTAAATTCAGGTTTATACATAAAGTATGTGAATATATACCACAAAGTGGTAAGAATGATAAGAACCTACCTATCGAGCGACAGAGAATTAAAGAGATGCTAACATTCATGTTCTCAGTTTATCACATTGCCTTTTATTCTAAGGACCTATATATGTGTATTCCAAAACTTACATGTACATTTGCATAAAATTAAAGACACTAAAATATTTATTTGAAGCCTTTGAATTCTAAATAAAAAGGAGTAAGTTTGTTTTCATATGCTAATAGGGACAAAGAAAAACGGTACACACCTTCTCAGAGGTAGAATTGCATTTGAAATGTTATATTTGCACACATTATTTTCAAAAAAATGATGATTAAAGAGTCTGCCACTGAATCTTGAAAAGTCAAAATGGCAGTTTTTGAAAATCAACATTTCCACAGATTAACTGATTTTATACATAATACGTGCTACAGACCAGGTGAATTCTGTTTCATCATTTCTAAAGACACATAGAAATGTGATATACTCTCCTTTCTCACTAGACCATTGTTTTTTTCTATTTAGTGATATGTTTTATTTTGTTTGCATAACATCAACAGTCTGAATGTAAAGTTTATAAAGCCCAAATTGTCACCATTTACAATATTGCCAGAATTTTCACTTTCATCTCTAATATTATGCTATATAATAAAATTGAAGCAATTATCCAGACAACTGAAGTTTCAAGTACTGTTTTTCTTTTATCTTGGGAGTGGGATCTGAAAAAAGGAAGCAGGTTGGAAACTGAAAAAGTATTACTTAAAATTTGTAGATATTTAGTTATTCTATATTTCACTTGTAGACTAGTCTGAGTCTCCTGCTCAAATGAAATGATATTCTCAACTGTCGAGAACTGGTAGTAAAAAAGTCTTAGATATTTGGAATATGTTATTTTTTACAACATCAAATGACAATGGAAGTTAACATTCAGTTAACATTACTGAAGACATTGGTGAAGGAAACGATAATTTTCCAAACCCTCATATTTCCTTAGTAATTTTGATTGTTTTTTATAACCCTTGATAATTATGAAATAATAGAATATTAGACTATTTATGTTCACAGAAGTGAGCATTTCAATTGGATACCTTAGCATTTTGTTTTTTCTCCTTTTCATAATGGCAAGTATAATAAATATGGGTAGACTTTTAGAAAAAAAAAACTTTGTAAAAGGGGGAAAAAAAGGGAGGGCATAGTACACACTTGTATATGTCCTTTGTTCATAATACATAAACTTAATCCACTTTAAGTGCATTTTAAAGAGCTGTTTGCATGAAAGTGCTCTTCATGTATTTTCTTAATTTAAAACATTTTGGAAAATTTAACATTAATTCTAATATTTTAATATAGAGCCCACTTGTAGCCATTTTCCAAAGACCCAGGAAAAGCAAGTTTTCTGTTTCTATGGCACTTTGTTCACCATTCACACATCCTGCAAATGTATTTGTGTGTGTATCTCAGTCAAATTGCTTGAGATAAGCTGTGAGGGTGAAAACACTGAGGACTTCTGCGATGGTACTTATAAGTACCATCAAAACTACTGTAGAGGTCAAATGGCAAATGGAACACATTATCAGACTGAAACCCTGCTAAAAAATAGATTAAAAAAAAAAATTAATGCTATAGATCTCCTAGCTAGAGAAGGTTTCCAAACAAATTCTTGATTTTTTTTTCCACTGGCAAAAAGAAACAAAAGCTTTTAACTTTATCAATTTTATACTGAAGGACAACTTTAATGTCCCAATACTTGCTTATAATACAAGACATTTACCTCAATAAGAATACAAGACTAGAAATTCATTGCTAGAAAAAGCCAATTTCTATTTTGTTGATGTGAACTTATAAACTAATTTTAAAATTCTTTCCAGAATCAAAATTATTTTTCTCCTTGAAAAGCTCTTATATGTGATCTTTTTATGCCCAAAAAATATCAAATGCAATTATGTGTAAAATTTTCAAGTATTCTTACTGGAATGGACCTATATTTTTATCAAAGTTTTGTCCCCTGTGAAAATAAAGCAAGGGGTAATAGCTCTTTTGCTCCCATTAGATTTATTATTTGAAGTAATTATATTAAATGGAAAATAATGTCTTTGGCAAAGTGATGCCAAGAACAGATACCCAATAGAAAAATATTGCTGAAAGATATGTGACAGGAAAGATGTGGGCCCATCAAGAGCCTCTAACCAATTCACCTTAAGAGTTTTAAGTTGCTATAGAAACTAAAAACTAAAATCTGAAGAGCATATGCAACCAGGGATTTGAAAACCTTTTTAAAGACTGGACTAGAATAACTTCCCTAGTGGCTCAGATGATTGAGAATCCACCTGCAATGTGGGAGACCTGGGTTTGATCCCTGGGTTGGGAAAATCCCCTGGAGGAGGATCCACTCCAGTATTTCTGAAGAAACCCCATGGACAGAGGTGCCTGGCAGGCTATAGTCCATGGGGTCACAAAGAGTCAGAGACGACTAAGCAACTAGGCACAGCACAGCACAACACAGAATAACTACAGCACAGTTCCTCTCAGTGTCTGTGGTGTCCTTTCCCTCCTGTTTGATAAGGCCATCAACAACAAAGGGAGCAAAACCAAACATCAGCAACGAATACAAGTCAACAACGAATATTGTGTAGGTTTCTCTAATAAGCTATCTTCTGGCCAAAGCTTCTACATACCATAGAATCATGGGGGAAATGAGTTCCTGGAGAGACATAAAATATCTCTTTGGATAACTTTTATGTTGTAAACATAGAGATGCCACTTCCCCATTGATGGCAGTGTTTTCCTTATGGTAGGAAGACCAGAGGCAGATATTACACAAAAAAGACTTCACAACCCACCAAATTTCCTGGATAGGGTTTGCTCTTTCCTAGAAGTACACACTTACTTTAGAACTTTCATTCTGTCATCTGCACAATGAAAATAATTGTGCAGATGACAAAATTAAAGAAGGCAAAATGGTTGTCTGAGGAGGACTTACAAATAGCTGAGGAAAGAAGAGAAGTGAAAGGCAAAGGAGAAAGGGAAAGATACACCCATCTGAATGCAGAGTTCCAGAGAACAGCAAGGAGAAGAAGCCTTAAATGAACAATGCTAAGTTATAGAGAAAAACAATAGAATGGGAAAGACTAGAGACCTCTTTAAGAAAACAGGGGATATCAAGGGAACATTTCATGCAAGGATAGGCACAATAAAGGACAGAAATGCCAAGGACCTAACAGAAGAAGAAGAGGTGGCAAGAATACACAGAAGAACCATACCAAAAAAGTCCAAATGATCAGGATAACCATGATGGTGTGCTCACTCACCTAGCGCCAGAAACCCTGAAGAGTGAAGTCAAGTGGACCTTAGGAGGAATTACTATGAACAAAGCTAGTGGAAGTGATGAAATTCCAGCTGAGCTATCTCAAATCTTAAAAGACAATGCTGTTAAAATGCTGCACTCATTATACCAGCAAATTTGGAAAACTCAGCAGTGGCTGAGGAAAGGACTGGAAAAGGTCAGTTTTCATTCCAATCCCAAATAAAGGCAATGCCAAAGAATATTCAAATTACTGTATAATTGTGCTCATCTCACATGCTAGCCAAGTGAAGCTCCAATCCCTCAAGCTAGGCTTCAAAAGTATGTGAACTGAGAACTTCCAGATGTACAAGCTGGATTTAGAAAAGGCAGAGGAATGAGAGATCAAATTGCCAACATCTGTTGGGTCATAGAAAAAGCAAGGAAGTTCCAGAAAAACATCTACTTCTGCTTCATTGACTATACTAAGGCCTTTGACTATGTGGATCACAACAAACTGTGGAAAAGTCTTCAAGAGATGGGACTACTAGACCACGTTATCTGTTGCCTGAGAAACTTATATGCAAGTCAAGATGCAATAATTAGAACCAGACACGGATCAATGGTTGAAAATTGGGAAAGTACATCAAGGCTGTATATTGTCACCTGGCTTATTTAATTTATATGCAGAGTATATCATGCAAAATGTCAAGCTGGGTGAAGAACACTCTGGAATCAAGATTGCCAGGAGAAATATCAACAACTTCAGATATGCAGATGATACCACTCTAAAGGCAGAAAGCGAAAAAGAACTTAAGAACCTCTTAATGAGGGTGAAAGTGGAGGGTGAAAAGCTGGCTTAAAACTCAACATTCAAAAAACTAAGATCATGGCATCTGGTCCCAACAGTTCATGGCAAATAGATGGGGAAAAAGTGGAAACAGTGACAGATTTTCTTTTCTTGGGCTCCAAAATCACTGCAGATGGTGACTACAGCCATAAAAGTAAAAGATTCTTCCCCCTTCAAAGAACAGCTATGACCAAGCTAGAGAGCATATTAAAAAGCAGAGATGTTACTTTGCCAACAAAGGCCTGTCTAGTCAAAGCTATGGTTTTTCCAGTAGTCATGTATGGATGTGAGAGCTGGACTATAAAGAAAGCTGAGCACCATAGAGTTGATGGTTTTGAACTGTGGTGTTGGAGAAGACTCTTGAGAGTCCCTTGGACTGCAAGGAGATCAAATAAGTAAATCCTAAAGGAAATCAGTCCTGAATATTCATTGGAAGGACTAATGCTGAAGCTGAAGCTCCAATATTCTGGCCACCTGATACAAAGTACTGACTCATTGGAAAAGACCCTGATGCTGGGAAAGATTGAGGGCAAGAAGAGAAAGGGATGACAGACGATGACATGGTTGGATGGCATCATGGACTCAATGGACATGAGTTTGAGCAAAACTCCCAGAGTTGGTGAAGGACAGGGAAGCCAGGCATCCTGCAGTTCATAGGGTTGCAAAGAATCAGACACAACTTAGTGACTGAACAACAACTGAGATGAGAAAGACTGAGGAAGGAGGTATTTTAAATATGTTAAGTCTGTGATTCCTATCCAAATGAAAATGTTAAGTAGGCAGTTGTATAAGCATTTCTGCCATTCAAGGAAAGAGATTAGGTAAGATCACCAAGTAGTGTCAGTTCAGTTCAGTTGCTCAGTCATGTCTGACTCTTTGAAACCCCATGGACTGCAGTACGCTAGGCTTCCCTGTCCATCACCAACCTTGGAGCTTGCTCAAACTCATGTCCATGAAGTTGGTGATGCCATTCAACCATCCTATCCTCTGTTGTCCCCTTCTCCTCCTGCCTTCAGTCTTTTCCAATATCAGGGTCTTTTCCAATGAGTCAATTCTTATTATCAGGTGGCCCAAGTATTGGAGTATCAGCTTCAGCAGCAGTCCTTTCAATGAATATTCAGGACTGATTTCCTTTAGGATTCACTCGTTTGATCTCCTTTCAGTCCAAGGGACTCTCAAGAGTCTTCTCCAACACCACAGTTAAAAGCATCAATTCTTTGGCGCTTAGCTTTCTTCACAGTCCAATTCTCACATCCATACACGACTACTGGAAAAACCATAACTTTGACTAGATGGACCTTTGTCGGCAAAGTAATGTTTCTGATTTTGAATATGCTGTTTTGGTTGGTTATAGCTTTTCTTTGAAGGAGCAAGAATCTTTTAATTTCTTTTAATTAAAATTCTTAAAATTAAATTAAGAATTAAAGAATTACTTCTTAAAATTAATTTAAGAATTAAAATTCTTAAAATTTTAATCTTTTAATTTTCACTGTAGATGGTGACCACAGATGGGGCTGCGGTCACCATCTACAGTGATTTTGGAGCCCCCCAAAATTAAGTCTCTCACTGTTTCTGCTGTTTCTCCATCTATCTGCCATTAAGTGATGGGACTGGATGCCATGATCTTAGCTATTTGAATGTTGAGTTTTAAGCCAGCCTTTTCACTCTACTCTTTCACTTTCATCAATAGGCTCTTTAGTTCTTCTTCATTTTCTGCTATAAGGGTGGTGTCATCTGCATTTCTGAGGTTATTGATATTTCTTCTGGCAATCTTGATTCCAGCTTGTGCTTCATCCAGTCCAGCATTTCACATGACGTACTCTGCATAGAAGTTAAATAAGTAGGATGACAATATACAACCTTGACATACTCCTTTCCTAATTTGGAACCAGTCTGTTGTTCCATGTCTGGTCTCAATGTTGCTTCTTGACCTGCAAACAGATTTTTCAGGAGGCAGGTAAGGTGGTCTGATATTCCCATCTCTTTCAGAACTTTCCACAATTTCTTGTGATCCACACAATCAAAGGCTTTGGCATAGTTAATAAAGCCGGAGTAGATGTTTTTCTGGAACTCTCTTGCTCTTTTGATGATCCAACAGATGTTGGCAATTTGATCTCTGGTTCCTCTGCCTCTTCTAAATCCAACTTGAACATCTGGAAGTTCACAGTGCACATACTGTTGAAGCCTGGCTTGGAGAATTTTCAGCATTACTTTGCTAGCCTGTGAGATAAGTGCAATTGTGTGGTAGTTTGAACATTCTATGGCATTGCCTTTCTTTGGGATTGGAATGAAAACTAACCTTTTTCAGTCGTGTGGCCACTGCTGAGTTTTCCAAATTTGCTGGCATATTGAGTGCAAAACTTTAGCAGCAGCGTCGTTTAGGATTTTAGTGCTTCTCCTTTGCCTTTAGACATGGGGTATCATTTTTTGATAGGATCCAGCATTCTCCTGTTGATGGTTGTTCAGCAGTGAGTTGCAATTTTGGTGTTCTCACAGGAAAAGATGAGTGTGTGTCGTTCTACTCTGCCATCTTGCTCCCAGCACACCCCTGGTGGTGTAGATTTAGATAAAGTTGAGAACACTCCAAGGACTGAGCTTTGGTGCATTTCCTGGAAAGAGGGAAGAAAAGGAAGAGGCAACAAAGGAAGCTCAGAAGGAACAGCCACTAGGGTGGGAAAGTCCATACTTGGTGATATCCTGGGAGCTAAGGATGAGACAAAGACCATGAGACAAAGACCTAGGTCTCATCTTGTGGATTTATCCAGATGCAGGTCATTGACAACCTAGACTAGAGTGGTGTTGATGGTATAGTGGAGGAAGAAGTCAGCATGGAGTAGGTTCCAAAAAAAATGGGAAAGGAAGAATCGGAGAATGTAACTAAAAAACTCAATCACATAGTTTTGTTGAAAAGAGAAGCAGAAAAATGATGTAATTACTGGGACCATGTTTCCTTTTTAAGATGGGAGAAACCTCAGCATGCTTATACATTTCTGGGTATGATCTAGTAATGAAAGTGTTACAACCTTAGTCCTGTCTGACTCTTTGCAATACTGTGGACTGTAGCCTGCCAGTCTCCTCTGCCAGTCCATGGGATTCTCCAGGCAAAAATACTGGAGTGGGTTGGCGTGCCCTTCTCCAGGGGGGTCTTCCTGATTGAACCCAGGTCTCTGACACTGCAGGCAGATTTTTTACTGTTTGAGCCATGAGGGAAGCCCTCTAGTAATGAAAGGCAACTGATAATGTGGGGCAGGACAACTGCTGGGTCTATGCCTTTGAATAGGTGAGAAGGGCTGGGCCTATGCACACAGGAGGGGACAGACCTTATGCGGAACACTTAGGTGCAGGAAGGTAGAAGTGGTGGTAGGTGCTTCTGCAAAGTATCTTGTATTAATCCTATTTTCTCAGTTGAATAAGAAACAAGGTTACTTCTGAAAGTAAGAATTGAAGGATAAGAAACTGATGAGTTAAAGAGATACATGATACGAAATAGACTTTTGGGAGAATGGGAAAGTAAATGGGTTAAGGAAGTGCAGTGGGTTGCCAGCACCACCCATACCCAGGAGCACTGCAGGTATGCACCAGTGATCACATGGCTGTCTCATCCTCCAAACATAGGAAAGTCAGATGCTGGGGGTTTGGGGCCTACCATACAGGTACCACCAGTTGCCTGCTCAAATCATACCTCACCATCTTCCTTGTAAACAGATGTCTAATTTTGTATATTTGACAATGTGCTCATATTGTCATGTATACAAAAGGGGCTGACTCAAGACTGGTCTCAAGCTGGGTAATCTATTTCCATTTTTTCATATACTTGCTTTTTCTACTTGAGATGAAAGTGGCCATACGGCTCTGTTTTTTTATCCACAAGAATAAAAAAGCTTGCTGGAGGCTTCTGGGAAAGTTGCTTCCTTCTCTGATGAAAGGAAATCTCTTTTACTTTCACTTCCTGCTTCTTGAGAACAAAAATTATTAGACTGTGGCTGTCACTTTGTGACACTGAGGCTGCATGAGAATGTAAAGCCAATTTACTGGCAGAACAGAAGGGAAGCAAAGAGCAAGCATTGGTTGAGTTACCAGAGCAGACTTGAATTCACTTCCTAACAGTCTTATTATTGAATCTAATAAATGTCTTATAATGTTAAAGTCATAGAATACTTGGGTATTCTGTTATTTGCAGCCATATTCATTTTAACTAGCATTCCTAGACTTGAACATAATAACCAGCATTTAAAAATTTTACATGATATGCAAAGTGTGTGGCTATAGAGAGGGGATATTCAGTTCCTCTTTTCTTTCAAAATAAGGTATGTAAATTTAATATTACTGAGATTCCACTTTTGGATACTTATGAAAAAAAAAAAAGAAAAAAGAAAAGCAGGATCTTAAACACATATTTGTACACCCATGTTCATAGGATTCTTCATAAATAGCCAAAGAGTAGAAGTAACTGAAATGCCATTGATAGTTGAATAAATAAGTAAAATATAAAATATACATTCAATGGAATATTATTCATTCTTAGAAAGAAAAAATGTTACAACATGGATGAAACTTGAGAACATTATGGAAAATTAAATAAGAAAGTCGCCACAAAAAGAGAAATACTATATAATTTCATTTATATGAGGTTTATTGTCATTTAGTTGCAAGTCAAGTCCAACTCTTTTGCGAATCCATGATCTATAGCCTTCCAGGCTCCTTTGTCCATGATTTTCCAGGCAAGAAAACTGAAATGTGTTGTCATTTCCTTCTCTAGGGGATCTTCCCGACTCAGGAATCAAACCTGTGTCTCCCGCTAGGCAGGAGGATTCTTTACTACTGAGTTACCTAGGAAGCACATATGAGGTATGTAGAGTATTAAATTCATAAGAAGAGAAAGTAGAATGGTGGTTGCTATGGATTGGGGGAGGGAGAAGTAGGGAACTGCTGTTTAATGGGGACAGAGTTTCAGAAGATGAAAAAGTTCTGGAGATTGGTCGCACAAAAATGTTAATATACAAAATACTGCTGAACTGTATACTTAAAAAATAGTTAAGATGGTAAATTTTATGTCAGGTGTATTTTAACCACAATGAAAAATAAGTACTAAGAAATAAAATAAGAATACTCCATAAATAAAACCATAAAGCTTATGAAGAAATATAGTATCCCTGAAAATCAAACATACTCTAATGAGATTTTTTTAATAATAAGTTTTCAGCAGAAGTTTTTAAAAAGTCATTCAATTGTGTGAAGTAATTGAAGTAATTCAGTTCAGTTCAGTCGCTCAGTCATGTCCGACTCTTCGCGACCCCATGAACCACAGCACACCAGGCCTCCCTGTCCATCACCAACTCCCGGAGTCCACCCAAACCCATGTCCATTGAGTTGGTGATGCCATCCAGCCATCTCATCCTCTGTCATCCCGTTTTCCTCCTGCCCTAAATCTTTCCCAGCATCAGGGTCTTTTCAAATGAGTCAGCTCTTCACATCAGGTGGCCTAAGTATTGGAGTTTCAGCTTCAAAATCAGTCTTTCCAATGAACACTCAGGGCTGATCTCCTTTAGGATGGACTGGTTGGATCTCCTTGCAGTCCAAGGGACTCTCAAGAGTCTTCTCCAACACCACAGTTCAAAAGCATCAATTCTTCGGCACTCAGCTTTCTTTATAGTCCAACTCTCACATCCATACATGACCACTGGAAAAACCATAGCCTTAACTAGATGGACCTTTGTTGGCAAAGTAATATCTCTGTTTTTTAATATGCTGTCTAGGTTGGTCATAACTTTCCTTCCAAGGAGTAAGCGTTTTTTAATTTCATGCCTGCAATCACCATCTGCAGTGATTTTGGGGCCCAGAAAAATAAAGTCAGCCACTGTTTCCACTGTTTCCCCATCTATTTGCCATGAGGTGATGGGACCGGATGCCATGATCTTAGTTTTCTGAATATTGAGCTTTAAGCCAAATTTTTCACTCTTCTTTTGAAGCAGACATTAAGAAGAGGTGGCAAGAATACGCAGAAGAACTGTACAAAAGAGATCTTCATGACCAAGATAATCACGGTGGTGTGATCACTCACCTAAAGCCAGACATCCTGGAATGTGAAGTCAGGTGGGCCTTAGGAAGCACCACTATGGACAAAGCTAGTGGAGGTGATGGAATTCCAGTTGAGCTATTTCAAATCCTGAAAGATGATGCTGTGAAAGTGCCACACTCAATATGCCAGCATTTGGAAAACTCAGCAGTGGCCACAGGACTAGAAAAGGTCAGTTTTCATTCCAATCCCAAAGAAAGGAAATGCCAAAGAATGCTCAAACTACCGCACAATTGCACTCATCTCACATGCTAGTAAAGTAATGCTCAAAATTCTCCAAGCCAGGCTTCAGCAATACGTGAACTGTGAATTTCCAGATGTTCAAGCTGGTTTTAGAAAAGACAGAGGAACCAGAGATCAAATTGCCAACATTCGATGGATCATCAAAAAAGCAAGAGAGTTCCAGAAAAACATCTTTTTCTGCTTTATTGACTGTGCCAAAACCTTTGACTAAGTGGATCACAATAAACTGTAGAAAATTCTGAAAGAGATGGGAATACCAGACCACCTGACCTGCCTCTTGAGAAACCTATATGCAGGTCAGGAAGCAACAGTTAGAACAGGACATGTAACAACAGACTGGTTCCAAATAGGAAAACGAGTATGTCAAGGCTGTATATTGTCACCCTGCTTATTTAACTTATATGCAGAGTACATCATGAGAAACACTGGGCTGGAAGAAGCACAAGCTGGAATCAAGATTGCCGGGAGAAATATAAATAACCTCAGATATGCAGATGACACCACCCTTATGGCAGAAAGTGAAGTAATTCAAGAAGCAAGTAAATGTATGACTAAGTCAATTGAAAGGTATTGGCCTGAAAGTTGTGCCACTGACACCCAGAGGAGATTTTCACAAATGTATTTGTATTGCATATAAATGAATCTTTAGAAAAAATAATTATGTAAAAAAGAATATGGAGAAAAAAAATAGATCTGTGAAGTTTTTATTTCTTAGAAAACATTTGGATGTGTGTTCAACAGCATGTCCTTTTGAAATACACTGATTCTTTATAGTCAGAAATGCTTAATATTTGTCAGTCATCTACTAGGTGCTGGACCCTTTGCATGTAAAATTTCCAGTCCTGGAAGGTGTAGTCTAAGGTGTATATTATCATCCCTATGTAGAGATGGGGAAATTGAGGCTCAATAAGGTTATGTGGCATATTCCTAAGAGACATAGTAAATAAGTGGGGAGACAGGATTCAACTCAGTGTTGTCTGACTTTCAAATCTGTACTGTGTCTACTGAATCCATCTGAACGGTTATATCAGTGTCTGATTACAAGGAGCAGAGAGTCTGGATTAATATCCTCACCCAGTGGGAAAGAATCTGTGCCTGTCTCCCCCTAGTAGTTTATGAACACTACTAGAGTAGTTTTCATAAAGATCTGAAAATTAAACAGATTTTTAAAATTTTATTTTTTATATTTAATGTTTTAAATTGGAGTACAGTTGCTTTACAATAAAACAGATTTGAATAAGAATTAGAGTTTCCTAGCATGATAACCCAAAATGTCCTGGACACATTGGAAGTGACTCATACTAAGAAACAGGAAAACCTCAACTTGAAAGAGTAAATAATCAATAGACACTAACACAAAGATAACACTGATATTTGAATTATCTGACAAGGATTTTAGAGTAGCTGTTATAAAAATGTTTCAAAGAACAATTGCGAATACACTTGAGACAGTTGAAAAAGCGGAAGAACTTGGCAAAGAAATGGGAGATATAAAAAAACCCAGCATGTAAATCAATGAAGTTAGAACAGTCCCTCACACAATACATAAAAATAAACTCAAAATGGCTTAAGGGATTTTCCAGGCAAGAGTGCTGGAGTGGATAGCCATTTCCTTCTCCAGGGGATCTTCCCGACCCAGGAATCGAATCCGGGCTTCCATCATTGCAGGCAGACGCTTTACCGTCTGAGCCACCAGGGAAGCCAGATATAAGACAGGACACCAAAAAGATTCCTAGGATAAAACATAGGTAAGCCATTCTCTGCCATAAATAATAGCAATGTTTTCTTAGGTCAGTCTCACAAGGCAATAGAAATAAAAGCAAAAGTAAACAAATGGGACCTAATCAAGCTTTTAAGATTTTACACAGCAAAGAAAACCATCAACAAAATGAAAAGATCATCTACAGACTGGGAGAAAATATTTGCAAATGATGCAAGCAACAAAGGCTTAATTTCCAAAATATACAAACAGCTCATATAACTCAATAACAAAGAAACAAACAAAGCAGTCAAAAAAATGGGCAGAAGACCTAAATAGACATTTCTCCAGAGAAGACATACAGTGGCCAATTGGTACATGAAAAGATGCTCAACATCACTAATTATTAAAGACATGCAAATCAATACTACAATGAGGTATCATTTCACACTGGTCAGAATGGCCATCACTAAAAAGTCAACAAACAGGGTGCTGGAGAGGGTGTAAAGAAAAAGGAACCCTATGAAAAATGGTATGGAGATGACTTGAAAAACTAAAAATAGAGTTACCACATGAGCCCATGAGCAATCCCACTCCTAGGCAAACGTCAAGAAAAAGCTGTAATTCAAAGAGAAACATGCACGCCAATGTTCACTGCAGCACTATTTACAATAGCCAAGACATGGAAGCATCCTGAATGTCTAACGATAGATGAATGAAGAAGATATAGACCACACACACGCACACACACACACACACAGGAATAGTATTCAGCCATGAAAAAGAATTAAATAATGCTGTTTGCAGCAACATGGATAGACCTAGAGATTATCATACTCAGTGAACTAAATGAGACAGAGAAAGACAAATATTATATGATATCATTTATATATGGAATCTAAAATATAGTATAAATGAACTTTATTTACAAAACAGAAACAGACTTATGGACATAAAAAACAAACTTATGGTTACCACAGGGGAAAGGAGGGGAGGGATAAATTAGGAGTTTGGAGCTGGCCGATGCAAGCTACTATATATAAAACAGATAAACAATGAGGTCCAACTGTATAGAACAAGAAACTATATTTAGTATCTTGTAATAACTTACAATGAAACAGTATACAAAAAGACGATCACTTTGCTGTATGCCAGAAACTAACACAATATTGCAACTCAACTATAATTTAATAAAAAAGAACCAAACAAAAATTTTCTAAGTGAAAAATATAGTAATCAAAATAAAAATCTCTTTGCAAGCGTAAAATACAAGAAAGGAAATGACAGAGGAAAGAAGCAGTGACTCTGAAGACAAAACAATAGACTTTATCTAATATGAATAATAGAAGAGAAAATGAACTGGAAAAAAGAAAAAAAAAAAGATAACAGACAGATGTAATTTGGCACCACAGAAGCTTTTTTGGTATTTAAGAACATGTCTTACAGAGATATCATCTCACTGTAAAATATCTGCTTCAGGTAATTCCTGCTCAAGAGATGTTGCAGTTAATTTGTTTGAAGGTAACGTCTTTGTCTTGTGAAATGTGACTGTTCTATGGCAGAGATAAGTGACTTCTTTTAAAATGATTATGAAGAGAAATACAGAGTGTTTAAATTCAGAAATACATTTAAAAAGTTTTTTTAATGTTTAAAAAACATTTATGCTGTGCCAAGAATGGAAGCTATTAACATTTTAGTCCAATCTCTTTATTTTATACAGGAAGATTCTGAGGGCAAAGAGAAAATAAATGACTCCCTTAGGTTAATATTTAATTAATGACAGATTGGCGACTGGACCCCAGGTCCAGTAATAACTAGTGTAAATCTTTTTCCATGAGTAAAATAAATTTAGTTAGAGAGGTTTATTCCTAAAAAAAGAAATAGGACTTTTAGCAACATCTTTTCGTTGAAAGTAATATTTCAGAGTTTATGAGAAGTTAACTTTTTAAAAAATCTACAGCCTTGGGAAAGATGTCAAAGTACTATCAAAATCCATCAAAACAAAACCTTATAATCAAGGGGTCAGTGTTGCTAAGTTAAAATACAACATATAATACAATCTACAGCAAAACTTTTCTTACACGTTTATTTACGAAGTCATGGAATAGGTATAACCTTAAAACATGGTTGTTTTCAGTGGCTGTTTTGTTCCTTCATAAAAGAAAATGGGTCTTTCTAGGATGGGGAGATCGAGAGGAAAATATAGGTTGTGTCATGACCTGAAAAAAATAGTGATTGATAAGAAAATTAGTTCTGTTGTGGAGGTGTGTCTGCTTCTGTCTTTACAAAAAAAATATTGGTTTGGCCAAAAAGTTCATTTGGATTTTTCCATTATGTTGTGTGAAAGAAAAAACAAGTGAACTTTTTGGCCAACCCAATACAAGAAATAACTTCATTATTTCAACAGCTGTTTTTCAGCTTTCAAGAGTCATTCTATTACCCCTCCCTTTGCGTCGTCCATTCTGCCCTTTACCACCCCTCCCACCCCCACCATCAATATACATGAAAACAAATCAAACCTCTGCTCTAAGTCATTGCCAGGAAGCTGAGTTTCACAGTTAGTTACATATACACAGAGTTAGGAATCTTTCGCAAGGGAAATCCTGAAGGAATGCTTATATATCAAACAGTAAACCACAACTGGGAAAGGAACTTGCTGTAAACAGCTGTGCTGTGGTGTGTTCCGGAACACCAGCAACCTCCCAAATGCACAAGTTTGTGATTTTAGAGCCTAGCGGCACTGCTATTTGGGTCCCCAGATTAGAAGCCAGGGTACTGGACTGGATTAAACCAAGGAGGAATCTGTTTATCCCCTCCGCTTTAAACACCAATCAAAAGCCCTGTTCCTCTCTTGAAGGTGCTGAAATGCAAAGCAAGCTCCCTGCCCCTTTTCTCTCTCTTGGTGGCATTTGAAAGTGTAAAGCTTTGAATACCAATTGCTTGAACTGGACATATGTGAATCTCTTCTAATCCTACTAATCCTGTCCCCAAGTGCTTCTTTGTACGTGGAGACAGCACACATAGATCTAAGTAAAAGTGGCCATAATCCTGGAAATGTGGAAAAATGTCCCAGTGTGAGCGATGCGAGACAGAGCGCTCCCTGGCAGAGGGACCTGCTGAAGAAAGCATTGTGTCAGTTCAAGAAAAAGAGACGATGTGAAAGAGCCCTCTCACCTTTTCTGAGCTCCTGGGTGGAGAGCAAACCCACCCAGCAGGCGTCCTCCATTGCACACAGCCCTGGTACACTTGAACAAACTCAGAGAACTGAGACAGTCTCCAAAAGGCTGAGAAATTCCCCGGCGGCTGCTTTCAGTGGCTTGAACCCAGCAGGCCAGGCCGCCACGATGGGCAGACTTCTTTATGCCCCAGAATTTTCTTTAAAACAGCCGGCGTGTTTACAGATTTCTGAGCTGGTGCTCCTACTGCCAACAGACAGCGGGGAAGGGGTGGAAATTTATGTTGAAAGATCAAGAATTAAAATCATCCTACAGACACTGCCTTGTCAAGATATTTCAAACAGAAGCAGCCGACGGACAGTAAGTTTCTAAATTACTGTTTTGTCGAGACAACTCCTGAATCTCCTCTGACTATCTCGTCAGCAATTGTCAGCAAGGAGGCACTGCAGCTTTTGAACTTTCTAAAGGAGATGTGGCTGTGTTCCCATCCTCAGGAAGAATAAACGAATCCGTCTATTCACCAATAATAACTTATGCAAACAGACTATTTTAAAGTTGGTAGCATATTTAATTACTGATTTTTTGAATCAAGTCATATGGGCAAAATGCTGCTTAACAGCAAAAGTGTTACATTTTTCAAAAGTGAAAATTTTCAATTATATAAAACTTGTGAGAAAGATGATGGGGCTATTGCTATTTCCACTTGATGGAAAAGCCATCATAATCATATTAAATACAGCTCATAATGGATACATGTTTTTCAGCTTAAATGAGACCAAAACAAGAACCATCAACACAATACCCCATCCAAGTGGTTACTGCAATTAAATTTGTATCAGGAGGTACAACTGACACATCTTTATTTCTTCTACTTTTTTAGAGTTATTTTGTTGCTGTTGTTCATTTGTTGTTTCTAAAAATTATTATTTGCTGTTAAAAACAGTGTGGAAAATTTTAGGCAAACAATATTTTTATAGCCCAGAGTCTAGTAGGGAAGTGGTCTTATTATATTTAATACTGCAATAGAAAGTTGTACCATAAGTAGCAAAAAGGAGTATACAATATAAGCTAAATGTATGTAAATAAGTAACTACAGAGATGTCCAATTCTTCTACACCTAAGAGAAAAGTTGAGATAATTTTGAATAAAAAAAAATAGTGTTGATGATGCAGTTAAAAAAAAAAATCAAAAAAACAGTGAAACAAAAGTTTTCCCCCAGAGACTGATTTTATAGGTGTGATTTAACAAAACTTATAATGTGTCTGGCACTATTATAGGGCACTGCTGCTAAGTCGCTTCAGTCGTGTCCGACTCTGTGTGACCCCATAGACAGCAGCCCACCAGGCTCCCCCGTCCCTGGGATTCTCCAGGCAAGAGTACTGGAGAGGGGTGCCATTGCCTTCTCTGTTATAGGGCACTAACAAACATTAAATCATGTTAGCTTCATAATAGCCCCATGAGTTGTTGTTATTGTTGTTCAGTTGCTAAGTCGTGTCCCACTCCTTGTGATCTCATGGACTGCAGCACACCAGGCTTCCCTGTCCTTCACCACCTCCTGGAGTTGCTCAAACTCATGTCCATTGAGTCGGTGATGCCATTTAACCATCTCATCCTCTGTCACTCCCTTCTCCTCTTGCCCTCAATCTTTCCCAGCATCAGGGTCTTTTCCAATGAGTCAGCTTTTTGCATCAGGTGGCCAAAGTATTGGAGCGCCAGCTTCAGCATCAGTCCTTCCAATCAATATTCAGGGTTGATTTCCTTTAGGATTGAGTGGTTTGATCTCCTTGCACTTCAAGGGACTCTCAAGAGTCTTCTCACAATTCAAAAGCATCAGTTCTTCAGTGCTCAGCCTTCTTTATGGTGGTACTATAACTGTCCCCATTTTACAGAAGAGGAAACTGGGCACAGGGAGGTTCTTGGCCTCTCCTATGCCACCTTTGTTTCTGGACACACCTGATCTGAACACACAGCTATTTGTGCTGCTGGATCTCAAATCCACAACAACAAGAAAACATAAACACTTTCAGGGTTTTAGTTGCATGATAAAGAAAAGCAGAATGAAGACAATGATAACGACATCTCTTGCTAACAAACTCCGGTACCAATGTGAACTCAGTGAGCTAAGAAATAAACATCTGCATGATTGGCAGAATCAAGCTCAAAAACAGCTCCTAATGAAGGTGATGGTATTCGAATTCTGGGTCATCATTCTGTAGTTCTAGCAGTCTAAGAGATATTTCCCCAAAGGGTAATTTAAAAGACCTCCACAAAGTGCATCAGAAAACTGAAGCAGTTATTTAGATTAATTTTGTGACTATGGGAGATCTGTTGCCCCAGTTTGTGCCCCCATTTTCTTATTTCTAAAATCATCTCAAAGGTTCAATCTCTCTCTAGAATATTTGGGATATATAACTTGTGAAATCTTAGCTAATACCAACAAGAAACCCAGTAGTACAGAAATAAAAGACTGACAGGGTTAGCAAACTTCAAGTTAAATATGACTTGGTCTTGGGATGCGGTTATCTGCTCTGGATGCCTCTTGTCCCTATCCCCCTCATCCTCTCAGCCCACTTGTTCATACAGCCATTGCTGCTGGTGAGAGGCTTCACTTCTGGGCACTTCATACCTCTCATGTCTTGACTCCCCTCATGTCTTGACTCCCCTCACGTCTTCATATCCCTCATGTCAGAATTGGCCTTGCACGTGCACAGACCTGGAAGGGTGAGGGACCTGACAGCCCAGGGTCAGTGACGTCCCCTGACCAGGGATTAATGAGGGAAGGGAGCCAGTGGATACATGAGACCTTCCTCTGTTCCCACAGACAGTTCTGAGGTGCATTACTCAGCTCTTCAGAGTACTGTGGGTGGACAGACGCCCAGTTACCCACAGTGGTGACCCTCTGACTTTTCTTCATTCTGTTTTATTCTTTATTTCCTGGTTCTACTTCCCCCACTACACTATCTGCACATAAGCTTTTATCTGCATAAGAGCTCTGACCTTGGGCTTTATTTTCTGAAACAATCCTGGCTAAAGTACCTTGCCAAATAAATACAATCAGACTCTATTAATAGGTGTATGGTCTTCAGAACTAAGGAAGTGATAGGACCTTCCTTCATAAACTGATCAGTCCTCATGTATTACTCTATGTTCGTATTACCTATACATTCAAAGAGACATTGACAGGCAGGACTGGTCTAGGAGGAAGCTGCCAGAATATAGAAGGAACCTAAATCTGTGTTAGGGAATCCAGCAGTTTGAGTCTGGAGAAGAGAGTATAACTTGTATCATTAAATATTAGAATTTAATGCAACAAAGAAGCAATTTTTAAAGAAAAATTTAACATAAATTTAGAGTAAAAAAGGGGGAAATTGCCATGTAGCATGTTTTCCAATCAGAATGAACTGAATACCCCTTTGCAGATGGCACTAAAGGAACTCAAATAAACTGTATCAGTTCAGTTCAGTTGCTCAGTCATGTCCAACTCTTTGCGACCCCATGGACTGCAGCACACCAGGTTTCCCTGTCCATCACCAACACCCAGAGCTTGCTCAGACTCATGTCCATCAAGTCGGTGATGCCATCCAACCATTTCATCCTCTGTCATCCCCTTCTCCTCCTGCCTTCAATCTTTCCCAGCGTCAGGGTCTTTTCAAATGAGCCAGTTCTTCGCATCGGGTGGCCAAAGTATTGGAGTTTCAGCTTCAGCATTAGTCCTTCCAATGAATATTCAGGACTGATTTCCTTTAGGATTGACTGGTTGGATCTCCTTGCAGTCCAAGGGACTCTCAAGAGTCTTCTCCAACACAGTTCAAAAGCATCAATTCTTTGGTGCTAGCTTTCTTTATAGTCCAACTCTCACGTTCGTACATGACCACTGGAAAAACCATAGCTTTAACCAGACAGTCCTTTGTTGGCAAACTGATGTCCCTGCTTTTTAATTTGCTGTCTAGATTAGTCATAGTTTTTCTTCCAAGGAGAATGTGTCTTTTAATTTCATGGCTGCAGTTTGAATCCTGGCTTTGCTGATGTAAATCTGTCCTGGGTTCCAACCTTCTTTCACAGAATTTATGTGAAATTTATAACATTGCAGAAAATTCTGATCATGAAACAGAAAAAGAATATATTAATTTCTGAATGAATTTAAATTCATACTTGAAACAAATACCAGAAGTGTTAAGAGTTAATGAAGAGGTTATTCACCAAGTACCAATCTAGAACTGAGACTTAGCTGACGGCACTGAGTAGGATTTTGAACAGAATTCTAGAATATGGGGGTGGGGGTAGTTTGCTTTGAGAATTAAAGGACAGGAAGGAACTTTCTGGAATCCACCTTGCTAACTTTTTCTCATGCTTGCAAGACTGCCTGTTGAGTTAAATGAAGAAAAGGATGTAGCTCTACAACTCTGTCCATAACTTTATTGGTGACAGACTTTTCCAAACTGAAGTATATTCTGTCTTCATGTTTTAAAAAATGTGATAATGCTACTTTAAAAAAATTTCTAATCTAAAATATGGTTTAATTAGGCACAACATAGCCTTAGAAAAATGTAAGAAGCAGGAAAGGGATATCAACTTATTTATTATTGCCTTTTTTGTTCATTTGGATGTGTTAAAACTGAAGCAGTATTCCAGCTGCAATGTCTAATGAATTCCAAGATCTTGCTAATTACTAAGTTAATAAGGACAAGTTCATAAACAGAGTTATCTTCATAATTAATTGTTTCAAAGCATTCTGAAACAAAATAAGATCCTGATTCGTGACTCTAGTACTATATATCAATACTTACCTTTTCTTCCTTCTGAATACATCAAAGAAACACATTTGGTATGCTGCACGCTACTAATAATACAAAATTTAGGCAACACAATCCGTCAGCAAATTAAAAGACTTGTTACAAATCACCTAAAGCAGAAAACTCAGTCCTTCATTACCTAAGTAAAATGGTAGTAGAAACATAGGTTTAAAGGAAGAAGAATATGACATCTCATAAAAGAAATGGGATTAAAAGCTGGTGGACATCTCTTTTCCTTCATCCATGCATCCTACGTGTAGACAGGAAAATGAGCTCCTAGGGAAGATGAAGTTCCCCCATCTCTGCTGCTTCTTTTGCTATGCTTTCTTTTAGTTGCCCCTGTAAGAATGGGAGAACACTGACCCCCATCTAAGAAGCTCAGTTGTTTCTATTTTCCCCCAAGCAAAAGCTCACCAACAATCTGGAAAGGTTTAACACCCCATTTTAGTATTATTTTGGGTATTTCTCAGAAATGCTTGTGGAAAATTTGATTTGACACTTTAGACCAACACAATCTGGTGGTGTTATTTGGGTATTATTCACACTTGCTAGTGATTGACACTCTGCCTTTTACTATATGCTGGAGCCCAACCGTGGAAATAGTAGGGGTTGGGACTGAAAAGCAAGTAATTAGCTCACCATAGGTGATACTTGTCAGTTTATCAGGTTGGGGTTTAAACTTGTGGCTGCCTAGGTACCACCTACTCAACACAGGACTAGATGGAACTAAGCAAACTCCAGCCACCTGCATCAACACCAGCATCATGATGGTGGGCCAGCATTAGCCAGGTGTTCATTGCGTGGGGCGCTGTGTTAAATGCAAGGTTACCAGGCAAGGTAAACAGACATTATCCTTGACCTTCCTAGGTTTTATAACCTAAAAGACTAGGAACAGCAGGGATAAATATATTAATGATCAAATACAGATTATCATGTTCACTCTTATTCCAGTGTTCAGCAAACAGAGGTGCGGGGGAAACACTTTTACATTCACTGAGCCCCCGAAGACAGTCTCTACTTTTGATTTATTTTTGTAAAGGAAAAAGATAATGAACAAGCATATTTCTCCCTGTCCTCCAATTTCTAGGTGAAAAATCGGGACTTTAATTCCAGTTGTATGTGGCTAATTTCAGGGAACGGAGATTCTGAGATCACAGTTTTATCTAAAGTCAGAAGTCAATGACTATCTAAGTCAATATTAGGATGAAGCTATTTTAACCATTAATTTTGCTTTAAAGGCTGCATCGTCCTGATCTATCTACTTTCTCAGGGGAACACTCTCTGCCCTTCCACTCCACTCCATGCTGTTATTTTTCTGCCTGAGATGAAACCTTTGGGCGAATGTGGAGTTTGCAGACACTATACCATTTACATTGAGTTTTGAGCATTTGTTGTCAGGAAATTATTCTGGGGAAATTATAGCTCTGGAAGGGTCAGCTGATCCTAGACACCCCCCCACTTTGTTGGGGGTAGGGGTGCAGAACTCAGTGTTCTCAGACTAGAGGAATCAGCAGGGGGTTAATCCCCTCTACAAACATTATATCCTCTCCTGACCCATGTATGCACTGGAATCAAGGGTAAGAAGCTTCTTTTGAAGCTTTCCTCCCCTTTATTTGTGTAAGCTAACCTCAGCTTTGGGATGAGGGGTTCCAGTGTGGCCAGCAGGGAAGATGCTCAGTGATTCCAAAAGTTTTGGCACCAGCTATCCCCAATCACTATTGGCCCATCAGTTTTGTACGGGTTTCTAAGGACTGAGAGCCTGAAGTCTGAGATGTGTAATTTTTCCCTCTTTTTTCAAAAAAGACTTTAGCTTAAATAAAATTGGTATCTGGCCTAAATAATATTAAATTATATTAATGAAAATATTACATAAATAAATAGTATTCTGATAGGTAACTTATAGAGATAATTTCTGCATATCAGGCATATTGTTATTAAATTATACCTGTATGGATTCATTTTGATATTTGGCAAAACTAATACAATTATGTAAAGTTTAAAGATAAAATAAAATTAAAAATAAATAAATAAATAAATTATTGAAAAAAATTAAAAATTTTACCACACATAATGCTTTGATTGGAACAGTGAGAATGAAACCTCATCAGTATTTTGAGTTTAATAAACTCATCACCTGTAGAATGACTATTATTGATTATTCTAAAGCAGAACAGTAAATTCTAGTGGCTACTCATTTTTCAAAATTTGATCATGACACTTTCAAGTGAAAAAAAAAAAGATGTTTTATCTCCAAATCCATATTAGTACAATTTAATTATGATTTTGTTTCAGTATTCATATAATACAAATGCTATATGTATTATTTATTTATGATTTGCAAAAAAACTTTTGCAGCACTAGATACATGAAATACATATGTATAATATTATATCATATGTTATTTGTGTACATAAAATTTGGAGATATTGTTTAAACTGTAGCATAAATCTTCATATGCCATTATGGTAGTCTAAATATCCTGTCAAAATATAGTGATTCTATTATGATTTGGGTATGGTGGCTCAGAAGTTAAAGCGTCTGCCTAGAATGCCGGAGACCTGGGTTCGATCCCTGGGTCAGGAAAATCCCCTGGAGAAGGAAATGGCAACCCACTCCAGTATTCTTGCCTGGAGAATCCCATGGACAGAGGAGCCTGGTGGGCTACAGTCCATGGGGTCACAAAGAGTCGGACATGACTGAGCAACTTCATTTCACTTTATTATGATAAATGTCAGCAACTTTTCATCAGTTTGGTTTCAGATGAAGAAACTGTGGCCCAGGAAGTTTAAACAAATTAGTTGATGCAGAGAAAGAAAAATGCCACCCTATCACAAATGACATTTAGACTAAATTTCAATCAAATAGAGTCAAATAGAGAACCGACACTTAAATCCTGACAATATAAATCTCTACTGAGCCCTGGTGTTAAAAACTATTTAGAGCAAATACACACTAGTCAGTTCTTCCAGAATATTCCTTAGAGTTTCTATTTACCTAAGGAAAAGACACAATAATATTTTACTTTGTATAATACTCCTTAAGTCCTTTTTTAGTACTATCAGCCTCACTTTGGGCTTTCCAGGTGGCTCAATGGTGAAAAAATCTGCCTGTCGATGCAGCAGATGTGGGTTTAGTCTCTGGGTTGGGCAGATCCCCTGGAGAAGGAAATGGGAACCCATTCCAATATCCTTGTCTGGAAAATCTCGTGGGCAGAGGAGCCTGTTGAGCTACAGTCCATGGGGTCACAAAGAGCCGGACATGACTGAGCGACTGAACAGCTAGCTGCGACCTCACTTTACAGGTGAAACAGCAGGCATTCTGAGAAATGTTTCATTGAATTTCCCACAGCAGCTAGAAAGGACACACAGCGTCATCACCGTACTTAGATATGATTAAGGTGAGGTCGCTGCTTTTCTTTAAGTTGCAGTTTCAAGGCATTAGTTAGTAAAGCCACTGAAGAGAGTTTAGGAAAGGACAGTAAAATCTGAAGGGATTCCCAGCTTCCATTCTGAATAAGGATTTCTGAAAGTTTCTCAGTCTGTGGAAGATCAAGTGGCGCCCAGGTGAGCAGTCCCAGTCCTGTTATAAAAGAAATGAGAGGATGGGTAGCCCTTAGGCTCTGGTTCAGAATCAAGTAGACACACTGACATTGTTTTCTGATTATTGGTTCACTTCAAAGTAAAAGTACTTATACTGGGAAGAATGCGTGAACTATTGAATGGACTGTCATATAAGATATTACAGCTCTTTCAGGACCATTTGATATTTCTAATATCTAGTGCTTATTCATATCCTATCCACTGAGGTCAAGAGTCAAAAAGACATCCTCCAGTGATCACAGATTCTGGATTTTAACTGAGTGTGTTCTACAAATAACAGTTGAATCCTTTTATTTTCAAGTACTACTTTCAGTATTTTCCAAACAAAAATGTGCTCATTTGACCAGCCAGTCACAAAAGTTACAGGATTTAGCTTTAGAAAAGCATTTAATTTTCAAAGACTGTTATTCAAGAACCTTTAGGAGATAATTAGGCATGTTCTGAAAAAATCAAGATGTAAACTTGTTTGAAAGAAACACGGTGCACCCAGGCTGAGAGAGCAAACCTCCTCAAGTAGCAGAGAGAGGGAAGCACAATGCGTTCCAAAGAATATGTTTACCAAGACGCCTCCTTTCCAATTTGCTGAGTGTATGCACAGTGGTTCAAGAGGAGCTAAAATGATGTATCATCTAATCTCTGGACTTACCAGTCACTGCTGGAACTCCTGGTCGGGTCAGAGCAAATCCAGGAGGAAGAGATCTGCAGGGCCAAGCAACAAGAAGGGTGTGCTGGGGACACTGTGGGCTTGGGATGGCACTGTGGACATGAGGGTATTTTGGGGACACTGTGGACTTGGAGTGGCACATTGATACCAGGATAGGGCAGCATCACCACCCCAGCTACTGGTCTACACCAGGTCTCTGCCCATACCAGTCTGAACTCAACCTGCTCATCTTTTAAAATCACATTGATATTGGAGTGCTTTTCCTTTCATTATTATTTTTTCCATTGTATCTCTTCCTTAGACTCCCTTTTAGCTCTCTCCCCATCCAGCTTCAATATTTTTTGTGTGTTTTGGGTTTGGTTCACCTCCTCCCTCCCTAATAAGCTCCAATAATGTAAAAAAGAGAGAGGGAGAGAAAATCTATAGAGAACAAACTAGTGGTTACCAGTGAGGAGAGGGAAAGGAAGAGGGACAGCTTAGGGGTAGGGATTGAAGAGGTGCAAGCTATTAGGTATAAAATAGACTACAAGGATATATTGTACAACATGGAAAGTAGAGCCAATATTTTATGATAACTGCAAATGGAGTATAACCTCTAAAAATTGTGAATCATTATATTGTATACCTATAATCTGTATAATATTGAACAGCAATTATATTTCAATAAAAGAAAAAAAAGACGTCTGTAGTTGTTGTATGGGGTTTTTCCCTCCCCCTCACAGCCCTCCCTCTTTTTGGGGGGCTTTCCTTCAAGGAGATGGAAGAAGAGAGAAAGAAAAAAAAAAAAAAAGATTAAGATGTAAGCTGGCTAGATAAGCCTGTGACCGGTTTTATTACCAGCTCTGAATGAGGAAACAAGGATCTAAAGCCAGCCCTGCTTTATTGGAGCCAGAGCGAGGTTGGTGGGAGACCAGGCATTATTGTGTGTCACTCCAGGGAAGGGTGTTTTATTAATTACATATTAACTATGTGCACTGCGTAGAAGGTAATGGATAAAAATGCAGATGTTTCTGCAGCCTAGTAGAGTGAGAACCTCTCCTGAGCCTTCCAAAAGAACACTTTGAATCAGAGGGGCTTCATGGGAGCAAAAGAGAGAGTTTTGTGGCTGAGTGCTATGGTGTGGCCTTTTAATCATTAAACCCTTTTATGGAGGTAAAACGAACATCCATTGTTAGGGCCACACCAATGGGGCCATCCAACCTGGTGAAACACGGGGTCTTTGCTCTGGGGGAGGGCACTAAAGAAGGGCACAGGCTGGCAACCATGTGGAATTCAGGAGGTAACAGCCCGGCAACCTTTTGGAATTCAAAGATAACAGCAGTTACACTTCACACAGTGAGAAAAGACATTTCAAGTTAGTTTGCTCAAATTGCTTTCTGAGGCAACACCCTCTGACAAGTCCAACACGCCCAGCACAATGGACATTAGTATTTTATAGACGCCCAGTTCCCCTCTTTTGTTTCCACGCAATGTTTTACTAGCTCAGTTTAATTTTTACTGTTCTTAAAGTGAATGTTACTTAGGAACGTTGATTGGAAATAATATTCTTTCCCAGTCACTTTCTGCAGCTGTGATTGAACCCATGGTGTTGCCAGAAGGATGGAATTTCCTTTTCTCCTCTCCTGCAAATGCTTAACATCCAGTTTGGACCAGGAGGGGAGATTTTATGGAAGAAAACTTTGTGTTTAATTCCACTCATGGACAGGAACCTGCATTTTGGCTGACACCATAATTAGAGGCTCTCAACTTTTTTTTTTAAACCCTGAACATTTCCTATGACTTAGTTCCACTATTTTTTCCTCCTACAGTTTTCTATTAAGAGAAACACTATATCTTCTAATATAGTTTTTTCTTTCTTATCTTCCCCAACTGAAACTCTGTCTCCATTAAACACTAGCTCTGTCTCCATTAAACACTGACTCCCTACTGACACTGACTCCCCATTCTGCTCTCCTCTCCACCTCTAGCAACCATCATTCTACTTTCTGTCTCTTTGAATTTGACTACCCTCAGTTTAGTTCAGTTCAGTCGCTCAGTCGTGTCTGACTCTTTGCGACCCCATGAATCGCAGCACACTAGGCCTCCCTGTCCATCACCAACTCCCAGAGTTCACTCAAACTCAAGCCCATCGAGTCGGTGATGCCATCCAGCCCTCTCATCCTCTGTCGTCCCCTTCTCCTCCTGCCCCCAATCCCTCCCAGCATCAGTCTTTTCCAGTGAGTCAACTCTTCGCATGAGGTGGCCAAAGTACTGGAGTTTCAGCTTTAGCATCATTCCTTCCAAAGAACACCCAGGACTGATCTCCTTTAGAATGGACTGGTTGGATCTCCTTGCAGTCCAAGGGACTCTCAAGAGTCTTCTCCAACACCACAGTTCAAAAGCATCAATACTTCGGCACTTAGCTTTCTTCACAGTCCAACTCTCACATCCATACATGACTACTGGAAAAACCATAGCGTTGACTAGACGGACCTTTGTTGGCAAACCTAGATACCTTATATAAGTGAAATCATACAATTTTTGTCCCTTTGTCACCAGCTTATTTTACTTAGTATACTATTCTTATTGTTCTTTCCTATGGCAACATATATCTGGTTTCTTTTCTTTTTAAAACTGAAAAGTATTTCACTGTGGCTCTGACGGTAAAGCGTCTGTCTGCAATGCAGGAGACCCGGGTTCAGTCCCTGGGTTGGGAAGATCCCCTGGAGAAGGAAATGGCAGCCCACTCCAGTATTCTTGCCTGGAAAATCCCATGGACGGCGGAGTCTGGTAGGCTGCTGGCTCCCACCAGCAAGAGTCGGACACGACTGAGCGACTTCACTTCACTTCATATACCATGTGCATGCTATTTATCCATTTATCCTTTGTTAAGCACCTGGGTTTCTTCTACATTTTGGCTGTTGTGAATAGTGTTGCTATGAACATAGGTATATGAATATCTCTTCAAATCTCTACTTACAATTTTTTTTAAGTAATTTTTTTAAGGGAGACTGTGCTGGAGGACTGAGATGGTTGGATGGCATCACTGACTCAATGGACATGAGTTTGAGCAAGCTCCAGGAGTTGATGATGGACAGGGAAGCCTGGCATGCTCCAGTCCATGGGGTTGCAGAGAGCCGGACATGACTGAGTGCCTGAACTGTACTGGGTCTTCATTGCTGGGTGGGCTTTTCTGTCATGGCAAACGGGGGCTACCCTTCAGTTGCAGTTAATGGGCTTCTCTTTGTGGTGGCTTCTCTTTTTGCTGAGCATGGGCTCTAAGTCTTGTGGGCTCAATTGTTGAGGCTCCCAGGCTCTAGGGCATGGGCTCAGTAATTGTGGTGCATGGGATCAGTAGCTCCAAGGCATGGGGGATCTTCCCAGATCAGGAGCTGAACCCATGTCTCCTCCATTGGCAGGTGGATTCTTTACCACAGAGCCACTAGAGAAACCCTCAGCCCTGCAGTTTTTTGGAGGTATATATCCAGAAAAGAACTGCTGGATCATATGGTAATTCTATGTTTAATTTGAGGAAAAACCACAGTTTTGTTTCCAACAGTGTCTGCACCATATTACACTCCCACCAGCAAGTAACAAGGGTTTCAAATACTTCACGTCTTTGCCAACACAAGTTATTTTCTGTTTTATTTGTTTGCTTCATTGTTGTTTTATTTTGTTGTTGTTGTCTATTTATTTTGCCATCTTTTTTTCTTTTTTTATTTATTTATTTTTTAATTAATTTATTTTTTAAATTTATTTTTTTTTTTTATTTATTTTTTTATTGAAGGATAATTGCTTTACAACTTCATTGTTCTTTGATGACAGTCATCCTAGTGGGTATGAAGTGGTATTCCAATTTTGGTTTTAATATGTGTTTTTCTAGTGGCTAGTCATGTTATGTATGTGACTACTTGGAGTAATATACTCATATTTAATGAAAGTGTCAACACTTTCAGGGTGTCCTAGTAAGGAGAATGAACTGTTCTTTCATTGTAGTAAATGGATGCATTTAAAACTATATGAAGAAATACACTGCAACTACTAAGATAGTTGGCATGCTAAGGGATTGATTAACTCATTAGGAAAATTAATTTCACAACTGACATATTTTTGCATGTATGTATGTCTTGAATTTTAAAAACCAATAAAGACTGCATTTCTTTTTTATTAATCTATATTTTATATGAAACCTAACATTAGATTTTGTATAAAATCTAATTAATTAAGGTATTTTAAAATATGTGTGTGTGTGTGCTCAGTTGTGTCTGACTCTCTGCAACCCTATTTACCGTAGTCTGACAGGTTCCTTTGTCCATGGGATTTTCCAGGCAAGAATACTGAAGTGCGTTGCCATTTTCTCCTCCAGCGGATCCTCCCAACCCAGGGATTGAACTTGTGTCTCCTGTTTCTCTTGCATTTGCAGGTAGATTCTTTACCAGTGAGCCACCTGGGAAGCATATCAAAATATACTTTAAATTAATTCTCTTCACATGTGTTCTTTGAATGCTAGTGATGATGCTACTAGAATTCACTGGGACCCAAAGATTCATGTCAGCATAGCTGCAATTCTATGAAAAAGTTATATTAAGCAATGCAGATAATTAAAGATAAATTGTTCACATGTGCAACCAAAATTCATGAGATGGTCATCAACCTCATACTGCTATTTATATTATAAGGCCCCGAATTACATTTCTGTATTAGGACTCTTAGGTTGAGAATATGTCAAGAAAATGTATGAAACGGAATCATAATTTCTATAAAATTAGACCACAGTCACCACTAACTTACAGAGAAAATTAGTGTGAGTTAGTACAAGAAGTTCCTTCCTCCAGGTTCTTTGTTTCCACCTTTTAGAAAACCATCACGATATAAATTTTGTTATAAAAGCCATTTTAGATAGAAAATTATAATCATAAATACACAAATGAGTATTTCTACAGTGTAATCAGGATCCTCTTTAATGTGCAGCCCTGTGCAGTGCACAACCTGTGTAACTGTGCCAAGATAACTCTTTTCTTTGGACGTTCATAAGACAAAACTCTTGCAGTCACCCATGATTTCTGTCTTTAATTCATGTCTTAACTGTAATCTACTGTCAAATTCCTCTGGTGGTTACATCAAAAACTATCCAGGATCCAACAACATCTCAACAGCTCTCTGGATACCATCCTGTTTGAGGCTGTCAAGTAGATCAGGAGTATGCAAACTACAGCCAGGACAATGGGAGGAACAAATCCGGCCATGCCCATTTGTTTACATATTGTCCCTGACTGCTTTCACAGTACAATCACAGAGTTGAGTAGTTTCCACGGAGACCATATGGTCTTCAGAGCCAAAAACATTTACTAGCTAGCTCTTTAAGGAAAAGGTTTACTGACCCCTGACCCAGGTCCTTGCAACATCCTCAGAAACTTGTCTCCTTGCTTCCACTTCTGCTACTTATCATCTCCTCACTGAGCAGCTGGCATCATCCTCTGCAAGATTTTCACTGCCCCTCTCACTCAGGGTAAATAGCGAGGCCCTTGTTCAGCCAGCCAGGCCCTGCCTGATCTTTACCAGCACTCTCCCTCCACTGACTGCCTTTAAGTTCTCCCACCATCTCTACTGCTCTCCCCCTTGCCAACTCTGCTTCTGATGACATTTCTTGGAAATGTGACATGCATGCTTCTTCTTCACTTGCTGTGTCACCTGTCCAGGAACACTCCTCTCCCAGGTATCTGCATGGTCCTGTCTGTACCAAAGTCACCTTTGCAGAGAGGCCTTTCCTGACCACCTTCCATAAAGTAGCCCCTCCCTCCACCCTCTCCATCCCTCTGTTTCGCTTCTCCCTGTGCTTATCACCAATTATTTTATATTAATCTGCTGGTTTATTCTCTGTTCCCTGCTACTAGAAGTAAGAGACGGGTATATGGATGTTGTCTCTATGTTCGTTCTTTACTGGTCAATTTTTCATATGAACAGCTTAATCTAGTCTTCTGCTTGAATTCCTTCTTACTTCATCTGATTGGCAGAACTGACTTTTTCTTATCCGCAGTTTCGTTACATTTTCTTGTCTAAGGAAGATGCCATATGAGCACAGGCTTTGCCTTTACCAGGCTTTGACTCATTCTCCCAAGTCACGTGACTCTGGTGCCTTTACTCTGCGACAGAGGGAAGGAAAGAGAGAGAGACAGCCTCAGCTGTTAACCTTCCTGGTTTACCTTTGTCTTCCCAACCCCAGAAAGGGATGCAGAGGAGGCAAAATTTTTTTGGTACCTGTTAATAGCATCCATATGACGGGAACATTTCCCTTATTTTGTTCTACTTATTGCCCAAGCAGTTAATAATATTAATACTCTGCTCTCCCAGCACAAATGCACCAACGTGTTAAACAGTAGTTTAATTTTTTTCTTTTTCTTTCTTGAGTGGCTGTCAAGGTGGTAGAGCAGAGGATTCTATATAGTATTAATAATTTCTAGACCTTCTCTATTGGCAGCAGACTTCCTCTTTTCTTCTCTTTCTGTAGTTGCAGATTATTAGTAAGAGTTTTTTAGATTTAAAAAAATTAGAGCTCTTTACCCTAACCCTTCTGAAAGGTATGATTTGTTGTTACATGAACTTGTAACAAGCCTAGCAGAGTAGATTTTTGGAAATTTCTATTTCACTATTTTGGTGTCCACCAAGACCTTCTTTAGTTTGATTTCTGATGGTATCTTTCTATGGCTTCCCCCCATATTTTTTGTTCATATCATTTTGTTTTGTAAGAGGAGATATTTAAGATCTGGTTTACTCTGACTTACTAAGCCCAATTTAGGGGGTCTTTTTAAATTGAATATTTGGAATATGTTTACTTCATTTTCACTTTTACATGTTATTTTGATATATTTGCACATAAATCTCCTTCATTATAAGCTCTTGAGGGCAAGAATTCTTGCCTTATGCACCTTTGCACCCCTTGTGTTGTCCAGCACATTGCTTTGGACATGGTACTAATTACAACATATGTGAGCAAATGAATGGTTCAAATGTTCATGTTTTCAATATACTTAAAATACATTTGTGATAGGACAAGATATTGTAACTTACCATGTGTTTTGTTCTATAGAAAAGAACAGTATTATCCACACTTTGTTAAATATTTTCCTAACACTGCTTAAATATAGCTTTGAAATATATGAGAAAACAAAGTAAAAGCTACACTTCATCTCTATAGGTTGAATACTATTTCCAGCAAAACATACTTCAGTTCTTCTGCTAGAGTAAAAATCAACTACCAGCAAGGTTATCTACCATTTTAATTCCCCAAAGTTCAAATAATATTCAGCAGAACTGTGAGAATAGATCATTCTATTTTTATATTTATAGGAAAAATCAAAATGATATTAAGCATATTTTTTGGAGAGGAGGCGTTCAGTTGCTCTATGAGTTTGTATAGGTTGTAAGCCAAAGAAAATTTTTGTGTGCTTAACGATATTTGGCAACTGTAATAAGGTTGTTGTATAAGATGTGAGATGTATGACCACATAACACAATATGTAGAAATTAGTGTGAGCAATTTTGAAAGAATATCATGGTCCTAATTTGTGCTGCCAGAGCATCCTCTGTGCTGACACGTATAGCATATAGCAGTTAGCGCCCTGCATTGTGACACAGGACTAGTAGAACCAAAAGCTCGGGAGAATCTCTGTATTTTGTGGATTTCCAAAACCCGAGACTGAGTGAAAGCAGAGCTGTGATTGGACTGAGCGAAGAGGCAAGAGACGAAATGTAAGTGAGCACAGTGAATACGAGAATCGTGCGAATCACATCCCAGAGTGGTCAGAGCAGTCAGATGTCAGGACCAGTGGACTCAGGAGGAAGGGGACCCAGAGAGACCTGGGCAGGGTGTCAGGATAAAGCAGAGTGAAGAATGCTACCATCAGGGAACGCTTACACCAGTGAAGGGCATTTGTCCAGGTTGTAAAGGGGCGAAACACTAAATGTTAATTCACCAGCTGACATTCTAAAATCAGAAACTTCCTATAGAAGCCCTGTAATGGCCACTCAAAGACCTCACGAAGACAGTGAGACGGGGAATGATGGCCCCTTTCCTTCTCAGGGGCTCCTGCTCCTCTGTTTCCTGGCTGCTCTGCGAACATGGCGGTGCCTCCCACCCCAAGGCTATCCCAGCTTTTCAGTGAAGTCCACCCTGCACACCACCCCCAGCCTTGTGACGCCCCTGGTCTCTCCCAACTAAATCTAGATTTCCTCTTTTCCAAAGCACTTTTCACCGTGGGTGGTAGAGCTGCAGAGACAACAATGTGCAGCTTTGAAGCGGGTCTTACGTCAAAGTTGGAGCCTTTACAGGAAAAGAAAGGCACCTTGAAATCTGGAACAGGGGCATTTAAGCCCGAGTTTCTACTCAGATATGACAGTTGTCAATGACAGGGACTGCCAAGGAAGACACTCAGGAACACATGACTGCAGTCTTCTCACAGGACCCAACAGTGTTGCTCAAGCTGCTGCCATCTGACATTCACACTGTTCCTGTGCTAAATCACCCAAGGCTTTACCCCAGCATGGATCATATGCAGGCTTTCACCTATATCTAATTTAGATGATTAGATTTGGGACTTTTGAGGTGATGATATTTAGAAGAGATTTTTGGCTTGAGTTGATGCTATAATGAGGGCTTCCCAGTGGTAAAGAAACTGCCGGCCAATGCAAGAGACGTAAGGGAAGCAGGTTGGATCTCTAGGTCTAGAAAATCCTCTGGAGGAGGAAATGGCAACCTACTCCAGTATTCTTGCCTGGAGAATTCCATGGACAGTGGAGCCTGGTGGGCTACGGTCCATAGGGTCACAAAGAGTTGGACATGACTGAAATGACTGAGCATGCACACACGATGCTGTAACGGGTTGAGAATTTGATGGATTTGGGAATGGCATAAATGTACTTTTCATGAGGGAGGGATATGAATCTTTAGGGGCCAGAAGGCAGAGGCAGAATAGTGGGCACTCAGAGATGAGTATCAGGTGCTAATCCCTGAAATCTGTAAATATTATCTTATAAGGAAAAGAGGTCTTTGCAGATGTGATTAAGTTAAGGATCTCAACGTGGGGAGATTATCTTGTATTATTTGGGTAGCCCCTAAATCCAATTATACAGTCCAGAAAAGAGAAAGGCAGAGAGAGATAACACTCAGAAAAAGAGGAGACAAAGTGCTCACAGAGACAGGGATTGGAATGATGCAGATAGAGTTCAAGGAACACTTACAAACACCCTGTCCCCTTGAAAAATTAAATAGATTATAGCAAAGGCAGAAAAAGAATCTGCCTGCAATGCAGGAGACCCTGGTTTGATTCCTGGGTCGGGAAAATCTGCTGGAGAGGGGAATGGCTACCCACTCCAGTATTCGGACCTGGAGAATTCCATGGACTGTATCATGGGGTTGCAAAGAGTAGGACTTCGCTGAGTGACTTTAACTTTCACTTTCACTTCATCCCTGATGGTTCAGCAGTTAAGAATTCACCTGCAATGCAGGAGACTCAGGAAACTCAGGCTTGATCCCTGGTTTGGGAAGATCCCCTGGAGGAGGGCACAGCAACCCACCCCAGTATGCTTGCCTAGGAAATCCCATGGACAGAGGAGCCTGCTGGGCGACAGTCTGTGGGGCCGCAAAGGAATCAGACGCAACTAGTGACTAAACAACAACAATGAAGGAAGAACGCTTCATTCTTGATTGTCCCAATTGTAGCTGCCATTACAGATGTAGTTTTTTACAGCTGTAAGTCAACACAGTTTATGATCTACTGAATGTATTATTTTTATTCTATTAGTAGGGAAAATCAAAAGAAATTAGCCCTTTCCTGCCAATGACAGAAGTATATATTCACTGTCTTTCCCCAGGGCTATGTTAATTCTTCTGCTTGCTATTGCAGTATAGTCTTCAGGGACCTTAGTCCTTTATAGGCTACATAATGTCACAATCCATGGATTGCTGATCCATTATATTAATGACACACTGCAAATTGGATGTGTAAAAAACAAAGCGACTAATTCCATTGAAACGTCAGTAAAGTGCTACAGGATAAAAGATAAACCCAATGGAGAATCAGGAACCTGATACACGACATAATATTTAGTGGTCCAGGAGTCTTGGCCATGATGGGACTATTCCTCTAAGTTAAAGGATTAACTGTTAAACCTCATATTGTCTACCACCAGGATAGAGGCATTGTATTTGATGTACAGCTTTAAATTTTAGAGGTAGAAAATTTATTTTGGGAGTAGAGTTAGTTCACATAAAATTTTTTCACATTAAAATTGCTTCCTACAAAAGATAAAAAGATCTGATGATAGCTAATTGTGGGAAGGATGTAAAATATAAATCTTAGATATCATTGGTGAGAGTACAAGTCAATAGGCAACTTGGAAAGCTGTTTATCACAATTTTGTAAGGTTGAAATTCACATATCCTTTGCCTTGGCATTTCCTCTCCTAATAAGGTATCATGCACACCTGGAAATGTGTAGAAAATCTATTTAGCATTATTCATAAAAACAAAGCAAATAAATTATATGTTAATAAATTCGTTATATCATATGTAAATTATATAAGTCAAATGAATTACAGCATTGTGGTACTATGGATAAATCTTAGCAAGATAATGTTCAATGAAAAAGCATGTTTCCAGAGATGACATACAGTGTTATAAAGTTTAAAAAAATATGCAACATACTTTTTAGGAATACATACAGATGTGATAAGCTTATTAAAATCACCCAACAAGATTCAGGAGAGTTTTTGACATGGTCTGAGGGAAGCAGGAGGATAAAATGGAGAAGAACTATGTTTAAATTATTTTGAGCAAGTATTAGGTCTCTAAATTTGACTTACAACATTTAGGAAAGAAGATAGATGAAAGTAATATATTCCACAGAGGAAATATTACCCAAGTTTGTTGACAATAATTTTTCTCTTCTTTGCCTGTGAAAGATGAAAAGAACATTTATGCATTTATCTACTAAACTTTCATTTAAATAATTATTCCTAAAAAAAATTTAAAAAATCCTACTGGGACAAATTTTCTTTTCAGTTCATGTAGCCACAAAATTAATATTCTATCCTTGATGTCACAGACTTTCTTGTGAATACTTTTATTTTTTCTCTTCATGTATTATTCAAGGTTGGGATATAGATAACTCTCCAATAAGTAGGTTGCAGAGAATCAATTTGTCATAAAAACATAAAGATTTTGTTTTCCCCATACCAAATAAAAGTTTTGAAGAACTGCATATAATTTTAAAGGAACAGAAATTGAACATACAAAATAAACAACAAAAGCACTCCATCAAAACATGCTGTTTTGAAATAGCAGTCAGACCATATTCACTTTAAAGAAGTAGAAATATCAACATTGGTTAAAAAATAGTCTGTTAATGTTTGGATCATGTTTCTAACATTCATGATTTTATGAAGCCTTTGAGAATTTGGCTTCTATTTGCAGCAAGACTGTGTGTCAAGTATAATGCTCCTCTTAGACCTGTAGGAATGCCAACAAAAGGATGAAATCCCTTCGCTTGTTGTACTTTATTCTCTTGTCACCGTTAAAGCAATATTTATTTTCCTCCTCTCTGCTTCTTCCAGGCCTATAGTAAATCAAAAAAGTAAACTCTCAGGTTCATTGTGTAAGGGGCTTACTTCTAGGCCTCTACAGTTGCCACAGTAACTAATTAGAAATTTGCATCTCTAAGAGAATTATTTAATGCTAATGTGTAAGCCCTTTTATTCTCTGGAGCCTGGCCTTTTGCTAGGAAGCTCCTGGTAGATGTTGGGCCTCGAGGTCATAATGTACAAGCTCTGAATGTAGGTGGCCCTGGTTTCTCCTTTTTATCTGGATGATTCATACCCAGTGAAGAAAATGTCTTGCCAGGTCTTTGTTGAATGGTGGGCATCTGAAAGGCTATGCTTGATTCATTTAGGCGCCATTTGTTTTAACCTGTAACTTCTTCCCCATTGCTCATTAGCTAACTCTTGTGTAATTGAGTCATGCATGTTAAACTAGTAGAGTTGAGTTATGCCAACCAACTCACAGACAGAAGTTGGTCTCATTAGACTTGTGAAGCTGAGGAAGAAAACGTTGCTAATATGCAAAATTTGGACAATGTGTCCTAGAGATACAAAGATGAACATTATCCCTAATGAACTGTTTGTTTTCATAGGTTTAAGCTTAAAGAAAAGAAGAAAGATGCCCTCCTGTGGTGTAAAGACAGAAACAAAAGAGAAGGGGCTGGGGACCGGGGGCAACTTGTGCTGAATCTGAGAAGGTGCTGACTGCACGCATTTCGGCTGCCATCCTGTGCTGCCTGTACATGTGGGAGATAGGATAGCGGCATAAAGGTGAAGAATGGGTTCAGTCCTTCCCAATCCCCCACCATCTACTCCTTCCAAAGTGGAGGAGTCATCAAAAGGAAAAAAACAAAAACAAACTAACACCCTAGAACAATAACCAAGACTGCAATCAAGATTCAGTGCACTTATGTTCATATTCAGTGCAGCATTATTTGCAATGGGCAAAAGGTGGAGCAATTCGAGTTTCCATTGACGAATGAAGGACTAACCAAAATGTGGTATAAACATAAGATGGAATCTTATCCAGCCTTAAAAAGAAAGGAAATTCTGACACGTGCTATAACACAGATGAACCTAGAAGAAACTATGCTAAGAAAAATAGAAGTGAAGTTGCTCAATCATGTCTGACTCTTTGCAACCCCATGGACTGTAGCCCACCAGGTTCCTCCATCTATGGAATTTTCCAGGCAAGAGTACTGGAGTGGGTTGCCATTTCCTTCTTCAGGGGATTTTCCTGACCCAGGGATCTAACCCAGGTCTCCCACATTGCAGACAGAAAAATAAGCCAATCATAAAAGGACAAATACTACATGATTTCACTTATATGAGGTATCTAAATGCAATAGCATGTTAAAAAGCAGAGACATTACTTTGCCAACAAAAGTCCGTCTAGTCAAAGTTATGGTTTTTCCAGTAGTTATGTATGGATGTGAGAGTTGGACCATAAAGAAGGCTGAGCCCCAAAGAATTGATATTTTTGAACTGTGGTGTTGGAGAACACTGTTGAGAGTCCCTTGAACTGCAAGGACATCCAACCAGCAGTCCATCCTAAAGGAAATCAGCCCTGAATATTCATTGGAAAGACTGATGCTGAAGCTGAAACTCCAATACTTTGGCCACCTGATGTGAAGAACTGACTCATTGGAAAAGACCCTGATGCTGGGAAAGATTGAAGGCGGGAGGAAAAGGGGACAACAGAGGATGAGATGGTTGGATAGCATCACTGACTCAATGGACATAAGTTTGAGTAACCTCTGGGAGTTGATGATGGACAGGGAAGCCTGGTGTGCTACAGTCCATGGGGTTGCAAAAAGTTGGACATGACTGAGTGACTGAACTGAACTGAACTGAAACACAATAGACTGAATGTTTGTGTCTCTTCCCTACCAAAATTCATACGTGGAGACCTAATTCCCAATGTGATGATATTTGGGAGTAAGGTCTTTGGGAATTGGTTAGGCCATGAAGGTAGAACCCTCATGAAAAAGATTAGTGCTCTTATGAAAGAAATTGCAGAGACCCCTTCCACCATGTGGAGACTGGTCACACAACATGAATATACTTAACAGCATTGAACTGTACACTTAAAAACACTTAAGATGCTAAACACCTTGTTATCTTTTTACCCCGATTTTTTAAAAAGGAGGCTGTTCAATGGAAAGGTGGGTAGACCTCCTTTGGAAGGGAATATAAGAAAGACTGTTTACTCTTATGTCCTCAAAGGATAAGTAGACCTGGTTTGCTTAATGTGAAAGAAGGCAGAGCAAGGTCAGAAAGGTAGTGGCTTCCCCAGCTGATGAACGGAAGGAACACTGAGCTAATGGAGGCACCAACTGCATGTCTCTGCTGTCACAGTTCTGGTCCCAACGTCTGTACATCTGGGGAAATGAATGTGTTAAATACAATCTTGCGTTGTGTTCTGGAGGCAGAAGGGACTCGTCCTCTATTTAATGATAGTTTCTTAAAATGTTTGTCTTTTTTTAAAACTATAAGCAAAAAAATACTACCATTTGAGTGATTTTTCTGCATGTCTGTCTCTAGCTTGCTTCTTTTTCTCAGGCTCATGAATGCCTATTCTCAAATAATCTGTAAATTTCAAATGTAAAATGGTCTTCCCTCAATTTTGCTGTCCACAAGGCATTGCCTGATAGATGTAAAGACTCCTTAGTTCCAATTTGCCTTGAAGTTAGGAGCTACAGCTATCTTCCTAAATTTTGACTATGGTTAATTTTTTCAGCTGTAAGTACTAGCATGGTGACTAGCACATTGATAATATGCTTTAAAATTCAATAAACTCTATTTTAGCCACCACGTATATACATATATATCCATATATCCAGAATTATATTTAACTGAATTCTTGCCAGGAGTCTGTATTTCAAATTAATTTCTGTAAAACACTAGTAATTTTACCACTTAATTTTTGTATCTATTTCTAACCCACTCAAAATTTGACTAATAACTAACTTATCGAGCTTATTAGGACATTTTCTGGAAGCATGCAATAATTCCCTGGAAAACACCAAGATATATCACATATATCTCTGAAATACACATTTTATTTAAGAAAATATATATATTTTTCTTATGCTGTGAAAGATAAATAATTGTGAAATATTTGTGAAAACTGCTTTTCAGGTGTGGCTTTCCATACTGGAAAAGTCTTAATTTCACAGCTGACCATAAGGTTTCCATTAGCATATCTATCATGGGCTAAGAAATGGAAAGTCATTCATTCCATCAGGGATTGATCAATTTCTCTAGGTTCAAATTCATTTCATGAACACCTTTATGTTGATAGCCCTCAGGTAGGTGAAGGAAGTACATAGATGTAACTGTTGATTACAAGTGATAGAGAAAATTTGGAATGTCAAAAATTTGTAAGATTTTATTTATATATATTTATTTATAATATTTATAATATAAAGGCATTGAAATACCTATAATATCATATATGGAACGAGTCGCCAGTCCAGGTTCAATGCACGATACTGGATGCTTGGGGCTGGTGCACTGGGACGACCCAGAGGGATGGTATGGGGAGGGAGGAGGGAGGAGGGTTCAGGATGGGGAACACATATATACCTGTGACGGATTCATTTCGATATTTGGCAAAACCAATACAATATTGTAAAGTTTAAAAATAAAATAAAAAAAATATACAAAAATGTTTGTAACATTATTATGGGCTTCCTGGTGACACAGATGGTAAAGAATCTGCCTGCAATGCAGGAGACCTGGGTTCGATCCCTGGATTTGGAAGATTCCCTAAAGAAGGGAATGGCAACCCACTCCAGTATTCTTGCCTGGAGAATCCCATGGACAGAGGAACCTGAGGGACTACAGGCCATTGGGTCGCAGCATCAGACATGACTGAGCGATTAACACTTTCACTTCTTACTCTTATAGCGTTACTATATATTATTTATAATCTTTTATTTGATAACTTACAAAATGTAATTATGTCACTACAAATAAAGTCAAGGGAAACACCTAAAACATTTTCTAAGAACATCATTCACTCATACATTCACTCATTCATTCTCCATCTTTACCGGTTAGACCTCTCACATGACTCTCCTGATGTCCCCACTCAGATTATCTTTCCCTCACATAAACACAGGGAACACTTTTCCTCTTAGAGCATTAGCCATGTTCTGTTTCATCTTCCTTTTCTGCACGGTATCTTATTCCTGTTGCATCATCCACAGAACTTGACACATAACTTTCAAATAGAAGATACTTGGCAACTACTTACCAGATTGTGTTTGTGTGGAGGTCTGAAATGCTGTACTGTTTGCTGTGCTCAGGAACTAGGCTAAAGTAATAATTGCTAAGCTGAAAAGTTAACACATCTATAATTGTTTTTATGGACAGCAACTTAAATATTTTGTTTCCAGAAGATAAAGTCATTCAAAGACTGTTCAGGAATTGAATATACAGAAATATTGACCAAATCATCCAGAATTCAAAGCAATAAGTGTTTACAAAGTGAATTTGATAAAAAAGAGAGAAAAGTTTCAGCTTGGGATATGTCTGCTAACACAGCAAAGCACAACAAAACCTGAAAAGGACAACAAAACAAAACAAAGCTTTGCCAAGCATGGATTTGTAAAAACTGAAGAAAAAAAAAAGACTATCTTCTATACTGCTACAGCAAATTTCTGGACAAAAATAATTATCTGTTTTGTCAGTGATGTTGGGAAACAGGGATTCTTATTATACATTATTGGTGGAAATGTAAATGGTACAAAATTTAAGCCAAGAAATTTGCTTTTATATATCAAAATTACAAGTGCACATGCCCTTGAACCCAACACTTGTATTTCTAAGAATTTATCCTGCAGATATACTCATCCCCATGCAGAATGACATATATACAAAGCTCCTCATTGCCTTGTTGTTGCTAATAGTAAAAGCTGAAAATAATCTAAATGCTTATCATCAGGGAATTAATTAAATAAATTATCTTCCATATATACACCGGAAGATCATGAAGCTGTTAAAAGAATTAAATATTGATAATATTAAATATTGAAATGAACGATCTCCAAGGCTTACCGGTAACAAATAAACAGAACATCAACTGAAGAATGGCGAACACTGTACACTTAAATTCGTAGAAAAAGAAAGAAACGATAATATATGAATTTTTTGAACACAAAATATTTCTGAGAAGAAACTCATTCATTGGTTACCTCTGGAGAGAAATGAGTGTTCAGGAAATAGGGGAAAGAGGAAAACATTTACTCTATTAAGCAAGCCATTTATAGAAGTGGACTTCACATAATGTAGAATTAATCACATTAGCATGTAAAATTCAGTGGCCTCTGTAGGTTCACAAGTTGTGTAGCCACTCCTATCTAGCTCCAGAACATTCCCACTGCTCCAAAGTAGAGCCCCTTCAGCTCAGTTCAGTTCATTCGCTCAGTCGTGTCTGACTCTTTGTGACACCATGAATCGCCAGCACGCCAGGCCTCCCTGTCCATCACCAACTCCTGGAGTTCACTCAAACTCACGTCCATCGAGTCAGTGATGCCATTCAGCCATCTAATCCTCTGTTGTCCCCTTCTCCTCCTGCCCCCAATCCCTCCCAGCATCAGGGTCTTTTCCAATGAGTCAACTCTTCGCATGAGGTGGCCAAAGTATTGGAGTTTCAGCTTCAGCATCAGTCCTTTCAAACAACACCCAGGACTGATCTCCTTTAGGATGGACTCGTTGGATCTCCTTGCAGTCCAAGGGACTCTCAAGAGTCTTCTGCAACACCACAGTTCAAAAGCATCAATTCTTTGGCGCTTAGCTTTCTTCACAGTCCAACTCTCACATCCATACATGACCACTGGAAAAACCATAGCCTTGACTAGATGGATCTTTGTTGGCAAAGGAATGTCTCTGCTTTTGAATATGCTATCTAGGTTGGTCATAACTTTCCTTCCAAGGAGTAAGTGTCTTTTAATTTTATGGCTGCAATCACCATCTGTAGTGATTTTGGAACCCCCAAAATAAAGTCTGACACTGTTTCCCCATCTACTTCCCATGAAGTGATGGGACCAGATGCCATGATCTTCGTTTTCTGAATGTTGAGCTTTAAGACAACTTTTTCACTCTCCTCTTTCACTTTCATCAAGAGGCTCTTTAATTCCTCTTCACTTTCTGCCATAAGGGTGGTGTCATCTGCATATCTGAGGTGATTGATATTTCTCCCTGCAATCTTGATTCTATGTTGTGCTTCTTCCAGCCCAGCGTTTCTCATGATGTACTCTGCATATAATTTAAATAAGCAGGGTGACAGTATACAGCCTTGACGTATTCTTTTTCCTATTTGGAACCAGTCTGTTTTTCCATGTCCAGTTCACCTGTTAGTAAAACCCCTTACCTGTTAGTAAAACCCCTTAACTATTAAGCAGAAATTCCCCATAACTACCTCCTCCAACTCCTGGCATCAGCCATCTTCCTTCTGTCTCTATGGATGTATCTCTTCTGGATATTTCATATCGATGAATCATTTACCATGTGCCCTTTCGTGTCTGGTTTCTTTCACTTCTTTCTTCTTTCATCATGTTTTCAAGTTTACTTTTTTAAAATTATACTTTTGAAATGAAAACGTTTTTGAGGTATTACATCTCAAAAACTATAAAATGGAACATAAAACTATTTTCTTGCTGAACACCACAGAAACTGAAGGGAAGGAAATCACCAGTCTGTATCAGAAATGGGTTTTCAGAACAAGACTTATAAAGAAAGAAAAATACCCTTTCCCCACACAACATTCATAATTCTTTTCCAATTTGAGCCCTTTCTAATCATCATAAAAATACATTGAGGGGGGTATTATTTGGCAAATTCATCTTTGTTTTAAGTGATGTTTGTCATTAATTTGCAGATATTTGTCTAGAGAAATTCACTCCTGTTACTTTTTTATAAACCTTAGCAGCTAGAGACTCTGTCAAGGGCCCCAGTCTTCCTTGCTATCCCTGTTAACTCTTGGTTCTACCACCTTACATACAATATAGTAGATGGAGAAAATATCACTGTTACTTGGATTCCAACTAGAATACCCTAGAGGACTCAGATAAAGGGACTTCTGTCCTAGATAAGGATATGTGGAAGTCTGGAAAAATAATGCTGAAAAAACTGTTAACTTTCACTCCAACTCCTGTCATTTAAGTGGGGATTCCAGAATAATCCTTGAATTCTAATTGCAGACTTTTTAATATCTAGAAGGTTGGAGTGGGAACATACTTTAAAAATCATCTAGGCTGACCTTTTAGTTATTCAGGAATTTGCTGTAACAGTGACAATTGATTATTGAGCAGATCCTTGTATTCTTCCTGTGACAGGGAGCTTACAACCCAAACATTATTGTACTAGACTGATATCATTCTAGCCTGGAGTAAACAGTTCATGCCAGTTTTCCCGGGACCTTTCTGGTATTAGCATGTACTGAGAAACCCCACAATCCAGGGCAAAGCTGGATGGCTGATAACTCTATTGCAGCCAAAAGCAACAAAGAGGAGATGACATTGTAGAAGAGCTAGGCTGTGAAGAATGGATTGGGTTTCCAAATTCGGAGAGGCATGAGAGAAAAAAGGCATTAAATTCTGCATTTCTTTAACCCACTCAACATAAACTCTGATAATCTCTAGTGCATTCATGGATATTCCCATCCTAGTTTTAAATCCCTAGTTTGGAACCTTAGTTGTCAGGAAACAAGCCATTGACATCTGTTAGCAGGATTGTAGGGAGACCAAAGTTGTCTTCTAGGAGTATTTATCTGGGGTGATTTGTGTGATCATTAGGAGAAGCCTTAGAGTCAAGAAAAACCAGTGAGGAGGCCATTGCAACAAGAAAACGAGTAGGAGATGGATGCTGTTGGGCTGAGGAGTAGGAGAGAGAGAAATTGCAGACCACTGAAGGCAGTGGTTCTCAAACTTGAATGAATATGAGAATCACTCACAGAGGATTAAAAAAAAAACAACTGATGCCTGGATCCCCTTCCCTGACAATAAGGTTTTATCAGTTAATGGGGGCCTAGATAAGGGTATTATTTTTTAAAAAGTGATTCTACTGTGCAGCAAGGGTTGGAAGGTTAGAAACCATTGTTTTAAGGCTTTCAAGCCGGCTTATTAGGCTTTTATGGGATATTTTTCTTCTTGAAAGACTCAAATACACAATTTACTGTAGACACCTTAATCCTGCAGGAATATCCATGGTTTCAGAGAAAGTGAGGGGGGATTCGAGTTGGTTCCAGAAGAGTAGATAATTGAAAATATAATAGTATCTGGTGCCTGAGACTCTGCCATCTCCCTCCAAAATGATTTAGTTATTTGGACACAAAATAAGCAAGCCATTTGACAGGCACCATCTTATTGAATGTCTTCCTGTTAACCATCCCATTAGGTATGATTTTATTTCCATTTTCAAGTGGTAAAACTGAGGCTTGAAGAGAGTGAGGGGTGAAGGTAAGAGCCTGAGTCAAATCTCATTCACTTGGCCTCCAACCATCCTGGTCTGCTCATTCCAGAAGCCTGGGGCAGTTCGCAGAGGAAAGAAAGGTCCACCTCTTGACCTTTCGAAATACGTGAGCCAGTTAGCAGGACTGAGTCCCACGCCCACCCTATTCCTTCAAGCTTCTACCAAGAAGTCTCAGACTTGTACGACAAAAACATTAGTGAATTTCCATTTATTTTCATTAAAAAAACAAACCAAAAAAAACAGCCTTTTGCTAGATGATAGGTCTAATACATGTGAGATCAGTGATACCACAGGGATAATAAATATTTCAAATTTTAAAAATTCTACAATAGGAATCTTAAATCTGATATAGAAAATTTTGAGGGGTGGATTTCTCCCTTATAATATACAACAATCCACACTTGTTAATATTCACATTTTTACTTTACACAAATTATTATTTTAGGGTTACACTGTTTCTGCTGCAAGAAAGTTCTGCACCTGAAGGAATTTTAAATTGCTGGAGAAGTCCAGGTGAGCTATTAAGATAAAAGATATGCACTTGATCAGAAAAATACACTGCTAAGTTGTAATCATGACTTTAGAATCCAGAATGTCCCAAAATATTGAACTTCTCTTTGTTGTCCTTAATAAAAAACTGGGAAGAAATTTCCGAAGGTGATTCTGGTTTTCCAGATTATAGTATTCAATTTTGCTTTGTCTGTTTCCTATTGAGTCACAAAGTTCTTACAAACCAGATTCCAGGTTCTAAGATTCTGTTAATCAGTACAGTTACTGCTGAGGAGACCTTCTGCAGAACTCTGAGATCAGCCTCATCTCCTCTGAAGCTACATCAGTAATCATCTGTGTACTGCTTTTCAAAAGCAAAGAATTCCAGTTTGATTCTTCCAGCTTTACTCTTCCTTCTTCTCTGATGACTTCTTTTTAGGAAGCTTCAGAAGCCCTAGCGAACCCATGGGATTGCAAAGCAAATGTAAAAATAAACAAATAATAAATAAGTAAATAGCCATAAGACAAAAGGAAACTTCAGTGCCACCCACTTTGTGTGTATAGGAGAAACTATACTGCTCCCCCTTAGAAATGAGGGGTTTGCAATGTGCTGTTCTTCCTTCTGTAGGGGAGGAGGGTGCTTATTGATGCTGCATCTGTTTTGTCAGAGCTTCGGCTAATGGAGAAAGTTAATTGTGTTGGTTGTAAGGCCACCTGTCACGCACATGCCTCATTTCCATACTAATGACCCAGCAGTGGCAGGCAGCGAGCTCTCTGCAGCAGCAGCTACTGCCTCTTTGGAAACGTGGGCCAAATGTGCCTATGCAGCAACTGTAGACCTCGTTTGCGGATGCCTCTAGTATTGTGTGGACTAGGGTTTATATTAACCCCCTACTGGCGGCTCCAAACTGGATCGGCAGTAAAAGTGGGGATACTGAAAATGCTTCTGTAGGGCGACGATTGAGTCCATGGTGAACCTGCTGCGGGAGGCAGTTTGGGACTTCAGAGTTTTAGAAAATAACCTGTGTAGCCTACGAATCCCACATGGTTGGGACAGAGAGAGAGAGAGAAAAAGAGTGAATTCTCAGTATTCAACTTCTCCTTTAAGAGCAGCCTCTGTATTATTTCACTGTAGTATTTAGTATTCTTTTCTAAGAGCATTTGCACCACCTTCCTTTGCCTCTTTGAATCATTTTCTATCCCTAGGGAAACCTGCAGGTACTACCCTCATTTCCAAAGTAAAGGTCAGTTTTAGAGCTCTGGTTAAAAAAGAAATATTCCAGTTCAGTTGCCTAAAAATTATGGAAAACAGCCAGGACTCTGACTGTAAAGGATTGGACTCTGGGCAGTACTTCATCCAGGAGTACTTTTTATAAAGCGTTTGAATCTCAGGCAGAGTTGAGGAATCCATGCCCTGGAGAAGAGGCTGATGAATATTTTAGTGGGGAGCTATAGATGCAATTTGAGAGAAGTGGTTATCCCCTCAACAAGGTAAGCCAATAAAATTAAGAGCCATTTTTTCTCAGCTCCTTATCCCGAGGATGCAGGAAGTTATCAGGTTCAGTTTCTTTGGGATCCTTCTGTATATGGGTTTCTGTGACCTTACACAGCTCTCATAAAGGGATTTGGGGCTAAATGCCAAATGCTGTGGCACCGACTGCTCTTAGAGAGATGGGGAACACATGGGCCAGGCTGCTTATATTTTTTAATAGCCAATTTTAGTTGAATTGATGATTATTTTAGACTCAGTGATGTCTATTCTTGTATCAACATACATTTTAGAATGGATGTCACAGTTATTTGGAGGCAGCTCAAAGTCAGGAAGGTAATGGTTCTGGCCACATAGTAAGTGGAATGTCCTAAGCCGTGACATTCTTTCTGGAATACCTCCGATCGGAGTTGCTCAGTTAGATGGTGGGTGGGGGGTGGGGGGGCGAGGGTGGTGCTGTCTTCCAAGAGGGCTCTGGAAGAAGTCCAGGAGGGTGAGCCCTGAGGCTGCAGAGTTTAGTTGTGTCCCTCCCCCAAATGGTAAAGGATACACAAAACACTGTTGGGAAATGTTCTGACTGACCTCTGTTAGTTCTCGATCTGCCAATGTGGCACGGAGTTTTCCCAGAGCAGTAAAGGAGAAGGATGTCTGGTCACAGCACACATCCATCACAGGTCCCATAGAAAATCTTCATGTGGAGCCACCATAAAATTTCAGGTTTGCAATGCCAGTCAGCCCCTTCATGGATACGATGTAGCAGCTGAACAATAACAACGTCAGGTAGACCAGAGATGATGCCCGAAAGTCCCTTTCAGGTCCTGAGTTGAACCTTCTCCTGTTCCCCACCGTAACTGTTTTGAGATTTTATTACTTACCTGTAAGTCCCCACTCAGAAAACAACTTCATTTTGCATTTCACAGAGAAAATACAGCACTAAAGAAAAACTCTCTCAACTTTGACCCCAAACTTGCCAACAAGCTTATATTCTTATTCTACCCCCTCCTCCTCTCTCCTCTTCTCTTTTCTTTGCTTCCGCTTTCCTCTCCTCTCCACCTCTTTCTGTCTCTCTCCACAACTTGTACTCATGCACACGTTAAGTACACCTCAGGAAAGATCACCCTGAGGATGGGAAAATATAAGTTGGGTAAATCATGGTCTCTCAAAAACTGACAGAAAAGACACATGTACCTCAGCAATGATAATTGTCTGACAAGTGCCACGTTCAACATCCTAGGAACACAGGAGAGAGATGTATAATTGGACTGAGGGTCAGGGAAGGTAGGGTTATATTTTCAAGAATACGAGGTAGACAAAAAGGAGAGAAGACAATTTCGAGCTAATGAAATAGCATGGATGAAAGGATTTACCCTGTCCCACAATCTGAATGCACTTTTGTTTGGTTGATAGAGAGGAAGCTCTATGCAGGACAGTAGAGGTTGGAGCAAAGTCATCAAGAGACAGCCTTGAGGGGCCACATGTAATAAACCAAGGAGTTGAATTTTACTTTGTAAGCTACACAGAGCCATTGAAGAATTTTAAGTAGTGAAATGAAGTGTTAGCAGCTTGAAGGGTAGGGAGGGAGCAAAGCTGTCGTCAGGGAATGAGTCATTGCAGTGTCCAGGTGAGAAGCTTTATAAAGATCAGTTATGGGAGAAGAGGAATAATGTACAATATATAATACACGGTAGTGGACTCACCAAGTGGACTCACCCAGTGACTAGATGCTGGAGGGAGAAGGTAGAAGAGGATAAGGTGACTCTACTGCCTTGGACAGCTAGGTGAATAGCTTTAACATTGTTGAGACTACAGGAGGCAGAACAAATCTTAAAGGAAAGATGCTCAGTTTCCTTTGGCCTATGTCGTGCTTGAAGAACATGTACATGAATCTGTTCAGTAAGATTTATTCAGCAAAATTGCTGTTCAATAAAAATGGTAAGATCTGCTATAAGAGCAGAGTGGCCTGCACTGAGAAGTCGCTGGAATGGTGATGACTGCAATCAATGAGGATGGAATCACTAAAGTCCAATGTGTGGCCTGAGGTACACTGAGGGCTAAGGACAGCTCTCAAGGACTCTGCTTCACTAAGTAAGGGATGAATGAAGTGATAACAATAGAGAATCAGAAGGAGCAGCTAGACAGATTCTGGGAAAAATCAGGTAAAAGGAATTTTCTGGATGCTAACGGGAAAGAGAATTTTAAGAGGCAGAGAGTAGTCAACAGTCAGCATGTAAGTGAAATGAAAACTGGAAGGTGACTTCTGCGTGGTCTACATGTGAGCCAATGGTGCCTTCTGCCAGTGCCACGTGGGCAGGGTCGTTTGCAGAGATTGAATGGCAGGGAATGAGAGATGAGGTCGGGAAACCACAAGCCTGATTTGTCAAGTCTAGCACAGTGCCTGGCCCCTAGTTGTTGCTCAATAAACACTGGTTGAATTAATTGCTTTCTAAGTTCCTTCTAAAAGATAGCCCAACCTTCCTTAGCCAAAGAGATTTTCTTTTCACAGCCTGACACCGTGCTGCTACCAAACTACAGCGTTCCTGTAGCATGCCCCCTGTTTTCCAGGCAATATTTGGAGATTTATTCAATCTCCTAGAATATCTTTCTCCTCCATTAAAGATCTTACCCACCCTCTAAGGCATGGCTCAAATGTTCCCCCATCCCCTTATTTTTGATTCCTTGAACTCATAGGCATTTTATTTGTCATTCTCTTGTTTCCTATTTATTCTTTGTCCTGAATTTCAGTTTCCTTTTTTGAGCGTGTGATTTGTTTCCTCTTTTGGAATCCTCTTTAAGCATAGGAATTTAACTTCTAAAAATTAACTTATTTTTGGCTGCACTGGGTCTTCATTGCTTTGCACAGGTTTTCTCTAGTTATGGCGAGCAGGAGCTACTCTTTGTTGTAGTGTGTGGGCTTCTCATTGCAGTTGTTCGGTTCCTATGTTGTGTTCAACACTTTGAGACCCCCATGGACTGCAGCACACTAGGCTTCCCTGTCCTTAACTCTCTCCCAGAGCCTGCTCAAACTCATGTGCATTGAGTCAGTGATGCCATCCAACCATCTCCTTCTCTGTCGTCCCCTTCTCCTCCTGCCCATCCGTCTTTCCCAGCATCAGAGTCTTTTCCATTCTTCACTGCAGTTGGTTTCTCTTTGCAGAGCGCAGGCTCTAGGCTCCCAGTGCACAGGCTTAGTTGCTCCTCGGCATTTGGGATCTTCCCTGGCCAGGGTTCAAACCCAGGTCCCCTGCATTGGCAGGCAAATTCCCATCCACTGTGCCACCAAGGAAGTCTAGGAATTTAACTTCACTGAATAAAGTTTTCAATATCAAAAACAGGAACAGAAGTAGGATTAAAGATTTCTTTATTGCAAATTGACAGACTTAATGGCTTGCTTGCAATTCTTAAAGTAAGCAGCAAGTGTTATGTCACTTAATATGTTGTGCTGGGGTAATCTTTTATGCTCTCTTGGGCTCATATTCTCAGCAGTTGGATGGGATAATTATACAGCCCTGCTTACATCGTGGCTTGTTGAAATTCACATGAGTCACTTTTACTTCAATGCTTTGTCAACTGGGAGATACTGCTTTATTGACCAGAAATGTATATTCTCACAAGTAACTTGTGCCTCCTTGACAAGGGAGAGTTTATTTAAACTGCCCTGAGGAAGCTCAACATCCTACAGAAAATCTAAAAGAAAAAAGGTTGGCAACCTCAGCTTTAAAAATGATTCTCTTCAGGAACATTCTTCTAAATTTATGGGAAATCACTGCCCTTTAATATCAAGAAGATTCCTCTTCTTTACAATAGTTCCAAAAAGAACACCTGACTTATTTAGCATAATGTCCTCAAGGCCCATCCGTGTTGGGGTGAAATGGCAAAATGTCCTTTTCTCATGGCTGAATAACATTGCATTGTGTCTGTGTGTGTGTCTCTGTGTATCCGTGTGTATCTTATCTTCTTTATCCATTTATCCCTTGACAGATGCTTAGGTTGTTTCCATATCTTGTCATTAACATTAACTTGCTGAGAGACTAGATCTTAATTATTCCCACCACAAAAAAGAAATGACAATTATGTGACATGACAGAGGTGTTAACATTACAATGGTAATCATACTGCAATATACAAAAGTGCAGGTCAATATGTTGTAGACCTTAAATTTACACAATGTCATATGTCAAAAATATTTCAATTAAAGAAGAGAGAGACTGCACCTGGAAGGTTTGTCCCAATCTTTCAACAAAAACTTTCCCTGGATTGTAATGGTACCGATTTTTTTGTATAAATGTTACATTAAATTCTTTGTGTGAGGGAGTGAGACTATTGTGCAAACATGTAAGAGAGATTAAGAAAGACGATTAGTCGTTGAAAGAAAGGAAAATAAAATGCAAATAGTAATACTTTATGACATTGTTTGCTGTTGCCATTGTAAGAATTATACATTCTTCCTGCTGTAATACTGTTTCAGGGATAGTTTATTTAGTGAGTAGACGTTTAGCACATATATAATCAGCACAGACACAGATATCTTAGTGCCCTCGTTTTTTTCTTCTTAATTTTACTTTGTCATATAGCGTATTTTTTCTTATTTCATAAGAGAAAAAAATCAAAATGAAAACCTAGGAAAACCCAGGTTATTAATGTTCTCTTTAAGTCAACACTCCTCTCCAACTGCCCCCAATAAATACTTTTAAATAATATTTAACACCTTTAAATAAAATGGTGGTACTAGTCACATGGGCTTCCCTGGTGGCTCAGTGGTGAAGACTCCACCTATCAATGTAAGAAATGTGGGTTCGGTCCTTGGGTTGGGAAGTCCCCCTGGAGAAGGAAATGGCAACCCATTCCAGTATTCTTGCCTGGAAAATCCCATGGACAGAGGGCCTGGTGGACTATAGTCCATCAGGTCCCCGAGAATTGGACATGGCTGAAGCAACTTAGCACGCAAATACAAATACTTAGTGAGCTGGTTGGGCTAGTTCTGATTACAAGCAAATATCATACTGAGTTAATCACCTCAAAAATATTTTATTTTTATTTATTTTATCAAACTATAGTTGATTCAAAATGTTTTGTTAGTTTCAGGTATACAGCAAAGTGATTCAGTTACACATACATACGTATATAATATATATATAGGTACATGTATATATGTTCTTTTTATGCATTCTCTTCCATTATAGGTTATTACAAGATAATGAATATAGTTCCCTGTGCTTATAAGTAGGTCCTTGTTGTTTATCTATTTTATATATAGTAGTATGTATCTCAAACTAATTTATCCCTCTCCCTCCATCATCTTTGGTAACCATGTTTGTCTTCTATTTCTGTGAGTCTATTTCTGTTTTGTAAATAAGCTCACTTGTATCATTTTTAATATTCCACATGAAAGTGATATCATATAATATTTATCCTTCTCCATCTGACTTATTTCACGTAGTGTCATAATCTCTAGGTCCATCCTTATTGCTGCACATGGCCTTATTTCGTTCTTTTTAATGACTGAATAATATTCCATTATATATATGGGCCACATCTTCTTTATCCAGCCTTCTGTGGGTAGAAATTTAGGATGCTTCCATATCTTGGCTACTGGAAATAGTGCTGCTATTTACATTGGGGTGCATGTGTCTTTAGAGTTTCTGTTTTTCCCAGATACATGGCCAGAGGTTGGGATTGCTGGATTATATGGTAGCTTTAGTGTTTTTTAAGGAACCTCCATACTATTTTCCATAGTGGCTGTACCAAACTACACTCCCACCAACAGTGTAGGAGCGTTTTGAATATTTTTTAAAATGAAGTGCTAGAAGACCAATAGAGTTTTGTAAAAAAGGACACATTTACAAGACTACTCATTGTAGCATTGTTACAACCAAAGATTGGACAGAAACTAAATGTCCAGTGGGGCTTGCCAGGTGGTGCTGGCGGTAAAGAATCCACCTGTAAACGCAGAAGACGTAAGAGATATTGGTTTGATTCCTGGGTCGGGAAGATCTCCTGGAGCAAGGGCATGGAAATCCACTCCAGTATTCTTGCCTGGAGAATCCCATGGACAGAAAAGCACAGTGGGTTACAGTCCCTAGGGTAGCAAAGAGTCAGACATGACTGAAGCGACTTAGCACACACACACAAATGCCCAATGTTAGGGGACTGGTTGTATAGTACGCTGCATACGCTGCATCTGTTTATTGGAGTACTGGACACCATTTGCAGTGACCTATCTGCACCACTCTGGAAAGCTCAACAAGATATTTTGTTACATGACTAAAGTAAGAAAGAGAAAAGTGTATACAGTATGCCATCTTTTGTATCTAAAAAAAGAAGACATACACAGGTATACATTTTACATATTTATAGATTATCTCTGGCAGATAAGAAAATCTAACAGTATTTGCCTCTATGGAGGAAACTAGATGTCTGAGGATAGTTTGGTGGGGAGATTAATTTTTCACTCCATATCTTTTAAAAAAACTTTTCAATTTTTACCATAAGCATGTATAATCTGTTCCAAAAACAGTAAAAATTTTAAAAGGAATTAATGGTAGGATTGATGTTGGGGGTAGGAGGAGATAGTTGTACATAGTGAAGTTCAACATGTGGAGGACACTGGTCTAATTCTTCTATATTGTATACAGAAGACTCTATATACAATATATATCTATATATCTAATATTACAATGTTGTTATTCTGTTCCCTCTGATCTCTTGCTGTTGCCCCACATTGGCCTCACCCACCCAAAAGTCAGAGGACAAGGGTGCTCACTAAACCAGTCAGCAAAGTCCAGCTCCCAGGACAGAGTAGGGCCGAGCGGGATCTGGAGATATTTGGCATGGGAAACTTCATTGATTTCCCCTCTGGCAATAAGATCTAAGCCTGAGTTCATCTGTAGACAACTTGATCAAAGAAATTGTTCCTTTGTTGCCCACTCTCCTGGGAAGATCAGTAGATCTTAGTATATAACATCTAAGTTGTCATACAAAAATGTCATACAAAATTTCTGGTATTTTAAATAAGTGATTTTCATTGCAAATATAGCTGTCATTTGGAGTATGTAAAGGAATGTGTTTTATGCTCCCATGCTCTCTCTTTCATTTAAATTAATGTGAGAAGTTCAGAGAAGACAAGAGCCAGGATATGATGGCATGTAAGTCCATATGGTCATATGTACCAGAGCCTTGGCTAGAGTGATAGCTCAATGCATGTCTCCTCATCCAATGATTGGCAGAATAAACAGCAGAAAGCCTCCTGTGGGGAATGTGATGAATAAGACTGATAGTTGCAGGGACTACCTTAAAAGAATTAAGGGGTATATCTCTCCTATACCAAAATTGAAAGTCTTTGCCAAAGGATCACATCTATTTGCCATACACCCTAGGCTAATTCATTCTCATATACGGAGTGAGTCCACACAGTGTGAGAGTCCAGAGGCTAAGTGAGTCATAGAGCAGTTGCCTGGTTTATCTACCTCAATTCTTACCCTATCCTATAGAATGTCAGCACAAATTGAAAACAACAGAGCAGCTTTTCCGAAATTTATTATCCCTTCTAAATAGCATTTGCATTTTTTAATACTTATTTTTGGCCTTGGTTTTCATGCAGTTTTGTTTATACCACTAGAAATTAGGCAGCATGACTTTTTGTTCCTTTTATTGCTCCAATCTGATGCCCAAAGGGATGAAGTAAGAATCGTTAAGCAAATGGCAGAAAGCAATCCATATTCCCAAATAAAAGGTCACACAATAAGGAAAGATGAATGTGAAATACAAAAAGCCACTCATTGCTTTGGCTCAAAAGTCTTCAAATTGTCATGCATCTATGAAAAAAACCTTGAAATCAGAATGAGGGCTGTGTTCGAATGCAATGGCATTTTTCATTGAGCCATGGACTATGATTTAATTGATTAATAGCCATTTTTCAAAACTTACACTAAAAAATAAAAGAATAGAGAAAAACTGCATTTGAGGCTAAGCTTTCCTTTACTGCAGACCATCAAAGATTCCTCAAATGAGGAAAGCTCAGGCTTCTATCCAAAAAGATGCTCAGTGAAGCTGGAATCAGTGCCCAACGCAGCAATTTTCTGAGTAAACAATGGGGTGTTTTCTGGGAACAGAAATAAACATGTCTTTAGGTGTGGCCGCAGAGCCAGGACCTTGCAGAGACTTCCAGACAAGGGACTCACTGCTTTCCACGCTAAGTTTTCAAGACAACTTTCACAGACATTCTTGGTGTGGATTTTCCCCCAAGCCTGGCAGTCAGTCTAAGTGAATGAGGCTTCCCAGTGCGATGCTTATAGTACATGATTAGTGTCAGATCAGAATGGAATAAATATGTACAAGAATGCCTTTTTCAGAGGCAGCTGTCACTGAATGTGTTGATACAAAATATTTGCTTTCTGTTACATATATACTGGACTCTTTAAAATGCCCTGAGTGGAAAAACTGTGCCCAGCACACCTCAAATACTAACTCTGCCCTGGAAATCACACATGGAAAACACTCAGATACGGCAGCTGCCCGTGTGAAGCATCCTCTGAAGCAGAAGGTTGAGGGCAACAGTAAGATCGATTGCAGCCTTTATGTGATTTCTCCCAGTAATTTTTATAATTTTTGGTTGGTAGTGATAATTTGATGGAAAAACAAGAAATCTGCCTTCCCAAGTTACAATATTAGGAAGCAGTTTCCTCTTTCTTACAAAAATATGTATTTTTTTCCTAATTAAGAAATATGGTCAAAAAAAAAAAAAAAAAGAAATATGGTCAGACTTCCCTGGTGGATCAGTGGTTAAGAATTTGCCTGCAGATGCTGGGGACATGGATTTGATCCCTGACCCGGCAAGTTCCATATGCCATGGGGCAGCTAATCCCACTAGCCGCAACTACAGGGCCAGCATGTTTAGAGCCTATGGTCCTCAACAAGAGAAGCCGCTGCTCTGAGAAGCATGCACACCGCAACTACAGCATAGCCTTCACTCACCACAACTAGAGAAGCCTGCTCATGGCAACCAAGACTCGGTACAGCCAAAAATAAATTATTTAGTTAATTAACTTAAAAAATAAATATGGTCATTGTTTTCAAAGTTTGAAAATATAAATTATCAACATATTTGATGCTTTTCATTCTTTTTAGTTCTTTGGAAAAAAAAATTAAAATTCTTTATATTAATATTTTATTATTTAAAAATAAATACCTGTTTCCTTCTCCCTGTACTCTGCACACAGCACACAGGCAGGCGCTACAGATGGTATTGGTTTGGGTATGTGTATGAAGCTAATGTCTATTAAGGGCTGACTTCTGTCTGCTCTTCATCACAGTGAACTGTTGGCTTATGCAGAATGGAAAACCATAAAAAATTAACTCCCAATAAGCAGAGCCTATAATTATAAACAAGCAGAGTCCTTCTGCAAGCTTAGACAGTCTAGGTAAGGGAAATACTAAGCAATGCCCAGGGAAAGTGGCAGTCTCTAATGACACTCTTGCTATGGCCTCCTAAAAAATTTCCTGAATTCTCTTTTTTTTTCTTTCTTCTACAACCTGATCCTAGAGAAACTGTAGCCTTAATGGAAGAACCTGTCACAAAGTTAACACTAGACTTATGCAGAGAAGGGAGAAAAATTGCTGTCATCTATTTTTTTTTTCTATTCTGATATTTATAAGGAAAGACCTAGATGTTAGCTGACAGAATCAGGAAGAAACAGGGCACAGGGACCTAAAAACCACTGAGCTATGATTATAACTTCATAACAGCCCCTCTAGTCGGAAAGAAGAGATAGAGATAAGGGAAGTACTGTTTCATCACAGTTGATTACACAGGACAAGACATAAATGTCTTATATTAGTCTGACAAGGTGTTTCAGTACCGGCGATGTGTGAACAAAGTTAATTAGCATTTGGTCAATTTATACTATTCTGTATATTGCTCTGATATTGTTGAAAAAATTAAAAATTGGTCTGGACATCATTTTTATCCTACCTCTTAGTCACTCATACCAGAACATACAGAAGACCCAAAAAGTCTCCACTAACACCTACTGGTCGGAGAAGGCGATGGCACCCCACTCCAGTACTCTTGCCTGGAAAATCCCATGGATGGAGGAGCCTGGTAGGCTGCAGTCCATGGGGTCGCTAAGAGTCGGACACGACTGAGTGACTTCACTTTCACTTTTCACTTTCATGCATTGGAGAAGGAAATGGCAACCTACTCCAGTGTTCTTGCCTGGAGAATCCCAGGAACGGGGGAGCCTGGTGGGCTGCAGTCTATGGGGTCGCACGGGAGTCGGACACGACTGAAGTGACTTAGCAGCAACACCTACTGGTAGGCTTTGGAATTGCAGAAAGAGTGGCTTAAAGGAGATACTGGAAAACGATATATAAATTCTAATCCACTCCTATGAGCACAGTTACTGTAAGCCCGTTTCACTCTTTGGGCTTCTAGAGTAGGCAAGATTAGCTGAGCAGTTCTTTTGTTGTTACTAAGGACACTAGTACTAAGTTACTAGTTTTTAGTTTCAACAGTTTTAGTTTCAATAGTTTTTAGTATTTAATCTGTGGGACAACTGTATTAGGTATTAGGGACAAGCACCCAATCAACTTCAATTCACATTCTATGATGGGCAGACAACATACTACGACGGCACAAAGTGTTCTTTATTGTGATAGAGGTATTTATGAACTGATTCTTTAATTCAGTGAACAAATGCTAACTGAATGCCTGTTTGTGCCTTGCATGGCTCCAGGAGCTGAGGAATGAACAATGTCCCCTCGTATATAATAAAGCCTGGTAAAGGAGAATCTTAAAAAGTTGTTAACAACATTTAAAATAGATGCTCTAGAGCTTTCAGTTTATTTTGTTTAAATGAGACAAAGCACAGTCATTAGTGCTCCCCATTTCTCCTTCCCTTTGCCCCAGGCACCCACCATTCCACACTTTGATTCTACGAATTTGGCTATTTTAGATCCCTCATACAAGTGGACTCATGATTTGTCTTTCTGTGAATGACTTATTTCACTTAGCCTAATGTCCTCTAGGCTCATCTGTGTTGTTACATACTGCAAAATTTCCTTCTTTTTAAATTTCCATTTTGTATGTACCACATTTCCTTTATCCATTCATCTGTTGATGGACATTTAACTTGTTTCCACATCTTGACTGTTGTGAATGAACATAAGAGTGTTTATATTTCTTTGTTATCTTGACTCCCATTCTTTTGGGTAAATACTGGATCGTATGATAGTTCTATTTTCAATTTTTTTAGGACATTCCATACTGGTCTGCATAGCACAGAAAAACCACTTGACAAATTCAACACTTTTTCATTATTAAAAAAAAATAAACATAGAAGAAAATTACCTCAACGTAATAATGGCCATATTTGAAAAGCTAACATCATACTTACTGATGAAAAACTGAATGCTTTTCTTCTAAGATCAAGAAAAGGCAAGGAGGTTTATGCTCACCATTTTTATTTAACACAGTACTGGAAGTTATAGCCAGAGCATCTAGGCAAGAAAAAGCAACAAAAGACATCTAGATTGGAAAGGAAGAACTATCTGAGAAAGGAATTAGGAAAACAATCTCATTTAAAATAACACCAGAAAGAATAAAATACTTAATCAACTTAACTAAGGAGGCGGTTACTTAATTTTGATTTACAGAATCAGGAAGTCTGACAGGCAAAGGTAAAATGTAAGCTAATGTTTAAAGGATGAACAGGACTTAGACCTTTGGATAAGAATAGAGAAAAGATCATATGCAAAGGTCCTGGAGCATGGATATTTGAGGAACTGAAAAAAGTTGAGCAAATGGAGCAGAGAGTGAGAGTTAGCAAACTTTTCCTGTGAAAGACCAGATAATATTTTGGGTCTGCAGATGAAGAGGCAATATCCTACATTCTTCAGGCAACTGTTCTTGCTTTTGCTTGTTTGTTTTATATTTATGTAAAATATAAACATAAAAACCCTTTTTAGCCAACAAGCTACACAAAAACAGTCAGTGGGCTGGATTTGTCCTGTAGTTTCCCAGCACAGAGTGAAAGAACTCTTAAGAATCTGGGCTGAGGGTAGATGTGGGAAAATAAGTGATGCAAATTGCAAATAGCTTTTTAAAACTAGGCTAAAGAGTTTAGACTCTCTCCTGAGGGCAGTGGGAGACCATTAAAAAGACCTACAAGAGAGGTGATACTATATTTGGACTTTGGAAGGTAATCCAGGGAAGGTACTGTGTTGGACAGGTCAGGAGATCAGTTGTTAGACTATTGCAGAGGTCCAGGCATGGTAATGGCTTGAACTGGAGAACTAGCAGTTAGTTTATGAAACAGAAAAGATAGGAAATGAAGCAGAATTTATAAGACTTAAGGCCTGCAAAGAACTGACTCATTGGAAAAGACACTGATGCTGGGAAAGATTGAAGGCAGGAGGAGAAGGGGACGACAGAGGATGAGATTGTTGGATGGCATCACCAACTCGATGGACATGAATCTGAGCAAGCTCCGGGAGTTGGTGATGGACAGGGAAGCCTGGCATGCTGCAGTCCATGGGATCACAAAGAGTTGGACACAACTGAATGACTGAACTGAACTGAACTGAAGGCCTTCGTACTCAGTCAGGTCTGAGTCTTTGCAACTCCATGGGCTGTAACTCTCCAGGCTCCTCTGTCCATGGAATTTTTCCAGACAAGAATACCAGAATGGGTGGTCATTTCCTCCTCTAGGGGATTTTCCCAATCCGGGGATCAAACCCATGTCTCCTGTATTATAGGCAGCGATTGATCAAATGTATGAGCTAAAATGAAGGAAAACTGAGTTATTTCCAATTTGAGTAAATGATATTGATGCTTATTGAGCTGGGAGACTCAGCGAGAGAAAGCATATCAGAGAAGGCAAAATGGTATTCGTTTTCACTTTTTAGTGTATTAAGTTTAAGGCTCCTATGAAACATCCAGGAAAAGATGTCTTGTAATAATAATAGTAGTTATGTTGGGGTTGCAAAGAGTTGGACATGACTGGGTGACTGAACAACAACAGCATCATAGCGGCAAGTGTTTACTGAGGGCTCATCAAGCACCAAGCACTGTTCTAAGTGTGTACTTGAGTAAACTCGTTCCTTCCTCACACCAAATCTAGAGGTAGGTACTGTTGTTATCTCCATTTTATAAATGAGAAACTGAAACACAAAGTAACCTGCTTAAGTTGGAAAATTGTATGTGTAACTGAGGAAGTATTTGTTTGGGAGTTATTAGCATAAGGACTTTGCTTAAGGCTTTGAGAATTAATGAAAACACTCAGGGGCAGTGTAGCAAGTCAGAAGAGATGAGATGTCCTGGGCCTAAATCTTGAGAGACACCAACATTTAGGAGAAGGAAGAGAAAGTGGAACTCCAAAAAGCCTAAGACTGAACAGCTGGAGAGTTAGGAAGGAGCGTTGCAGAAGCTGTGAGAAGAGGACACTGCTAAGAGAGGGAGCCCAATAAAGACAAAGGCTACTAAACAGACAAGTCAGAAATACACGGGAAAGTTTACTTTGGCATTAGCAATGTGCGGTTTACTAATGGCCCTGGCAAAATAATGTTTCAGTGGAGGTGGTAGTGTTAACGTGCTGTAGAATGTTAAGAAAGAAGTTAAGACAGGAAGGGCAGCTACTTAGGGGAAATTCAATGGGGCGGAGAACTAGAGGTTCTATTGGGGTGACTGATCAGGAAATAGGTCAGGAGAGTGTGGACTGAGAGTGGATTTACTGAATTATCAATTCAGAGCCTGAGATATTCTGGGAGATTATAGGGATGTGTGCTGCATCCATGAAAGTGTGGGCATGAAGTTTGTGAATGGAGGAGTGAGTCACTAGAACTTAGGAGAACAAAATACTGAGAACTTGGAGTTTTAGATGAGTTTTCTTCATAAACAGAAGTAGAGGAGAAAGTTTTAAACTAGTGCTAAAGTCTTTTGTGAAAAGGGGAGGAAGAATAGACGTTTGCAATAGGATGGAAAGGAAGAGTTATATAGACAACTCCTTCAAAGAAGTGTTTTCATATCAAGATGGAAGATTCATGGTTTAAATGGGCAGTGCTGAATAGGATGGGTAGAAGACATCCCGTCATCCTTGTACCATAAGAAATGGGGAGAAAAATGCAGCTTCTCCTTAAGAAGGTAGCAGGAGAAGCTTTATTCCCTGGGTGAGCCAGGGTTCTTTTTAAAGCAAAAGGGTAGAATGGGCATTCAGTGAAGAATTTGAGGACAAATATGAATTTGTTACCCTGGGAACAAGAGGACATTCTACAGGGCAGAATGGAAGATTTGGGGAGAGAAGAGTAGAGAAGGAAGTTGATTCAGGAGAAAGGAAGGGAATAGATTGAAGAAGGGATTGGCACCTGAGGAGCTTAGATCTTGGGCATTGATCAAGGAAAACAGAAATGTATGTGAAGTATAGTTAATTTGGCTGGGTAGAAAATCTTAAAAGAATTAGTCCTGGCAGCCTTCTGATGAAAGTCTTGGACTTAGAAGTGGAGGGTCATCTATGCCTCTTGGCCTTGGTTGATTACACACCCAAGGGGCTCTTTGTGTCTTGGCTGCATGGAAGAAGTCAGTGATGAGTAGGACTGAAGCTTAGCTCAGGGATGGAGTACTGTCCTTGAATTGGTGGTGGGGCCCTACAAGGCTACTTAACAACATATGCCCAGGGTGCCAGGGTAGCACATCTAATTCAATCAGGGTGTCAGCAACAAAGTGTCTGCATCCTCAAAAGCTTTCTTTCTCATAGCAATAAATTATGATTTAGAGCACACTGAGAAGCAAGACACTGAAATTGGAAGTTACTGGAGAAAGTATGACTTTCAACCTTAAATCTGCAATTTGATTGTATCTGAAGGAAAAGTCATTTTCACAACTGTCAATTTTCCTATACCATCAAATCCATGGGAGTTTCAAAGTCCTGTTGTTGATGATCTAGGCAGTCTTGGGCAGGGACTGGTTGGCCAGCTTGGCTAAACCTTTAGCCAGAAATCTTATAGAGGCTTCTTTGGAAGGACCCCCCCTTCCCTAGCCTCCTTGATCTACAGGCACTTGACCTGGGTGGGTCCTCAGAGCAAGAAGCACAATTGTGATGCTTTTCTAGTGCTTCTCTCAAGCTCTCTTTTGTATCCTTTTGGGGGCCCCCGTGAAGGCACACAAACATCTGCATTCCCTACACTATGGAAGCAACACAATGCTTTAAAGCCTCTCAGAAAACCTACAGGACAGTTAATATGATTTAAGCCTATATTTAAATTTTATGAGACTCATTTTCAAGGCTAATAACCCAGTTTACTGTGCACAATATCAAATGCAAATTTTATTACTGACTTGGTAAAAACCAAGATGATCATCATTAGCATATCTCCCCACATCACCCTTTTTAGCCAAAAGGTGTACCAGGAGTAACAGTGGGGGTTTTTATATGTGTTGTAAATTACAGTTATTATCTCATTAGATAAACACATTTAAAATCAGGTTATCATTCACTTATATATCAGAAAGTTGTTTGTTCAATTGCAGCTAGTCTCATATTCTAACATATGGTGCATGAAATTCTTAGACTAATAAAATTTCAAGGTACAGGGAGCTGGTGTCTTGGAAAAAACTGTTTCTGCTCCACGAATGGCTCGATATAATCTGTAATTGCTCTGAAACAATTATGCAGCAGACTGTTTTGTACTTAATAGTATTTACATCCTTGGTTTTATTAGCAACAAAATGTGAGTGGAACTTGTGAAAGAGAAATTAATTTTTGCACTAAAAGATGTAAACTTTTAAATGAAGGCTCCAGCAGATTGAGGAAACTAAAAACATGAGGATTGGTTGGTTCTCAATTTCTTCACTTTCTTTTTATTATTACACCTCCTATTTCTCATTAACCTATCAAAATATTTAGACAAACTCCCACAAGATACAGGTTTCTGGCTTCAAGTTATTTATTTTTTTAAGATGTGCAGTGTTCTAAAGTTTATAATGTGCTGTAATGTCCTACTGTCAAAATTGAATTGACACTGGAAGACTTACTTTGCATTTCTTTTTCTAAGAAGAAAAGCATAGGTTAAAAGTAGATATTCTCTTATGTGAACTCAACACTCATCTTAAAACAAGCAAAGAAGACCAATATTCTCTGAATCTGTAGAGTTCTTATCATGGACAATGCCTGGAGTAATTTCTTTTTGTTAAATCATTCCCATGAAGTTCATGTGGGTCTTAAAACTGTCTTGGCAGTGCAGTGTCTTAGAAAGAGCTCATTCATTTATTTTTTTTTAATTTATTTATTTTTAATTGGAGGATAATATTGTATAATATTATGTTGGTTTCTGCCATATATCAACATAAATTAGCCATAGGTATACATAGGTCCCCTCCCTCTTGAATCTCCCTCCCACCTCCAACCCCATCACACTCGTTTCAGCTGTCACAGAGTACTGGGTGTGAGCTCCTTGCACATTCACTTATAAAATGAGAACACTCAAACCAAACTTACTGAGTTTTTGTGAGAATTCAATTGGCTACAATTAACAGCATGGCACAAATGTCAGCCATCTCAAATTTTTTTGAAGTCCTGTTCAGGCTTATAAGAAGCACAACACTTCAGAGTTCCTATTTTACATGATCTTTCCAGGTAGAGCTTTATCTTTGTCACGTGATCCATTTCTGGACATTTACTAAATGTGTCACAAGGTTCTATGTTGAATCTTCCATCTGTATTACATGTTGGTCCAATAATATGTATATTCTCTAACATGTTAACATTCATACTGAGCAGAAAATGAAATTAATAATCTTGCTTTTTTCTTGTGTATAATGCATGTTCATTCTAGAAAAGTTAGGAAACAGATGAAAAGAAAAAAAATCACAATTCTTTATGTTAATTTTGATATACTTGATATGTTTTGATACATTTTCTTTATGAACATATAACATAATATATATGCTGATGTTTGACATAATTAAAATCACACCCTATTTAGTAATATAGCTTGACTTTTCCACTTATTATAACATGAACATTTTGATATGGTATCTGAGTGGGTTGAAAAAATGTTTTAATAACTGTACAGTGAACAAAGTAGCAAAACTTTCCTCATATATAGTTATAATAATTAGAATTTTTCAATATTAAAGTTTTATGATGCAAATATTCACATCAGAGGATATGTTTCAAGATACCTACTTTAATGATACAATTATTTTGTATGTATGTTGAAACCAATATGTCACATTTGAAAGCAGAACTTCCGTCCATTCCTCTCCCATAGGGTCTTGACCTCTGCAGCTCCTCTGTTACTCCTGACCTGAGACTAGACCACCTCTGCTGAGGAAGTTGTTCTTTTGACAACAACGCATACGTATCTGAGGGTCTAATTTAAAGGGTGATGAATTAATAGGCTCACCAACCGAGCCTGTAAAACTGATCACATCCACCCTGGCTATCTATGGGACAACAGATGTTCCTGCCAAACCACTTGAATATCCTTAACATGCTTTGTAATTGTGAAAAGACCAGAGGCTCTTGGTTTCCATTTTCTCACTATTACATACAACCTGTTCTACTAGGACTTGAATTTTTCAACTTGAAAGAGCACTGAAACTAATTAATAATAAGACACTGGGATAGACATATCCTATGGCCTGATAATATGCAGTTAAAACTCAAAACATTTCATGGTTTATCTGCATTTTAATGTAAAAGCAGAAAACTTTGCACATCACATTATACAAAGCTATATATCACTCCTTTTAAATTAGGAAGAGTTAAATTTCATTTTTCTAATTGTGATGTCAGTCATTATTTAAAAGAGCTAAGTGGCAAGTGAAATCAATGTTCAGGGGCACCAAAGATCTCCAGAATCAACTGAAGACTTATTTCTAGACATCTACTCCTGTCGTAGGTGTTTATTTCTTGTCTTTTAGAAGAATTTGTGCTTTGAGTTTTAAAAACCTACCCATTTACTCCTAATTCAGATCTTCCCAGTGCTTTTATTTTTCTCAGGTATGACTGCAGTATCCTTGGATGTTCCACTGAGTCTTTCTAAGCTGTTGTTTTTCAGTCGCCAAGTCGTGTCCAACTCATCGAAATCCCATGGACTGCAGCACAACAGGCTTCTCTGTCCCTCTTCCTAAGCTATCAGCTGATATATTGCTATTTATACTTTGCCACATATGTATACGTATGAAGACAACCATCAATGAGTTACTGACTTGGTAAACTTTAACAGGGCAATTTCCAGGGGGAATTTTTCTTTTACTAATTAATAGAACTTAACCTAATTAATATTATCCAGTTAAAGCTTTTACAAAGATCCAAATAGAATCAAATTTTTTTTTATCAATCCTTTTTTATCAATCGTCTAGTATCATATGGTCCTCATTAGTAAGCCCCCAATCAAATGATTTCACGTTTTTGTGCAGAAAGAGCTTTTAATTTTAACAGAGTAACTCTCACTTTACATTACAGAGTAGAATGCTGGTAAATTTTAATGATGAGATCTGTGTGGGGGGGGACAGGAAAGCACTAATTTTTTTTTTTCTTAATCTGCTGATTTCTGTGGTGTAACACTTCTTCCATCACAAGTTCAAGTTACTGAATTGACTTGGGAAGACTCAAGATGCTTTTGCAAGCCAGATCATGCCAGCTCCAGAACACCTCTCCCTGCATTAGGAGTTGTACATTGTCTAAACAAACAAAAATGAAACAAAACACATCTATTTTTGGTTCATTAATATCCACTGCGTCACTCAGACTCAAAATAAACTTGTGCTTAATTTAACAATCTCATATCTACTTAAAAACTTTTATACAATGCGGTTCCTCTGAAAGGGCTTTCTTATATAACCAAGCAAATTTCAAGATATTACACTTTCATTGTTGCTGTTGTCATTTAGCAGCTAAGTTGTGTCCCATTCTTTTGTGATGTCACGGAGCCCCCCAGGCTCCTCTGTTCTTGGAATTTCCCAGGCAAGAATACTGGAGTGGGTTGCCATTTCCTTCTCTAGGGGATCTTCCCGACCCAGGCATTGAAGCCATATCTCTTGCCTTGGCAGGAGGATTCTTTATACCACTGAGCCACCTGGGAAGCCCATGCTTTCATTAGTTAAAAAAAGTATTTGACATTCCCCTTGTGATTCTTCTGTAACCCATGGGTTATTCATAAATACATTATTTAAATAAACTCTTTACATTTAATTATGGATTTCTAGTTTAATTCTCTGGTGGGCAGAAAACACATCTTGTATGATTTCAACCTTTTTAAATTTATTGAGACTTGTCTTATGGACCAGAATATGGTCTATCTTGGGGAATGTTCCATGTGAACTTGAAAAGAAGGTATATCTTGCAGTGGTTGAAAGTAATGATCTAAACACAGGGAATTCTGGTTGATAGATGTTCAAATCTTCTATATCCTAACAGGTTTTATTTAGTTTAACTGTTTGAGCAATTACTTATAAAGGTTTAAATCTGCACCATAATTTAGATTTGCCTAGTTCTTTTAGCTTCTTTGGTTTTTGCTTTTTAAAGTTCTTTATATATATATATATATATATATATATATATATATAATGCTTACTCCTTTAGGATTAATGTATTCTTGATGATCTAGCCTCTTAACATTGTGAAATATCCCTTCTTATCTCTGCTATTATTCCTTGCTTTAAAGTCTACTTTGATAGTAATATAGTCACTCCAGATTTTTAATGATTAGTGTTTGCATAGTATATCTTTTTCCACCCTCTCATTTTTAATCTATCTTTGTCTTTATGTTTAAATTGTGTCTTTTGAAACCATCACATAATTGGGCTTTGCTTTCATTTTTTAAAATTTTAATAAGAAAGGACTTTTACAAAAAATCGCCAAAAGAAACATGAATCAGGAGGCACTATAAAGTTTAAGAACTGATGTTGATGCATGGTTATTACTCAAGGTCCACAGTTTACATTGGAGTCACTCTTGGTCTTGTACATTCTGTGGGTTTTGACAAATGTATCATACAGGGTAGTTTCATGGCTCTAAATATCCTGAACTTTGCTTTTTGAGCTGGTCTGATTAGATAAAATAGAACAAGTGTCTCAGGTCAGTGGAACAGTATGGTTAACCGACCCTGAAGTTGGAGGGAATTGACAAAGAGGTGCTTGGGGTGCTGACCCCACGGAGCAGGGAGAAGAGGTGGCTGGAATGATCACAGGACCCAGACACGCTAGAGGCCAGTAAGAGAAGTTTAGCCTTTTCCCCTGAGAGCAGCAGGGAGTTAATGAAGGATTTTAATCTGGAAATGCCTGACTAGAAAGACCTGGCATTCTGATGTCCAGCTAATACCCGAGTTGAGTAGAGAGCTTTCTCCTTAGGCTGACTAGAAATCCATCTTCCTGCACAATGAGAGCTTTGGAAATCCCATACATAAACAGCTTCTCTCAGTCTTGCCTTACAAGTCATGCTCTGTGCAGGCTCAGCTTTTACCCAAACAAGACCAAGAGGACCCATACATAGATTTTGGAGCTCCTTTTCTGCACATCTCTCCTTCAGACACCCTGCCTTACAAGCCATAGCTGCCTCAGTTCAGTTCAGTTGCTCAGTCGTGTCCGACTCTTTGCAACCTCATGAATTGCAGCATGCCAGGCCTCCCTGTTCATCACCAACTCCCGGAGTTCACTCAAACTAATGTCCATCGAGTCCTCACCAGGCTCAAATTTCCTTCCCTGTTTCTCTATCAGCGAAAGTGTAGTTCTCTGATCGGCAATTTTTAAAGGACCTCCAGGTGGGAAGCTGGGGGAAATGTAGAACTCTGGGGTTTCCTGGTCCTGCTCCTCCTGACCACACCGATTTGGGAAGCAAACCATTGTGAGGAAGTGACTCAAAGGTCAGCCTCCAGCTCCAGCTACACACAGTGCTCAGCACATTTATTTGGTTTCTGATTTATGGGGCTTCCCAAAGGGTACTAGTGGTAGAGAACCCGCTCACCAATGCAGGAGACATAAGAGATGCAGGTCTGATGCCTGGGTTGAGAAAATCCCCTGGAAGAGGGCATGGCAATCCACTCCAGTATTCTCGCCTGGAGAATCCCATGGACAGAGGAGCCCGGTGGACTACCGCTCATGAGGTCCCAAAGAGTTGGATATGACTGAAGCAACTTAGCACTTAGCATGTTGGGGTTAGTTTGAGTCCTGACTTCCCCTTCCAACATGTAAATTCTGTTTCATGGACTTTGTTTTTGTTTTTTGTTTTTTTTCCTGACCCATGGACCTCAGCTGGGACCATCCTAACCTCTCAGTTTGATTCTAATCATGTTGATTCTAGAAAGAGGAATCACCAATATCTCAGTCTCTTCCCCCTAACCCCACAACCCTGCAAAGACTCCTGCCTCCTACACAATTTTATCTCTGTTTTGCCAACACCAACTGTGTTACAGCAAGTGATATTGTAAGAGATGGTCTTCATCAATCACAAAGTGTCCTTTTCATTCTTTCCTTAGGATAATTGGTACTAACTCATCCTAGAATATGTGATTTCAAGTCATTTAAATCTGAATGATCCTTCAAAGTTCCGCCAGGGTAACTTGCTATGCCCACTTTCTTGACACCATTCCTAGCAAGCTTTCTCATTGAAAATATTAAGTTCTCTTTCACCAGGTTGGCGTGCACACACACACACACACACACACACACACACACACAGGCTGTTCTTGTCTGTCCCCATGTGGCATACACATTAGAGAAGATGACACTTCTTGGTTAACTGTAAACTTTACCAAGCATCCTCCTCTGACCGCAGCAGCTTCAATGACTTTCTTTTTTTCACCTAATGTTTTATTTGGCTTACACTAATACGTGTATGCTACAAGTAGCCCAAAACAGAGGCCAAACTTTTTAAACAAATAACTTTTCAAATGTATCTTCAAATTTAAGGATCAAAATAAGTGTACAGTATATACACTTAAATGTCTTTGTCTTTTTCTATTTTGAAAGTATAAGACAATTAAATGCTATAAAAATTCATCTTGGTATATCCATACCGTAGAATATTATTTGGCAATAAAAAGAAATGAGCTATCAAATCATGAAAAGACATGGAAGAAACTTAAATGCATAATACATTACTCAGTGAAAGAAGCCAAAATGAAAAGTCTATGTATTGTATGATACCAACTATATGACATTCTGCTGCTGCTGCTGCTGCTAAGTTGCTTCAGTCGTGTCTGACTCTGTGCGACCCCATAGACGGCAGCCCACCAGGCTCCGCCATCCTTGGGATTCTCCAGGCAAGAACACTGGAGTGGGTTGCCATTTCCTTATCCAATGCATGAAGGTGAAGGATGAAAGTGAATTTGCTCAGTTGCATCCGACTCGTAGCGACCCCATGGACTGCAGCCCACCAGGCTCCTCCATCCATGGGATTTTCCAGGCAAGAGTACTGGAGTGGGGTGCCATTGCCTTCTCCATATGACATTCTAGAAAAGCCAAAGCTGCAGAGACGGTGAAAAAATCAGTGGTGGCCAGAAGTTGGAGATAGAAGGAAGAAGAACAAGAGGTGTACAAGTGATATTCAAGGCAGTGAAAATATCCTACATGATGCTGTGAGAGTGGACACACGTATATAGACATTTGTCAAAACCCACAAAACTATGAAACACAAGGAATGAATCCTAGTGTAACCTATGAATTTTAGTTAATAATAATGTATCAACGTTGGTTCATCAATTTAACAAATCTTCCATACTAACACAAGATACTACTAATAAGGGAAAGTGTAGGGAAAGGTGAGGAAGTACATGAAAACTCTATACTTTCTGTTCAATTTTTCTGGAAACAATGCTGCTCTTAAAGTCTATTAAAGTTTTTAAAAATCAGCTGAACTTAAAATTTTATCTTTAGAGTTCTGAGCAAAAACTTATTTCTAATACTATAATTCATATGGAGAAAAAAAGAAATAATTCAAATGATCATTTGACTTACTAGAGCACACACTAAGTTACCCACAAAAATGTACTATTTATTCTAAGAACTGTCTGCTGGAATCAGCTATTTTTTAGTCCCACCATGCCTACATTTTAATCATTTCACCTTGTTCTGAATAAACATGAAGCTTGATAGTCATGACGCTTGAATAATCCCATGGCTTAAGCTGGTCCTAGGTTCTAAGAGAAACAACTAGTGACTTGAAAGAGGTGTTATTCTTTTACAATAAAGCAGAAACTGGTTGCACAACATTAAAGCAGAGATAGTCCTACAGGAATTAGCCTGTGCCATTTTATTTTTATGGATGTTATTGTCTAATGAAAGTTAATGATTAAACACATTTGGTCCCATTGTCTTTGGTTGTTACCTCATTCATCACAAATTTTATTGCAAAAAAAGAACGGCATTTCACTCCTAACATTTTGCGAGATGCTACGTCAGCATTTGTCTCTAATTTATTTGTAATTAAATCTTGTACATTTTAACCAGATTTCTAAAAATTTTTAAATTAATTTATAGAAATCTATGAATTCACAGTATTCAAACTGCTTTATCCTAAATGAAAGGAGTCACAGCAAAAGTAGCTGAGAAATCACTAGGAAGCTACTATGCTCTCACTGTGCCTTGTGAATCAAATTGGAAAAGAAAACCAATATCATAATTGATGAAATTCAAATTAGAATTTTCTGTTTTTGTGCTGTCACCATAGAGCAAATAGCTAATTCAGCTTTGAGCCTACTCCTTTAACAGGGAAGTGATTGCACCTGCTAGTACAAAATTATGAATAAAAATAATTCGCCAAATGGGATTTCATTTTAAAAATGCAGATCCTATTTGAAGAGCTTCACAAAGGAATACTGCCTCTGACAAGTGGAGAAAAACCTACCCTTCAAAGCTAATTGTGGCATGATAGTATGTATGAAAGAAAGAAAAATGGCATATAGCTATTAAAACTAGTTTTGTAATGCAGACACACTTTTTCATGGAAACAGTAACAGCCTCGGGGGTATGGGGGAGGGGCGGGGGGCAGGGAGGGTGTGTGGAATGAGCAAGAGGAGATTCTTCCAGATGAATGAACAAATGAATGAATGCATTAAAAAAAAAAGTCCAAACCCAAACTTGTTTAAGGTGACTAATTAAGACCCCCTCTTAGAAAAGCTGTTGCTAGGTAAACAAAACTGTTTAAAACATGTTCATCATTAGTGTCCCCTGACAGAAGGATGAGGTGGCAGACTTGGTGACAGAAGGGAGAAGAAGAGCGGCATATGGCCCCCAGTTCTGTCCCCTGCTGACAAGCTGCCTCGCTGCAAGCCCCTTTTGCTCTGTATTCCGTGCACACAGCAGATTGCTATGCCCCAACTTTCCCATCTGTACCCCAGACTCATGTCACAACAGCGTGGCTGCCGAGCAGATTTCAGTGGTGCGCCCTGGGGGGAGAGGATGTGGAGATGGAGGGTGTGGGGCAAGAGCAAGGGCTTACAGGGGATCTGGGGGAGGACAGGAAGGGAGATTAACAACCAATCATCACCACACTCTCCATAATGTATTGTCTCTACAGCATTACATGGTATATTTCCAGTGGGGATTAGCCCATCCATCACAGCCCTTTATTGGCCCCCTTTTTTGTTGTTGTATAAAGCCCAAACACTGTCGTAAAATTCTAAACTGCTTAATTGCTGTGCTGTAAAAATTTGCATATCAGAGATACGTCATTCCATCATTAAAGGGCACTAGGTATCTGTCACAAGGTCCCCACAGTCATGCCAGTGCACCCCTGAAGAAAGGTCACAATTGGTACTATGCAGAACTCGCTGCTGAATTCAAATCAGCAGCAATTAGGGCTTTGGATACTGTTGGATTCATATTTTCATTTCTTCTGGTTCAAGGCTCAGGGCACACTGACCCACTTCCTACATGATCAGAATGTTAAAGCAAAATTTTCTACCAGCGTGGGCCCTGGGTGCTTATAAATTTTTCACTTTCACCATCTGATATGCATTGGGGCAGTAAACTAATTTTTACATCCTAGATCTTGTCTGAGATCAGACTTTAAATTGAATCATCTAGGTCACTTGCAGAACCAAATTTCCCCCTCACCTTTACAATGAAAGATGGGTGAAATGTTTGTAAAACTTGGGCAGAGGATGAACCAGGATGCTCAGTAAGCATGCAAAATCTCAATGGTAGGTAGAGATTGCGTAACAGAGAAGTACCCTTGCAGTGGTGGCCCACCCCTTCAGTCCCCACTGGGGGAAGGGGTGCCAGTGAGTGGTAGCCGTAGGAGGGTCAATGACACCCTGCTCTTTCTCAGAGACTTTGATCCCTGCCGAGCTTCCCTGTAGGTGGAGGAGAATGATTTACAGAGCCCACTCGACAGGGCTGCCTTCCATTAAAAGCAGCCACTCCTGACTCACCCGTGCCTGCATCCCTCCACATCTGGGTCAGAATAAGAACTAATGGGTAACTAATCCAACTGAAGTTACAATGGAGACCCTGAAACCATCAGAGCTTCAGCTGGAATTCAGCCAGGACACTCAAACAAACGCTGCATTTATTCCCAGCTTGGCACCTTTCTGAAACCCAGTAATCACAGTGAATGTCTTAAAACACCTGCACACAGATCAGCAGAAGCAGAGTTAGTGTGCAGGCAGCACGGGGGTGGAGGGCTATTCTTTGCCTCCATCTCCTGGGTGTTGGAAATCATCAAAGGTAAACAAACAACTGATAAATACTCATACGGTGGTTATCTTGATTATATGTGATTTTTATTTTCCCCTTTATAATTTTCAAGTTTTCCCTCAAAGATTTGTACAAGGTGAATGTATTAATTTTATAATCAAGAATAACTGTTGTCTTTGTAAAAACTACAGAGGCACGAGTAGCATTTATCATGGTACTCAGGGTGGGTGTTAGTGAAGACTCAAAGAGTGTTTGTAGCAAGCTTTTGCTGGGGGCTCTTCTAACTAGCAATAAGCACAACACATTTCAGGGTATGTAATTTTTAAACATAGGCCACTGTGAGACTTTGCATGAATTGCAAGAACTAAGGTTTTCACCAAGGATGAGTGGCAGGAGGAAGTGAGGATGGTTGGAGAAGACAGTTAAAGAATACATGTAATATCAATGAATGAATGGATCAGGGAAATTGATATATATGTGTATGTGTGTGTGTGTGTGTGTGTAGAGTGTGTGTTAGTTGCTCAGTCATGTCCCACTCTTTGTGACCTCATGAACTGTAACCTGCCAGACTCCTCTGTCCGTGGGATTTTCCCAGGCAAGAATACTGGAGAAGGTTGCCACTCCCTTCTACAGGGGGATGTTCCCAACCCAAGGATTAAACTCAAGTCTCCTGCATTGCAGGTGGATTCTCTACCATCTAAGCCACAGGGAAGCCCATATATAACCTTAAAAATGACAGAAATTTTCATTTGCACCAACATGAATGAACCTGGAGAGCATTATACTAAGTGAAATAAGCCAGATAGAGAGAGAAAAGTATTGCCTGATCTTACTTATATGTAGACTCTAAATAGAAAAACAACAACAAAAAAAAAACCCAAAAAGTGAAACTCATCGAAAAAGAACATAGAATGAAGTTGCCAGGGGCTGGGAGGTGGAGAAAACAGGTAGAGGTTGGTAAACAGATACAATCCTGCAGTTTTAAGATGAATACGGTCCAAGGACCTAAAATGTAGCATGTAATTCTAGCTGATAACCCTGTATTGTACGGCTTAAATGTGATGAGAGAGTAGAACTTAAATGTTCTCACATGCAGACACACAAAAATAAATGTGTGAGGTGGTAGATGCGTTAGTTAACATTATGGGAATGGGAGATTTTTTCACAATATATAACATATCAAATTATCACATTGTACACTTTAAATATCTCATAATTTTAATATTCAATTATACTTCAAAGAAGCTGAAAAAAGAAAATTGCAGTTTAAAAATTGATATAACAGGGTATCTTGTCAAAGGCAATAACTGTGATAATAATAATAGCTAATACTTTATATAGGCCTAGTTCGAAGAAGTTTACATGTATTAAGTCACTTAACACTGGTAACAACCCTATGAAGTATACCATTGTTATTCCTATTTTACAGATGAAGAAGCTGATACCCAGAGAGGCTAATTAACTTGCCCAATCTCACACAGCTGCTGCTGCTGCTGCTAAGTTGCTTCAGTCATGTCCGACACTGTGCGACCCCATAGATGGCAGCCCACCAGGCTCCACCATCCCTGGGATTCTCCAGGCAAGAACACTGGAGTGGGTTGCCATTTCCTTCTCCAATACATAAAAGTAAAAAGTGAAAGTGAAGTCGCTCAGTCGTGTCCGACTCTTAGCGACCCCATGGACTGCAGCCTACCAGGTTCCTCCGTCCATGGGATTTTCCAGGCAAGAGTACTGGAGTAGGGTGCCATTGCCTTCTCCACTTACACGGCTAGAGGGTCTAAAATGGCAAATCCGAATCTCTAATCCAGACCTCTTTTCTAATCCGTGTATCACTCAACTGGTAGGTCACTCCAACTGGATATTCCAAGGGCATTTAATATTCAACATGTTCAAATTGAAATCACCGTCGACCTCCATGCTATATAATCTACTTTTTGTTTCCTATTCAGTGAATGACATCAACAGGTCTGTCATTCAGGTCACAAACCTCAGGTTCTTTCTCCCCCTATTTCTCCTGCCTCCATACTCTTGCCAGTGGTATCCTCTTAACATCTTTTCTAAGTTCCCCGTGTCTGTACCACTTTTTCTGTCATAGACTTAAGTCATCACCTCAAAATCACCCAGATTATTGTAAATGCCCTGTGTATTGCTTTGCCCATCTCCCATCTTGACTCCTTCCAATCCTATTACCACAGTTTTCTAGAACATCAATCCTTTCATATCACATTCTTCCCTTAATTTTGATTGGCTTCCGAACTTCTTACAATAAAATAAAAGTCTGTGTAGTTCTCTAACTTTATTTCCATGGTTACCATATGCTATAATATTCCATACACTTTGTTTCTTTACAGGCTCTTTCTCTTGTCTAGAATGTACTACTGTCTTCTGGAAGAGTTCTATTCATTTTCTAAAATGCATCTCCACTCTCGGGCTTTCTCAGACACCACCCTTCTGATCCGAGGCAAATTAATATCCTTCCTCCATGTTCCTGCCCTCTAATGTCCATCTAATTCATGTCTGCTATTCCCTCTTCATCCCATGTACATCTAAATTATACTCGGGTTGGCATCCAAGGAGACAGAGTTGTATCAAATGTGTCAGGGAGCTAAGTTATGACTCAGGGGAATCAGTTCCGAGAGAAGGGAATAAGCTTTGAGCCCTGCAGGAAGAGAGGCCAACAGTGTCCAGCCAAAGATTCCCAGGAAGTAGAAGATTTCCTAGGAAGTTTATTCAAGATATATTGGACAAACCTTCAAAGAGAAGATTGTAGAAAACTGAAAAGAGATCTAACTGGTAACAACTGGGGGTGTGAAGCAGTGCATGACTGCTCCCATCATTGGGAGAACTATCATTGTGGAGGAGTGAGTAGTCTATGCCAGTTGGGGGGATCATCAACAGTCCTACCCACTGAGTGTCTTGCTTGACAACTCAAGCAAGAGACTGTGAAATGTTAGAGTAACTACGTTTGTCTATTGTTCGAAACATGTTTGTTTGAATTTTTTCCCCCATTGTTTTTGAGAAGACTTCCTTGGGATTTCTTAGGTGGTGCAGTGGTAAAAAGCCCTCCTACCAATGCAAGAGACATGGGTTGAGAAGATCCCCTCAAGGAGGAAATGGCAACCTACTACAGTATTCTTTCCTGGAAAATTCCATGGACAGAAGAGCTTGGTGGGCTATAGATCTTGGGATCGCAAAGAGTTGGACATGACTGAGCACATGTGCACTTATAATTTAGGGATTTGTTGCCAGCCTATTGCATTCGGTAGGAGAGATGTTAACCCAGTATTCTGACAAGGACTTACACCAAGAGGAGTGTCACTCTCTATGCAAAGCCCTTCTGTACCATGATCCTCCCTGACGCTGCAGTCACAGTGTGACTTGAGGCAACTAGAGTTCTGTGTCTCCTGATTTCTCCCTAATTAGCCTGATACAGTAACTTCGAATTCCACAAACCTACACTCTACCCCGGAACTAGAAATAGCCTCCAAAAACTCTCATGCCAAAATTAAAATGCTATAGGAGAGGACTAACAAATTGGCATTTAAGAACATGCTAAACATGAATTCCTCAGCTCTGCTTTACAAATGATTACTTAACATCCCTCAAGAGCCAGGAACCATGATAGTTGCCAAAGATACAAAGATGTGGTCCCTGTTCCAGAAACTGAAGAGGCTTCAAGCCTAAGAATAAAAGAGTTTAGCATGGGTTAAGTAGTAAACTGGAGATCTGCACACAGTATGAAAAAAGGTGATTTCAGCTCAAACTTCTATGAGAAGATCTCCCAAAGATTGCTTCTGAGCTAAACGTGTCTGAGTAATCTGAGGAGAGGTCCCTGCAGGAAGTGTGTGTGTTTGGTGGGGGAGCTGGGGAGTGGGGTTTAGAAAACGAAGATCAGCAGTATTGTCTGTGGAACCCTGTGAGAGGGCTAGGGACTGAGGGAGAAAACTAATAACTAAACTACTTGTTGAAAGTGACTAATAATGTCACTTCTAATTGGAATGTGGGGGAAAAAGTACAGTTATCTTATTTGGATGACATGGAAAGGTCATTGAAACCATTTTTTTCTGAATAGCATTAGTTGCTGGCGTGACTTCTGACCCACTAGGGTGATTCTTTCTGGTAGATGGAATAATAACCAGTGGTCATTACAGTTCATGTTGGGTATAGTTGCCTAGAAATAGTGAAGTTTTTCATTTTTACCCTGGGCATCATAGGTCTTCTACAAGATAGTATTCACAATTCTCCCTGTTACTTTTCCTGTCTTGATGAAGCATTTGCAAATTTTGCACTTTGGCAGAATAGAAGAATTGACTTCTCAATTTACATAGTTGACTTTATGCATATTTTGAAACTTTTCTATGAGATATTCAACAAAGGCCCCTTCCAATCTCTCCTGTGTTACAATTAAGATCACAGATATTTGGTGTTTGAATGGCCTCAGAGTAGAAGTTCTCCACCAGGCAGGGTTATGGGTTGCAAGCAACAGAAACTGACTCTGGCCATGTTAAAGAGAAAAGCAATTACATGACAGGATGTCATTGGTTTACCAAATAATGGAAAGCTGGAGACAAATACAAGACTTAAAAGTGGGCAAGAATTGAGGCATCTCTGGAGAAAGAGCAGAAAACATACCATCTGCCCTTTATTGGAAATAGTCTCGTCAGGACACTAGCAGCTTCCCTGTTGCTGCACACTGCCTCTGACACCTCTGAACATGATCCAGTTTCTCTGAAGGGATCCTAATGATTCCTTCCATGTTCACAGATTCCTCCAGATTTAGAGTACCCAGTGGCTAACTTGAAGTCACAGGCCCATTTACAGAGCTCCTGGGAAATTGTAAGGGAGGCCTTTGCTCTTTCTTTCTACCTGGCTTCCCTAAGGCTCAGTGGGTAAAGAATCTGCCTACAAAGCAGGAGACCCAGGTTCAATGTCTGGGCCAGGAAGATCCCCTGGAGAAGGAAACCCACTCCAATATTTTTGCCTGGAGAATCCCATGGATAGAGGAGCCTGGAAGATTACAGTCTATGGGGTTGCAAGAGTCAGATATGAGTGAGTGACCAAACCACTTTAAACCACCATCAGTGAGGAGTAAAATGTGGTATCTCTCCAGTATAGCACATGATTATGGGGATTCCTCCCAAAGAGCAAGGCCTTTGGATATAGACTGCTTGCTGTAAACATATCCATGAACAATGCCATGGATAAAAAGCAGTTAAGGCCTTACAGGGACTCTCAGAGCTCGGGGCTGAGTGTCTTTCCAGCAATAGCTTCAGGAATGGTTCTAATACAAAGTCAGGTGGAGGAATTCTCAAGTAGTGTTGCTTGTATCTCCTTGGACGTGGGCATCTGGGTACAGGGCAGTTTAAGTAACTGCCTTCACAGTGTACTAAAAATCACTTTCCATTCAATAAGAGCTTAGTTACTAAGCACACAGACCTACCCTTGTTTCATTAGAAAGAGATCTTTTCCACGAGGCTAATTAGATTCAAGTCAAATAAATCTGGTGAGGTCACTGCACCAGCCTCCCAGTCAAGCTGCAAGACACCTATTGAGCTGGAGGGTCCATAGGCCAGGTTCCAGATGAAATCCTAATACATACATCTGTTACAAAATGAAGATCACAATGTGTTTAATTTCATATTCTGCTATTTTTACTAAACATTAAATTAGATTACCTCCAGATAATTGACTATTTTTCAAAAATGTGATTTTTAGTAGCCGTGTGAGAGTAGCAAGTGATATAATTCAACATACAGTAACTGGGGCAACATGATGTCATGGAATAAAGGTGGGTCATAGACCTGGGAAAGCTGAGGACTGACTTATGGCTCCTTTTATGAGCTGTGTGACTTTAAGTAAGACATATCTATTCTCTAAGTCTCAACATTCTTATCTTTAATGTAGAAAAAATAATGGTCTCTGTATTACAAAGTTGTAATACAAATTAAATGAGATAATGCATGTAAAGTGCTTTGCATAAGCCTAGCATGAAGTTAATGGCTCCTTAAATAAGTTATTATTAATAATTGCAATATTGATACTGTGCAACAGTGTTACTTCATTTCTTTGCAATATTGATGCTGTGCAAGAGTTCCGCTTCATTTCTTCTACATGTGTGCATTACAAAAAGACTTGTATTTGAGTCTAAAGTGGACCTAAAGGTCCGAACAAAATTTAAAGTGACTTTCTGAGTCACATTTTGCATTAGACCATAACTCATAAAAGAACTTGCTGTATAAACCTAGTCAAATATCTTGGGCCAAGCTATAGAACAATATTATTAGGACACAAATACAGCATTCAAAAACCAAGATCAAGGCATCTGGTCCCATCAGATCAGATCAGATCAGATCAGTGGCTCAGTCGTGTCCGATTCTTTGCGACCCCATGAATAGCAGCATGCCAGGCCTCCCTGTCCATCACCAACTCCCAGAGTTCACTCAGACTCATGTCCATTGAGTCAGTGATGCCATCCAGCCATCTCATCCTCTGTCGTCCCCTTCTCCTCCTGCCCCCAATCCCTCCCAGCATCAGAGTCTTTTCCAATGAGTCAACTCTTCGCATGAGGTGGCCAAAGTACTGGAGTTTCAGCTTTAGCATCATTCCTTCCAAAGAAATCCCAGGGCTGATCTCCTTCAGAATGGACTGGTTGGATCTCCTTGCAGTCCAAGGGACTCTCAAGAGTCTTCTCCAACACCACAGTTCAAAAGCATCAATTTTTTGGCACTCAGCCTTCTTCACAGTCCAACTCTCACATCCATACATGACCACAGGAAAAACCATAGCCTTGACTAGATGGACCTTTGTTGGCAAAGTAATGTCTCTGCTTTTGAATATGCTATCTAGGTTGGTCATAACTTTCCTTCCAAGGAGTAAGCGTCCTTTGATTTCATGGCTGCAGTCACCATCTGCAGTGATTTTGGAGCCCAGAAAAATAAAGTCTGACACTGTTTCCACTGTTTCCCCATCTATTTCCCATAAAGTGATGGGACTGGATGCCGTGATCTTCATTTTCTTAATGTTGAGCTTTAAGCCAACTTTTTCACTCTCCACTTTCACTTTCATCAAGAGGCTTTTGAGTTCCTCTTCACTTTCTGCCATAAGGGTGCTGTCATCTGCATATCTGAGGTTATTGATATTTCTCCCAGCAATCTTGATTCCAGCTTGTGTTTCTTCCAGTCCAGCATTTCTCATGATGTACTCTGCATATAAGTTAAATAAACAGGGTGACAATATACAGCCTTGACGAACTTCTTTTCCTATTTGGAACCAGTCTGTTGTTCCATGTCCAGTTTTAACTGTTGCTTCCTGACCTGCATACACATTTCTCAAGAGGCAGATCAGGTGGTCTGGTATTCCCATCTCTTGAAGAATTTTCCACAGTTTATTGTGATCCACACAGTCAAAGGCTTTGGCATAGTCAATAAAGCAGAAATAGATGTTTTTCTGGAACTCTCTTGCTTTTTCCATGATCCAGCAGATGTTGGCAGTTTTATCTCTGGTTCCTCTGCCTTTTCTAAAACCAGCTTGAACATCAGGAAGTTCACGGTTCACGTATTGCTGAAGCCTGGCTTGGAGAATTTTGAGCATTACTTTACTAGCGTGTGAGATGAGTGCAATTGTGTGGTAGTTTGAGCATTCTTTGGCATTGCCTTTATTTGAGATTGGAATGAAAACTGACCTTTTCCAGTCCTGTGGACTTTTTCCTGCCACAGGACAGGACGGGTCCCATCACTTCATGGCAAATAGAAGGGGAAAAAGTAGAAGCAATGACAGGTTTTATTTTCTTGGGTTCCAAAATCGCTGTGGATGGTGGCTGCAGCCATGAAGTTGAAAGATGCCTGCTCCTTGGAAGGAAACCTATAACAAACCTAGACAGCATATTAAAAAGCAAAGACATCACTTTGCCAACAAAGGTCCATTTAGTCAAAACTTTGGTTTTTCCAGTAGTCACGTGCAGATGTGAGAATTGGACCTTAAAGAAGGCTAAGTGCCTAAAAATTGATGCTTTAGAATTGTGGTGCTGGAGAAGACTCTTGGGAGTCCTTTGGACTGCAAGAAGATCAAACCAGTCAATTCTAAAGGAAATCAACCATGAATATTCATTGGAAGGACGATGCTAAAGCTGAAGCTCCAATACTTTGGCCACCTGATGCGAAGAACTGACTCATTTCAAAAGGCCTTGATGCTGGGAAAGACTGAAGGCAAAAAGAGAAGAAGGTGGTAGAGAATGAGATAGTTAGCATCACTGACTCAGTGGGCATGAATCTGAGCAAACACCAGGAAAAGATGAAGGACAGGGAAGCCCGGCATACTGCAGTTCATGGTGTCACAAAGAGTCAGACACGACTTAGTAATTGAACGAACAACAGCAATAACAAATAAATTAGATATTTTTGACATCTCCACAATGTCAGAGTTAGAAGTGACCAAACTTTATTTAACTACATGATGAATCACTGACTCTGCAGACATTTGAGGCATAAATTTATAAAGATGCTTGTTTCATGGATTTTATTTATGCATTTTTTTTCATTTTTGGCAAAATCCTGTATATTAGACCATGGATTAGCAAATTTTTGTCTATAAAGGGCCAGATAGTAAATGTTTTAAACTTTGTGGAACAATGGGTTCTCTGCTGCAACCATTCAGTGGTGCCACTGAAGAGCTGAAAGAGTCAGTAGACAAGAGTAAATAAATGGGCATGGCTGTGTTCCAATTTACCTATTTATAAAAAGACGTGGTAGACCAGACTCAGTCTTTTTGCCAACCTCTCTACTAAATACAAAACCCTTGACTTTGTGGAGCCTGCAGCCCATAGAGGAGGCACGTATTGTGTGAAGCAGAAGATATTAGGTGTTATGTCAGAAGTATGTATATTATAGAAAAGGCATGTCAACAGACCAGCTTCTGAAATAAGAGGATTGATATGGGCTAAGAGATCCTGAAACTCGCAGCTCATCTTCTTGGGTAGAGGGTTCAATCACTCACCATTCATCAGAATCGCCAGGACTGTTTTACTTTACTTTATGGCACTGGTGTTAAACCTGAAGGATGTTAGACTGAAAAATTTGCTTTATTTTAAATACAATAATGCTTGACCATGTTTCTGGGATGTTGGTATCTCTTCAGGAGATTTGTATCACAATCTATATTCATTATGCTGTCATTATCTCAATAATTTCTTTTCATGGGTAAGCATTTTTTTTCCAAAAGGATTGCTTATTAAATTAAGATGAAATGGCAATTAATCTAGAGTGTTATCAAAGACAGGAACGTGCATTTGTCGGAATCTCTTTATAAACATCAATGGCCTGTTAATGTACTAATATTTAGGAGGGCAACATGATAAAAGGCTTCCTTGCCTCTGTTAGCTCATTTTGTATTAACATATTCCTATCACCAGTTAGGCAATTAACAGAGACTAAAGGAACACTAATTGTAGGCTTCTCTGCCAATGTGCTGGGTCAACTTTTATTCCTAGGAGCTCGCTTAATCAATTTGTAATAATTATAAGTGGTACAAGTGGGGGAGTTTCTTTGAAAAACAAGACTAGTGACATTGCTATAGAGACTGAGCTTAGAAAAAGTCATTTTCTTTAAGATATTGTAAAGCAAGCACTATGGGGAGATGGAGGGACAGGTCAACAAAATTTTCAGAAAGAACAATGCTGAGAATATAAGAGGTATCCAGTTCTTCCCAGATGATGATTCTGGAGAAAACAGCTGCAATACAGCTAACCAGTTGGTGAATTTATACGTAAACTGCTGCCTTCCAGTCACATACAGTGAAGTTCCTATGAGTTGGTTAAATTAACATGTTTGTCTTGGCCCTTCCCACCCAGTTCAGGAAGGTCATGTGTACTTTCTTGGCTTATTTTGTATTGGTTGCCCCATTTCAATGAGTGAATATTTTTGAAAATATTCTCTTTGACTAAAAGCAAACTGGAATGGAGTCCATGACGTAAATTGTGGGAGAAGAGAGTTGAGGACTTCCTGAAACCTTTGGTGCAGACAAGACAATGGAAAGAATTTAGAGCAAGTCAAGTGTCAGGAAGAGTGAATAACTGGGACATGATCACAGCACCAAGGTGCAGAAAAAAGTTCTGCGACTGTCCTATTAACATACCAGATTTGATTTGACTCCATTATATTTCATCAAATAGTTTAGAAAGCCCCCAGCATAAAATATCATCATAATTGTAATCATATATTTGGAGATTTAACGTGCACACCATAATGTACCATTAGTTACACAAATAACTAATAATTTGCTAATGACAATATTATGTTAAGTCAGTTTAGGGGCAATTAAAGTGAATGATATTTACATATGCCTAATGAATCACAGTCGATGGCAGATTAAGAGATTCTAATGAATATTCATCCAGACATTCGCAACCAGCTTCACAGTTTATAAACTGAATTATGGTTGATTTGCCCTTTTAAAAATGAATATGTGAGTATCTTCTGCATGGTGAGAATGAACAATTGGGCCTGACTGTAAAATTTTTTTAAAGCAATGTACTGGTCAGAACACAAAACATTTTTATGCACTCTCATACCCTCGGCTTCACTGTTCTTTTTTATATCGCGGATCAGTGTTGATGAACTATCTCCATTTTCATTCTAATCCATGACATGAAATATAGAAATTGTTTACTATAAGATTAAATGGAATTCAAGTTTTATGCAGCCCCACTGAGGAAATAATTACAGGTAGTTTTTGCCATTGAACAGTGAAAACAAACTATTTTTTCATGCTCTAACCATCCTCATGCAACTCAGAAGGCTGCTTTTGTAGCTATACTTTGTCATGATAAAATTGGGGTAGATTTACTATCCTTTCAACTTGGTCATTTTAGAAACTCATAAAACAAACAAACAAAAGCACTTTACTTTGGCCCTGTGAATATAGGTCAGGACGGAATAGGTTATGGCTTGAACATTCACTTTCTCCTAAAAACTACAACATTTTCTGCTTTTATTAGCTGTTCCTTATAAATATTGTGAGTTCTTATCCCAGTTGCAAAGATGAAGGCCAAACTCTTTGTCTTCCTCAAGATCCTATCATAGGTCCCTGAAAGAACAGATATATCTACAGCTACTGTTTCTGTTTAACCTTAAATTAGACAAGATGGTCTGTCTGCTGTTTCAGATTATAAAGGTGTTTAGTATTACTGGCAATTTTTTTCTACCTGGGAAGTTAGAGGCCAGAACCAAAGCCGTCTTGGTTCCGGAGAGTGTAGTAAGACACAATGAACAACGATGTACTTGATGTCTGATCCATATAAGATGTCAAACCTGCATTAAAAGAACTAGAGAGAGCAACCTTCAAAAACAAACAAGTGTTTTAAAGGCACAGTGATAAACTTTGAAGTGGGGATTTAAACTTTGAAGTGGGAATGTTTTCACATGAACTGTAATCATTTCATTGACATTGACATTGACATTGAAGTCACTCAGTCGTGTCCGACTCTTTGCGATCCCATGGACTGTAGCCTACCAGGCTCCTCCATCCATGAAATTTTCCAGGCAACGGTGCTGGAGTGGGTTGCCATTTCCTTCTCCAGGAGATCTTCCCAACCCAGGGATTGAACCCGGGTCTCCCGCATTGTAGGCAGACGCTTTACCATCTGAGCCATCATTTCATTACATATTAATAAAACTTAAAAGCTAGTTAGTTTGATGCTTGTCAGAAACAATGATGTTCTACTTTTCGAAAACAATGTCAATAGAGTGTATTACTGATAGGGTAAGGAAGGGACTTCATTCTCTTCCTCTCTCCATGTCCCCGGGTGTTCATTTTTTTCAGGTACAGTTTGGCACTTTCAAAAGTTTTATAAGTATTCCCTCAGTCTTATAAATCTTAATCTGTAAATCTTACAAGTATTTTACAAGGAAAATAATCAATGTGACATTTATATTTTTAGATTTTTGTATAAGGAGGAAGGAATCGGTGTCTTAGAAGCAGCCTGCTGTCTCACTGGGCAGAGTACAAAGCACCCAGAAGCCCTCTTCCAACATGTTTCACTGGCCTCCTTATAGGGTCTAGATGATGGCCATTTAAGCCAGATTAAATACTACATAACCCGAAAGAATAACTCATTGACAAGTCTACATGATACTATGGATTGGTATGTCTGATTGAACCAGTCTCACCCTTCATTGATCTCAGTCCAGGGTTTGAAGGAATGGCTCGGAGGACTGATATGTATACTGGGAGAGTTCAGGTACTAGGCTGTTCTGGAAAGCAAGGGCTTCCCAGGGGCCTCAGTGGTAAAGAACCCACCTGTCAATGCAGGAGACATAGGTGACATGGGTTCAGTCCCTGGGATGGGGAGATCCCCTGGAGAAGGAAATGGCAACCCACTCCTTGCCATTCTTGCCTGGGAAATCCCATGGATAGAGGAGCCTGGTAGGGCTACAGTCCATGAGGTCACAAAAGAGTTGGACACGAGCATGCATGCAAGCATCCAGCAGGAGACTCTGGGCAGCCTGGCAACTGAGCACCCCCAGTGAATCCTCAAAACCAGTGAAGGTACTCTAGGAACCCATGGGGTTGGTGAGGAGACAGAGCAGTCCCAGAGTTAATCCACCTTCTGCTCATGGCAGGATCACTTTTCTGCCACCATTTTATATATATTGGGGATGAACAGAGGTCTCATTCTGCAAACTGTGGTGTTACTTGAAGGTAAGTGAAAAATGCAAACAACACCAATAGCAAAAGTGGCAGAAGTGTGAAAATGATTTGTATAAAGAACACTAAGAAAAGAAAGGTTGGATATAAGGAAAACTTCTAGGTTTATTTTACTTGGAAGAAGTAGGTAAAAATAAAATATACATACCTTCTTCTCTATGACAGTAAGGAATCTCTAGTCATCTTGAAAAAAAATAGTCTTCCTTCTCAATTTTTCCCAGATGCTCTCCTTCAGGGAAGGATATGGACCTTTCAGTTATGGCCATTATTACCAATCCTGCGCGCACACACACACACACACACACACAGAGTTTCATAGCTTTAAGCCATTCCTCCTCTTTGTCACATCCTTCCTTCTTACTTTTCATTGACCTACTGGATGCTGTGGGCTAAGATGTCAAATCTTATCTTAGGATTTGAGAAGCAAGTTGTTCACATCAACTTCCTAAACAAGTTTTATTTTTATCTTATTGCATTTTCATATAGCTCAGCAAGGCAGTATTTAGTGAGCTCAACTTTGCTTCCTGATGGGGCAACTTTTCCTGAAGGTCTTATTTTAAAATGAGAGGATGGTAAGAGCATGTCAAAAAATGAAAACAGCTATGGGTCACGTAAAACCGTGGTCCACATGAGCAAACCTGGGACACATTTATGAATTTGGGCAAAGTTACGTTCCAAATTCGGAGAAGGCAATGGCACCCCACTCCAGTACTCTTGCCTGGAAAATCCCATGGATGGAGGAGCCTGGTAGGCTGCGGTCCATGGGGTCGCTAAGAATCGGACATGACTGAGTGACTTCACTTTCACTTTTCACTTTCATGCATTGGAGAAGGAAATGGCAACCCACTGCAGTGTTGTTGCCTGGAGAATCCCAGGGATGGGGGAGCCTGGTGGGCTGCCGTCTATGGGGTCGCACAGAGTCGGATGCGACTGAAGCGACTTAGCAGCAGCATGTTCCAAATTACAGAGTCACTGGCATTTTGAACAGGCAAAATAGATAAGCTTTTTTTCTGTGTTATTGAAAAAGTGTGGCTATTTGAACTTCAGTACAATTTCAGGCTGAGTTTTGTGTAATAATCATTTGCTCTATATTCTTTAAAGGTAGGATTTCTTCACAAACTACTGTATATGTATGTTTTGCGTATTTGATTCAGCTGACCTGCTGTATTTTCACACTTAGGTACTTTAAAGGACTTAGTTCATTTTTTGGGTGAGGAAGACGAGCCAAAGAAAAGAGTTTTTCAAATCACCAGGCAAGTCAGTCCAGTTTCAAATTCTTGCATTACAGATGGCATGGGGTCTTACCCTTGTTTAGAAATTCTACACAAATTTGTATAAGAAGCTCGCCATTTTGGAATATAGTCACCAAGCAGCCAAACAGAATCCATCTGCTCTACCTTCTCCAGAAAGCTCTATCAGGATACTGTTGAACACCTGGATTCCTCTCATGATCTGGCCCAGCCTTACTGCACAACCTGGGCTGCTGCGTCCATAGACTGATGGAATGAGTCCCTTAGGATTATACAGACCACATTCTGAGCTAACACACACTGTGAATCTAGAGAAAGGGTGATTGGAGCCCCTCATTCCCAGTGGACCAAAGGTCAAGGTGAGTGGGTTTCCAGGCTTCAGCAGCTATAAAAATGCGAATGAAGTTTCCAGAAATGGAGTGATCCTTTCACTCTCATATTCAAAAACTTAGTAAAGATGCCAATTCTCCCCAAATCAATCTACAGACTTAAAGGACGCCCAATCAAATTCCCAGTTGGATCTTTTAAAGGTACAAACAAATCAGTATTAAAATTGATATGGAAAGACAAAGAAACCAGAATAGCTCAAACGATTTTGAAAATATTTTATTATTCGTTAGTTTAAAAAATAAAATGAAAACTCTCCATGGAGTTCTATTTCTTTCTCTATCAAGTCTGTACTCTCTCTGTGCACATGGGAGCCCCTCCATAATCTGCTTGCCCTCTTTTCCATGTTTCTAGTTAGGTCTCCTTGCTGTCCTCTGAGACTGTTCAGCTGTGACACTCCCCTCCCCCCAGTCCCGTACATCTTACATTCTTTTATGAACAAACAATATCGATCCTCTATAAAAGGTCAGCCACCAGTGACCACCCTTGGGGGTGCAAGAGCTTCTGGGCTATAAAAGCCCCTCTCCTCTCACCTCCTTACCCTTCTCTTCCCTCCTCCTCTTCTTTTCATTCAAATCAAGTCCCAGCCCTTTGCCGCGCCTGCTCCAGCCATTCTTATAACCACCAGACTCATTCTCTTGTCATCCCCACCAATCAACTAACCACACCACAGCTCTTCCTGGTTTTCCTGCCTTCTTCCAGTCAGATTTTAAGTTCTTCAAAAATAGGAACTTTTTGTTTGTTTGCTTTTTGCAGTGAGACTTCAGATGATCAAACAGCTCTTCACACGGAATAAATGCCCTGTAAATATTTCACTGTTTTAAAAAATGCATTTAATGTGGATAAGCAAATGTCAATCCTAGGAAATTATGAACATGGTTCTGAATTAGGAGGAGACCTGAGGGTTCACAGTTCACTGCAAGAGCTGTATGTTTATAGGTGAATCAAGTGATAGAACCAGGAATGACATTTTATTAGTGTGGGCATTTTAGAGCCAGAGAGAAAGCATGGACTGTTACACCCCAGAAGGTTAACAATCCATGGCTCTGTGTGGCAGTTTTGAATGGCTTTGCTCCTTAGATTTGTTTATCTTTATTGGCTAAATTTTCTAAAACTCTGTCATTTATTTTTGATAAGAAATATTGTATGTAACCCTAACCCTAATTGCAATACAGGTCAGCATTGTTTATCTTCTTAACAAGACATAGACAGTACTTTTAAAACCAAACCGGATCAAATCAGTTAAACAAGTAGTTCACAGCAGCCCCAGAAAGAGGAAGGATTTCTGTAAGCTAAATTGAAAAATTGTTGATTTTGAGGGCAGCAAGCAGCTATCCTACCTCCTGTGAAATCATCAGAATGGGGAGTCGGGGGTGGGGGGAAGAATTCCAATTAAGAAATAGAATTCTACTTGTATTTATTCATTCACTCAGTGAACATTCCCAAGTATGTACTATTTGATAAGGATACAAGGTCAAAGAAGATATAACTCTTTCCTCAGGAAATTTAAAGTCTGGAAGGGAGATCAAATAGGTCTTACAAATTTTGCTTAAGTTCATGGTTCAGGTACGAACAGATGGAAATTTACACCCCTTTCACTTTATGCCGAGAATAAACATAAATTGGATTTCTCTGGTGGCTCAGATAGTAAAGAATCTGTCTGCAGGGCAGGAGACTCAGATTCAAAACCTGGGTTGGAAGATCCCCTGGAGAAGGGAAAGTCAACCCAAATTAAAAGTACACTCAGTTCAGTTCAGTTGCTCAGTTGTGTCTGACTCTTTGCGACCCCATGGACTGCAGCACGCCAGGCTTCCCTGTCTATCACCAACTCCCGGAGTTCACCCAAACCCATGTCCACTGAGTCAGTGGTGCCATCCAGCCATCTCATCCTCTATCATCCTCTCCTCCTGCCCTCAATCTTTCCCAGCATCAGGGTCTTTTCCAATGAGTCGGTTCTTTGCATCAGGTATTGTAGTTTCAGCTTCAACATCAGTTGAAACTTCCAATGAACACTCAAAACTGATCTCCTTTAGGATGGACTGGCTGGATCTCCTTGCAGTCCAAGGGACTCTCAAAAGTCTTTTCCATCACCACAGCTCAAAAGCATAAAAATACACCAACAGTCACAAAACCAAGAGAACATCTCTGTGGGTCTAGAATCTTCCCGGCTCCAGAATAGGGAAATATTCTGTGGAGGTGGGAGGTCCCTGGTAGGGCTGAACACGCACCTCAAGGTACTGATTGCACCTTCTGGGTGGGCCATGGTGCTGACCTGGCTGTGTGAAGTGGTGGGTCAGGGCATGTTGCCCTTCTAGAAAAAGGCTTAGAAAAAGCTGCAGCTGTGGCTCAAGGCTGTCATCAATAGCGACCAGCAGGAGAGAGAACCTGGAGTCCCCTACGCAGAGCTGGTGCCCAATGGCACCTTCTAGCCAAGAGGTAGGATCAGCATTGCTCCCATGGACAAGTCACCCAAACTGCCATCACAAAACTTGGTCCTAATGGAGACCTTGTTTGAATGAGGGTGGCCACACTTTTCAGGCAAGGAGTGGTGAGCGAGAGAAGTGGAGCCAACAACACCAGCAAGAGGAAATTTCCACTCTAGATGAGATGGCAATTAAAAATTAAAAACACAGAAAACTCATGTCACAATTGACAGCCAAAATATTAAAAAAATCAGGAAATTCATTCTGGAAAGGAGAGAAATAAAACAGTCATCTGAAAAATGTGTTAAATCTCCCAATGAGCTAAAGGGGTGGGGGGAAGTTCACAAAATAAGAAATTATAGGAAGGGATTATGGAACAAAAACAAGTAGATATGATTAAAATTTTTTAAAAAAAAGAAAGAAACCAGGAAAAAGTCCGAGGAATAAAGATTGATGGTGGTTTAGTCACTAAGTCGTGTTCAACTCTTGCAACTCCAAGAACTGTAGCCTGCCAGGCTCCTCTGTCCATGGGGTTTTCCAGGCAAGTATACTGGATCAGGGTGCCATTTCCTTCTCCAAGGGATCTTCCTGACCCAGGGATAGAACTCAAGTCTCCTGTACTGTAGGCAGATTCTTTACTGACTGAGCCACCAGGGAAGTTCTGGGAATAAAGATTAGTGAAGTCCCTCAGTCCTGTCCGACTCTTTGAGACCCCATGGACTGTAGCGTACCAGGATCCTCAGTCCATGGAATTTTCCAGGCAAGAGTATTGGAGTGGATTGCCATTTCCTTCCCCAGGGGATCTTTCCAACCCAGGGATTGAACCCAGGTCTCCCACATTGCAGGCAGACGCTTTACCGTCTGAGCCACAAGGGAATAAAGATTATCACTACTATAATTAGAAAAAAATGAAAAAAACTCTAGATGAACAAAGAGAATTGATGGATTAGAAGATATGTTGGGATGTTCACTCAGAACATAGAACCGATGAAAAAACTTGAGATAGGGAAGACTAGATTCAGGTATCAGCATGGATACAAGAGTTCCAAAGTATAGAATTGAGGACATGGAAAATAATTAGCATAGCTGAGAATTTTCCAGAATTGAAAAACAAATCCTCAGCTTGAAAGCACATATGAACAAATCCCCATTTTCTAATACACAATTTGTATGTACAAATTCCTACTATAAAGTAGGGACGTATTCATGTTAACGCATGCCCAACCGTAGTCCCAGATGAAAAGCGGAGGGAAACAATTCAGCACTTGCCTGGGCTCTCACCTCCCTCTCACACTCGCTCAAACACACTCAGAGTGTGCAGAGAGTTACCTCTGGGTAACTTGGTGCTTTTCCTTCTGCCCCATCTCCCAAAACAGTGGGAATACTACGCAGCAGTAAGACACCTGAGCTAGGCATGGCCCACCTTAGATGTGCCTCTGGTTGCACCACTCTTATCGGTATGTAATGTACATTGTTTCATGGAAGCTGTAATACAGGTTGGCAAGACAATCTTTCCAATTCAATTGCTATTCTCTCCACCTCTGCTAATTCATTTTCAATTCTAGGTTATCAAAGGAAAGGGTCAGAAAAAGACGGTATACCTTTGGTTACCTATACCATAGACACCTGCAGCCATAAGGGCACTTCTTTTCCTGCACCCCCTGCAGACCCCATGCTTTGGGGTGATATTTATACCAAGCATCCCCTCATTCCATCAAGCTGCAACATTTAAATCTCTTGCTCTGCACTTTACTGGCTGAAGGCTGTAAATGTTTTATGAGCCGCTAGGCTTGCAGCATTACTATTTTATTAGAAGGCTGAATATCTTTTCTTCAGAGCTGGGTGACTAGTGAAGTCCTTCTCTTTAAAAACTTAACGCTTAACTTCACGCTTGTTATGAAGTGAAAATTTGTAGCATGTTGTAAGTAACTGTTCAAAATGGTTTGGCCCCTTTGAAAGCTTGGAGAGCACTAGGACTTTTTTGTTTTCTCTTGGATTGACCTATGAAGAAAATAATTGAGGGAGGGAAAGAGGTTTTTTGATTATCTAATAACTTTTGATTCAATAAAGTCTTTCTGGATTCAGTCTGTGGTTGTTGAGCTGTATATTCAAACTTTAGCATCAGTCCAAAGAATCAGTGATGAATTTCTGCAGGTGCACAACAGAATGAAGCAGGTGACAAAGACAATCAAGTTACCTGGGTGGTCCTGGACGAGCCATGAAAAAGTTCTGAACACTGTTTTCTCATCTGTCCTGTCTCTGACATTTCTTACTCTGCTTTCCTCTGAAACAGAGAAGCAAATAAGTTTAGGAAGTAAAATGGGGAGAAATTGCCTCTTCTAGAAAGCTGGGTGTTCAAAATCCTCAGCATTAAGCTAATGTTTATGAAAGTTCTTGGCAAATCCTAAAGTACTCTTTTGCTCTGAGATAGATATCTTTTCCTGTGGTTCATCAGAAAGACTTCCTACTGGAGTAGCTCTAGTATTTCAGAGCTAGATAAGATATGATTATGATAGCAGACCAAAAAGGTCCAGACCAAAAGGGCATCTTCTGAAGGGCAGAAAACACGCATGTCTCTCTCTTGTTTGTGGTAAGGGCTATTTTTGAGTCTCCTGTTAATGAGGTCATCCTTGGCCCCTTTGGTATGGACCTTCAGATATTGTCATGCCTCTTAAGCGACTCTATTAAAAAGGAAAAAAGAAAAAACTAACTATACAACAGAAGGGCAAGTGGCCATTACGGACCTGCTCTGTCTGTACAGCCTTCCACAGCCATAGACTGACTTACTCCTGTGGTGATTCCCAGGCTCACAGTGGTCAGTGAAGCACTTAGGCAGGATGTGGAAGGTTCTAAGGGGCAGCAGTAATACTCCAGCCTCCATTCTCAGGTCTGAATGTGAGAGGGAATGACATAGGCATCTCAAAAGCCTAGGAAGACAGCCAGAATCTAGAAAATTCAGACTTCAGCTGTTTTATTAGGATGAACTGCCCTTGTTTGCTGTTGCAGTGAGCTGAGCACTCCTATCCTAGCAGTTTGTAACTTAGATAATTATTAGTAAAGTGTACTGTAGAAAGAAAGGGTTCAAGAAATATTTGCTGATTTATTGTTTGCTCCATAAAGCTATCTTTTAAGAGAGACAAAAACAAAAAAATAATATGCCCTCGGTGCTAAGTTGTTTCAGTGGTGTCCAACTCTTTGGACCCTATGGACTATAGCCCACCAGGCTCCTCTGTCCATGAGTTTCTCCAGGCAAGAATACTGGAGTGGATTACCATGCACTCCTCCAGGGGATCTTCCTGACCCAGGGATCAATCCCGTGTTTCCTGTTTCCTGAGTGTCCCGCAATGGCAGGCAGGTTCTTTACCACCTGGGAAGCCCTATGCCCTAAACAATGTAAAAATAGTGAGTAGAAATGGTCCTTCCTCTTTTTTGTTTCTAAAGTAAAATGTTTACAACTCTCTCTCTGTAGTAGTTAGATACTTGCAGAATAAAACAAAAGCAAAAAAAGAAATCCTTGTAGATCTTTCGCTCTGAGGGTATTTGATACAGGGACGTGAGCTTGGTTACACTGGGAGAGATGAAGCCCTGCAAGCAATCCAAAACTTAGTAATAGCAGCAAATTGCTTCTACTTTTGAGGAAGTTTAGTTGCAGAAAGCAATGAGTCAGGCCTCTTTGACAGGAGTTGGACACTTGTGAGAACTCCTGGCCAGAGCTGGGACCACCAAGGCAGGAGCTGTGCAGAGGGAACTGGAGGCTCACAGCAGCACAGCTTCAGCTGGAGACAACTCAGAAGTAACCTGGTTTCTTTCCGAGCCTTTCGGTCTCCCATCAGTGACTCTCATTGGCCAAGCAGTCTGGGATCAAGTGGCAGGGGAGTCTGGGAAATGTAGTCCTCTCTGACCCAGGGCTGGCGATAAGTGGGTAGGCTGCTAAGTCACTTCAGTCGTGTCTGACTCTGTGCAACCCCATAGATGGCAGCCCACTAGGCTCCTCTGTCCCTGGGATTCTCCTGGCAGGAATACTGGAGTGGGTTGCCATTTCCTTCTCCAATGCATGAAAGTGAAAAGTGAAAGTGAAGTCGCTCAGTGGTGTCCAACTCTTAGCGACCCCATGGACTGGAGCCTACCAGGCTCCTCCATCCATGGGATTTTCCAGGCAAGAGTACTGGAGTGGGGTGCCATTTTCTTCTCCGAGGTGGGTAGGGGGACAAGGAAAATAGAGCTGAGGATAAATCTGTAGCTGGCCGCTACATACTGTAAAAAGAGGTGACTGTTTTAGCAATAGTAAGTGGAGTTTTATCCCCATAGCATTTAAATTAATTTAAATGAACTTATAGATTATATATCTTTGTGCCTTTTATTTTCCCCTCATGTTTAATTAGTGATCTGAGAACAGATTTGCTGATTAAGATTAAATAATTAACCAGAATTTGGTTATAAAGGACAGTCAGTTTTAACATCATCTGGTGAGCTGAAGAAAAATAATAACTAGATTCTGCCTTTCTTAGGAACATCTATTCAGAGGTAATCTGGAAACTCTCTTTGAAATGCATTCCTTAACCAAAGTCTCTACGTGGTCCAACTTCTTGTTCTTTGTGGAAATGAAGCTTTGGTTTCTCACCTACTACAGGACTGAGCTCTCACTCCTCCCAGGGTGTAACATCTGTTCTACATGTTCTTAGCTTTCCTTTTCAGAAACTGAATTCTGAGAATTGGATGGGAAAAGCTGAGGCAGCAGCTAATCATCCATTGGAAAGTAAGTTTTGAGTTGAGGTAATATATTCCCATTTTTGTTATGGCCAAAGCCTTACACCAGCTCAGAAATTCTTCCTAATTGATGGTATAGCTGATCTATAGCCTACACTTGAGTCCAGATGAGAGGCCAGGAGATACAGGAGAGAAGACAAAGAAACACAGGTTTTACTGCCCTGACCCAGAGATAGAGAAGGTCTGAAGCATATTTTTGAAATATGCTCCTTAATGTCCTTATTTGTACTACTCAGGCCAGAGTAGAAGCCTATGCACTGGACGTCCAGAGATCCCCCAACACATCTGCCTTGGGCTCCCACACCAGTGGCCCAAATCTTCGTTAAAAATTACTTACATTCCCTCCTTTCCAAAAAACAGTGACCATCAAAACAAACTTAATGCTCTTTCCTTTACTGTGGTTCATAATAATAATCAATATTCATTTCACATTTGTTTTTTTGCACCAAGCACCATTCTAAATACTTCATATGCATAAACTCATCTAATACTTGCAACAATTCTACTTGGTAAATTCCATAACAATATCCATTTTACAGATGAGGAAACTGAGACATGGAGAAGTTAGGCAGCCCAGGATTCCACAGATTCTAAAATCTCAGCAATGACTACAATTGATATCTTAGTGACTACACTACAGTGACTAGCTAAGAGTAAAGCAACCAGATAAAAAAGAATTCAGACTTACGTATGAATAATTGACAGTTATTAATCCTTCTGGAGAGGTTTGCAGTTTTAAAAGATGTCCATAAACCAAAGGAATCTGAACCAAAGATAAATCATTCCCAATCCAAATTGTGACTTTCGCTGCAAGCTCAGGCCTTTGGTCGTAGCTGGGTTTGAGTCCCAACTCTGCCATATACTAGGTGTTGATCTAAGCTAGCTTTTTTTTTTTTTTTTTAAAGAAATTGTATTTATTTATTTTTGGCTGTACTGGGTCTTCTCTAGCTGTGTGTGGACTTTCTTTAGTTATAGTGAGCAGGGGTTGCTCCCTAGCTGCAGTGCGTGGACTTCTCATTGCGGTGGCTTCTCTTGTGGCGGAGCACAGACTCGAGGTGCATGGATTTCAGTATTTGGGGTGCATGGGCTTAGTTGCTCCGTGGCATGTGGGATCTTCCCAGACCAGGAATGGAACCTATGTTCCCACCCTGCATTGACAGGCAGATTCTCAACCAATGAATGGGCAGTGAAGTCCTAAGAAGCTTTTTAAGTTACATAGACTTGAGTTTCTTACCCCTGCAAAATGGGATAAAACTACTTTCTGGGTTATATTCAATGAAATCATGACTATAAAGCACTTAGCAAGCAAGCCAGTCCATAAGTACTCAATACATGGGGCCATCATTACTATGAACTTCCTTGCTGCGGACATATAAACAAGCATAATAAAATAGAATGTGAATGCTAGAGGGGAAGCGTAAAGTGAAAAGGATAGTATGCTGAGTGAAATTCAAATTATACCCCACAGAGTCCTAGACATCCACAGGTCTGCTTCCAGGGCTCAAGGGCAGAGTGTGCAGAAGGCAAAATGACACCACCACTGCTCTGCCACTCCTGCTTTCATTTTGACCTGGACAGCCCTACTTTTGTGTGAGAGGCGTGTGTGTGTGTGTGTGTGTGTGTGTGTGCGTGTGTGTGTGTGTGTGTGTGTGTTAGTATTGACTTTCTCGCCACGTTGCGGTCAATAACGGATTTTATCTGAAGTCACCACTGAGGCTGGGACTCCTAAAAGGAGTCTTCTAATCTTTTCTCTGGAAGACCTTAGGTAAGTAATTCCCTCACTGTTTCTGACTTTACTTTCCGCTTGCATAATACGAAAGAGCTTGTTCAGCGTCTCTCCTAGGTAAAGGTTCGGTCAGTTTTTGGACCTGTGGGGAAACTACCCCCAGGTAGACTCTTCTGAGGAAGCATCTTCCCACAGAAACGCCTCCAGGAAGTCAAGCATCTTTGCTGGTTTGTTGATTCACTTCTTTACTTGTATCACTTTTTGCCTTTTTCCACATCAGAACTCAGAAACTCCTTAGAAGTTTCCAGGCTGTCCACAGTAGCTCTCATGGCAATGCAGCAGCCCAGATGGGCTCTGTGATCTAGGATCTAGAGTGATTCTACACACTGGTCAACTCTACTGCAAGTATCAATATTTTTAGCTGGAGAACAGCTTTCTTTGATCAGAATTGCCTCACAAGTGTCCTCTGCAGACTAGCTGTTGAGTTCGTTAACACCCATCAGCTCAGTGTCTAATTCTTTCAATGTGGTGAAAACACAAACAAAATTTAGCATCCTATTCATTAAGTGCATAGTTCAGAGGTGTTAAGTATCTTAATATGGTTGTACAGCACTGTGGCTCAGACGGTAAAGCATCTGCCTGCAATGCGGGAGACCCAGGTTCGATCCCTGGGTTGGGAAGATCCTCTGGAGAAGGAAATGGCAATCCACTCCAGCACTCTTGCCTGGAAAATCCCATGGACGGAGTACCCTGATAGGCTACAGTCCATGGGGTTGCAAAGAGTCGGAACGACTGAGCGACTTCACTTTCATAGCACAACTCTACAAACTTTTCATCCTGCAAAACTGAAGCTTTATACTCTTTAAACAACTCTCTGTTTCCCCCTCTCCCAAGCTTCTGACCACCTTTCTACTTTCTATTTCTATGAGTTTAATTACTTTGGATACCTCTTAGCAGTGGAATCAGACCTTACTTTTCTTTTTGTGACTGGCTTCTGACCCCAGACTTCACCTACATTGCAGCATATGACAGGATTTCCTTGTTTTAAAAGGGAAATACTGTATATTAATGCATACATATGGAATTTAGAAAGATGGTACCAACAATCCTACATTCAGGGTAGCAAAGGAAACACAGACATAAAGAACAGACTTTTGGACTCAGTGGGAGAAGGCGAGGGTGGGATGATTTGAGAGAATAGCATTGAAACATATACATTACCATATGTAAAACAGATGACCAGTGCAAGTTTGATGCATGAAGCAAGGCACCCAAAGCCAGTGCTCTGGGACAACATAGAGGAATCGGGTGGGGAGGGATGCGGGAGGGGGTTCAGGATAGGGGGGCACTTGTTTACCTATGGCTGATTCATGCTGATGTATGCCAAAGATCATCACAATATTGTAAAGTAATGATCCAATTAAAATAAATAAATTAATTTTTTTTAAAAGGTTGAATGATATTCCATTGTATGTATCACAGCCATCCCTTGTATCTGTGGGGATTAGTTTCCGGACCAGCCATGAATACCAAAATCTGAGGGTATTCAAACCCCAAAGAAGTTCCTCCTCAGCCTTACGTTCTGCATCTGGGGATTCAATCGCAATCAACCTTCGATTTTAAACACAGTGCATGAGCTGCCAGTTGGATGAATCCTCATGCAGAACCTGCAAATATGGAGAGCAGACTGTGCTACATTTTGTTTATCCTTTCATCCATCCATGGACATTTGGGCTGCTTCCACCTCTTGGCTCTTGTGAATAATGCTACAACGAACATGGGAGTATAAATCTCTCTGTGAGATCTTGCTTTGAATTCTTTTGGAAACATACCAGAAGTGAGATTGTGGGATCACATGGTAATTCAATTGGATCTATTTTCAGTGCTCTTCTGTCACAGGCTCCCTATGAAACTCACAAGTCACACTGGAGAACTTACACACTGCTCGGAACTTCCTGGTTTTGTTCCATTCGATTCAAACAGGAAACAGCAGCTCCAAAAAGAAGCAGGAGTTACTTTAAGTCTGGGAAGCGTGCCTGCTCTTTCGAAGTTTCCAGCATGCTACACATGATATGTGAATTAATAAAAATGACACACTTGAGCATGTTCCTTTGGCACAAACATCTGAGGCATTCTAGAGTTGGCCCTCACAACTAGAAACCATAAGAATGTTCAGAATGCACTGTAAAAAGTGCCAACTCCCACTCCATTCATCTGTAAACTAAACAATTAGTACAAAATTCACTGCAGTCTCACGTCCCTTAAAGTGAAGTTGAACAGCTGAAATCATTGAGGATGTTTCACTGATTTGGAAAATATTCAAACATAGCTTCTATGTCTGAAAATCAAGCAGATCATTATATGAAATGAATTTTGTTGAACTGTTTATTCACAACTCTCGATAATGAACCACGAGGTACCATGGTGACAGAAATGAAGGTAGATGGATGGGAGTTATGGAAAGACAATGGGTCCCCTATCCTTGATGTTAATTAGTTGGCCCTGGCCATATATTCCATCTGTTCATAAACTGTGACCTCAACATACGTGCTACATAAAGATAAAAAAGAAGAAAATATGCATTAAACATTTATTATTGACTCTGAAGATTATTTTTCAAATTGGTTTAGAAAGCTGATATTTAGAAAATATTTCCTTTTCCACCTTTTGAAAATTAACTGAAGATACAAATTTATTATTAAGGAGAGAATATTTCTATTTTTTAGCCATTTTCTTCCCTTCCTGAGCCATCAGGTCAGGAGAAACCATCATGGACAATTTCCAGTCAGTCATTGGCCAACCAGATGTAAGGATCACTGTACTGCTCCAGGTACCACTGATGGTTTAGATGTGAAGAAGGGCCCAGGAGGCAAACTTCTTCAAATGTTAGTGGTGTTTCTTGTAATTGTCAAAAGAGTTGACTAATCAAAACACCTGAATTGAGTTAGAATTCTGTATAGGGTATATGTTTAAAGAATGACCTAGTTAACATTATAAAGTCAAGGTCTTGAAATTCAAGAGACTTTTAAATATGAGGAAGTTCCAGTGTGGGTAAGTATTTAATCCCAAAGGAAGAGAAGAATCAGAAGTTTGGGAACATGAACTTCAAGAGTTTTCACATAGAAAAACTAGCCAAGTGAGAGAATTAGAAACACAACATATACATCACTAGAAAACAAAGCAAATAAGTAACAGCAAAATCAAAACCAAAGTTTTCAAGGGGGAAAAAGTCCATAAGGATGTTTTTGCCATTCCTAATTGCAAGCCCTAAATATCAAACTTCTATGAGTCATGTGAAAAAGAGAGAGAAAGTGAAACCTCTGACCTCTTTTCATAGTGAAAACAAACGAGAGGTTATCGCACATCCAAGAGAAGGCTGCCGTGGTGGGTGTGGGGCTTTCTGCTTCCTGTGAACCTAGAGGTTAGGACTAATTGAACAAATGGACAGTTGTACAAGTAAATGGCATTTGGGTGGCTTGGCTCCACGTTGGGGCGAGGGGGGAGCAGGGAGGAGAGAGAGCTAAAATGAGCAATCTTTCAAGGCATAGAGGAGCAGGAGAATGCCTGAGCTAGAGTTGCAGATCCCTATTAAAGGGAAACTATAGGAGAATTGTTCTACCACCATCTCAGGGCACTACTTAAATTTTTTTCTTGTTTATTTTTAAAAAATCTTTGTTAGTCATCCATTTTATGAATCTGTTAGTTTGTATCTATTACTCCCATACTCCTAATTTGTCCTCCTCACCCTCTTTGTTAACCAGAAATTTGTTTTCTATGTCTGTGAGCCTGTTTCTGTTTTACATATAGATTCATTTATATTTGGTGACTCAGATGGTAAAGATCCACCTGCAAAGCAGGAGACTTGTGTTCTATCCATAAGTCAGGAAAATCCCCTGGAGAAGAGAATAAAACCCACTCCAGTATTCTTCCCTGGAGAATTCAATGAACAGAGGAGCCTGACAGGCTATAGTCCATAGGGTCACGATGAGTTGGACACGACTAACACACTTCATTTGTATTATCTTTTAGATTCTACATATAAGTGATTTCATATAGTATTTATCTTTGTCTAATTTATTTCAGTAAGCATAATATTCTCTAGTTCCATCCAATTCTGCAAATGGCAGAATTTCATTCTTTTAGGAATAGGTGAATCCAGTAGTCATGTATGGATGTGAGAGCTGGACTGTAAAGAAAGCTGAACATGGAAGAATTGATGGTTTTGAACTGTGGTGTTGGAGAAGACTCTTGAGAGTGCCTTGGACTGCAAGGAGATCAAACCAGTCAATCCTAAAGGAAATCAGTCCTGGGTGTTCATTGGAAGGACTGATGCTGAAGCTGAAACTTCAATACTTTGGCCACCTGACACGAAGAACTGACTCATTGGAAAAGACCCTGATGCTGGGAAAGATTGAGGGCAGGAGGAGAAGAGGACATCAGGGGATGAGATGGTTGGGTGGCATCACCAACTCAACGGAGATGAGTTTGAGTAAGCTCCAGGAGTTGGTGACGGACAGGGAAGCCTGGCATACTGCAGTCAATGGGGTCTCAGGGAGTCAGACATGACTGAGAGATTGAACTAAACTGATAAAAGAATAAGGCCTTCAGAAATTTCCTCTCCCAGCTCCATCTTGAATTAGTTAGAATAACCATGTGTTCATAATAGACATCTATGGAATTACAGGCCATAGGATTTCCCCAGGGTGCTAAATAAAACCACATTTTGGGTTTCAGCATCATCATCCGGGTAGGAAATGACCACTGTCCAAGCACAGAAATGAAAGAGGAAGTGTAACATGGGAAGGGGACATTTTAGGGAAAGAAAACAGTGACTTGGCCATTTTCTAAGTCTTAAACAGAGTCTTAAACTCTGAACCTGTGTCTACTGAGTTTCACTGTTGACAACTTCTCTGAAAAGAAATGTAGATATGTCTGTTTTTCTGTCTACTAGGTTCTCAGCTTTGCATGCATGCTAAGTCACTTCATTTGTGTCCAACTCTTTGCGACCCTCTGGATCTTAGCCTGCCAGGCTCCTCTGTCCATGGGATTTTCCAGGCAAGAATACTGGAGTGGGTTGCCATGTCCTCCTACAGGGGATCTTCCCGACCCAGGGGTCAAACCTATGTCTCTTATATTTCCTGTGTTGGCAGGTGGATTCTTTACCATTAGTGCCAGGGGGGATGCCCTCTCAACTTTAGCAGGATTTTTAAAAAAAGGTATGCCACCAAAATTATTAAAATCTGTTGGACTAGCAACATATTCAACGGGTGAGAGGAACAAATATATAGGTTTTAAAAAACACATTTTCCATGTTACATATCACCATGCCTACCTCAAAATGTTCTATTTGAATTCCCAGACAACGATCCTCCAGCTAAAATGCATTAGCACCACCCAGATGCAGACAAAATTTTTATCTCCTCATATTTTTCTTACAGCATTTATTTGAGTCCCAAACCAAATAATCCTGTCTATATATCATGAGAAAAATACAAAGAAGTTTATTTTTGGGGAAAATGTCTCATTAATCATAAAAATCTAGTACTTCTGAAATGAATAGTGTTGTAAAACACAAAACCAGAAGGTTAGATCAGAGCACACATATGTCAGCAGAAGAAACTGATTTCCACACAGTGTCTGGAAGGCAGTAGAAGTAGAATGAAGGTTTCCTTGCATTGTTATGGGGCTTCTCAGTGGCTCAGCTGGTAAAGAATCCGCCTGCAATGTGGGAGACCTGGGTTCAATCCCTGGGTTGGGAAGCACCCTGGGAGAAGGGAATGGCAACCCACTCCAGTATTCTTGCCTGGAGAATTCCATGGACAGATAAGCCTAGAAGGCTATATAGTCCATGGGGTTGCAAAGAGTTGGACACGACTGAGCGACTTTCACTCACTCACTTGCATTGTTACCATGGCTTGTGGCTGACTGTCTCACTGATGCCAATCTCCTAATGAAGGTCTCCCTCAGAAAAAAACTGCCTGTTGTCTGCTGCTCACTTGGTTCCTGTAATGCTGATATTCTGATCAGCTGACTGGGATTTACCTGATGCAGGCATTTGTTATTACCACCCTTATCATCTTCATCAAAGCAGCAGTGACTGTGAGCCTATGAAAGCAGCCACTTAGCCATGATGTCAGACCTTCGTATACACATACACTCTTCACAAAAATCTGCACATGGAGTTTATAGCAGCTTTATTTGTAATCGCCAAAACTAGGAAATAGACAAGATATCCTTCAATAGCATGTGTGCGTGCCAATTCACTTCAGTCATGTCCAACTCTTTGTGGCTCCATGGACTGTAGCCCTACAGGCTCCTGTGTCCATGGGATTTTTCCAGGCAAGAATACTGGAGTGGGTTACATGCCCTCCTCCAGGGGATCTTCCCAGTCCAGGGACGGAACCCATTTCTCTTGTGTCTCCCCTGCACTGGCAGGCAGATTCTTAACCACTAGCGCCACCTGGGGAGCCGATCCTTCAGTAGACAAATGGCTAAATGAACTGTGATGCATCCAGATATTGGAATATTATTCAGCACTAAAAAGAAATGAGCTACCAAGCCATGAAAAGACGTGGAACAACCTTAAATTGTGAAAGAAGCCAATATGAAAAGGCTACATACTGCATAATCCCAGCTGTAAGACATTCTGGAAAAGGCAAAATTACGGGGATAGTAAAAAGATTGGTAGTTGTCATGGAGTGTAGACAGGGAGACATAAACAGGTGAACACAAATTTTCAGGACTGTGGAAATAGTATGTATAATATTAATATCATAATAATGGACACATATCATTATACATTTGTCTACACCATTACAATGTAGAGCATCAAGAGTGAACCCTAGGGTAGACTATGAATTTTGGGTGATCATGATGTAACATGACAGAATGATCTCAATTCGTCTCCAAGACAAACCATTCACTATCACAGTAATCCAAGTCTATGACCCAACCACTAACGCTGAAGAAGCTGAAGTTGAATGGTTCTATGAAGACCTACAACCTTCTAGAACTAACACCAAAAAAAGATGTCCTTTTCATCATAGGGGACTGGAACACATAAGTAGGAAATCAAAAGATACCTAGAGTAACAGGCAAATTTGACCTTAGAGTACAAAATGAAGCAGGACAGAGGCTAACAGAGTTTTGCTAAGAGAACACACTGGTCATAGCAAACACCTGCTTCCAACAACACAAGAGATGACTATACACATTGACATCACCAGATGGTCGACACTGAAATCAGATTGATTATGTTTTTGCAGCCAAAGATGGAGAAGCTCTGAATATCAGTAAAAACAAGACTGGGAGCTAACTGTGGCTCTGATCATGAACTCCTTATTGCAAAATTCAGACCTAAATTGAAGACAGTATGGATAACCATTAGGTCTTTCAGGTGGGACCTAAATCAAATCCCTTATGATTATACAGTGGAAGTGACAGATTCAAGGGATTAGATCTGATAGAGTGTCTGAAGAACTATGGATGGAGGTTTGTGACATTGGTCAGGAGGTGGTGATCAAACCATCCCCAAGAAGAAGAAATGCAAAAAGGCAAAATGATTGTTTGAGGAGGCCTTACAAATAGCTGAGAAAAGAAGAGAAACTAAAGGCAAAGGAGAAAAGGAAAGATATACTAATCTGAATTCAGTTTCAATGAATAGCAAGGAGAGATAAGAAAGTCTTCCTAAGTGGTCAATGCAAAGAAATAGAGGAAAACAATAGAATGGGAAAGACTAGAGATCTCTTCAAGAAAATTAGAGATACCAAGGGAACACTTCATGTAAAGATGGGCTCAATAAAGGACAGAAACGGCGTGGACGTAACAGAAGCAGAAGATATTCAGAAGAGGTGGCAAGAATACACAGAAGAACTGTGCAAAAGAGATCTTCATGACCCAGATGACCACCATGATGGTGTGATCTCTTACTTAGAGCCAGACATCCCAGAGTGCATCAGCTATAGAAACCCTATATGGGGAATATTGGTAGTGGTGGAAGCTATGCATGCATGTGTGGGGACAGGGGGCCTGAGGAAAGTTTCTGTATCCTCCTCTCAATTTTGCTGTGAAACTAAAATTGCTCGAAACACAAGTCAAAAAAATACACATATCCATACACATGTAATCTAAACCCATGTGCTGTGTAATGTTCACTGCCTTCCCTTGATTTACAGAATACAGCCCCAGTCTTTTGACTAGAGTGGAGTATAAAAAATAAGTCCATATAGGACAGACTCTTTAGCATGGCATTGAAACCCAAAGGCCCTGCACACCTCCTTCCTCTCCTTCTTCGTGTCCCTTCCAGCCTTTCTTCCCATATACTATCCCTTCTCCTTTCTGGCTCCACATCATGCCTGGTGCTCTGCTTTAGAAATAAACGTTATTGCCAGTACCAAAGCACTCTACACCTCTGTCTGTTTCCTCTACCTGCAGTTCCCTCCACACCTATCAAATTCCATCCCACCTCTGCCACCATCAAAACTGGACAAGGCCCATCTCAAGCACCTCCCAGTTCTTCAGCTCCAGGCCAGAAGCAATGTCTTTCTCCTCTGGGCATTTGATGTATTCCTATCATTATACCACTTGTAGAAGATGGCCTCCACATTTGGACATTGCAGTCCCACCTATTCCTGCCCCCTCACCTCCTCCAGGTAGGTATTCACCTACTGATTACACATGCCAAGTTGCTTCAGTCGTGTCTCTTTGAGACTCTATGGACTGTAGCCTGTTAGGCTCCTCTGTCCATGGGATTTTCCAGGCAAGAATACTGGAGTGGGTTGCCATTTCTTTCTCCGGGGGATCTTCCCGACCCAGGGATCAAACCCATGTCTCTTACGTCTCTTGCACTGGCATTGGCAGGCAGGTTCTTTACCACTAGGGCCACCTGGGAAGCCCCCTACTGACCACAGAAGGTGCTCAGTAAACACTGGGGAAGTGAATTGAACTGAATATGAGGGCTATAGGGGTAAAAAATACTCCTATTAACAACAAATTCTGGTATAACATTTTTTTTGTTCCACATTCGAGCTTTTTTTCCTGCTGATCCTTGAGAGAATAATTAGTGAAAATGTATACACATTCCATCTGAATGAACAGGAGAAGTGCATTGTTCATCAGTCAGTCAGTTAGTTTAGTTGCTCAGTCGTGTCCAGCTCTTTGCGACCCCATGGGACTGCAGCACGCCAGGCCTCCATGTCCATCACCAACTCCCGGAGTTTACTCAAACTCATGTCCATTGAGTCGGTGATGCCATCCAACCATCTCATCCTTTGTTGTCCCCTTCTCCTCCTGCCCTCAATCTTTCCAAGCATCAGGGTCTTTTCAAATGAGTCCGTTCTTCGCATCAGGTGGCCAAAGTATTGGAGTTTCAGCTTCAGCATTAGTCCTTCCAATGAATATTCAGGACTGGTTTTCATTAGGATGGACTGGATCTCCTTGCAGTCCAAGGGACTCTCAAGAGTCTTCTCCAACACCACAGTTCAAAAGCATCAATTCTTCAATGCTCAGCTTTCTTTATAGTCCAACTCTCAGATCCATACATGATTACTGGAAAAACCATAGCCTTGACTAGACAGACCTTTGTTGGCAAAGTAATATCTCTGCTTTTTAATATGCTGTCTAGGTTGTCATAACTTTTCTTCCAAGGAATAAGCTTTTTTAAATTTCATGGCTGCAATCACCATCTGCAGGGATTTTGGAGCCCAAGAAAATAAAGTCTCTCACTGTATCCAGTTTCCCCATCTATTTGCCATGAAGTGATGGGACCAGATGCCATGATCTTAGTTTTCTGAATGTTGAGTCTTAAGCCAACTTTTTCACTCTCCTCTTTCACTTTCATCAAGAGGCTCTTTAGTTCTTCTTCGCTTTCTGCCATAAGGGTGGTGTCATCTGCATATCTGAGGTTATAGATATTTCTCCCAGCAATCTTGATTCCAGCTTGTGCTTCATCCAGCCCAGCGTATCTCACGACGTAGTCTGCATTTAAGTTATATAAGCAGGGTGGCAATATACAGCTTTGACGTAGTCCTTTCCCTATTTGTTCATATGTGAGCATAAAACACACTGGCACTTTTGCCACTACATTTGCCTTTGTACTGGACTGCTGTCATTGAAGAGCTGGAGATTTGGCCACCAGATGGCTTCTTGCATGGCCTTCAGCTCCCAAGTATTTATTTTACTAACAGGCGAACAGGCCACAAAGAATGCAGCCAGTTGGAACAGAACTTGGTTTCTTAACGAACCTCCTCCAGGGCAGGAATTCTGTCTTTTTATTGCAATGTTTAATTCAGAACCTGATACACAGAGTTTCAACATATTTTCTTCATACTCTTTCATGCTGTCTTCACTCAGTAATAAGGTTCTGTTTATTTCTTTCCTTTCTTCCTTCCTTTGGCGTATCTGTATTGACTTCTCGTTAGTGTTGCTGCAAACACTGGAATGTGAGATGACACAGACACTTGTGGGCAGAACAGTGCGGTTCCTACCGCCGACAAGCCTGCCTTCTGTTTCGTTAGCAGATACTGCCCTCTAATGGAGTCTGGGCAGATCTTAAAACTTTACTCTTGTTTTGCAGCGAAAATGCACCAAGCATTCCAGCAGGCAGTGAATAAACAAAGGTAAGTGGGAAGAAATCCTCCCAATATTAATAATCTCATCAGCTCAGCTTTCAAAAGCTCTTCTCCACGATTCTCCATACTGTTAGTGTATTCAAATATTTTGCAAATATTCTTAAAATTCAAAAATCTTAACATTGACTTCCTGTATTATTTTTCTTACTATATACAGCTTATTATCATATCCTGACTAAAAGATGGTCCTGAAACTTTAGATTTTTCACTTAGTTTTCATTTTCACTTAAAGATCTTTGAGAGTGGTTGTTGTTTGTTTCGTTAGCAAGTTGTGTGGGATCATTCCCTGGCTCTGCCACCATGAATTAGATGGTTGAGGTTCAAGACAAATCATTTCAACTTTCAACTTTTGTCCCTTTGTCTAGCTATGGCTCTTCACCAAAGACAATGTAAAGATCAAATGAAATATTACATATGAACATACTCATTAAACTCTAAGATGTTACACTTACGTGAACTATGATTGTTTCTGGATTAAAAGATATACTTAATAAGAGATATTAGGTGTTAAAATATCAAGTGAAATAAAATTGCATTTAAACAACTTGACTTAAAAATTATGAAATATTTAGATATGTGAATGTAGAAAATATTGTTTCCTTCCCTGTAACTTCTTAAAATAACATAGAAGATGACTCTCATTTCCCTAAGAAATTTTGTTACAATCTTAGCAAAGGGCAGATCTGATTCAAAACCTAGAGAGCCCTACTAACCTTGTAATTCTATTAAAAAAAAAAAAAAAAACCTGGCCTCATTGTGCAGTTTGGGGGATCTTCGTTTCCCAACCAAGGATTGAACCCAAGCCCTCAGCAGTGAAAGTCCAGAGTCCTAACTGCTGGACTTCCAGGGAGTTCCCTGTAACTCTATTTTTCAAAGTAGAGGAATAATGTTCAATCTGAAAATAAAGTCCTTAAATACATTTTTTATCCTTAAAATAAAATACTAAAACTACCACTAATTGTGCTTCTATTAAAACCATATAAACGGGACTTCATATTTTATATCACATTATGGCTTTGAAATAATCTTGCTTTATCATTCTATCTTACAGGGAAGGATCCTGAGGCTCTGAAAAGTTAAGAATCTTACCCAGGGTCAGATGACTAGTAAATGATCATGAGGATTCAAACTGCAGTTGTTTTGGCTTAAGAGTTTGTGTTTAGTTGACTTTTGTCTAACATATGCTCCACGGGAAACACTTGTGAAAGGAAAGTGAAATGGGGAGGAGAGTTAATCACTTGACTTCTCAGGAATTATCCTACTTATCTCTGTTTCACTCTGAAAATATAGACTTAGCCAAGAATTGACTTTTAAATTCTGAAAATCACCAGTCTTGTGTTATCTAATAAAATTAAATACTCTTATTAAATAAACTGGAAAAAAGCTCTAAGTATAATTTTTTAAATTATTTAACATTGATTTGATAAGATGTTAGTGTCAAAAATACACAAAGAACTCATGCAACTTAGCATCAAAAAAAAAAAAAAAAACCCAATCAAAAAATGGGCAGAAGACCTAAATAGACATTTCTCCAAAGAAGTCATACAGATGGCCAACAGACACATAAAAAGATGCTCAGTATCACTAGTCATCAGGGAATACAAATCAAAATCACAATGAATGTCACCTAACAACTGTCAGAATGGCTGTCATCAAAACAAGAAGAAATAACAAGTGTTGGTGAGGACAAAGAGAAAAGGCAACCTTCCTATGCTGTTGGTGGGAATGTAAATTGGTGCAGCCACTATAGAAAATAGTGTGGAGGTTCCCAAAAAAATTGAAAACAGAGCTACCTCGTGTGTGTGCATGCTAAGACACTTCAGTCGTGTTCTACTCTTTGCGACCCTATGGACGGTATCCTGCCAGGCTCCTCTGTCCATGGGATTCTCCTGGCAAGAATACTGGAGTGGGTTGCCATGCCCTCCTCCAGGGGATCTTCCTGACCCAGGGATTGAGCCCGCATCTTTTAAGTCTCTTGCATTGGCAGGAAGGTTCTTTACCACTAGCACCACCTGGGAAGCCCTAGAACTACCATACAATTCAACAATTTCATTTCTGGGTATTTTTCCAAAGAAAACAAAAACACTAGTTCAAAAAGATACACGTGCCCCTATATTCATTGAAGTCAAGATATGGACACAGTCTAAGTGTTCATCAACAGATGAATGGGTCAGAAGATGTGGTGTGTGTATATATGTATATATATATATATATATATATATACATATACATACACAATGGAATATTGCTCAGTCATATAAAACATTGCCTTTTGTGATGAAATGGATGGACCTAGAGGGTATTATGCTAAGTGAAATAAGTCAGAGAAAAGCAAACACTGTTGGATTTCACTTGTATGTGGAATCTAAAATACAAAACAAAGAAAAAATATAAGAAAACAGAATAGACTTGTAGATACAGAGAACAAACAGGTGGTTATCAGAGGGGAGAGGAGTTGGGGGATGAAATGGGTAAAGGAAATTAAGAGGTAGAAGCTTTCAGTTATTAAAAAAGAAAAAAGAGTCAGAGGGATAAAAGGTACAGTTTGGGGAATATAGTCAATTAGATTGGAGTATCTGTATGGGGACAGATGGTGTCTAGATGTATCATGGTAATTATTTTGCAACATATAGAAACGTCAACTCACTATGTTATCACCTGGAAATAACAAAGTGATGCAGGTCAGTTATCAGGTGAAGTGAAAGTCATTCAGTCGTGTCCAACTCTTTGCCACCCCATGGACTATATAGTCCATAGAATTCTCCAGGCCAGAATACTGGAGTGGGTAGCCTTTCCCTTCTCCGGGGGATCTTCCCAACCCAGAGATTGAACCCAGGTCTCCTACATTGCAGGCAGATTCTTTACCAGCTGAGCCACAAGGGACACTCTTTCCCTTGGGTAAGGGCTTCCCTTTCCTAAGAGTAGGTCAGTTATACCTCAATTTAAAAATATGTACAAGCAGAGAAAATTGATCAAAATGCTAATGGCACTTATCTGTAGGGGGTGCAGATTATGGGTAACTGTTTAAAAAAATTTGTAAACCTGATTATACATTTTTGCTTTCAATGCATTTGAGTGACATTAAATTCCTTACCTCCTAAGTGTGCTGTCAAATATAAGGAACAATTATTTAAAGAGAAACGAATGCAGTGAAGGTGGAATTTTACTTAAGGAAATTTAAGTTCTAGGCCACTTTTTCCTATCACTTAGTACAATTGTGAGCTAATGTTCTGAATTTCCTGAAAAGGAAACATAAACTAACCTCAATAGAAAAGTGGTATGATGTAATGAAACAACATCTAAACATTAAACAATATATATGATGTGTTAGAAACCTCAAAGGTAAAGAATCTGCCTGCAATGCAGGAGACGCAGGTTCAATCCCTGGGTCAGGAAGAACCCCCGGAGAAGGAAATGCCAACCCACTACAGTCTTCTTGCCTGGAAAATCCCAATCCATGGAGTCTCAAAAGAGTCAGACAGGACTGGGCGACTCAGTAACAAATTAGAAACCTCGCGTGACTTATTTTGCCTTACCAAAACCCTCTAATGTATAAAGTTTTACCTTTACTTTATAGATATCTACTCCAGATGATTCACCTAAATCAGGGTACTTGGCTCGTCAGTGGCAGAATCTGGACAGGCCCAGGTTATAACACTGCCAACCGGATAACAGATCTGGAGCTCTAGCCAGTCCTGAAACCCCCCCTGCCCTTCACCCCAGTTCTGGACTGACCTGCAGCCAACATTCCTCTCAATTGTCTTTGAGGATGGAGTTCCGGGCTGTAGTCTCTAGCTTAGAATAGTGACTGTAAGTACCATAAAATTGTGTGATTTTTTAATAAAGTTTATTGAAATGAGTAGCAGACTGGTGTGAGACCTGAGGAGGGTTACTGGACTATAAGGAACCAGAATAATTTAAAAGTATCTTTTGAAAAGTCTCCTCTCCTCTCCTTCCCTCTTCTTTCCCCCTTCCCTCTCCCCACCTCCTCCTCCTTCTTTTTTCTCTCTCCCAATATAGATATCTATATCTGTCTTTCTATCTATAAAAATGGATATGTATCTATATCCATCTATTTGTGTCTGTCTGTCTGTCTATCTATCTAGAGAGATTTATTCTTTGGTGTTAAGCTCTTCATTTAAAGACAACCAGGAGCACACTTACAGGAAGAAGGAGGAGACTAAGAAACTGGGTTCATTTTGCTTGCTACTGCAAGGGAGTATACACACCAGAGAACACGTGGAGCATCTCTGAGAGAGTTGGGTAATTCTACGGAGGTGTCTGGAAAGAAGGTGATGTTCTGGGTTGGAGGTTGTCAAGGAGGGTGTCATTTCAGCAGTCTCAGTGATCTGAGTTCAGGAGTCAGGCGGACAAATCAGACATGGGGCATCTGCTTTGAGAGCAGCCAGCACTCAGAGGAGGTCAGGGATCAAACTTTTGCAGCTGTGTGGAGACCCTGCAGAGAAACACCATGTACTTGCTCTTATCCATGATGCACTGGAAGACGGTTTATGTTCTGTTAGAAGCATCACTGGATGGTTCCCACAGACCTATTTTCCTTTCTCATTAGGTGGATACAGCATGTGTGTGTGTGTAATTCCAAATAATAATAGGTGCCATTTATAAGGTCTTTGGAGAAGGCAATGGCAACCCACTCCAGTACTCTTGCCTGGAAAATCCTGTGGACGGAGGAGCCTAGTAGGCTGCAGTCCATGAGGTCACTAGGAGTTGGACATGACTGAGTGACTTCACTTCCACTTTTCACTTTCATGCATTGGAGAAGGAAACGGCAACCCACTCCAGTGTTCTTGCCTGGAGAATCCCAGGGACGGGGGAGCCTGGTGGGCTGCTGTCTATGGGGTCACACAGAGTTGGACACGACTGAAGCAACTTAGTAGTAGCATAAGGTCTTTATGTTTGCTAGGTTAGGCAATTTATTTACATTAACTCTAAAGTGAAGTGAAGTCGCTCAGTTGTGTCCGACTCTTTGCAACCCCATGGACTGTAGCCTACCAGGCTCCTCCATCCCTGGGATTCTCCAGGCAGGAATACTGGAGTGGGTTGCCATTTCCTTCTCCAGGAGATCTTCCCAACCCAGGGATCGAACCCAGGTCTCCTGTATTGCAGGCAGATGCTTTACCTTCTGAGCCACCAGGGAAGCACATTAACTCTAAACCACAAGGCAATTCTCTCAGGAAGATAAGATTGTCTTTGTTCTACAGATATGAAAAGGCAAAGTTCAAGAACACATCGTTAGCAAGTACTGTGGGCCAAACTAAATCAGGCTGCCCAAAACTCGCTTGTCCCTTTAGTCTGGCCTCTCTATCAGCCTATCTCCTTGGCCCAGGCTCTGTTTATCAAACCCCCTTGACATTATTAAGCTATTTTAATGTTCCCTCCTTCTCTCTCTCTCTCTTTATTCTAGACTTATAAAGAGATGTCTTTCCTGGGACTGTGCTCTAATATTTTTTTAAAGATGAAAAGATGGTGTCTTTTAAAAGTTATAAATCACTTCTGCCTGAGTTAAATTTACTTCCAGGGCAGACTCTCTCTTTCTCTTTTTGTCCCCTGAAAAGGCCTCTCAACACACAAACACACAAAGTTAGTTCATATCCATTGAGGGTGGGGGTGGGGTCAATTGAAATGATCACTAACCTGAAGGCAGATGCCTTTTGAAGTTGGTTTTCTCTGTTAGCGTGATTCCACCCAACATCTCTGTGCCAATTGCCTGTCAGCCTGAGTTCTAAGCACCTTACATGCATTTCTCACATGATCTTCAAATGTATCCTGTGAGGTGAGAATTATTATTAATCTAATTTCACAGATGAAGAAAGAGGGAAAACAGTGGTTGAGTGACTTGTTCAAGGTCACTTTGTAGTAAAGGGGAGAACAGAGGATTTAAATTTAAGATCTCTGGATGCTGAGCTATATATGTGTATATAGATATATATCTGTGAAATAAAATTCACGTTTTATGGCAGAACAAGAAGTATTTCAGCATAAAAATTTCTTCTCTGCCCTTTGGCCTCCCCTCTCCCTGCACTGTGCATTGTGTATCTGCATTAGTCATCAACCAGACTTCCGCCATCAGCAGGAATACCTGCTCAAGAACAGCATTCTCCCAGCATCAAAAAGACAACTCCTTAAAAGATCTTGATCTTATACGGAATCACATGACCCATCACAATGATGCTTAGATCTGAATTATGTAAACTGTCACTAATCCATCACTTGAGGTACAACCCTCTTCTCAAATAACTTGTATAATTGGGCCTTGACTTCAAGTGGGTGAAACTGTTCCCAGAACTTTCTAAGATGCTCAGGTTATAAGTCTTGGATTTGGCTCATAAAAATTTCCATTTCTTTCTTAGATTGATTAATTTTTCATTGACATATTTTTTGTAGAGCTTTGCCTCCACACAGGGTCAGCCATAGATGAGCAAGGCTGATGGTGGGATGCTGACTGGAGGGTTAAGTGCATGGAGCGAGCTGGACTCTGAGAGGCACGCTTTCCAGGCCCAGAGGGAGCTGACAGGGAGGCTGTTCTGAAAGGAGTTCTGAGGACAAGCCAGAGCTGGTTGTTAGCGTGATCTCTCCAAGAGAGATCCACAGCTCATGGTAATGTTGCAGGAGAGAGAGCAGGGCATGAGAGGATGATCATGTCCCAAGTCTCAGGTAAGTCCCTGGGATGGCTGCCAAGCTTGGGTTCTTGGCTTCTGGCAGGAAAGAATTCAAGAACAAGCCATAGTAAAGTGGAAAAAGGTTTATTCAGGGAGATACACATTTCATAGAGTGTGGGCAATCTCAGAAGGCAAGAGGCTCCAGGGTATGGAGTTGTCAGTTTTTATAGGGATGGGTAATTTCATAAGCTAATGAGTGGGAGGGGTGTTCTGAACATTTTGGAAAGGGGTAGGGATTTCTAGGAGTTGGGCCACAGCCTACTTTTTGACCATTTGTGGTGAGCCTTGGAAATGTCATGGGGGCTGTGGGTGTGTCACTTAGTATATGCTTATATATTACAATGAGCATGTATCTTGAACCTCATTATTCTAACCCATTTATATCACGTCCTCAAAGTCTGTCATTCTTTTAAATGTTGTGCCCTGCTCCCTTCCTCAGCAATACTGAGTGCTACGTTCTGTGTGGTTTCCCTTCAGAGATCCCTAAATTTGTAGTAAAACCAGGTTCTAAAACAACCCTGGTTTCTTCCGTGACGTGGACCATTTAGGGCCATGAGTATCCCACATTCAGATTGTGAACACAGGCTGTGAGGCCAGCACACATGGGTTTCATTTTGTTAAAAAAAAGTGCTTGAAGAAGACGATGAAGGTGGAAGAGGAGAAAGAAAAGGAGGAGGAAATGAAATAAGAGCTGCTGCTGCTGCTAAGTTGCTTCAGTCGTGTCTGACTCTGTGCAACCCCATAGACAGAAGCCCACAAGGCTCCCCCGTCCCTGGGATTCTCTGGGCAAGAACACTGGAGTGGGTTGCCATTTCCTTCTCCAATGCAGGAAAGTGAAAAGTGAAAGTGAAGTCACTCAGTCGTGTCCGACCCTCAGCGACCCCATGGACTGCAGCCTTCCAGGATCCTCCGTCCATGAGATTCTCCAGGCAAGAGTACTGGAGTGGGGTGAAATAAGAGCAAACAGTATTTATTAAAATACTGTTTCTTTGTTAAGGCTGAACATATGCCACCCTATGACCTAGCCATTCTATTCTTAGATGTTTACCCAACAGAAATGGACTGTGATCACCTGGAGCCTGGAGTATTTATAGCAGTGCTATGTGTAATAGCCCCACATGCAGATGGTAAAGAATTTGCCTGTGCAGGAGACCTGGGTTCAATCCCTGGGTCAGGAAGATGCCCCAGAGTAGGGAATGGCTACCCACTTGAGCTTCCCAGGTGGCACTAGTGGTCAAGAACCCATCTGCCAATGCAGGAGACCTAAGAGATGCGAGTTCAATCCCTAGGTCAGGAAGAAGTAAGTGGCAACCCATTCCAGTATTCCTGCTTGGTGAATTCCATGGACAGAAGAGGCAGATGGGCTATAGTTGCCACAGTCCTTGGGGTCACAAAGAGTCAGACACAACTGAAACGACTTAGCATGCATGCACACTGAAAACGATTCGATGTGTACCAACCGTAGATGGGAGAAGGAAATCAGGAGTACTTATCAAATGAAAACATGATCCAACAAAAAGAATAAACAATTTCCAACTACATGCAACAGCATGGCTGACTATCATGTACATACTATGGCTAAAAGAATGAAGACAAAAGAGTGTGCAGGTTGTATGATGTCATTCATATAAAGGTCAAGACCAATCTGTGCTGGGAGAGGTAAGCATGATGCTGATCCTTGTTGGGAGGGAGTGGAGGAGGGCAGGAAGAGAGTTTCTGGGTATGAGTAACTCTCTGTTGCTTTTTGATCAGTTGAAAATGTGTTGCACAGTATACTTAGATATAGTCTCTTTTCTGCATGTACATCACATTTCAGTACAATATTTTTAATTAGAAAAAGATGTCTGATCCCTCACCTAAAGATCAGAATGCCTAGGCAGGGTCATGGCCCTGTCACTGTCTGGTGCTTGGATTGGGAGGGTGGGTACTTGAATGAAGCCTATTCCTTCTCAGGGTAATCACATAACAGACTGGGAAAGGGAGACTGTCTATGTGACACATGCCAAGTCCTATAGGGTAGCTAGGTCAGGGATGGTGTGGTATGGGGATGGCAGAGAGACAGGGAGAGGAAATTCTGTGAGAAACTGTGGTGCCAAGAGCGTGTGGCTTAAAACTAATACAAGTTTAACCTAGAAGGGACCTTGCTAGTGTATCACTGTCTGATTTTGAACTTGGTGAACAGAAGCAACAGTTTATGGAAGTAAATCTGCCAGAGGCTTTATATTTACTATCCAAAGTTCTTGGGTAGCTTCCTCATTGATTGAAGATCCTTCAGTTATTTATTTGGCCTATGAAAGTGACCTGGGAGTGACTCATCATTCCAAATTCCCTGGGTTTGGCTGGTGATAAGAGGGATTCAGAAATGTGAATAATTTTAACACCATTTTCTGGAACCAAATACTTCCCAGTAAGGTGAGTGGGTTTTTCCTGAGTCTTTGACATACCACAGTAGCTTATAATGTTTCTTGCTGTTGTAGCTCCAGGCTCCTGGAAGAATAGGGTCACTATTGTTAGCTCTGACCATAATTCTTTTCCATTATGTCAGGTAGGGTGATATGGTGATGGTTTTTCCAATCAGACACTGAAGAAGACTGGAAACCATTGTCTTCCACAGCTAAGAATCAGCTGTAAAAAGCCCTCAACACAAAATCAAAATCTATGGGGGTGACTCATGACCCGGATCACTGTCTAACTTCTGGAATGATTTGAAGTACCAGTTCCTTTGCACGCAAAAACAAAGAAAGATGATATATGTATACCATGAAGTTTCTGAGAAGAGTGATTTCATATGTAATGTATTTTGAACTTAGCATAGAGGTGGTCTACCTGCTCATAAAAGGAGAAAGATTGGATTGATAACACATTTCCTCTTGATGCTGGATTTATATATGACTTGTTAGCTTTGTATTCATAGTTTTGGGTTAAACCCTCACTTAGGATACAATTATGAGCTTAAAGTGTCAAGAAGGCCACCGCCCAGAATGAGCTGAGACTTGAAAAGGATATAAAACTCAATATTAAGAAAATATGAAAGGAAATTAGAAGGTGGGTTGTAAGTTTTATTTGAGCAAGAAAAACAAGAGAAGTGATCTGCCCAGTGCCTGGGGCAAGTGTGGGATCTAATGTTCATAGATTTTAGAGGAAAAGCAGAATGGCCCCCGTTCAATGTTCCCTGCAGTGAAGGCTGTTCAGAGAGAGAAGGAGGGGCCAACAGAAGTCCAAGATTGTGGGAATTTATGAAAGAGATGAAGCTGATCAAATGGAACCCATCAAAGGCAGTCTGGATTCTGGGGCTCAGGCAAATGAGGGTGAAAACAGAGAGGAGTTTTCTTAGGTGCCTAAAATGATCTCTGAGCAGTCAGAGATACCACGGAAGGTAACCAAAAAAGAAAAGAAGAGACTGCTCCTGTGGTCCAGTGGTTAATAATCCCCCTGACAATTGCAGGGGACAAGGATTTGATCCCAGGTCTGGGAACATGCTGCGGGGCAGCTAAGCCCCTACACCACAACTATTCAGACCAAGCTCTAGAACAAGCTCTGCAACAAGAGAAGCCCGCTAACCACAACCAGAGAGTAGCCCTCACTCACCACATCTAGAGAAAGACTGCACAGAGCAATGAAGACCCAGAGTAGCCAAAAAATAAATAAAATTTGAAAAAAATCCATAGTAAGTGACAAAATAAAAAGAAAGAAAGAAAAGAGGAGCACATATCATATTGACTTGATCTCTGCAAACTATAAACCAATTAGTACCAGATAAAATCCTTGGGCAATGCATTAAAAGGATGGTCTGTGATGTAATGACATGGTAATCCCTGGGAGACATGGTGATTTCCGGAAACAACATCTGGTTCATTAGAACAAGTCCATCTGGACAGTGCTTATTTTCTTAATTGATGGTTCACAGAGGAATAGGAACAGTGCATACAGATCTTGGCATGGCACTGACCAACGGTCCCAGGACATCTTTGCAGACATCAGGGAAAATGTGTCTATGTTGATGGCTTCATAGTCTTTTGTACTGATTTAGCTCTAAAATGATGGTGTATCCTGGATGGAAGTCTCTAGTGGTCAGATACTTTTGCTTGTTCCACAGTTATACAATCATTTGAAGAGGGTTTGTACCTTTGGCCACCTGATGCAAAGAACTGACTCATTAGAAAAGACCCTGATGCTGGGCAAGATTGAAGGCAGGAGCAGAAGGGAACGACAGAGGATGAGATGGTTGGACGACATCACTGATTCAATGAGCATGAGTTTGAGCAAGCTCCAGGAGACGGTGATGGACAGGGAAGCCTGGCGTGCTGCAGCCCATGGGGTCAGGAGGAGTCAGACATGACTGAGCAACTGAAATGAACTGAAGAGGGTTTATATGATGCCTGGATCACATCTATGAGTGTTGATGAAAAGCTGACAGTTATAGTAGGAAGGAGGGTGTGTGTGTGTGTGTGTGTGTATATATATATATATATATATATATATATATATATATATATACAGAGAGAGAGAGAGAGAGAATATGGACTAGTATGATGGAATTAGAATCCTAAAAATTTTTTTGACGGACTTGGGTGATGGATCTAATCTAACTTATCTAAGCCTCAATTTTATTACCTATAAAAGGTGGATACTAATATTCCCTTTGCCATAGGGCTGCTGAGGGGATTCAATTAAGATAATGGTTTAAAAGTCAATGGATTTGCCCTTGTGCTTGGCACACAGTTAATGCACATCTATTGTTTTCTTTGATACTATGGATAATAAAGTTATAGGCAATATGTTAAAAAAAAACAAATATAATGGAGTTAGATCCAAAAAATAATTCCCTCTCCACAGAACCAGGAAGGTATACATTAACAGAAATTCATCCAACAAATACATAAGGCTTTGGATTGAACTTAAGCCCAGTTTGAGCCCAGAGTGTACATAACTGTCACTAAAATCTTATATGTGACTTAGATTGCCTCAGTGGAACTTTAGTGTCTAGAACAAGGCAAAGGGTTGTTCCTTTTGCCCATTGAAGCTCCCTTTGTGCCAGAGGTGCTGAGTTTGGGGTTGGACCATACATTTTCAGAGGCTCTCAGCCTTGCTAGTAAATTAGACTCACCCAAAGAGCACTGAAGACTCCCCAGTATCTGAGCCCCAATCCAGAACAATTTAATTAGAATCCTGGGCTGGTGCTGAGAATCACTGCTCTAAATTAAATACTGAGTATCAACAACTTTTTCTGTATAGGTCTACCCAAGACAGTGATGGGACAGTGGAACTCAGCCATCTGAAGTGACTAAACAAAATGATGTGCTTTAAAAAAAAAAATAGAGAGAGATGTTGCAGGAACCTCCCTGGTGGTTCAGTGGCTAAGACTTCATGCTCCCAATGCAGGGGGTCTGGGTTCAATCCCTGCTCACGGAACTAGATCCTACGTGCCACAACTAAGCATTCACATGTACAACTGAAGATTCTGCGTGCTGCAACTAAAGACCCAGATGCCACAACTAAGACCGGGCACAGACAAATGAATAGTAGGGGAAAAAAATGGACTTATAAAACATTAAAATTTTTAAAAAATAAATGTTGCAAATTGCCGGGAGCCAGCATATTGCATATTGAATGCATATTGCATATTGAGTGCAGCACTTTCCACAGCATCATTTTTCAGGATCTGGAATAGCTCAACTAGAATTCTATCACTGCTGGGAGCCAGCGTGAGGCACTCTGCCCGTGGCAAAGGTCATGAGGAAGGAGGCTCGGCATACGCAAAGGTGGGATCGAGCCTCAGGAGTTCCCCTGGAAATTCTCGAGCATCTACCCCCAAAACCAGAGTCTGCCTACTTTCTGCTTTGTGCTTTCACCTACACCTCTGACTTTACGGGGGGCTGTCCCCCACTACCTCTCTCTGAAAAAAGAGTTAGCTTACAGCTCCAGTTAATAATTCCTGGGTGTGACAGTGTTTCAACCTATAAACTCCTTTGGAAATCCTCTAGCCTGCCTGAATAGGTTTTTCCGGCCACATGTGATTGTTCAGAGCCTCCCAACTGTGAGAGGCAGGAGATGTTCTAAACTGTCTAAACACAGATTCTTTTGAGTAGTTAAAAGATTGATTAGAAATTGTATTGGTGAAGGGTTTTTCACTTATTGGGCCAATGTTTGCTGCTAAGTCTCCATACCCCTTACCTACTGTGTCCTTGGCAGTGTATTGATTGATATAATGGGTGTATAGAAATGTAAGTATAGTAGCCTCAATGTTTGTAACCTTGGACCCTTGAGTTAATTCTTTTCTTGATTGAGCCCACCTCACCTTTGCCCTATAGGAATGCAGCTTTGTCCAATGCTTTTTAGAGGCTGGCGCCTGACTTTAGAATAATCAACTTTAGAGAAAAATAAGTTTCTTAAAATGTTAACAGGCCTCCGGGCCAGAAGATGATGCAAATCACCTAAACTTTTGCATATGATAAGTTTGCAGGAAGAAAGCCTGGCTTACTGCATGACTCTACCCCTTCCCCCATTATCCTCTATGCACAACTTAAGGTATAAAAACTACTTTGGAAAATAAAGTGCGGGCCTTGTTCACCGAAACTTGGTCTCCCCATGTCGCTCTCTCTCTCAAATTCTGGCTGAGTCTCCATCTGGAGCGCGGAACCCGCCATGCTCGCTAATTATGCCTGGGCTTCTAAGATCTGACCAGGGAGGCCTCAGTGTCTCCTCTCCTTCGGGAGAACGGAAGGACACCTGCGGCCTACGTAAGTGGTGCAAACTTCTTGTCTTGAAGTTTTATTGGTCTCCTGCATAAACCAAGCTACTCAGCCTCCTTTCTCCACTGAATTTTCCTACTGAGCTATCCTCATTCTATTACTCTTTATATCTTTGATAAATATTTAAATAAATAGGTCGCCGATGCCGTCTCTCCTTCGAATACCCTGGATCAGCTGGGGCAAATGAACTTATTTAACAAAAAAGAAACAGAGTCACAGATGTGAGAAATAAACTTACGGTTACCAGGGGGAAAAGAGGAGGGGATAAATTGGGAGACTGAGATTGACATATCACACTAATATATATAAAATAGATAACTAATATGGACCTACTGTATAGCACAGGGAATTCTACTCAACACTCTGTGGTGACCTATATGGGAAAAGAATCTAAAAACAAGTGCATATATGTATATGTACAACTGATTTGCTTTGCTAAACATCATAGACCAACACAATATTGTAGATCAACTATACTCCAATAAAATTTTTTTTAATTTAAAAAAACAAAAAAGAGATGTAAAAGATAAAACTTTCAAACAATTGAAGGGCTGTGATGTATTGAATAGAAGGATAAGATTTTTTTTTTCTTATCTCCGGGGCCAAGACTTAGATTGTTGTATGAGTTGTAGGGGAATACATATTTATTTAATCTAAGAATAATATCTCAAATAATTAAATTTGCTCAAAAACTAAATGAATTTCTGTGGGAAATTAATAAATTCTCATGACTGCTGGTGTTCAATGTTCTCTTAACTACCTTCCAGGGATGTCATAGAAGGAAGTTGTATATGTAAAAGGAGCCTTTATATTTGAATTAATTAATGCATTAATTATTTTATTAAAAATTCTCATCTGTTTTGAAGACAAAATTGAACAACTTTCACTAAGTAGTCAGGGGTTAGACATTGGTATTTTTAAAAAGCTCCTTAGGTGCCTGGCCACCTTCCCCAAATGTTCTGTCTCCTGATTCCACTTTCCATTAAAAACTCCAGTGATAAGAATTCTGTGCTATTAGACAGGAGTTTGTGGAAAATGACCCAGTACCCTTCAATGCCTTTTTATACAGTTCATGAGGTTCTCACAACAAGAATACTGGAGTGGTTTGTCATTGTCTCCTCCAGTGAATCAAGTTTCATCAGAACTCTCCACTATGACCCATCCATCTTGGGTAGCCCTGCATGGCATGGCTCATAGCTTCATAGAGTTATGCAAGCCTCTTTGCCATGACAAGGCCACGATCCATGAAGAGTCCCTTGGACAGCAAGGAGATCAAACCAGTCAGTTCTAAAGCAAATCAACTCTGAACACTCATTAAAGGACTGATGCTGAAGCTGAGGCTCCAATACTTTGGCTACCTGATGCTAACAGCATACTCACTGGAAAAGACCCTGGTGCTGGCAAAGATTGAAGGCAGAAGAAGAGGGTGACAGAGGATGAGGTGGTTGAATGGCATCACCCATTCAATGGACATGAACTTGGGCAAACTCTGGGAGATGGTGAGGGACAGGGAGGGCTCACGTGCTGCAGTGCATGGGGTTGCAAAGAGTCAGACATGACTTGGTGATTAAACAATAATAATCCTTCATTGGCAGCATATCCAGGAGAGACTTTAGATGTAGTTAAGGTAACCAAGCCTCAGAGATTATTCAGACAGCGCGGATAGAGTGAAGTGCTGAATTACCTCCTGGGTAGTTTTCTATTGCTTTTTGTACCATTTTAATCTCTGACAGGTAGATTGAATCCTGATAAAGGTACTTTATAGTTGATGGTATTCACTATATCACAGAAGATTTTTGATCTTCAGCCAATTCTCCATTTATTTGCAAACAATCAATACAATTTTGCTGAATTCCAGTAAAATAAAGGATTTGGATAGTCCCTGGAAGTTATGACAATAGAGGATTAAGTTTGTACCTCAGGGCTCAAAGTCCTGGAACACCATCTGTTTAGTCCACTTCTATCTGTTCCTATTTTTAATGCCATGTTCTTTTTGAATATGAATAATATTTCTGTACTAATAAGTCTGCATTGCTGTAGGTAAATGATTATTAGTTCTTCAAAAGGGTGGAAAAGCACCTTGGCAAAGAAAGGAAGTTTATTTCATCCAGGTTATTCATTAGTGATCAGAGAACAAGAGCTATCATATTAATTCTCTGAAATTCTGAACCATCTCTTTGTTTCATCGCCAAAGATTGAGAGAGAAAAGGGCCTTTCCTTTTAACCCTAATCTCAGTCTCAAGACAATTTGTTTTTAAATTTCAAGAAAAGGCTTTTCAGTCATTAATTGACCCAATAAATGGGGGAACTCTGTCTCAACTTGATTACTCAACATCTTTATTTATTCATGTGTTTTATTGCATCCAACACAGCCTTCAAAAGAATTGACTGGTTTTGGCCGATCTGGTAGGCCATCAAAGGATATTAAGATGTACCTTCATGGTTTGAGTTAGATTATCTTGAAGCAAAAATCAAAAGGGGTCAGGGTCAAAATCTCAGACCAAGAGCATTTGGAGTTAGTGGCTGATTCCTACAATATTAACAATTACAAAATTATATTATACCCCCATTCATTCACATGATTCACTTTATGCTATGCTAATTCTATAGCTTTGTGACTTTTGCTGTTAGTTTCCTTCCCACTTTTCTTCACTCATTTCTCAGTTGCTAACATAACTCTGATTTTCTTTAGGGCAGCTGTGTGCTTTGGAATATGCACTGGCCATAAAAGGAGGTATTTGATAGAGTTCTAGTCAATAAGAAGAAAGCCTAACCTGCTAGATGTTTCATATTGAATTTGGATTTCTTATTGAAAGGGAATGGCTTCCTTAATGGCTCAATGGTAAGAATTCACCTACTAATGCATGGGACGTGGGTTTGACCCATGGGTTTGAAGATCCCCTGGAGGAGGAAATGGCAGCCCACTCCAGTATCTTGCCTGGAATCCAACAGACAGAAGAGCCTGGTGGGCGACAGTCCACTGGGTCTCAAAAGAGTCGGACACGACTGACCAACGAAAAACAACTCTAAATAAAGTTACATTCACTAAGATTAAGCTATTTCGTCCATCTTTGCCTATACTCTTCTATGGGTGCCCTAGGGCAATCTTTGTAAGACTCCAGAAAAGACATGGTTAGGTTAGAAAAACAGAAGTGTATTCATTGAAAGAGGAAGAAATGAGGAAAAGTAGTATATGAACATTTTACTATAGAGTTTATAAACTCAGAGATGTATGAAACACTTTTTATAATCTTTTAAGAAGAGAGAATCAATTATAGAGTCAATATTTTTAAGTTCAAAGAGGATAGTCATCCTGTCGCTTTATTTAACAGATAAGGAAATTGACTCAAATAAGGAAAAGAAACACACCTAGTTGAAAGTATAGCCCAGTGTGTAGAAATTGTTGGTGTTTTAGAGGAAGTATATAAAATTAAAGCATGATATTGATGCTAGAAAAAATATTTTTATTTTGCTTTTTGTTCTAGGAGATTTTGCAGATTAAAGACACACACAGTTTTTTAGCTGATGCTGGTTTTCACTGAGCAGAGATGACTAGCTTTGCAAATGCTAGTAATGTTTTTAGGACTGAATTGGAGCTCAGAGATGTAAACAGTTATGGGCTGTTCACACCAGGTGCCAAGGCCAGCCCAGGAGAGAGCAATCAGGGGTGCGGGGTCTTTCTGATAACTTGTTACTTAGGATCTCAGACAGCTAATTTCCACAACAAAAAGGAGGTAACAGAAGTAGAAGACTGAGGGATGAAATATAAAAAAAGAATGGGTGCCAAAGCTCTAGAGAGTCAGCAAGACAATGCAGTTACTTACTTTCTTCTGGGCAAAAAGAAAATCAAGTCAATCGACATTCAGGCTCAGGTCCAGCTTCTGAATTCAACATCCTGTCCTCAGTTCTGGTCTTCCCTGTTTGTAATAGAAATACATTTCCAAGTTAATATCTGCACTACTCCCTCTGGTGGACAGAAACTGAACTTCTTTATAGTGTTGGAACAGAGGTCTGGATCTAACCAGCTGCAAACCATCTGGTTAAAGTCCCAGATTCTCGAAAAAGTGAAAGTGTTAGTCTCTCAGTGTCCAACTCTTTGTGACCCCATGGACTGTATCCCGCCAGGCTCCTCTGTCCATGGGATTTCCCAGGCAAGAATACTGGAGTGGGTTGCCATTTCCTTCTCCAGGGGATCTTCCCCTCCCAGGGATGGAACCTGAGTCTCCTGCATTGCAGGCAGAGTCTTTACTGTCTGAGCCACCAGATTCTTGTGAACTCCCTTTTTTCCCTGCAACTGGGAACGTTGATGTCTACTATGATTCTAAAACCAGTCCAGTCTAATTTACATACTGCTGCTGCTGCTGCTGCTAAGTCGCTTCAGTCGTGTTCGACTCTGTGCGACCCCATAGAAGGCAGCCCACCAGGCTCCCCCGTCCCTGGGATTCTCCAGGCAAGAACACTAAGTGGTCATAAAAAGCACAAAGGCAGTGCTTTCCAAATGTTCTTTTGCGGTAGTTAAACATGTTATTCAAACAAGCTCTTGAATAAGCTGCTTAGCATGAAGCTGGGGCTCATGTAAGTTCCATGGCAGCGCCTACAGCACCCCCACAGAACCACAGCACTCTGAAAAGGCCAGGTTTTAAAAAAAACAGCGCTGAGATATGGCGTTTGAAGAAAACCTAGGGTGAATAATTTGCAAATCTCTTTCTCTGTTTAAAGCTACTTTTTTAATGAACTGATTTCCAAAACATAAAGCACTCCTCCCTTCCAAAAAGAAATGAAGGTATCAATTTTCTTACTTCCTCAAAAAGAGTGAGTGAGTGAGTGAAAGTTGCTCAGTCATGTCCGACTCTTTGTGACCCCCATGGACTATACAGTCCATGGAATTCTCCAGGTCAGAATACTGGAGTGCTTAGCCTTTCCCTTCTCCAGGGGATCTTCCCAACCCAGGATGGAACCCAGGTCTCCCACATTAGCTTTGTCAAATATCTGCAGCTCAGGTAGCCGTAGTATGTCTGTACATAATGTTGTATTTATTAAAGGAAAGTAGGAACATTCAGGAATGTGTAGAAATGAAAGGATACATACTTATCCAAATTGAGTGGTCTTTGAGGCTGTCTTCTATGTATCTGCCAGGTGCTCACTTGTGACTTATCTGGTAATGTAGACCCCTTGAAGACTGAAAATTAATTTTCACGTTTCCTAATAGAGGGTCTATCTCTTGGAGAAGACCCACAATGAGTAAAAATCCAAGGAAAATATTTCTAAGTTTACATTGAGAAATAAGACAGTCAGGCAGAGAATTCTCTTTTGTGTCAGACCTACCCAATGTCTTAGCCTATCAGTCCAAAACCAACAGAAATAGAGGAACATCCCAGAGAACAGTGAAGCATCTCATTCAGTAAAGAAAAAGATGAGTTATTATAGGATTTGGGAAAAGGGTGGAATTAAAGTGAAAATTAAATGCAGTGCCTTGACAGGCTGAAAGCAAGTGAGGGCTGTGGATTAAGGATCAATATCAAATCTAGATCATCATGTAGACTTAGAGCACTATTTCTTTGGAAACCAGAGTTCAGACAGATGTGAAATATTGTGTCCAGATACTCTGTATCCGAAGCTCAACATCTGGATTAGAAATTGAGGCTGCTTCACTGGATCAAAGTCACTGAAATCTTCCAGGTAAAATGGAACGTCTCATCCCTACTGATATAATTTCACACAGCAAAGTTTGATATTCATGATACTAGGGAAAAATATTTCTCAGTGTGTAAGAAAGCAGTAGTCATTCAAGGAAGAAGATTAGCTGATGCTTTCTAGCTGTGGTATGTCCTTGGGAGAAATAGTGCTGTCCATAAACTTTACAGCTGGCTTTCTCATGTCTGTTATTCCAACTTGATGAAAGGCTGGCCATGTGTCTAGTCTCTCGGCGCAAGAGAATCTGTACTTTTCTCAGTGGGCTGGCAAAAGTCTCTCCAAGTAGGCTGGGTGAGCAAGTGGGCTACCAGACACTCCAGGTAAGAAAACAAAACAAAACAGGACTTTCCTGCTGGTCCACCACTTAAGACTGCGTTCCCAGTGCAGGACTCTGCGTTCTACACTTGATTGGGAACTAAGAGCATTCATGCTGCACGGTGTGGTAAAAACCCAACTGAAAAACAAACAGTCCAGGTAGGGTAAGGATACTCCCTGACATTAACATAAAGGAGAATAAATAGGCTACCAGAACAAGGTCGCTGTCACTCCAACACTTGAGAACATCAGGCTGGGATAGGTCGTCACTCTCCACTCAGATTGGCCTCCGTCTCTCACTCCTTTCCTTTTTCTCCATGGCTCCTAGGTTCTTCCTTTGTAGTGATGTAAGCGGTGGCAAAATCACTTATTTGACACATTCCTCCTTTAGATGTGTTAATATTTTCAAAGTTTTCTTCTTTCTGTTATAGTTCATTCTGGGTTATTAATAGCTTCATAGTTTAAGAGGAGGATGAGGGTCCTATCTTACTTCTGAATTATTGGGGAAGGCACCTCACAATTTGTCCTTGATGGGGGTTCAGGACATGTTACCCCCAGGTATGGCACTTCGGCATGTTGAGCATCTTAAATGAAAGGAGTTTGAGAAAACAGCAGAAGCAGGAAGATTGTTACTCTGACCTCTTCCCACTCACTTTTTATTTCCTGAAAAAGGGGGCTAAAGCTCCTTTCTGTATCTGGAGAAAGGGGACATTCTTATCACCAGAGAAGAAGAGTGTAGCACTGAGAAAGGTGTGTAAACAAAGCTTGTTACTTCACCATTTACTTACTTCACCATTTACTCAGAGCAAACTCGTTTGTCTTCTCAGTTCTTCACCAATGTATTGTTTCTTTGTCTGAAAGGTATAAAAGCTTCGTCTGATCACTTCTTTGAGTCTTCATTCTCTTATGAAAGCTCACAGTTTTACATGTAAAAATTTCATCAAATGTGTATTTTTTTTTCTCCTGTTAATCTGTCTTTGTCAGTTTAACTTTCACACCTAGCCAGGAACTCTTAAGAGGGTTTAGAAAAACTTTTTTTCTCCCCCACGCCCTAAAATGCAGCTAAAACTGTCTTTGTGTAACGTGAGTAAAAATGGATCAAATAATCCTAGTCAAAGGAATATAATGTTTGTTAAAGTTATAATTTGGCCTCACTGAGCCAACATAAAATACTGAAAATAACTTCTTAAAAAAACTATCTTATATTTACTTAGTTATACGGTAGTATGTTTATTGTGACTTGACTCTTTCCCAAACTGAGAGAAAAAAAAAGTTATTTTCAGCTCTGTAGCTTTCTTTTTTTAAAACAGATGCTTAGACACACAGTCTTCTTTAAAAAATCCTCAGAAAAGTTAATAAATGACTTTTGGTTAACTTTCAAATCAAAGGTTTTCTTGATGTGACATCGACATAATTTTCTGAATTTTCCAAATGAGGCATATCTGAAATCCCCAGGGTCATTTCTGCCCATGGAAAAGCTGGATAAGCCTGGACTTCCCAAGTGATGTCACAGAGAGACTTGAGCTTTGATAATCAGGAATTTCAAGACTAAGCCAACATTTCAAGAGATGGGCTAAGAAAACAAATGTGAGAAAATCTCCGTGAGAGATTCAGTTGAAATGATAGTCTTGTTTTCATAAAGTACCTATAACATCATATTTAAAATAAACTCATAAAATATCTTGCTGTACAATGTCCAAATATCTTGAAGGGTACATGTCAAAAACTATCCAGCAAGATATTCACACTACAATTTTTTTAACTTTAAATTTTTTATTTTGTATTAGGATATAACAAACTATTAATGTTGTGGTAGTTTTGGGTGAACAGTGAAGGGACTCAGCCATCCATACACATGTATCCATTCTTCCCCAACCCCTCTTCCATCCAGGCTGGCACAGAACATTGAGAAGAGTTCCATGTGCTATACAATAGGTCCTTGTTGGCTATCCATTTTGAATACAGCAGTGTGCACACGACCCTCCCAACCTCCCTAACTATCCCTCCCCCTGGCAACTGTAAGTTCATTTTCTAAGTCTGTGAGTCTTTTTCTGTTTTGTAAGTTTACTTGTGTCATTTCTTTTTAGTTTCCACATATACACACTACAATATTTTTAAGTGATGAAAACAAGTTACAAAACAATGTGGACACTACACTCTTATTTGTTGAAGGAAAAATTAAAGGAAAGAAAAGGAAAAGAAATTACCTGTGAATGGTTGTGTGCATGCAAAGAAAATGAATCAAAAATATCTGGCTATCTGGAAGGAAATCTATCAAACTGCTAAATGTAGTTACCTCCTGGAATAGAGAGAGAGAAGAAAACTTTATGACCTTTGGTATCCTTTGTATTTGTTATGATTTGCATTTCTATATTTGTAATTTAAGTTAGAAAAGGCTATCCGATTCTGAAATATCATGTCTCTCTTGACTCATAACTTCTTCAGAGTTTGCATATGGTTAACATTTAGCAGGAATATGGAGGTAAATTGCACTTCCCTGGTGGCTCAGCTGGTAAAGAATCTGCTTGCAATGTGGGAGACCTGGGTTCGATCGCTGGGTTGGGAAGATCCCCTGGAGAAGGGAACAGCTACCCACTCTAGTATTCTAGCCTGGAGAATTCCGTGGACTATATAGTCCATGGGGTCACAAAGAGTCAACATGACTGAACAACTTTCGCTGTCGCAATGGTGGTAAATTGCTTTTCATTTCTATATCAGCAGGCTAGTAAAGCTGTTTATTATACAGTAATATATAAAGGAATTGTACTGAATGTAACAACATTAGGATTATGCAATATATGATATGTGGTAGACAATATATAATAATAAATACTGGAGTCTCTGAAATTGTTAAAGTATAATCGATTCATGAATGTATTCATTCATTCATTAAATGTTTAAGTACTGCCCACCCATGAGGCTCTGAGCTAAATGTCAGGGCAGCAAACATGAAAAAGTCATGGTCCTTATTCCTGAAGAGCTTGTGCTCCCTTGGCACGGACCAGCACAGAGAAAATAATAGATAAACCATGCAAAGTGGTTTCTACAATAGAAATAATTGTATCAAAGGGATGTAGGACAGGGTGAATGAAGTACAGGAGGGCCTTTGAGGAGCTCACTCCAGTCTGCACTTGAAGGATGGAAACTTTTCCAGGCAGAGAACATGGGTAAAGACACACCAGGTAGATTAAATAGTGTGAGTGGAAGAATAGACATCAAAATTTTTAGCCCAGAATGAGATAGATAAGTCTCTTGAGGGTATCGGATTAGCTTACACTGATTTCACTTCCTCTGGAAGATATTTCCAGATGGACTAACTTGGTCCCCTGGTAACCATGCTTATATTATATGATACCTCCCCATCCAGCCACTTTAAATTAAAATGGGTGTATTCTTTTATAACAATAACCTTTTAAATATATACATGTATGATCTTTATATACTTGAGTGTAAGCAAAAATTAAAAACAACCAAAGTATTGTTGTGTAAGTCAATGCATCTAGTTGATGGGCCAGCAATGCTTGTTGTATAATAAAATGACCTGTAAGTTTGTAAATTAATGTGCATTTATTTCATAAAATATATTTTCTTTTCTTCTATTTTATTCAAATGAATAATTATGTTGTTATGATTCACAGATTTTCACAAAATCTGCATTCTTTCAATGGTAATGCAGGATGTTTCTTTATCATTCTCAGTTTTTATTAGTTTCAATATGGATCATCTTAGATCAGTTTGGATCATCACCTGAAACAGTAGCGACAGGAATGGTCAATAAAATTCTAAAAGCAATACTCAGAATGAACAATGAAATTTACATATGATTCTTCAAACTTTTAAAAAATTGAGCTATAATTGACATGATGTTTACTCATTTTAATGGAACTACTTGTAATAAATCACAGAATCTATTATAAACTACTGTGATTTCATGTCACTGTCGCTTAAGCAACTTTTATGGTCTCTTGTGGCAATATCCATATAGTACTCAAGTTTTTCTTCTTTTGAAGTTTCAACATTGCAACATTATTAAAAATGAAGATAGCAATAATATATTGCTTAATTTATTCAAACATCTCTTGATTCAAGACAATATCTGAAGCTAAAATATGTTCAAAATAATCTCTATAGAAAATGGTATAGAGATTATGAGTACTTGAGTCTTCTTTACAGATAAACATTCTCTTTTCCTTTTTTCTTTATTTTGTTGTTTATTTTATATAGTTTCAATAAAAAAAACTTTTTCTCCAGATTAAAAAATACATACTATTAATTTTAAAAAAGTGAACTAAAAATACCTGTTTGAGTTCCCTTTAGGCTTTTGCCAACATAATTAGTAGCAAATAATAGTTCACATCAAATAACCAACAACAAGACTAACTTGTTCTTTGTCAGAGATTGATTTCCCTTTGAAATCTTCGGTTATTTTGCTTTCTTTTTCTAGGGTCCTTCAGTTATTTTGCTTAAATGAAATAGAATGGCTGTAGCAACACAACATTCTCATTGTGTGTCTTAGTGAAGTAGTAAGGTTATATTTGGTGGGCAGACCCAGAAAATACCTAATACGATCATTCATTTGTTCCATGGGATGTCTTTAGTACTGAGCTTCTGACACAGTGGAGAACTCGTTTCAAGTACACTGGGTGGTACAAAGAATGAGCATGACTTTGGGCTAAAATTTCAGTTTATGCACTTGTTGTTCAAATCAACTATGTTGATTCTATTATCATAGCTCTGCCTAGATACCTTCAGATCAATGCCTAACACTGAAAACTGTGAGTTTTGTTTTTTTTAAACAACAGCAACAACAACAACAACAAAACATTAATTTATTTAACTTTGGATCTGGAGTGCAAAACCAGTACTGCCTACTCAGAGAGCAAGGAAGGGCTATGGAACACTGTGTAGACAGAGGCAAAAAATTGTGTTTTCAAGTATCTTCACTTAAATCAAATCCACATATTTTCTGACATATATAAAACAAATTAAATATTCTTTAATTTCAAATTTGCTGGGGGAGTAGTTAAAAAATTTGTATAATAAAAATCAGCTTTCAACACAACTTTTATTTCTGATGCAATGTAGCTGAAACTATTATTATTAGGTTTTAATTTGGGGATGATTAATTTTTCTTCTTTTATCATACACATAAAATTTAAAAATCTTATTGTGTATTTCTCATTTTTCATTCAGCTTACATGTTCAGCCACCATGGTGTAAAATTTCTAAATAATTTCTAATAAACCTAGAAATTTGCCATTCAGTTCAGTTCAGTTCAGTCACTCATTCATGTCCAACTCTTTGCAACCCCATGGATTGCAGCATGCCAGTCTTCCCTGTCCATCACCAACTTCCAGGGCTTTCTTTCTGTAAATGTTGGACTGTTTATGCTATGAAAATCTTGGGATAAATAGAGAATACATGATATTATTCTTTAAAACATATCCTATGTTAATATCCTATGTCAGTGTTACTTTCTTTGCTAAATATTTTTTGCTATTTAAACTTTCAAAAAGTCTTGTTCCTGACTTTAGGGGAAATGCTTTCAATTTTTCACCATGAGGATAATGTTTGCTGTGGGTTTATCATATATGGCTTTTATTATGCTGAGGTATGTTCCTTCCATTCCTGCTTTCTGGAGGGTTTTTTTTTTTTTATCATAAATGGAGTTTGAATTTTGTCAAAGGCTTTCTCTGCATCTATTGAGATAATCATATGGTTTTTATTTTTCAATTTGTTAATGTGGTGTATCACATTGATTGATTTCCAGATATTAAAAAATCTTTGCTTCCCTGGGATAAAGCCCACTTGATCATGATGTATGATCTTTATAATATGTTGTTGGATTCTATTTGCTAGAATTTTGTTAAGGATTTTTGTGTCTATGTTCATCAATGATATTGGCCTGTAGTTTTCTTTTTTGTGGTGGCATCTTTGTCTGGTTTTGGTATTAGGATGATGGTGGCCTCATAGAATGAATTTGGCAGTTTACCTTCCTCTGCAATTTTCTGGAAGAGTCTGAGTAGGATAGGTGTTAGCTCTTCTCTAAATTTTTGGTAGAATTCAGCTGTGAAGCCGTCTGGTCTGGAAGATTTCTAATTACAGTTTCAATTTCTGTGCTTGTGATGAGTCTGATAAGATTTTCTATTTCTTCCTGGTTCAGTTTTGGAAAGTTATACTTTTCTAAGAATTTGTCCATTTCTTCCAAGTTGTCCATTTTATTGGCATATAGTTGCTGATAGTAGTCTCTTATGATCCTTTGTGTTTCTGTGTTGTCTGTTGTGATTTCTCCAATTTCATTTCTAATTTTATTGATTTGATTTTTCTCCCTTTTTTTCTTGATGAGTCTGGCTAATGGTTTGTCTATTTTATTTATCTTCTCAAAGAATCAGCTTTTAGCTTTGTTGATTTTTGCCATGGTCTTCTTTGTTTCTTTTTCATTTATTTCTGCCCTAATTTTTATGATTTCTTTCCTTCTACTAACCCTGGGGTTCTTTATTTCTTCCTTTTTTAGTTGCTTTAGGTGTAGAGTTAGGTTGTTTATTTGATTTTTCTCTTGTTTCTTGAGGTAAGCTTGTATTGCTATGAACCTTCCTGGTAGCACTGCTTTTACTGAGTCCCATAGGTTTTGGGTTGTTGTGTTTTCACTTTCATTCGTTTCTATGCATATTTTGATTTCTTTTTTGATTTCTTCTGTGATTTGTTGGTTATTCAGAAGCGTGTTGTTTAGCCTCCATATGTTTGTATTTTTAATAGTTTTTTTTTTCCCTGTAGTTGACATCTAATCTTACCACATTGTGATCGGAAAAGATGCTTGGAATGATTTCAATTTTTTTGAATTTACCAAAGCTAGATTTATGGCTCAGGATGTGATCTATCCTGGAGAAGGTTCCGTGTGCACTTGAGAAAAAGGTAAAATTCATTGTTTTGAGCTTTTAGTAATTGCACATTTTGTTTTGTGTGTGTTTGTACATGTATGCACAATTGTTGTTTTGTGTTCTTTTGAGACACCAATTGTTTTTAGCAACAAATACCTTCATTTTGGCTTCCCTTGTGGCTCAGGTGGTAAAGAATACACCTGGAATGTGGGAGATCCAGGTTAAATCCCTGGGTTGGGAAGAACTCCTTGAGAAGAGAATGGCAACTCATCCAGTATTCTTGCCTGGGGAATTCCATGGACAGAGGAGCTTGGTGGGCTATAGTCCATGGGGTTGCAAAGAACTGGACACGACAGAGCAACTAACACTTTGATTTTGGTCTTTGTTTTGAAGCTAATCTTGAAGACTCGTTGTGAGGCATTTGACAGCAAAAACAGAATACTTTACCTTTGAAATGAGAATATAAAAACCAGCTGTCACAGTTTCTTTTTCCAATTGAATAAATCTTGATATGAAATACAGTATTAGATTTTCTGTGACATAAAGGCAATGGAAAATTTGCATCTGAATATGTTCTGCAAGAACATTCCCACGCTGTCAGAAAGCCACATGGGCTATTTTCCAAGATCATGATCTAGTAAATGGTAAAGTCCCAGAGATTTCATCTTTCTCATCCAATTGGCAGATTCATGAATGCAATTTTTTTCATCTTTTAAAAGGAAATACAGTTGCATTTGATGTTTCTGGATTGTGATGCTGATATGAAGGATCATCTTTGTAAATCTTCATTTAATAAGGAATATTCATATTCTTCAATATGGATTCTTGGATATTTTTCAGTTACAGAAGTTTCATCTTATGATGTATTTAAATTCAAGTTCTGAATTTGGAACAAAACACTTATTCAATTTTTTGATCAGTAATTAAAACTTCACTAAGTACAGAAATTGTAATATCCAATTTATAAGTTTTATGTGGATTATGTTCAAAATATATGTGCTCAATTTAAATGTGAGCTTTAAAGTTTTAAGAAAACAGTTTCTTCTTAGAAGATTTTCTATTTCTATTTTGAGATTACTGTTCCTATTTTCTATTTTGAGTGTATATTTTTTACATCTTTTATGATTTTGACTTGTAGTCATCTCAAGGAAACTAAAGAATTAAAAGTTTAAACATAATTTTAACATATTTTCATCCAGAACTGCAACAAAATATATTTAACGATTAATTAAACATAGAATACTTTAGAAGTATTCTTATAAAACCTATATAGCATGTTTTCCCCCAAAAGTTCTTTTTCTTCTAAAGTATTCTAAATCATCTATGAAACATAAAAAGCAAAATACAAACTGTACTTAATCTGGTGTCATAATTTTAATCAAAAGTAAATCAAAATAAATTTAGCTATCTGTAAATTTAATGAAATTTTATTGTTTTATAAAAATAAAACTATTTTCAATTCAACCATTCAATGTCCCAACTAGTTGCTAATAAAGACTCTGTACTATGCTTAAGCCATGTCAGAAATCTACATATATACAAATTGAAAAGTAATCTGAATTGCTCAAACATTGTAAAATGTTTCTCAGTGGCCATGTGCAACTACTGTGAATACTTCACTAAAAGCAAGAGTGCCTCTGGAACCACAAATGGTAACATGAAGGGAAATCAGAAAATAAATCAGAGAATAGACATTCAACACTACTGTGAAGCAATATTTCATTGTGGAGAAATCTATTTTATTTATGGTACCTAGGGAGGATTTTACTAGTCCTTTTTCTTTCCTGTGTTCAAGGGCTCCTCAAATCTTTTCTACACTCGAAAGCAGTGTTAACCTCATACGTCAACACCAGCACAATCCATACACACAGCCTCACATCTTTCAGATGTGGGTGCCTTGCATGCAAGATCCTATAAGACACATATGGAAGTGTTTCTCTGAGGTTTTAGGATTACAGCTTGTGTCACATCAGGAACTGCAAGTAGATCCCAATGATAAAAACACCCATATGTTCTCTGGTGCTCCTTTGGTAAAGAATCCACCTGCAATGCAGGAGACCTGGGTTCGATCCCTGGGTTGGGAAGAGCCCCTGGAGAAGGGAATGGCAACCCACTCCAGTATTCTTGCCTGGAGAATTCCGTGGACAGAGGAGCCTGGTGGGCTACAGTCCATCAGGTCACAAAAAGTCAGACATGACTGAGTGACTAACTTTTATATGTTCTCTAGAAAGTTTTTTTTTTTTTTTTTCAAGGTTTTGTGATCTGCAGGGTCCTCTGAACCTTGGAGCCCAGATCAGAGGTCTGTTTTGCCTGAGTCTAAGGGAAATACTGGCTGTGTCAGTTGAATTCTCCTCAAGAATTTGGAATTTAGAACTAAAGCTTGTTGGGAGCTGAGCCATGGTAATAAGCAGAGGGATGGAACTTCCCTTCATGGAAGTTCCTGGATCTTCCAGAGGCTGGGGAGTTTTCTTCTTCCTTGGATTCCATGTGATTCATTAATATCTTTTTAATAAATGCTGTCTTTGTGTAGACTAGCTTGTTTATTACATGTAATGGAAGGAATATAATAATACATTGGTCTACTTTGGGGAAGGAAGAGATGACGCTGGAGTGTTGGTTACCATTTACCAGATGGTAAAATGACTCCAACATTGCCATACAAAAGAAAAGGAAACACGGCACAGAAAACATGCTGGGTTTTTTCTTCCATAGGTGGCTTTGACGATGGGCTGGGTAACCATTAGGAACTATAAACTGTCTCCTTTCATTGTATTATCTGGCTCTGTCAGCTTCTGGCTTTCTGAAATTAGAGGATGTCAGATGAGGAGGAAGGGGATTCCAGATATCCATTTATCCCTCACTTGTTCAAGTGTTTCTTGTTTCAGAGAGGTGGAGACTGTCATGAATGATCCTTTTTTACCTGTATCATTGCATCTACAAGGGCATTGATAAATTAACATAGGCAACACTGTTCAGTCTGCTTAATATTCATACCTGAGGCTAGACAAGTTTCACTGTCTTCTGGAGGTCCATACATTCCTACATATAGTCTCCAATACATTACAAGCCATTTTTATTTGTTTATAAAGATTAATTCCTCTTGTCTTTTGTTCAATTTGTTGACATAGATAATTTTAAAGTACTTAAAAAGCAAACTATGTGTTTATTATGAGTATAATGATAAGTATTATGAGCATAATTTCTTCCCTTGTGGATCAGATTATAAAGAATCCGCCCGCAATGCAGGAGACCTGGGTTTGATCCCTTGGTTGGGAAGATCCCCTGAGCAGGGCATGGACACCCACTCCAGTATTCTTGCCTGGAGAATTCCCACAGACAGAAGAGCCTGGCGGGCCACAGTCCATGGGGTCACAAAGAGTCAGACATGACTGAGCAACTAAGCACAGCACAGCATAATGATCATATTTATTAGAAATAATGTGCAATGAACACTAATTATAAGTCATTTCATTGAAGCCATATATTCCATTAGGAGGTATTTTATTTTACTACATTTAGTTATTACATGCATTTTTGAAATGTATATTGCAAAAAAATTTGTGAACTCTGAAGCATTAGCAATATTAAAATTACATGCTTTTAAGCCATAAGGCTAGTTATGTTTTAAAATGGCTTATCAATTAAAAAGATCAATAGCCTTTATATACACAAAATATAACTAGTTAGAATGTGTTAGTTGATCAATCATGTTCGACTCTTTGCAACCTCGTGGATTGTAGCCTGCCAGGCTCCTGTGTCCAGGAAATTCTCCAGGTAAGAATATTGGAGTCGGTTGTCATTCCCTTCTCCTGGGGATCTTCCTGACCTGGTGATCAAACCCAGGTTTCCTGCATTGCAGGCAGATTCTTTACAGTCTGAGCCACCAAGGAAGCCTAGTTAGAAAGAATCATGAAAGAAAAAAAATTTACTATAGCAATAAAAATGTCTAGGAATTAACAAGAAATGTTCTAAACCTACAGACAGAAAATTATAAACATTCCCAGAAGATGCAAAAGTGGAGGTGAACAAACAGAAAAACATTTTGGGTTCTTGGTTAGGATATTTCTGTTGTATTTAGACATTAGTTCTCCCTAAGACAATTTAGGACTTTAATGAAATTCCAGTGAACAAGATTCCCACCTCCCCCCTACCCTGAAGGTAGGTAAGTTAATACTAAACTTCATATGGAAAAATAAACATAATAAAAAAATACTGAAAAGAAATAAGGCATGGGGGTGAGAGGAGTGGAGGAGTTGACAGACTTGCCCTACCAGATACTAAAACTTATGATAAGGTTTCTAGTTTGCAAACAGCATAGTACTGGGACAGGAATAGGTGGAATAAAACTAAGTCCAGAAGCAAACATAACATACATGGCAATCTAGAATATGATAAAGGTGGTATCTCAAATCTCTGGGGACAAAGAGGAACTGTTTAGTAAAGTTACTGTGGTAACTGGATAGACAGAGAAAAGGTAAGATTACATCCATTTCTCACACAAGAATAAGTTCCAAATGGATTAAAGATCTAAATGTAAAAAACAAAAAAGTAAATATAAAAATACTAGAAGAAAACAAGAATGAATTGCTCTAAAATTTGAGTGTGGGTAGAAGAATTGGGAGAAGGAAATGGCAACCCACTCCAGTGTTCTTGCCTGGAGAATCCCAGGGACGGGGGAGCCTGTCACACAGAGTCAGACACGACTGAAGTGACTTAGCAGCAGTAGCAGAAGATTTGTAGCTGTAACTCAAAATCCAAAGGCAAGGGAAGGATTGTTTGATAAACTGACTACCAAAATTTTTCTTAAAAGCAAAAACTCTAAGCAGAGTTAAAAGAGAAATAACAAATTGCAAGAAAATACTTGAGATATTTATCACAAATAAAGAGTTCATATGCTGGATATAGTGTAAAGAACTTTTAAAATTGAGGAAAGGAACCCTGAAAATCCTGTTTTTAAATGGGCAAAAGATATTAAGAAGAGGTAGCAAGAATACACATAAGTGAGTGAAGTCGCTCAGTTGTGTCTGACTCTCTGCAACCCCGTGGACTGTAGCCCACCGGGCTCCTCCGTCCATGGGATTCTCCAGGTAAGAATACTGGAGTGGGTTGCCATTTCCTTCTCCAGGGGATCTTGCCAACCCAGGGATCGAACCCAGTTTTCCTGCATTGCAGGCAGACGCTTTAACCTCTGAGCCACCAGGGAAGCCCAAATACACAGAAGAACTATACAAAAAAGATCTTCATGACCCAGATAATCATGATGGCATGATCACTCACCAAGAGTCAGACATTCTCAAATGCAAAGTCAAGTGGGCCTTAGGAAGCATCACTATGAACAAAGCTAATGGGGGTGATGGAATTCCGGTTGAGCTATTTCAAATCCTAAAAGATGATGCTGTGATAGTGTTGCACTCAATATGCCAGCAAATTTGGAAAACTCAGCAGTGGCCACAAGACTGGAAAAGGTCAGTTTTCATTCCAATCCCAAAGAAAGGCAATGCCAAAGAATGCTCAAACTACCGCACAATTGCACTCATCTCACATGTTAGTAAAGTAATGCTGAAAATTCTCCAAGCCAGGCTTCAACAGTATGTGAACCATGAATTTTCAGATGTTCAAGCTGGATTTAGAAAAGGCAGAGGAACCAGAGATCAAAGTGCCAACATCCATTGGATCATCGAAAAAACAAGAGAGTTCCAGAAAAACATCTATTTCTGCTTTATTGACTATGTCAAAGCCTTTGACTATGTGGATCACAATAAACTGTGGGAAATTCTGAAAGAGATGGGAATACCAGATCACCTGACCTGCATCCTGAGAAATCTGTATGCAGATTAGGAAGCAACAGTTAGACCTGGACACGGAACAACAGACTGGTTCCAAATCGGGAAAGGAGTATGTCAACGCTGTATATTGTCACCCTGCTTATTTAACTTATATGTGGATTACAACATGAGAAACGTTGGGCTGGATGAAGCACAAGCTGGAATCAAGATTGCAGGGAGAAATATCAATAACCTCAGATGTGCAGATGACACCACCCTTATGGCAGAAAGCTAAGAAGAACTAAAGAGTCTCTTAATGAAAGTAAAAGAGAAGAGTGAAAAAGTTGGCTAAAGACTCAACATTCAGAAAACTAAGATCATGGCATCCGGTCCCATCAGTTCATGGCAAATAGATGGGGAAACAGTGGATACAGTGACAGACTTTATTTTGAGGGGCTCCAAAATCCCTGCAGATGGTGACTGCAACCATGAAATTAAAAGAAGCTTATTCCTTGAAAGGAAAGTTATGACAACCTAGACAGCATATTAAAAAGCATAGATATTACTTTGCCAAAAAAGGTCCATCTAGTCAAAGTTGTAGTTTTTCCAGTAATCATGTATGGATCTGAGAGTTGGACTATAAAGAAAGCTGAGCACTGAAAAATTGATGCTTTTGGACTGTGGTGTTGGAGAAGACTCTTGAGAGTCCCTTGGACTGCAAGGAGATACAACCAGTCCAGTCCATCCTAAAGGAAATCAGTCTTGAATATTCATTGGAAGAACTGATGCTGAAGCTGAAACTCCAATACTTTGGCCACCTGATGCGATGAACTGACTCATTTGAAAAGACCCTGATACTGGGAAAGATTGAAGATGGGAGGAGAAGGGGATGACAGAGGATGAGATGATTGGATGGAATCACTGGCTCAATGGATATGAGTTTGAGTAAGCTTCGGGAGTTGGTGATGGACAGGGAAGCCTGGCGTGTTGCAGTCCATGGAGTCACAAAGAGTTGGACACAACTCTGAGCGACTGAACTGAACTGAGCAAAAAACATGAACCATTCCCAGAAAATACATAATCATGCCCCCATAAACATATGAAAGATGCACAGTTCTACTCATGAGAAATTAAAATTGAAACCAAGGAGAGATACCATTTTTCACCACCAGACTGGCATTCTAAAGCTTGACAATACACTCTATCAACAAAACTATAAGGAAATATCTACTCTCATATGCTGATGGAAGAGATGCAAAGTGATCCACTCCTATTAAGGAAATTTCAGAAAAAACCACTGTAATCCTACTTCTAGGGAGTTTTCCTGAACACATATCTTTAACGTATGAAAATGAACAGGTACAAATTTCTTAACTGCAGTGTTATTTGTACTACCAAAATACTGGGAACTACCTGAATGCCTGGGAGTATTTCATACAATGGAGTACTATAGCACTGTAGAAAAAAATTTTTTTTTCTATTTACTCTAGGAGATGCAGAGTTAAAAAAAAATCTAATTGCAAGAGTATTTCTAATATCTTATCTTTTGTGTAAGCATGAAGAAATAAAAGTGAAAGTGTTGGTCACTCAGTTGCCTCTGTCTCTGAGATCCCATGGACTGTAGCCTCTGCCCACAGAATTCTCAAAGGCAAGAATACTGGAGTGGGTTTCCATTCCCTTCTCCAGGGAATCTCCCCGACCCAGGGATCAAACATAGGTCTCCTGTATTGCAGGTAGACTCTTTACCATCTGAGCCGCCAAGGAAGCCCCTATAGAAGAAATAAGGACACATATAAATCTGTTTATTTGGGGGAGAAGAAACACAGACAGGAAAACCCAGAAAACAATGAAATATTGGCTACCTAGAATGGATGAAGGGGAACCAAGAGGAGGTATCAGGAAAGGAAATGAGACTTCTCTGAGTATATACCTTTTGAAAATGGATCACATGATTGCATTCCTGTGGGGGCAATTGTTTCAGATTACTTTAAAACATAATAACTTGGATTATTTACTCTAGGGGAAAATAAAGAACTGCAAATTTATTTGTGAATAAAAATGCATATAAAAATATATGCATTTTTGGTCTATTTGGTATACATAGTGATTTGAACATCAGTTCAGTTCGTCTACCCTCTTAGCACATTAGGCAGCACATCAGTCTCATAATCTGAAGGTCCTGACTTTGAACCTCAGAGAGGGCAGATCCTCCACCTTGGGCTTCCCTAGTGACTCAGCTGGTAAAGAATCCACCTGCAATGTGGGATACCTGGGTTTGGTCCCTGGGTTGAGAAGATCCACTGGAGAAGGAAATGGCTACCCACTCCAGTATTCTGGCCTGGAGAATTCCATGAATTGTATAGTACATGGGGTCACAAGGAGTCGGACATGACTGAGCAAATTTCACTTTCACTTCATTTTTTTCAGTTCAGTTCAGTTGCTCAGTCATGTCAGTCTCTTTGCAACCCTGTGGACTGCAGCACGTCAGGCTTCCCAGTGCTTGCTCAAACTCATGTCCATTGATTTGGTTATGCCATCCGACAATCTCATCTCCCGTCATCCCCTTATCCTCCTGCCTTCGCCTTATCCTCCTGCCTTCAATCTTTCTCAGCATCAGGGTCTTTTCCAATGAGTCAGTTCTTCACCTCAGGTGGCCAAAGTATTGGAGTTTCAGCTTCATCATCAGTTCTTCCAATGAATATTCAGGACTGATTTTCTTTAGGATTGACTGGTTTGATCTCCTTGTAGTCCATAAAGAAAGCGGAGGGCCTAAGATTTGATGTTTTTGAACTGTGGTATTGGAGAAGACTCTTGAGAGTCCCTTGTACTGCAAGGAGATTTGGGCATAACAATTCTGAAACTGTTTCATGTGTAGTGTAAGACTGGGAAGATAAGTCAGTGCTTTGATGGTATTGGAAGTCAACATTCTCTTTCTGAAAGAAGTGAGAAAAAAAAGTTGAGGTGGGGGAAGGCAATGAAGAATCTTTGGAGTGGGACTGAGTTTGAAGGTACCAGTACAACATCAGAATTTCTATTATATATATAGATAGCCACTGTGTGTGTGAACACTTGTACATGTGTATTCCCTACCTCTGTTCTCTAGAAGGGCCTAGATATAAATACACTTCAGTAGCAATGAGTGTATTTAATTCTTCGATTTTGGTTTCTAAATACTGTTCCCCACTATAGGAAAACAGAGGTCCTTAGAGAATTGGCATATTCCACTATTGGGGAAGAGAAGGTACAGGATGAGTCTGGAAACTAGAAAACAAGAGAATGTTTCAAAAATAATTACAGGAACATATTAAAAAAACATAGAGGAGCCAGCTTAAAGGGGCACCAACTTGCCTAATCTTGGACAGTTTTAGCATTAACATTAATAATGACAGGAATGGATTATAATGTATAGAGCTGGAATCTATAGATCCATAATATTGATAGCCAGATAGGTAAGAAGGAAGATGAAAGGGGTAGTGAGAAACATTTCTTATAAAAGAAAAGAGCACCTAAATGTAGAGAGAATGGGTGGATGTGGAAAACTATTATTTTGCAACCATCACAGCAAAGACAATTAGGGCAAGAATCACAGAGTTTAAGAAGAAAAGTACAATGAAGAGCAAGATATTTGGAGAAGCTTAAGAATCTCCCCACAGATTACTTACTAGTTGCAAGAGAGAAAATAGAAAATACAGTGATGTTGTTTAATTAGATGATCAAAATGGATTGCAGTTTAATTAGATGATCAAAATTAGCACTATGAATGAGGAGCAGAAGAACATATTATACCTGGGTTATCTGAGAAAGACATATCATCATATATGTGGTTTTCTAGCTAGGGATGCATAACCTGACTCTAATCATGAGGAAATAACAGCAAACCCAAAGGGAGAAACATTCTATAAAATTATTAATTAGCCTTTGTGGTGGAAAGTGGTGTTTCCCTGGTGGCTCAGATAGTAAAGAATTCATCTGTGAAGGAGGAGGCCCGGGTTCAATTCCTGGGTTGGGAAGATCCCCTGAAGGAGGGCATGGCAACCCACTCCAGTATTCTTGCCTGGAGAATCCCCATGGACAAAAGAGCCTGGTGGGGTTGCAAAGAGTCAGACATGACTGAGCTACTAAGCACAGTGGAAGGTGAAAATGTGAGTCACTCAGTTCGTGTCTGACTCTTTGCAACCCGATGGACTGTAGCCCACCAGACTCCTCTGTCCATGGAATTCTCTAGGCAAGAATACTGGAGTGGGTAGCCATTTCTTTTTCCAGGGGATCTTCCCAGCCTAGGGATCGAACCTGGATCTTCTGCATTGCAGGCAGATTCTTTACTTTTTGAGCCACCAGGGAAGGCACAGATTAGATAAAACTACTACATCAATGTTAAGTGTTTTGAATTCAATGACTGTATTACGATTATGTAAGAAAAAGTCCCATTTTTAAGGAAATATTTAGGGAAAAAATGGTAAAAGGAAGTATATAAGTATAACCTCTTGAATGGTTTAGAAAAGATAAAGAATACAGACATGTACGAATAGAATAATAAAACAAATATGATGAAAGTGTTAAGAAATTGGAAATCTGGGTAAAACACATGTGGACATTTCATGTATTTAGAAAAAAAAAATTTTAACCATACCACATGGCATGTGGGATCTTGGTTCTCCAATCAAGGATCAAACCCAAACCTACATTGGAACTGTCTTACCCACTGGACCTCCAGGGAAGTTTCCTCATGTATTAGTCTTACAATTTTTCTTTAAGTTTGAAATTATCACAATTAAAATGTTTTCTTAAGTATATAATTAAAGATTTTATTAACTCAGACTGTTATTTGTTCAATTAGTTTGAATTAGCAAGAAATGGCTCTAATTTGTTAAGTAACACCCCATGGGCCTGTGAAAAATTCCTATACTGGTGCCTACACAGTCTCTATGGGTGAATCACAAGCCAGAAATATCTGTTGTGTGATCCTACTGTGATTCTACATTCTGTAAATTTGAAGGAGCGTGTTTGGGAAGAAAAGCAGAAGTTTCCTGCCACTTAGGTCTAGAATAATACAGAGCTCATACACTTTATATTTCAGAGCCAATCAAGTGGAAGTGTCAATGGGGAAATCCAGGTCAACTATAATTCCCATCATGACTAAGTGGGATAAAGTGGCATAAAGATTCAGAAAACAGTGACCCAGAAGTGACCTCAGGAAGAAATCACACTCAGATCAGATCCCTCATTTCCAGGATTCTTTGTAGTGTTCACCCAGCAGTTCATAAAGCTTACCATTTACTATAAACACAAGCAAAGATCACGACATATGTTTCACTCTCTCAGAAAACTATGCAGTATAGTACCAAGCTAATTCTCAGGACTATATATGTTATTTATATATTCTTAAGAAAGATAGGTTCAGATAGAGAAACAATTCATCAAGTATAAAGGGAATATGTATGATCATCTTAAATGTGAGTGTCAGACACTAAAAATCTAGTATCATCATTACTTTTCTTAGATTTTTTTTTTAGCTCTAGAAAAGCTTATATATTCTTAGCATAAGTTAAGCATATTCTGTTCTTACACTTAGCACAAGTGTGGTATATTCTTCAAAAGTTATCGTTATTATTAACTAAGAAATATAAACAACATTGATTTCCTTCAAACTTATTTAATCCTTTTGGTCAAAAAGGCGGGCATGCTTTCATATGAAAGATATCTAAGTCTTGGAAGTTGGCTGGCATTCTTCTCAGAGCATCCCTGATGTTTTTCTTTTTTTAATTGGAGAATAATCGCTTTACAATAATGTGTTGGTCTCTACCATACATCGACATGAGTCAGCCACAGGTATACGTATGTTCCCTGCTTCTCAAACCTCCTTCCCATCTCCCACCCCATCCTATCCCACTAAGTTGTCACAGAGCACTAGTACATGATTATTCGAGGTAAGAAAAGAAGTAGCTACATGGGAAGTCCATTCATTGCAAATAATAATGAGTACAAATTCCAGTTCTGATTTTGCTGACTGTATGATTTTGAGCAAATAATTTCTCTCTTTGAGCCTCCATTTCTTCATAAAGTAGAGCTTCTGAGAAGAGTAAGCAGAACAGTGAGGAATCTGGAAACTGTATTACTTAGAAAATGATTAAAAGAACTGGGCTACCATTACACACATTAGGATGACCAAAATCCAGAACACTACAGCACCAAGCACTGATGAAGATGTGGAGCAACACAAATTCTCATCCATTGCTGATAAGAGTGCAAAATGGTGCTGATACCTTGGAAAAGTTCATCAGTTTTCTCACAAAACTTACACACTTTTACCATACAACCCAGACATCATGCTCCTTGATATTCACCCTAAGGAGCTGAAAACTTAGGTCCACAAAAAGTCTTCCCATGGATGTTTATAGCAGCTTTATTCACATTGCCAAAACTTGGAACCAACCAAGATGTCCTTTTGAGGGTGAATGGATAAATAAACTATGGTACATCCAGACAATGGGGTATTATTCAGTGCTAAAAAAAAAAAAAAAAGATGAGCTACTAAACCCTGAAAAGACATGGAGGAACCTTAAATGCATATCACTAAGTAAAAAAAGGGCTTCCCTTGTGGCTCAGCTGGTAAAGAATCCACCTGCAATGTGGGGGACCTGGGTTCGATTCCTGGGTTGGGAAGATCCTCTGGAGAAGGGAAAGGCTACCCACTCCAGTATTCTGGCCTGGAGAATTCCATGGACTGTATGGTCTATGGGTCGCAAAGAGTTGGACACGACTGAGCAACTTTCACTCACTCAAGTAAAAAAAGAGTCAATCTAAAAAGGTTACATACTGCATGATTTCCAACTGTATGACATTTTGGAAAAGGCAAAATTATGGAGACAGTAAAAGAATCAATGGTTGCCAGGGACTGGGAATGGAGGTTTGTGGAAGAGGTGAATAGACAGAGAGAATTTTTAGAGTAGTGAAAAAAGTCAGTATGGTATTATAGTATCCATTGTCTGGATAGTACCATTAGACATTTGGCAAAACCCATAAGGTAAACTAGGGACCTTGGATGATTATGATGTGTCAGTATAGGTTCATCAATTATGAGAAATGTACCACCCTTGTGAGAGATGTGAATAGTGGAGATAGGCTCTGCATGTGGGGGCAGGGGATATATGGACTATCTTTATAGCTTCCTCTCTATCGAGTTGTAAACCTAAAATGGATCCAAAAAATAAAGTCTTAAAAAAATAAGAAAGAATTGGGGAGATATTAAACCAGACTTAAGGGGTAGTAGTAATAGCTGCCTTCCATTGTGATTGAAGGAAGAGAGTGAGATATGGTTTATGTGGCTTGCTGGGTAGAACTCCATAGGTGGAAATGCCAGGGAAGCAGATAGTAGATAAAGTCTTAAAATACTAAAGAATTTTCTTACCAACTTAACAGTGCAACATGGAAGGGGCTGTTTAAAGGGTCACTAACGAGGTCAAAGGAGACCCTGGATGCTGAGAAACAGCAAAGTCCAACACTATGCAAGAGACTAGACCTCTTGGCAGCCAGACTCCTGACTCTAGCTAATGTAATTTTTCACTTAGTTTCATCTAAGATTGCATTAGCCTTTTTAGGAAATTAACGCAAGCCCTTGACTCATATTAAGCTTGAGAACAATGAAAATCCACAGATCTTTTTCACCAGAATGCCTGCCAAGTCAGACTTCCTCAAACCTGTACACGCATAGCAAGTTCTTTATTTTCCTGGGTGATGTAAATAGGGAAAGGCTTAGTATAGGTGATTGTCAACACATGAAAATTAGGCAGCTGAATAGGCAAATTACATAGCATGTACCAGTGAGGAACAAACTAAATTACGTTTGTTAAGCTGGTCAAACATTTTAATTTCTCGGAGGGGCTCACCCGACTTTCACACTCTTTGGGGGAGTCTTTTAAAAGTGTTTCTATACTGGTTCATAATCTAGGATCCCTCCAGAGCTATTTTATTGAGAGCCCCATTTTTTTTCTACATAGAATTGTTTCTTTTTTAATATAATTTTACTTTTATTTATTTATTTTTGGCTGTGCTTGGTCTTTGTTGCTGCCCACAGACTTTCTGTAATTGCAATGAGTTGGGGCTACTTTCCACTTACAGTGCCCAGGCATCTCATTGTGTTGGCTTCTCTGCTGCAGAGCACAGGCTCTAGAGTGCCACGGGCTTCAGTAGTTGCAGCACATGGGCTCGTAGCTGAGGCTCTTAGACTCGAGCACAGACTCAATTGTTGGGGTGCATGGTCTTAGTTGTTCCACGTCATATGGGGTCTTCCCGAATCAGGGATTGAACCTATGTCTCCTGCATTGACAGGTAGATTCTTTATCACTGAGACACCAGGGAAGCCTGTCCCTATTGTTCTATCACAAGTTAAGGAAACTTCAGTTACTTGACAACTAAGTGAGTTTGAACTGCTGAGCATGGGTCAGTCTCATCAGATTTATTTAGGGTCTATCTACCATATGCTTTGATTGGTACAGTGGGGAATAGCAAAGGGGGAAAAGACATTACTTTTTGCTCTCAAATAACATATAGTCTATTTGGGAATACATACATACATACATGGAAACAGTCTATAGTAAGAGTCAAATGAGTGGAGGCAATAACATTGATCAGAATTGAGAATATATCATTGCTTGAGCTGATTAGGCAAGTTTTTATAAACATAAGAGCTTAAAGGATGTTCAGATAATGATCTGGTCTCATTTTGATCTCTCTTTTCCTTTCTCTTTCTGTTTCATCAAGTGTGGATTTATTATAAGAACAAAGGAGTCTTAAGAACTCCAAGAATAGAAAGACAGCCAGGCCTCCAGAAGCAGCCTTGAAAGGTTTTGGAAACCCCCAAGTCTTCCTCTTCCATATCTATCTCTGCTTTTCTGGTCACCTGTTTTACACTCTCTCCTGTTACTTTGCCTCTCCATGGAGAGGCAATCCCACAGCTCCAGAATTTACAGGTCATATTTTCAGCCACCTGCAGATAGAGAATCCTAACTTAAAATGTCTTAGGAGGTGGTGGTGGTGAAGCTTGTTAGGTCAGGAGATGCCATTTAGAAACAATTGTCAAAAGGCAAAGAATTTAAGGTTCTCAGCTCACCACTAAATCTTTTCCCAAACATTTCTGAAAGACTCCTTCATATCTCCCTGATTTCTCAGTCTTTTTTGTAACCAGGTTTTGAGACATTTTTATGTGGAACACATGAGGTAAAGTATCCATCATTTAATTATATTTGCGTCTGCCCCCATCTATTAGTAGATAATCAAGAATTGATTATATTACTTCTTTGCTAAAGGGCTGTGTCTTAAATCAGGATACAGCATGATAGAGTAAGATGCTAGCACCTTCCACATCCTCTCAAATGAGCAGATGGATGAGTTAGCGTGTTTAGTCTGCATTTCTGCTTATTAAAAAATGGAGAACATTTCCTACAGATTGTTTTTGGAAAAAGGACAGTTTCTTGGGAAAAGCCTAAGAAATGAACCAGAATATTTCTGTTGTGATATATAAAACATTTGGAATTGGTTTTTACAAATCAGTATCTAATCAAGGTCCAAACTGTGTTTCATGGTTGAGACTTGATCATAAGGCACTGATCACCTTCCTTCCTTCCCTAACCCTAACCTTATTATGTCATGGGTTTACTGAGTCACTTAAGGTCTTTTAGATGGTATTGACTTGATAAAATGTGTTTCAGAAGGAATACTGTAGCCAGAGTGATGACTTTATTGAAAGAAATACAATACTAAAGTCTGGCAGAGTATATAAAGAAAGATTGCTGTATTCTGGGCAAGAGATGATTGTGGTCTGAATTAGATAGTCAGAACAGGGAATGGAGGGAGGAATTAATCTTAGATCCAATCCAAAGGATACTTCCAAATTTTGAAGAACATTTCAGCAATTACCAAAGATCTGTTGTAACTTTAAAAGTTAGAGTAATATTTAATAAGCTTTTATTCAAATGTTTAGGCAGTATCATTAAGTGGTGATTGCTCTATGAAGAAGTGTTCAAGAAAGAGCTAGATGACCAGTCACTGGGGATGGTGTAGTCTTAAGGCAAGAATCTCTTAGTTCCTCTTTCTTATCCTCAGCAGATAATTGTTCAACCAGCATTTGAAGAGTAAGGGTGAGAGGAAACACACAACTCTCTGAGAGGCCCATTTGGGAGCTCAATTCAGTTCAGTCACTCAGTCGTGTCCAACTCTTTGTGACCTCACGGACTGCAGCACACCAGGCTTCCCTGTCCATCACCAACTCCCAGAGCTTACTCAAACTCATGTCCATTGAGTCAGTGATGCCATCCAACCATCTCATCCTCTGTCAACCCCTTCTCCTCCCACCTTCAATCTTTCCTAGCATCAGGGTCTTTTCAAATGAGTCAGTTCTTCCCATCAGGTGGCCAAAGTACTGGAGTTTCAGTTTCAGCATCAGTCCTTCGAATGAATATTCTGGACTGATTTTCTTTACTATTGACTGGTTGGGCAGTCCAAGGGACTCTCAAAAGTCTTGTCCAACACCACAATTCAAAAGCATCAATTCTTCCTCACTCAGCTTTCTTTATAGCCCAACACTCACATTCATACATGACTACTGGAAAAACCATAGCTTTGACTAGATGGACCTTTCTTGGCAAGGTAATGTCTCTGCTTTTTAGTATGTTGTCTAGGTTGGTCATAGCTTTTCTTCCAAGGAACAAGCATCTTTTAATTTCATGGCTGCAATCACCATCTGCAATGATTTTGGAGCCCAAGAAAATAAAGTCAGCCACTGTTTCCCCATCTATTTGTCATGAACTGATGGGACCAGATGCCATGATCTTAGTTTTCTGAATGTTGAGCTTTAAGCCAACTTTTTCATTCTCCTCTTTCACTTTCAACAAGAGGCTCTTTAGTTCCTCTTCACTTTCTGCCATAAGGGTGGTGTCATCTGCATATCTGAGGTTATTGATATTTCTCCTGGCAATCTTGATTCCAGCTTGTGCTTCATCCAGCCCAGTGTTTCTCATGATGTACTCTGCATATAAGTTAAATAAGCAGGGTGACAATATATAGCTTTGACATACTCCTTTCCTGATTTGGAACCAATCTGTTGTTCCATGTCCAGTCCTAACTGTTGCTTCTTGACCTGCATACAGATTTCTTAGGAGGCAGGTCAGGTGTTTCCATCTCTTGAAGAATTTTCCACGGTTTGTTGTGATCCATACAGTCAAAGACTTTGGCTTAGTCATTAAAGCAGAAGTAGATGTTTCTTTGGAACTCTCTTGCCTTTTTGGTGATCCAACAGATGTTGGCCATTTGATCTCTGGTTCCTCTGCCTTTTTTAAATCCAGCTTGAACATCTCAAAGTTCACAGTTCTCATACTGTTGAAGCCTGGCTTGTAGAATTTTGACCATTACTTTGCTAGTGTGTGAGATGAGTGTAATTGTGTGGTAGTTTGAACATTCTTTGGCATTGCCTTTCTTTGGGATTGGAATGAAAACTGGAGCCACGGTCAGTACCTGCTCCTCAACAGGAGAGAAGAGAAGCACTCACAGAAACTGACTCTGCAGTCATGGCACGGGTCTGACACAGCGCCACTATGATGGATCCTCAACCTCTCCATTTTGGGGCTGAGCATCTGTAATTATCAGAATATGTCTCCTGGCAATTAGCCCCAAGTCAACACAGTTGGCCTTGGTTCTACTGTCTAGGACTACATAGATGAAAGTTCATTCCTCAGCATCTTCTCTTCTCGGGGTCAAAGCTTCCTTAAACTGCTTCTCATTTCCCATCTTCATTCCTCTTTTCTAGCCATGCTTCCAATTGTCACTGCCCTTTTTGGAGCTTGTGCCCAGAACTGCACACCCTTTATGATGGATTGTCTAACCTGAGCAGGACAGAGAGGCTGTGGTCTCTATTGTTCAAGGTACTGTATTTCATTAACACAGTAAAAAATGACAGTTGAGGTCATAGCAGCTCCCTAAACTCTTCACTCACTTTGAATCAACAAAATTCCCAAAAGTATTCTTTGCATATGCTACTGTTTGAACATTGTATAAGGGCTTCCCAGGTGGCTCAGTGGTAAAGAATCTGCCTACAATGCAGGAAACCAGAGTTCAGTCCCTGGGTTGGGAAGATTCCCTGGAGGAGGAAATGGCAACCTACTCCAGTATTCTTGCCTGGAGAATCCCATAGACAGAGGAGCCTGGCGGGCTACAGTCTATAGGGTTGCAAAGAGTTGAACACAACTTAGCAACTAAACCACCACTGTTTAAATGTATATGCCTGTGAAGTTCACTTTGGAATCTAAGAATAAAACTTGATATTGACCATATTGCCTGTTTACTTGTTGGAGTTTAGCCACTGTTCTAATCCATCAAGTTCTTTTTGAACCTGAAATCTTACACCTGGGGTTTTAGTCATTCTTCTTAATCTTAAACCATGTAAAACTTTAATTAAAAGGCCAGCTCAGCCCATATTAATTGAAAAAGAAATATAGATAGGATAAGACTGTGGATGAAAACCCCTGGAGATCTCTGTCCAGGATGGCATGCTTTTGTGTGTTATTTCCTTGGATGTGGTCCCTTACTAGTTAAAACGCCTTTATTCTAGCCCCCACTTTTCCTACTCATCTCCAGGGATGTTGGAGATCATTAACATTCTCAGCCAGCAGCCTTCCACTGGTTTATCCAAATAAGGACCCTATGGATAGATGAGGTGAGTCTGCATGGCTTGTTTGTGGTGAGTCGATGCTGATTCCTCATCTCTCCAGAACAAGCTCCCCAGACTGTGATCCAGAGGCTTCACCTTCCTCTCCATTGAAAACCAAGATCACATATGCCAAACTTCACTCTTTTGGAACCTGTGCCTTCACCATCACAGATTAGCACAGCAAAGTAACCTTTATTCTGGCAACTTCTCTCAGACAGTTTATTTTTCCAGACCAAGAGAAAAACTCACTTAAGGCACTGGGTTTTAAGAGTCTTTCAGCAGAGTTTGATCCAATGTTGCAGGTCTGAAGATTATTCTCATCGATGAAGACAATGGGACATCAAGTAGGAGTAGAACAACGTGTTTTTCTCCCTGCCTCCTACTGACATTACACCATTTGTAATAGCCCTGCAGCAGATCTTTGCCTTCCTTGTTCTGCTTCCTGCTTTGAGCAAAACTCAGATCTCCCCACTGTGCACTTGAGCACTTTTAACAAGTCTTATGTCCTACTACACATTTAGCATTCTAGACACTGGAAAGAAGCTCACGTGTACATTTCTTCTTAATTATGCGCTTTCCCACATTTCCTGTGTGTCTTTCTCAAATCTGAGAGATCTGAATTCTGAGTTAGGACTTTGCTTAAAGCCTGTACCTGCTCAGATTAGTTGGGTGATTAAGGCCAGCTGCCTTAATCTCTCTGAGGCTAAGTGGATATAAATCACTCATTACTTCACAGAGGTAATCTCACATCTTACGCAGTCATGAGTAAATGAGATGACATATATGTTAACTGTCTTGAGTGACATCTGATACATGGTGGGTATTCAGGAAATGTTCATTCTTTTCCTCTTTGCCTTTCCCTCTTCAGTCCACCAACCACTTCTCACTTGCTTTTAATGATTCATTCAGGATAAAAGTTCTTCTTATAGTTTCTTCTTGTTGTTGTTGTTGTTGCTTTGGGGAGACTCCGTATCCAGCGAGGTAAGACTTGACCGAGCTTCTGCCTTTAGTGCGGATGAATCCAGCTGTCTGTGAAGTAGAAATCCCCCATCATTGCCACATCTTGCCTCTCTGCTGCTTTTGCAATCTGGGTCATTTCCTCCATCTGGTCAGGTGTTAACTCTAAAAAATGTTTAGAAAACACTGAAAACATTTTCAGCTCTTTGTGCTTCATTCTTGTGTTTAGCCTTCTGTTTCTTTTACGTCACGGGGATATTTTTTCTCATTCCACCTAACTCAATTCTGAGGAGCTTGGATGGAAAACTTGAATGGAAAAGCCAAAACAGAGCTCCATGAACAATGCATGGAATGTTGAGGGATGAATTTGAGCTTGGTCATCTTAAGTTGGAACCCTGGTCATCACCAGCCTTCCTCCGTTTTCAGGCTCAGGGCGAAGCTGAAATTTTGTGCTTCCTCAATAGCTTCTTTGACTTCCTGTATTTCCTCCAGTTAAAAATACCCACCCTTTGGGGTTTGGATGAGGATAACCATTTACATCAAACATTCATCCCTCATTTTTTACTTTCTTTTCACTTATTCCTGGTTCACTTTCCCCCTGCTGCTATGTCTTGTTCAAGGTGGACCTGATCTAGACCACACAGTCCACATCTCTGGTGCTGCCTGAACTAAACCTCTCTGTTGGGCAAAAATATACTTCTCAGCCTCTGGACCAAGTGTTCATCAGCCAGGTAACAGGGAGGGAAGCAAGAAATGGAGGATGGGGGTACATGCTTCTATTGCTGGGGGATTTCTTCAGTCTGAAGGTACAGCTTTTGAAACCAGGCCACTCTAAATCTTACCTACTGACCCGAGTTCATTTCTCTGGACTTTTCTTTTATGTAAGGCCTAACCCACAGCTGGCTTTTTAATATCCATCATATATATATATATAGAATGTGCTGTGTTAGTCGCACAGTCATGTCTGACTCATGATCCTATGGACTGAAGCCCACCAGGATCCTCTGCCTTTGGAATTCTTCAGGCAAGAATATTGGAGTGGGTTGACAGTCCTGGGTGTTCTTTGGAAGGACTGATGCTAAAGCTGAAGCTCCAATACTTTGGCCACCTGATGTGAAGAGTTGACTCATTTGAAAAGACCCTGATTCTGGGAGGGATTGGGGTCAGGAGGAGAAGGGGACGAGGATGAGATGGTTAGATGGCATCACCAACTTGATGGACATGAGTTTGAGTAAGCTCCGGGAGTTGGTGATGGACAGGGAAGCCTGGTGTGCTGCAGTCCATGAGGTTGCAAAGAGTCAGACAAGATTGAGCGACTGAACTGAACTGAACCCCTACTTAGTTTACAGCTTTAAGTAAACTTTCAAAAATTTATTTTGGTTACTGGCCTGTATTTCTTGGATGATATTGCCATTCCAAGAAAACATAAGGTGGACTCCAATTTGAGGAAGGATTCAGGTGTAAGTTCTCAAATTTACCAGTGTAAATGTGATGGTCTAAACATCCTTTGTTCCCTAAATACCAAGATCTGTCCTATTTTAAAAATCTTAATTCCATTCCTATTCAAGTACCCATTTCAGAGATCAGAATGTCTCCCCACTGTCACTTCACTCACTCTTCAGTCTCTCCTCTTGAGTCAATTTAAAGCTGTTTTCCCATAACAATCAGGTGCCAAAGCTCATGAGCTGTCTAGGAGCATCAACAGCGGTATAACAGAAGGATGCCTGGTTTGATTTGGCAGACCAAGCCTTGAGACAGGTCTTTCCTTTCTGGTGACCAGAATGTCTACAAAACAAGGAAATATTTATATACTCAGATTTTGAAAAGTAGAGGGAGGTGAGTTGCAACAGTAATGGTCAAAGGTCAAAGCTGGCTGGGATGTTTTGTTCCAAGGCTACATCAGTTGAACTTAGGTGGAAGCACATGGAGGTCTGGAGGAAATGGGCATGGAACTCCCCACTGTCCCATGCCAAGTGGTGACCAGAACAGATGCGAGCAGCATGATAAGCTCAGCATCTCACAGCAGTGGAAATGTGGAAACTCCAGCATCTCACTGGAATGGAAAGGTCAGGACAGAACACGTCAACATCTCTGTGTGGGTGAATATACATCTGAGAAATTCCACTCCAAGAAATATGAAGGCAAAGGGGAATGCCTTGGAATCCAAGGGGAGTTATGGGATTGGAGCCTTGACCCTGATGGAGTTTGGGCTCTGAGACTCCCTGAGCCCAAGTAGTCTCTTGTTGTTAGTTTCTGCTTTCTGGTTTATTCTTTCTGTTTGGTCTCAGAAAGTTGGGAAACAGTACTGCTAGTGAACTGCTTACGAAAACGTCCTTTGGCAATGAAAAACATATGAAACAATTTTCCCTTCTGGTCATCTTAGGATACTTAGAATAACTTTGGGAAGGTCATTTTGAGCTGACTGGTCATTGGTCATTGTTTACTCCTCATTTAGTTTGGATGTTGCTCATGAATCACTAATATTTATTGAATATTCACTTTGGACCAGACTCATGGGAAGCTGATGATTCAGCAATGGGTACCCAAGGGCCAGTCAACCAGGGATTTATGGGACCAAGGACTCAGGGAAGAAAAGATTAAGAGAAGTATTGATAGTGTTAACATGAATCTTAATATCGGCACAGGATATTAAAGAGGGCTGGGCGGGGGAGGATAGGAATAGAAAGTTTCATAACTTAGCAGCTTTCCTGTTCTCTATTTTCAAAAAGGCTTTTCGTTTCTAAGTGTTGTATTGTCCCCTTTGAAAGAAAACTTCTGCCACCCGCAATCATGAAGTAATACATCCTGATCTTCCAGTATTAACCATGGAGTAAGAATTAAAAGACGCTTACTCCTTGGAAGGAAAGTTATGACCAACCTAGATAGCATATTCAAAAGCAGAGACATTACTTTGACAACAAAGGTCCATCTAGTCAAGGCTATGGTTTTTCCAGTGGTCATGTATGGATGTAAGAGTTGGACTGTGAAGAAAGCTGAGTGCCGAAGAATTGATGCTTTTGAACTGTGGTGTTGGAGAAGACTCTTGAGAGTCCCTTGGACTGCAAGGAGATCCAACCAGTCCATTCTGAAGGAGATCAATCCTGGGTGTTCTTTGGAAGGACTGATGTTGAAGCTGAAACTCCAATACTTTGGCTACCTCATGCAAAGAGTTGACTCATTGGAAAAGACCCTGATGCTGGGAGGGATTGGGGGCAGGAGGAGAAGGGGACGACAGAGGATGAGATGGCTGGATGGCATCACCGACTCGATAGACATGAGTTTGAGTGAACTCCGGGAGTTGGTGATGGACAGGGAGGCCTGGCATGCTGCGATTCATGGAGTCACAGTCAGACACGACTGAATGACTGAACTGAACTGAGGAATCCTTACTCCATGTACGGCAGAAGGGGATGACAGAGGACGAGATGGTTGGATGGCATCATCGACACAATGGACATGAGTCTCAGCAAGCTCCAGGAGATGGTGAAGGCTAGAGAAGCCTGATGTTCTACAGTCCATGGGGTCACAAAGAGTCGGATGTGACTAAGCAACTGAACAACAACAAAGAATCTTATGTCAAAAGAGGCAACCGGACCTTGTAGCTCTAATTTGTTCCTTTTTCTTCTTGACAAGTTTCTTTTAATCCTTACTAGCTGCTACCATGATAGCCTCTGGCAGCCCTTCTCCCCCCTTTACATCCTTGGCCGGGGCCTCATGCGTTCATTCTCCCAGAAGAGCATTCAACAGAAGCAGTGAGAGACTGAAATATTCTGAATGTAGGTAAGGTGGTTGACAAGATGCACCTACCATCTAGGCCCCCTGGACCTCTTTCTCTTCTACCTTTGGCTTGTTCCCATGAGCTAGTCCTCATCTCAGCACCCAGATCCCATGTGCCCTCCTCTTTTCCCCAAGGGAGCAGGTCCCATAAAGAGATACAATTTCAACATTTTTGTACAAGACCATCAAAGATTAGTGACTAAAGTCAAGTTTGGGAGCCCAAGAGTCTGAATTTGTGCCCTTGCTAATACCACCACTTACTAGCTGAGTTCCACAGGTTTTCAGATAGCAAGTAATGATAACAATTGGGTAGTTATGAGGATTAATACAGGTAGGGTCCTTGAAATAGACCTGGCATGGATTTAAAGCTTAATAATTTTTAGCTTTATACTACACATTAATTATCATGTTCATTAATCCACAAAACTCTATTCAGCAACATCAAAGTCATTTCCACATAATTTGTTTTGTAAGATATTTCCTGACCTGTTAAATCTTTTATAGGTAGGTTGTGCTTAAGTCAGAATTTTTCTTTAGCATTGAGTGGTCTCTGGCCCTGTTACAACAAATGTGGTATGAACTTAAAACTGCTTAGAAAATAAAATGTATTTTTAAAAAAGAAAAAAATACCACAGATGAATGATTGAACCAGAAATCTCTTCCTGTTTTCAAATTCACTCAGATAACTGTCTCAATTTTCATTTCATATTGATGGTTGCATCCTGTCTAATTAATACAAGTTTAAAGAGAGAAAGTCCTATGATGGGAAGAAGCATCATTTTTGTTGTTGTTTTGTTTTAATTGCTCAGTTGTGTCCAACTCTTTTGCAATACCATGGACTATAGCCCTCCAGGCTTCTCTGTCCATGAGATTTCCCAGGCAAGAATATTGGAGTGGGTTGCCATTGCCTTCTCCAGAGGATCTTCCTGACTCAGGGATCAGACTGGGTCTCCTGCATTGGCAGGCAGATTCTAATCCCACTGAGTCATCAGGGAAGCCCAAGAAGTATCATTAACCTTAGTGTAATCCCAGCCTTCTCCCCTTTTCTAACCTCCAAAGAGGGTTACTCACCCTAGTACCATTTCCCCTCTGGTGGAGATGGGGTCTTTCTGACTGGAAGACGTGATAGATGGAGATATAGAGGGACAGTGTGGAGTGGACAGGGGAGGCTAGCCACTTGGGGCTGAGGATGGAGAGAAGGTTTAACACATCATGGGAAGTGGGAGGAAAGTTCAGAGGAAATACTTTTCCTTGGTCGTAAAAGTAGTTGTGGTTGTGTGTTTGGATCCCTTTCACAGTTGTGTGTTTTTTTTAAGCACTCAGAGATTAATGTAGTCATTCAAAAATTTCTTTTGGCCATCAGACTAAATTTCAGCAAGACATCAGCAGTCTAAGAAAGCATGAAGTGGACTTTAACCTGATGAAGGATTGGGATTTTTTAAAATTAATTTTTATTGGAGTGTAGTTGCTTTACAACGTTGTTAGTTTCTGCTGTACAGCAAAGTGAATCAATTGGACTTGACCTATAAATCCAGTTGTGATGGTCTATAGATCTCTGTTGCCCAAATACCAAGGCCTCTTCTATTTTACAATTTGAATTCCATGTCTGTTAGAATGTTTCTCCAAACAAGCAAAAATGCCTCTTCATTTCCATTCCTTCTTCGGCCTTCCTCTTCCAGCTCAGCTTCTGCATTCTCACTGGCTGTTTTACTGAGAAATAAATATGACGGCATTATCTGCCTTCCTCAGCTCCTCAATGATTTCTTTTCTTCAGTTCAGTTCAGTTCAGTCACTCAGTCATGTCTGACTCTCTGCGACCCGATGAACTGCAGCACGCCAGGCCTCCCTGTCCATCACCAACTCCCGGAGTACACCCAAACCCATGTCCATTGAGTTGGTGATGCCATCCAACCATCTCATCCTCTGTCGTCCCCTTCTCCTCCTACCCTCAGTCTTTCCCAGCATCAGGGTCTTTTCCAATGAATCAGTTCTTCCCATCAGGTGGCCAAAGTATTGGAGTTTCAGCTTCAACATCAGTCCTTCCAATGAATATTCAGAACTGATTTCCATTAAGATGGACTGGATCTCCTTGCAGTCCAAGGGACTCTCAAGAATCTTCTCCAACACCACAGTTCAAAAGCATCAGTTTTTTGGTGCTCAGCTTTCTTTATAGTCCAACTCTCACATCCATACATGACTACTGGAAAAACTATAACCTTGACTAGACGGACCTTTGTTCACAAAATAATGTCTCTGCTTTTTAATATGCTGTCTAGGTTGGTCATAACTTTCCTTCTAAGGAGTAAGCATCTTTTAATTTCATGGCTGCAATCACTATTTGCAGTGATTTTGGAGCCCCCCAAAATAAAGTCAGCCACTGTTTCCATTGTTTCCCCATCTATTTGCCATGAACTGATGGGACCAGATGCCATGATCTTAGTTTTCTGAATGCTGAGCTTTAAGCCAACAATTTCCCTCTCCTCTTTCACTTTTATCAATAGGCTCTTTAGTTCTTCTTTGCTTTCTGCCATAAGGGTGGTGTCATCTTCATATCTGAGGTTATTGATATTTCCCCCAGCAATCTTGATTCCAGCTTGTGCTTCATCCAGCCCAGCGTTTCTCATGATGTACTCTGCATATAAGTTAAATAAGCAGGATGACAGTATACAGCCTTGACGTACTCCTTTTCCTATTTAACCAGTCTGTTGTTCCATGTCCAGTTCTAACTGTTGGTTCTTGACCTGCATACAGATTTCTCAGGGGGCAGGTCAGGTGGTCTGGTATTCCCATCTCTTGAAGAATTTTCCACAGTTTGTTGTGATCCACACAGTCCAAGGCTTTGGCATAGTCAATAAAGCAGAAATAGATGTTTTTCTGGAACTCTCTTGCTTTTTTGATGATCCAACAGATGTTGGCAATTTGATCACTGGTTCCTCTGCCTTTTCTAAAATCAGCTTGAACATCTGGAAGTTCACAGTTCACGTATTGCTGAAGTCTGGCTTGGAGAATTTTGAGCATTACTTTACTAGCATGTGAGATGAGTGCAATTGTGCAGTAGTTTGAGCATTCTTTGGCATTTGCTTTCTTTGGGATTGGAATGAAAACCGACCTTTTCCAGTCCTGTGGCCACTGCTGGGTTTTCCAAATTTGCTGGCATGTTGAGTGCAGCACTTTCACAGCATCATCTTTCAGGATTTGAAATAGATCAACTGGAATTCCATCACCTCTGCTAGCTTTGTTCATAGTGATGCTTCCTAAGGCCCACTTGACTTTGCATTTGAGGATGTCTGGCTCTAGGTGAGTGATCACACCATAGTGATTAACTAGGTCATGAAGATCTTTTTTGTATAGTTCTTCTGTGTATTCTTGCCACCTCTACTTAACATCTTCTGCTTCTGTCAGGTCCATACCATTTCTGTCCTTTATTGAGCCCATCTTTGCATGAAATGTTCCACAGTATTAAATTCAAACTTCTCCAGTGGTCCTGATCTCCTACACCAACCATCCTGAACTCCCAATACTGCCTGAGCCCTAGGAGCTCCCCAGCAGTGCCCCAAACAGGCCAGGCAGCCCCAGGCCCCAAGTCTTCCAGGAGGCTTCTGCTACTGCTTGAAACTGGCTGCTGATCCCTCCCAGAGAATTTCTACAAGGAAACCTCCCTAGCTGACCACCCACTGTCCATCTCTAGTCCAAAGAGGAAACAATACTTCCCCTTGTGGTTTCCTTTTCTCTCTGCAAATTCTGGATTTTGCTATAAACATTAGTTTTTATCTGATGTCTCCACTCTGTTTCCAGAGAACAAGTCTGCAGTTCACAGTACATGAACTCATCTCATGTGGAACTCGGTGATGGAGTATGGAATAAACAAATGAATCCAAGCATCAACATTGTGCTGTGTGGTGCATTTAAAGTAAACCTGGAGCATCTGATCACCATTTCTCATTGCTTTGGACCAAGACAAAAGGAGTCCACAGAGACTTATTTTCTTTTTCATATGAATTATTTAGTCCACTTTTTTTTTTTTTTGGCTTAAACAACATAAATTTATTTTCTAACCATTCTGAAGGCTAGAAATTGAAAAAATCAAGTTGTTTTCAAGGTTGGTTTCTTCTGAGGCCTCTCTCTTTGACTTGTAGATGTTCATCTTCTAGTGTCTTCTTCACGTGGTCTTACTTCTGTTCATGTCTGTCTCCTTATCTCATCTTAAAAGAATGCCAATCATATTGGATTAAGGCCCATGTGAGTGGCTTCATTTTAACTTAATCACCTTTAAAACACCTTATCTCCAAATATAGCCACATAAAGGTGCTGGCAATTAGAACTTAAACATATTAATTTAGTGGAAGGGAACACAATTCTGTTCCCAAACAATCGTTAATGAAAATTAAAATAAGACCATATAAAGCTATTAATTGATGTAAAAATCAACATCTGGGAGAAATATGCCCTTCACAAAATAAAAAAAAATTACAAATGACTGGTAACAGAATGATAATTTTAAGTTACAATTTTGAAAGAAAGCATACTTTAATGTGATTATATTATTACTCTTTATTTGATTATATTTTATCTACTTTGATAATATATAATCTTACATTTGATGATCATTGAATGTCATGAAGCCATGGGCCCATCAGGAGAGCCTCCGAATTGATCTTGGCCTGGAAATTGGAAGGACTGATGTTGAAGCTGAAACTCCAATACTTTGGCCACTTGATGAGAAGAGCTGACTCATTGGAAAGACCCTGATGCTGGGAAAGACTGAGGGCAGGAGGAGAAGGGGATGACAGAGGATGAGATGGTTGGATGGCATCACTGACTCAATGGACATGGGTTTGGGTGGACTCCGGGAGTTGGTGATGGACAAGGAGGCCTGGCGTGCTGCAGTTCATGAGGTGGCAAAGAGTCGGACAGGACTGAGCAACTGAACTGAACTGAACCTAGAAATCACAAGAATATTTTTCTATTTTTACAAGAAGTTAGAAGTGCCTCCTACATGGTAGACATTCGCAATATTGAGCTGAACTGATGCCTGGAAGACAATATGATGTGGCAGTGAGAGAGGAAAGGAGACATGTCCACCTGGAAGAACCTCAACTCTTGCTGAATGTAATTATCTGTCTTCCGCATCACTCTCCTGGGGCTGCTGAGCACAGCTGGAGAAAGGTCATTAAGCCAATAGACTGGTCCTGTTATCTCTCAGGCCCTCAGCACTCCTGAATTTCCCTAAAGAGATGCTTTCCAATTCTTCACTTTCTTCAACTCTCCTATCCTTCTCCTTCCCTAAGAGGAAAACAGCAGTTGTTAGATGCAAACCCTAGTAATGAACTACCACTGCTACACCTTTGAATTTTTTGGAAGGATGTTTTCAATGGCAAAGGTTAGAAAACTCAACTAGTTTCATCATTAAGGTAATTTTATCAACTCGCACATCAACAAGGGTTTATTGCTGGGCTTTTGACTTTGGTTTGTCAAGTTTAATGATGTCATCAGGTCTCAGCCTTCCTCCTACCTCACTTCTCAGCCAGCCTCAGCGTATCAACAGGTTAGGTCCCAGTTCCAGGCATTACATCCAGAGACAACAACCTTTGGGGAAGAAAAATTATTACCAGAAATATTTCCAAGCCCCACAGCAAATTTCCCTTCATATCTGCTTGACCAGAACTAAATCACAGGTTCGTCCCTAAATCAACTCCAGGCAACAGGAATGATATTTCCATGTTTGGCTTCTTATAATTATAGTTAACATTAAACTGAGAATTAGATTCCCTTTCTTTTTTTCCCCCAATATTTTATTTATTTGTTTTGGCTGCATCAGGTCTTAGTTATGGCATACAGGGTCTTCAATCTTTATTGTGACATGCAGTATCTAGTTCCCTGCCCAGGGATCAAACCCAGGCCCCCTGAATTGAAAATGCAGAGTCTTAGTTACCAGACCTCCAGGGAAGTCCCTTAGGTTCCCTTTTTTAGGTTGATAGCTGAACAAAATTGAAGGATAAGCCAAGTCCCAAGTCCATCCCTCCTTCAACATCAGAAACTGTTCATTTAGATACTGCTCCTTCTCTACACGTAATATAAACCTTGATACCATGTGTTGAATAAACCAATGAATCATGGCTTCTTGCCTTGGTCCTGCCACTAACCAACTCTGTAGTATTCAAATACTGATTGGACTTCTCAGAGCCTCAGTTCCCTCTTCTGCTAAAGGGGGGATTTAGTACAGCTTATGAAGAAATATTGCTGGTTCTAGCCCCATGACTTCTTAGTGAATGAAAAAGGTAGCCACACCTGATAAGTCCCTAGCCTGTCCAGGTAACAGCTGTGACTCTGGAACATTGTAGAAATTGTCAGCAATGATTGCTACTGATGATAAGAGAGCCCAAGCCCAGCTGTGGCTCAGTAGGCAGGAGTCTGCCTACCTGTGAGCAAGTTCTGGTTTCAGCTCATCTTACATTTGAGGATCACTGAATGCCGTGAAGCCAAGGATGCACCAGGAGAGCCTCTGAACTGATCTTGGCCAACCTGGAAATCAAATTGCCAACATCCATTGGATCATCAAAAAAGTAAGAGAGTTCCAGAAAAACATCTATTTCTGCTTTATTGACTATGCCAAAGCCTTGGACTGTGTGGATCACAACAAACTGTGGAAAAATTCTTCAAGAGATGGGAATACCAGACCACCTGACCTGCCTCCTGAGAAATCTGTATGCAGGTCAAGAACCAACAGTTAGAACTGGACATGGAACAACAGACTGGTTCCAAATAGGAAAAGGAGTATGTCAAGGCTGTATACTGTCATCCTGCTTATTTAACTTATATGCAGAGTACATCATGAGAAACGCTGGGCTGGATGAAGCACAAGCTGGAATCAAGATTGCTAGGAGAAATATCAATAACCTCAGATATGAAGATGACACCACCCTTATGGCAGAAAGCTAAGAAGAACTAAACAGCCCCTTGACGAAAGTGAAAGAGGAGAGTGAAAACATTGGCTTAAAACTCAACATTCAGAAAACTTAGATCATGGCATTCAGTCCCATCAGTTCATGGCAAATAGATGGAGAAACAGTGACAAACTTTATTCTCTTGGACTCTAAAATCCCTGCAGATGGTGTTGCAGCCATGAAATTAAAAGATGCCTGTTCCTTGGAAGAAAAGCTATGACTAACCTAGACAGCATATTAAAAAGCAGAGACATTACTTTGCCAACAAAGGTCCGTCTAGTCAAGGCTATGGTTTTTCCAGTAGTCATGTATGGATGTGAGAGTTGGACTGTAAAGAAAGCTGAGTGCTGAAGAATTGATGCTTTGAACTGTGGTGTTGGAGAAGACTCTTGAGAGTCCCTTGGACTGCAAGGAGATCCAACTAGTCCATCCTAACAGAGATCAGTCCTGGGTGTTCATTGGAGGACTGATGCTGAAGCTGAATCTCCAATATTTTGGCTACCTGATGCAAAGAACTGACTTATTAGAAAAGACTCTGATGCTGGGAAAGATTGAAGGCAGGAGGAGAAGGGGACGATGGGATGAGATGGTTGGATGGCATCACTGACTCGATGGACATGAGTTTGAATAAGCTCTGGGAGTTGGTGATGGACAGGGAAGCCTGGTGTGCTGCAGTCCATGCGGTCACAAAGAGTTGGACACGACTGAGTGACTGAACTGAACTGAACCTGGAAATCACAAGAATATTTTTCTATTTTTACAAGAACTTAGGAGTGGCTCCTAAGCAGGCAGAGCTCTTGAATGTTGCTCTGGTCCCATCCCACCCTTCAAAAACCCTCTCAGGCCTTTCCTCCAGTTAGTTTGCTGCAGTTGGGAAGTTGATCTCCTTAAGCCATTGTTTTCAAAGCACTGAGAGCTCTGGACTTTCCCAGGAATTCCACTGGAATGTAAACGATCTTCAGATCTGATGCAGAAGCCAGCGGATTTCCTGAGCTGTCACAAAATCACACATATTGGATCCTAAGGATTTGATATTTTCTAAAAAGTTTTTTTTTTGAGATTTTTTTTTTTTGCCTCCTTAAGTATAATAATTTTTAGCTCTAAACCTAGAACATATCTGACATCAGTTAACCTTAATTATCTGAGATGAAAGGGCGAGTTAACTGAGCAATAGTTCTGTAATAAAGATGTTACACAATTTTACAAGCTTCTTGACTCCAGAAACTGTTAGAAATACAAGCTCATCAAACATCCACCTTCATATTGGCTCAGATGGAGAACTGCAATCTTGAGTCTATTTTTTGTTGACTACAAGCTCCTGTCCTTCCTTTGCCGAAGTGCCTCTGAAGGCTGGCATGGCTCTCTATAGAGTCCTTCAGACACAGATGGCCACAGGAAGTCTGGTACAAACACATGAATGCTGGGCTGTGTGTTGATGCTGACTGTATCTATAAGTTTTCTGGTTTTTTTTTGTTGTTGTTGTTGTTGTTTTTGCCTGTGTACCTTAGATTTTTCTGTGTCACATCATATCACAGTTCAGAAAGCACACTGTCCTTCCCCATTTCCCAAATGCATTGGATGGCCGGATGCCTGACAGCCCTGCAGTTTTGTGAAAAGCTTTCTTTAGAGACAGGAAGATCTGGATCTGAATATGATGAGTTCTGTCCCCTTTTAGCCCTGTGACCTGGGGTAAGTTACCTAACTCCTCTGATGAGCTGTTTCCTTCTCTGTGAAGTGGGGATAATAATACCCCCAGGTGGGCTGGCTGTGCAGATTAAATGAGGAAGCACATGCTGAACTTCCAAGCACAGTCTCTCACAAAGCCCTTGACATGACTGGTTTCCTTCTCTCCTCTCTTCAGCTGCTGCTTCCTGGAACCGCTGATGTGTCACGTGAGACCACCAAAAACAGTCCAAGAAATAGTCAAGATGTAAAGGCAGCTTTGTCCTTGGCCAGATCTAAACTTACTAGAATAGTCCAGCCCAGTGAAGCCTTGTCTGGCTCCTGACACAGGATGGTAACTGGAATAAAAGCAATTCAATGAGAAGATGAGGGCACAAAAATAAATGTTGACCATACTTCTTTCCTTTCTTGGTTTCCTTTTCCTTTGAAAACTCTTGCAGCCCTCTGAGCCATCCCGCTGTCATCTTCCTCTTTGAAAACCCTTCATATCCTTTATTCTGTGTTATTTGGCAGCTGGGATCTGCATGATTTGCAGGGCGCTTACAGGTATAAGGGGTGCCAACCCCCAACTATGAGGGCTGGATTTCACACACTTCCTCTGATTAATTTTTTGGTGTCTTTAGAAGTCTCTGTTGAGATGTAAATGAGGAATCTGAATAGTCTGGTCAAACTGGTAGACCAGGACGTTTTGGTGGGAACTCAAGCCTGATGAAACTTCTAGTAACTTAGGCCTCCCATTTCCTAGGGGCAGGAATGAGCCAGGGTCTAATGGTATGATGAGGAGCAGTGTCATTCTTGTTCCTGTAATGATCGAAAAGCCTTTCCTTGGATCTTGGTATTCTTTTCTCAAACACAGAGCTTAAGGAAATTGGGAAACTATTGATAATACTCTAGTGCCTTTTGCCTCTTAGAGTGAGCCCTATCCAGCAAGAACAAAGAGAAGCTCAGAGTCCAACCCCCACCTGCTCCAACCAGAAACACCTGAGTCTTGTTCAGAGCAGATATGGCCACCTTGGTGATCCAGAGGGGCCCCATGGCCAGAGTCATGCCCAAGGACTCCAAACAGTTCTCATTCACTGAGAGGGAGTGAACGGCAAAAAGAAGAGTGATTCCAGAGAAGCCAAAGTCTGGGTCATTGGATGATCATAGAAATTGTTCATCTGGGGTCTCCATCTTCTGTCACCCAATGGGCCTGTGCCTCCTGCCTTGACCTCTACAGAAAAGAAAATCTCTATCATTCTTTGGACCAAAGGAGTCTACATCAATGGTTCCCAGATTTTTGTTTTGTTTTGTTTTTAAGTGATGGTGGTGGTAAATTGCTTTGGCATTGCCAAAATACAAGCACTAAGAAAACCCCCAAAACTCCAAATACGTCTAGAGTCATTATTTATTAATAGAGACAATAATTTTTCTTAAAAAAAAAAAAAAAAGATGTAAGGGCCAGAAGGGCATAAATCTCAGGATAAATGACAGTTTTTAAAAAGTAACAAATTCTTATTTAGGACAGCCTTTCTAAAATATCCTTATTTTTTAAATGTTTCTATGGATTGAGGAAGGGGCTTCCCTGGTAGTTTAGATGGTAAGGAGTCTCCCGGCAATGCAAAAGACCTGGGTTTGATCCTTGGGTTGGGAAGATCCCCTGGAGAAAGAAATGGCAACCCACTCCAGTATTCTTGCTTGAAGAATCCCATGGATAGAGGAGCCTGGAGAGCTATAGTCCATGGGGTTACAGAGAGTTGGACATGACTGATCAACTAACACACACACACACACACACACACACATGGATTGAGGAAACTTCATCACAAATCAGAACTTCGAATCAGGAGCTCTGAGTTCAAATCCAGACTCTGATGTTCTTTAGGTCCTTTGGGCAAAGCATTTATTCTCTGCCCTCTGTTTTGCTATTTCCTAAATGAAGGGATTATGTTAGCTGATTTCTCATCGGCCTCTCAGGCTCTCACTGTCTCTGAGCTGTGCTTTCTCTTATTATAATGTGGAAGGCTGAGATCAGTTTCTATCACTTCTCAACCACTCGTTTTATATAACATTTCATAATAAATGTTTCATCAGTTCCACCTGCAACTCAGCTAACAGCTCCCTCCCTAGGATCCATGAAGGCTTGTCATATCATACAAAACCCAGTAATTTTCCCACTAGTCTGGGAGTTTCCCAGGATTTTCTGCCAAAGATTATTTTGGCGTCTAACAATGCTTTGGAGCTTTCTGTCATCAGTATTATTGTCAAAAAAAAAAAAAAACATTTCTTAAGTTAACAAGGAAAATTACCCAATAAAGACAATAAAGACATGATTATTTACTGGGTAAAAGTTCAGACCATATGTGAAAGAACCACACTGTCCAAACAACATCAACACATCAGGGAGTCGGGATGCAGATGAGGTGACTAAAACAGCAGCTTTCAGAGCGACATATTGCACTAGTAGCTATCGGAGCGAAGGGCCAGCACCTCCCTTCTAATTGGTCCAGAAATCATCATTGACAGAATAAGATTACATAAGAAGGTGGAAAGGAAAGGAAAAGTATTAGTCGCTCAGTTGCGTTTCTTTGCGACCCTGTGAACTATAGCCCGCCAAGCTTCTCTGTCCATGAAATTCTTGAGGCAAGAATACTGGAGTGGATTGCCATTTCTGCCTCCAGGGGATCTTCCCAACCCAGGGACTGAACCTGGGTCTCCTGCATTGCTGGCAGATTCTTTACTGACTGAGCCACCAGGAAATCCATCTAAGAAGGTGGAGTATGGGAAGAAAGAAGGGAGGCTTCATAGGACAGGATGTTAAAAATTGTGCCGTATAATACAGTCACACTTTAGACTGGTTCTCTCCACTGGGGATGATGTTGCATCCCAGGAGACATCTAGTGATATCTGGAGACATTTTGGGTCATCACAATTGATGGTGCTATTGACATCTAGAGTGTAAAGGCCAGAAATACAGCTCCCGGGCTATAGTCCATGGGGTTGCTAGGAGTCGGACACGACTGAGCGACTTCACTTTATTTTTTCACTTTCATGCATTGGAGAAGGAAATGGCAACCCACTCCAGTGTTCTTGCCTGGAGAATCCCAGGGACGGGGGAGCCTGGTAGGCTGCCGTCTATGGGGTCGCACAGAGTCGGACATGACTGAAGCGACTTAGCAGCAGCAGCAGCAGCATACTATAAAAGAGGCTTCCCAGGTGGCTCAGTGGTAAGAATCTGCCTGCCAGTGCATAAGACATAGGTTTGATCCCTGGGTCAGGAAGATTCCCTGGAGGAGGGAAGAGCAACCCACTCCAGTATTCTTGCCTGGGAAATTCCATGGACAGAGGAGCCTAGGGGGCTACAGTCCAATTGGGTCAGCCATGATATAGCAACTAAAAAAAACAGCAACAATCCTCCAATACATGACTGCACCGTAATACAAAAGGTGGGCCCCACAATAAAAAATTATCCAGCCCCAAAGATCATTAGGGTTGAAGCTGAAAAACTTAGAATTAGAGAAAATTTGGGAGAAGAATGAAAGGACATTCAGCACAGATGTTAAACATAAGGATGATGTTAACTTTGAGACCGAGAAGGAGAGAGAGGAGGTGCACTGCTTACTGACATCTGGCAACTCCATCCTTGCTGAGGCTTCAAAATCAGCATCAGGAAGCACGAATGACACACAGCCCAGCTGGGTCTGTTGCTGTCCTGGGAGCAGAAGTGTGGCATGGAGGTGGGGCCCAGAGTCAGCCACTGCCCTTCCTCCTCTGCCTGGTGCCTGTGCCAAGCTGAAGGCTGCTCTGAAGGAGGAAGAATGAGAGCCAGTCTGAGGGGTGAAGGCACCAGGCTCAGAGGCGAGGTGGGCAAAGCAGATTTGCCGACTGAGGCCGTGTGCTTTCCTGGCCTTGAGAAGCTGCAGATGTTAGAACAGGGCCACATAGCTGCTATCTGGGTTTAGCACATGGAATCCCTGACCTGAAGCATTCTGGGTAGTTAAATAAACCCAGTATAGTTAGGTAGGCCCAGCAGATTTTTCTCCCATCCTCATCTCCTAGTCTCCACTGCCCTCCTCTTCACTCCAGCCAAGCCAGCCTCCTTCATCAATCAGGAACACTCCTGCCTCAGGGCCTTTTCATGAGCTGCTTGCTCCCCTTGCCTGGAGTTCGCCTCCCTACACCCACATAATTAATACCTTCACACACTCCATGTCTCTGCTCAGATGCAGGCCTCTCCATAGGCTAACCACCCAACTCAAAATGCAACCCATCCTGCCAAACACATTCCTCAAGCCCAGTCCCAGCAACACTCATCACTATTTCCAGTGCTATATATAATTGTCAGCTTAGTTTATTCAATGTTTATCTCTCCGCATCCGAATGTATGCTAGAGAGTCAGAAATTTTAGTATGCCTTGTTCACTGATGAATCCCAGAATTCAGTAGAGTGCCTGGCATATACATACCTTTACATACACACTGTGCTTTAAACCTGTGTGCCATGGCTATTCATTCCATTGCCAGTGTGCCTTACGAATTAATACTTTAAATAAACCTTATAGTTAGATAATGAATAATACAAATTGAATTGAATTTTTCCATTAAAAATGATAATTTTCTTCAGTGTAAACATTTTAGATGCACAAGTTTATTAACTCTACCTAGGCAAGCCATTTAAAAAAAAATTTTTTTTTTTTTAATGAACAGGGACCCTTTAAGAATGGAAGCAGGAGAGCCTCTATGTCCTATTTCCCTCACTAATAAATAAACTCATAGGGCTATTCACAATGGTGCGGCATTCATAGAATCAACAAGCCTCCAAACAGGGTGGGACTATTTTGTTTTAAAGTCGCTCTGCACATAGCATAGGGTAATCACGAGACCAATGAAGCAATCAGAGATATCTAATGGCTGGGAACAGAACGTTCTTTGAAATCAACTCTGACATGAGCAGACAGTCCCGCCTTCCCTCAAACCATCCTGAAGGGGAAGTATGTCGGCTTGGACAGTAATGAGACGGGGTGGGAATTCCCCCTTCCCTTTAGTCTACTTTATAGACAAACTTCGTGAGGGTGAAAGATGGGTCATTCCCATCCACAGATGCTTTAACGTGAAGCCAACACTGCCTGAGAAGTAAATATTGGAGAATAAGTGAAACTAACTTTGGTTCCCTGTAAAACAGAATTTTTAGAAAAACAAGTGGCATTAAAAATTGCCAACCTTTAGACACTGCTGTTTCACAGCGTCACCGATAGATGGCAGCACGTGATCCATCTTTCTTCATCAATAAGTGAATTCAAAGGTATTTTTCTCAGTAAAGGTCCACTGCTCCATCCTTCGGCTCCTCTGAAACTGTCCCTGTCATCAAGCAGCAATTTAGGTGTGCAATAAAATCTTGGGGTTTTTCTCCCCCTCTCTTTATCTAGACAGAGATTCTTGGTGACCTCAAACCACAATCATCAAGTCAATTGTGGTACTGTGACCTGGAAAAAAGCGAGGAAATGAAAAAAGAAAACAAAAACCATACTGTGAGCTTTTCAAGGGAAAATGAGATCATGGCAAGCAGGAAGATAGCAAAATAACTTGGTAACTAGTTATCTTGGGAAGAGTCAAAAGGCACAGGGATAAATTTTTGTGATTTGCCTTTTTAGGAGAGCTTTAACGTGAATAATGCAAAGAGTCAGACACGACTGAGCGACTGAACTGAACTAAACTAATGAGAATGAACACTAATATTTGAATGATGTATGCTGAGTTGACCACTGCAATTCCTTCCAGCTCCAAACATTTCTGATCTGTGACCCAAAAAGTTCCAAAGGGTGTTTCCAATAGAAAAAAAATTATTTTCCCTAGAAAATATTTGGCTTGGCTCATATTTTAAAAATAAACAAAAAAAACCCCAAATCAAATACTCCTTTGGGTAAATAAAAATATTCAACAAAGAAAATCAAAACCTGGTAGACAGCCCACTAGACTAGTACTTTAAAAAAAGAAAAAGAAAAACAGGGTGTTTTTTAAACTATTAGTCACAATTAATCCATGTTTTGGAAATCACCTACGTGGGCCATAACAAGCATTGTAGAATACTTTATATTATGATTATGTATTATGTATATATTATGATTATGTATATATAATATATATATAATTATATTATGATTATTATTGTGTATAATTATATTATATTATATAGAATACTTTATATTATGATTCAATATGTTATTACAATACAATATAACATGCTACAATATAATACAGTACGGGCTTTCCAGATGGCTTAAGCGGTAAAGAATCCCCCTGAGTCAGGAGACTCAGGAGACACAGGTTTGATTCCTGGGTCAGGAAGATCCCCTGGAGAAGGAAATGACAGCCCACTGCATTGTTCTTGCCTGGAAAATTCCATGAACAGAGGACCTTGGCAGGCTATAGTCCATGGGGTTGCAAAGAGCTGGACATGACTGAGAGACTGTGCACACACATGCCCAGTACATCAGAGTGCATCCCTGTGTATAGGATTCTAAGGTAAAATTTCTCTGCCGGTTCATGGCCAAAGAAAAGTTACAAAACTTTGCCATGGAGGGCCGTGTTTGCTTTAAACATGTGCATTTTCTATTGCAAAAATTTTACAAATAGAATTTGGGGTCAGTGTTACTGGCATAAAACAGCAAGCTAAATTGAGGGTCTCCCCAACCACTGGTTTACAAATATGCAGAATTAGGCCATTTATCATTATTGTTATCCATGTTTTCGTGATTTTCCATAACAATCCTATTATCAGGCATTTTGTCTTACTCTGCCATAAACATATTCATACTCATGAATTTATATGTCTAAATTTCAGTTTAGAAAAACCTAGTTGCTGATTTACCAATAGGCCAGGGGTCAAAACTTAAATGTCTAAAGGAGCTGGTTGGGTAAAATAAATGAATGAAACAGGCCAACAGTAGCAAAGGACTAAATTTGGATTTTATAGGAAATATGTGATTTTCTAAAGTTGAAAAGTAACATTTAAAAATGAAAAGAAAAAAAAAAAAAGCTGGCTCTGCTTTCAACTAAATTATATCCCTCATGAATGTATATGTTGAAACCCTAACTCTCAAAATGACTATATTTGGAGACAGGTAATTTTAGGAGGTAATTACGGTTAAGTGAAATCTAAGTCTAGGGCCTCAATCCAATAGGAACAGTGGCCTTATCCAAAGAGGAAGAGAGAAAAATCTCCTATGCACACATTAAGGAAAAGCTATGTAAGCCCGTGGACTGCAAGGAGATCCAACCAGTCCATTCTAAAGGAGATCAGTCCTGGGTGTTCTTTGGAAGGAATGATGCTAAAGCTGAAACTCCAGGACTTTGGCCACCTCATGTGAAGAATTGACTCATTGGAAAAGACTCTGATGCTGGGAGGGATTGGGGGCAGGAGGAGAAGGGGATGACAGAGGATGAGATGGCTGGATGGCCTCACCAACTCGATGGACATGAGTTTGAGTAAACTCTGGGAGTTGGTGATGGACAGGGAGGCCTGGCGTGCTGCGATTCATGGGGTTGCAAAGAGTCGGACACGACTGAGCGACTGAATTGAACTGATGTAAGCCTGTGGCAAAATGGCAGCTGTCTACAAGCCATGAAGAGAGCCCTTACCTGGAATTGTAACTGCCAACACCTGGTCTTGGACTTCTAGCTTCCAAAACTGCGAGAAATGTGTTTCTGTTGTTGAAGCCAACCCGTTTGTGGTATTTTGTGACAGCAGCTAGAACATTCTAATACAAGGCCTAAGGCCGGATGTGCCCAAGGTTCTTCAGGTTGCAACCTCTGCCCCAGTTATACTTCAGGTTGAGTGATGTAAGCCTAACTGGGTTAAGTGTCTGAAGTCACTTTAAGGCATCAATCCTCACAATGGCTGTGAAATCTCAATACAACTTTGACAGGATATTTGTTCATGAAACAAATATTTCAAGAGTATGTGATTAAAACTTGTTTGACGGTGAGTAAAGTAAGGAAAAGAAAAAGCTACCCTGAGAACTTAGAGAAGAAATATGACCGTTTCCAGAAGAGGTGATCTCCACAGTTTCAGAATGAATACTCTCCTCAGCCCTACGCCGGCAGGCTGGAGAGGGATGGGCAGGCATCCGGCAGGACAGGGGCTGTTGGATCTGGCTTTCACTTTCTTCTTCCTTTCCTGTTCCAAGTCATCGGTCCCCACCCCGTCCTAGTGCAATTCACACATTATTTGGTTTAATCCCCATGGTTTTCAGGATTTCATTCATTTTTGGACAATTTTTAATACTTAGAAAGTGTTCACTTTGTGTTAAGCACACATCTAGGTTCTGAGATACATCTGTGAAGAAAACAGATGAAATTTCTTGTGTTCACAGCATTTCCATCCTAGTTGGGTGAGACAGATGATCAACAAAATAAATAAAACATGTGATGTTCTAGAAGGCAGTAAGGTACCTTCTAGCGGTATTGTTTGAGAGTACTTAATTCTGCTGTGTGTGTGTGCATGCTTAGTTGCTCAGTCGTGTCCGACTCTTTTGCCACCCCACGGACTGTAGCCCACCAGGCTCCTCTGTCCATGGGATTCTCCAGGCAAAAATACTGGAGTGGATTGTCATTCCCTTCTCCAGGAGATCTTCCCGACCCAGGGATTGAACCCTGGTCTCCTGAATTGCAGGCAAATTCTTTACCATCTGAGCCACCAGGGAAACCATTGCTAGTTTTAATTAATTTAATAAATTATGTGATTCAATCATCTTCATTCAACTTGTGAGCCTTTCTGTGAGAGCTTGCCTAGTTGTGACCTTAGAGGTTGTCACAGCCATGAAATAATTTTCCACGTGACAAAAATGAAAAGTAATTTAGAATCAAAAATAGAGCACAGAAGGGAGATGGGGGGTAGTTTAAGAAAAATCTGATTGAGAAGGTGACATTTGAGCAACGACTTGAAGGGGTTGAAGGAGCAAGACAGGCAGATAGCCATCCTCAGGAAGATCAGTCCAGACATGGGAACTGTATATACAAAGAGCCCCAGTTGTGAGCTTTTCTGGCAAGCTCCAGGGACAGTAAGGAGGCCTGCCAGAAGTTAAGTGAGAGACAGCACAGAGATTGTCCCAAGAGGCCCTGTAGATCCCTATGAGAATTTTGGCTTTTTACTCTAAAATGATTATCTTCCCTGGTGGTTCAGTGGTAAAGAATTGCCTGCTGATGCATGAGATGAGGATTTGATCCCTGGGTCAGGAAGATTGCCTGGAGGAAGAAATGACAACTCCCTCCAGTATTTTTGTCTGGGAAATCCCATGGACAGAGGAGCCTGGCATCCTACAATCCATGGTATAGCAAAAGAGTGGGACACAACTTAGTGACTAAACAGCAAAAACTAAAATGATTGCCACTGGGAGGTTTTGGATAGGAGAGTGGTTGGATTTACGTTTAACATGATCAGTCTGGTTGCTGTATACTAGAAAGGAGCAGAGTCGGGGCAGGGAGGTCATTGCAGGGCAGGAGACGATTGCAATGATCCAGGCAGAAGGTGATGGTGGCTCAGACCAAGATGGTGCCAGTAGTGCTGGTAAGACGTGATAAGCCTCTGGATATGTTTTGGAAGCAGAGCTAACCGAGTTGGCTATCAGATTAGATGTGAGAACTGAGAAGGGAAGGAATCAGTGGTGAATCCAAGGATTTAAACCTTAACCACTGGAGGTAGAGATACCATTAACTGTAAGAGGAGAAAATTGGGAGAAGTTAGTATCTTTTTACTGAAGAAGGAACTGAAACTTAAATAGAAAGTGAGTTGTTGGAGCCAAGAATCAACTCAAGTAAGGTCATGTTTCCAAGCTCACCTCTCTGTCTCTCAGCCTAAAGCATATTTAAGAAAGAAACAGAAAGGAGTACACAGGCAGAGGGGCTAGACAGGGCTCCACACCATCCTAGGACCTCCCTGGTGGCTCAGATGGTAAAGTGTCTGCCTACAATGTGGGAGACATGGGTTCAATCCCTGGGTCTGGAAGATCTCCTGGAGAAGGAAACCCACTCCAGGATTCTTGCCTGGAACATCCCATGGACGGAGGAACCTGGAAGATTACAGTCCATGGGGTCGCGAAGAGTGGGACACGACTGAGCAACTTCACTCTCACTTTCACTTTCCCCACCATCCAAAAGCAGAATGCTCCCATGAAAACTTTCATAAGCCAAAATGGCATAAAGTGCAGATGCAATTACCTTAGGACACATCATGCCGATGGATGCACAAAATAAATTGAGATAAAGCACAGGTGCTCACTGACACACTTCATAGCTACGGCAGCTTGATGCTGAGACGCCAAGAGTAGTGTCCAGGGAAGGTGCTTGGAAGTGCCACTCTCATTGCTTACAATGCCCACTGTCTCTACAATGGCTCACTGCAAAACAAACGCTGAATGCTATTTTCACTTTTCGTCGTTTTCCTTAAAAGCAAAAATCCTGTTGAATTTCTTTCAGTTAGCAAAGATGGGTACCATTGTAGGTCTTTCATAAAAGCAAAGTGGCATAAAATGAACTTCTGAAAAGTGGGGCATACCTGTATACAGAGAGCAGCTTGTTCTGATTGCCATGGGGAATCAAAGATTTCGTAGAGGAACACTTACAGCATGGCCTCTAAGGGTGACCAGCTCTGGAGATGGGAGGAGATTCCAGAGAGAAGGTGGCATGCACAGAATTGAGACAGAGAAAATGTAGGGAAAACTCAGAGTCACCAAGTCAGCACATCCGAGGGCTGGGTTACACCATTTCAACCATTTTACTTTAGCTCAACATTTGGCTTAAATATCTTCGGACCTCAATTTCTCTTCCATACAGACCCAGAGCATTATGCAGAATTATAAAGAGTGAGGTTTTATTTTCCAGGTGAGAGGGAATCTTTCAAACAGATTTTGCTTCCTGTGCTTCTGGGCACTGCTAGTCTGAAACAGCAATTAGAGACAGGTAACTCCTGCTTCCTCAGCGATGGCAAGCAGATATCCCAGGTCAGATGCTGAAATTATTTGTAAACATGAAGGTTATTTGATACCCTGAACTCAGCACTTCTTGGTTTTTATAGTGCACAAGAATCATGCAGAACCAATTCTGATTTCACGAGTCTGAAATGGGGCCAGACTTGAGAGTCTGCACTTCTATCAAATCCCCCAGTGATGCTGCTGCAGCTGTTCTGTGGACCATTTCTGAGGAACCAGACCTCAGCGATTTGTAAAGTGCCCCAAAGCCAAGATTACACAATGGAAAGGCCTAGAAATGAGGACCTTTGGAGTCTAGGCCTGGATGTTAAGTAAATATCATCTATCAGACATTTAACTTATTTTGAAGAAGGGAAAGGTATCAAGTTCAGCTAGTGAAACTAGGAAATATTAAATTCAGGAAAACCAGAAGGGCATCTTCAGACGTTAAGAACTTGAGGAGAAAAAGACAAAATGAAGAGGAAGAAATTGCAGAATATTTGCCTCCCTTCTATCTCCAGAGCAAGAAAAGCCACAAATCCACAGGAATAGCAGGAAGAGCCTGCTGGGCTTTGATCACATGGAGCAGAGGGAAAGTTTGACACTGGCCTGGGCATGGGTGACCCCTGCGACCTTTGTGATGGGCGCCCCTCCCAAAGTAGGAATGCTGTAAAGGCAAGAACCACTTGAAAATGAAATGAGTGGTAACTAGAGGTGGAAAAGCTTGTTGTCTAGGCAGTTGTTCTTTGAGAAAGTTCCCATAGGTATTTGGGACATGTTTGTGTAGCGAGGGTGAGGTCGTAAGAGGAAGAATTTAATTATGTAAAACGATTTCAGGGCGGTTCAGAGCTTCTGCGTGGCGTGCCCGTGTGACTGTTGTCAGTGACAGCTTCAGGTATGCTGTCAGTAACACTGAGGGATGGAGGAATCCATGCTGCCTCTTTTGCTGTCTTGTCTTCTGCTATCACCGCACGGAAGGAAATCTACAGCTCCATGGCTCCTGCCACCTGTTACTATGCAACTGTGGGCCATTAACCAAATTTCAGAGTCATTGTCTCATCCACATGGTGAGTGGTTCTCAACACAGACCAGCAGTTACAGGCCTGGACTTGGGAGCCAGACTTCCAAGGTTGCAAGCATCATCCTTTGTAGCTGTGGGCCTTGGAAAGTTCTTTACCCTCACTGTGCCTCAGTTTCCTCATCTCTGCAAATGAAAATATGAGTGGTACTTACCTCAGGTCATTGTTTTGAGGATTAATTGAGTTAAGAGTTGCAAAGTGCTTAGACAGGGCTAACACAGTAAGTAGGATACAGGTATGAGGACTCACAGACCCTTAGAGGTCTATGGACATCTTTTGCAAAGGACTGAAGTATTTTCTACATCTTCACCTTAACTCCAGGTTGTTATTATTAGTTCATCTTAGGTCATCCGGATAACCACCTCATAACTGAGGACTGACTTGCTATTTCAAGGCTCTCATTGCACCTGAGTGCTGAATGGGGAAAACCTCTTAGGAGTTTTAGTAGAAAAGTGGTGGCAGATGCTAGGCACCTCTCCGCTCACAGCGGAAGCAGCAGACTGAGTTTCGAGACTTGGTTTGGGGGCAACGAGTTCCATTGTCCGTGACAAGTTGATGGTGAGTCTAGATGACACCTTTGCACTACTTGTTTACATAGTTGTGAACACAGAATGAAAACATTTTATTCCCATTTCTGGCAGTAATCAGTCTAAATGCCTGCTTCTTATAGCCAAAAATTGCTGCAGTCCAAGCCTATCTTCAAGTGAACAGCTTCTAGACAGCTTTCTAGAATTACAGGAGTCCCACTTTTCCAGGGTCTCTTTCCTTGGTTTGTTACTCTTGGTCAGCCATGGTAGAAACTCTTAAATGAAAACTTTCCAAAGTAAACAATTCACAAGTTTTAAACTGTACTCCATTCTGAGAAGTGTGCTGAAATCTCGTGCCACTCCCCTCCCTCCTGCCTGAGACGTAAATTATCCCTTTGTCTACCGTACCCCTCTCAAACATATTAATATTTCCATTTGTATTGATGCATTTCAGAGAAATAAATCCTGTATTAAGGTGTAGGTTGGCCCATAATATCTTGCTGCTAAATTGTGTGATTTATTTTTGAGAACCCATGAGAGTTTTTCTTTTACTTCCCAAAGAGACATCCATTTTGTATTTCATGAAATGTGCACATGTTATAGATTATAATGACTTGCTTGTTTAGCAAATAATAACTGAGAGCTCAGCATGGACCCAACCCAATGCTAAGTGACCAACCAAAAAAGCTATGGCCCCTGACATCCTGGAGATTACAATCTCATGAGAAGCAAGACATAAATATATAAACATATAAACACAAGGATATTCTATGAGGAAGAATTCTATGAGAACAGGGGCAGGAGCATAGGAACTTAATTTAGTATGTAAGTTTAGAAAGGGGCTTCCCTCATGGCTCAGATGGTAAAGAATCTGCCTGCAATGCAGGAGACCTGGGTTTCATCCCTGCGTCAGGAAGATCCCCTGAAGAAGGGAATGGCTTACCTAATCCAGTATTCTTGCCTGGAGAATCCCATAGACATAGTGGCCTGACGGGCTACAGTCCATGGGGTCCCAAAGAGTCAAACACAACTGAGCAGCTAATACTTGAGGGAGTAATATTTGAACTAAGACCTAAAGAATGCTTTCAAAAGTCAAGTGATGGATGGGTGGAAGGATTTCTTGGCAGAATTGAAAGTAAAAGTCTGTTAGTTACTCAGTCATAGAGAAGGCTGCAAAATGGAAAAGAACTTGGCATGGTAGAGAAGTAACTGGAGGCTCAGCAAGACTAGAGCACAGTGAGAGCTCTCCTTGAGGCTGGGGAGAAGCCAGAACCAGCATGAGTTTGGATTGTATTCTAGGGTCAACTGAAGTTTTCGGAAGCTTTAAACAATGGGGTGAAATACCACTTTGACTTTTGTATGAAGAATGGATGACCAGGCAGGAGTGGAAAAAAGAGCTTAAAAAGCCACTGCCGTGGTCCAAGTAGTGTCACCAGGTTTCAACATTTGCATAGAGAAATGATGATGGCTTGGACTTAGGGAGGGTGGTAAAGAAAAAGGAACTTGATTTGAGATCTGTTTTGAAGGTATAATCTGCAAAACTTTGTTTCTTATTCCATTTTGTAGAGGATAAAGGACTTGTGACACGAAAAGATGGGAGAGGAGGCCAAAAAGGATGTCAAGACAACCTATAGGGGTGGGATGGAGTGGGTGGTGGGGGGAAGGTTCAAGAGGGAGTGGACATATGTATACCTATGGATGATTCATATTGATGTATGGAAGAAATCAACACAATATTATAAAGTAATTATCCTTCAATTAAAAATAAATACATTTTTAGAAAAGAGTGAAAGGTATTGTACAACGAATCACTCTATGGTACAACATTCCCACACGGAAGAACTCACACACCAAACATTAGTGGTAAGTAACAGACCGACTCATGGAAGACGGGATAGCTTCATTAAAAATAGAAGCTTCTGCTGGCAAAAACAGGAAGTAAGGCCATGAGATTTTCTGTAAAACTTACCTAGTTTAATTTGCTGCCATTTAAAATAATTAATGCCCCCTGGTTTTAGAAGTAGAAAAGAAAATTCTCTAGAAACAAATACAAAATCTTAAGGTCTACACAAGCCAGTCTTTTGGTGTCAACTTTCTTAGCGTGAAGAGATAGCTATAGTCTCTTGGAGAAGAAAGACCCTTCATTAGAGATGATCTATGTCTTTTCAGAGGTCTTATTGATTCAGAAAATGACAGAGCTGGGATGGAAAACCTGGGGAACCTAAGATATGAATTCTTAAATGAATTAAGGTATTAATGATCAGAATAGTCCAAACTATCACTTTTCAGCTTCAATAATTGCACCTGGCTGTCTGTGCTCCCAGAATCACTGAAGAATTGTTCCATGCTTTACTTGAACTGTTTGGATGTGGTCAAGGGCTTTGAAACAAAGTCTTTAGAATTTAGACAGATTAATAAGATTATAATTACAGGCATTTCTTCAACAGTCTTTCCTGCCTGGAGACCCTGAAATGATTGAGAAAAACTTTCTACTATAACTGCTGTGCTGTGCTTAGTCGCTCAGTCATGTCCAGCTCTGTGGTACCATGGACTGTAGCCCACCAGGCTCCTATGTCCACAGAATTCTCCAGGCAAGAATACTGGAGTGGGCTGCCATTCCCTTCTCCAGGGGATCTTCCCGATCCAGGGATCAAACCCAGGTCTCTTGTGTTGCAGGCAGATTCTTTATCATCTAAGCCACCAGGGAAGACTTAGTATCAATTATATGTCACATGACTTTCTAGCTGAAGGTGCCTGCAGGTGAAAACAAAATAAGGCAGTGAGAAGTTGGCCTTGGACATATTGAAGCTCTGTTTATGGAGATGTTGCTTAATGGTTCAGATGTTGCTTAATGGTTGCTTAATGATCATCTGGCTCAGAATTCAAGTTCCACTCCTATCAATACCAAATTTCTAGCTGTGAGGTCTTAAACTAGGTCTGAGCCTCTGAGCCTCAATTTCCTCATCAGTCATAGGAAGATGATCTATAATTTGTCTGGGTTAAATGAGATACTGTTTACAAAAGGCTTCCTCTGACGTGCTACTTCAGTGTTCGCACAAACATGCACACTGAGTAACTGGGCTAAAGGTGGTGTTTGAGTTTTTAGCTCTTCATGAATGAACCGCAGGAGGATGTGGTGACTTGATAAATGAAGTTATCCTAAGAACCAATGTTTGTACATAATTATTCATTAAAAATTCCTGAGTTGTGTTAAAACTTAAACATAAGAAATATGAAAAGACCTATCTTGCAAAGGAGCTGATGATACTTAGATCCTTTTGATTCTAATTTATAACTTAGCTGATGGGTGACATGCACATTCATGGTGCTTATCCAATTTAAAGATTATTTCAGAAACTTGTATGAGCAATAGGTGATGGCTCATATTTTTTCAATTAATTTAATATTTATTAATTTAATAAATTAATTTAATATTTATCAGGTGCTTGTGCTTCCCACGAGCACCTGTGGGAAGAATGCAAAAAGCCAGAAATATGATTGCTTCTACCCAAGTAGCTTTTAGTCCAGTAAAAGACGCAAATATAATAGTCAGAAAATAAACCAAGTGTTGAGTCTAACTGAATTTAAAGCTTTCTAATGCAGGTTCCAAATTGGAATGCTGGAGTTATAGCCTAACAGCATTCTTAAGCGTCAAGAATATGCCAGAAGTAGAAACTCTTCCTGTGGCCTGGTGCAGTATGTTACAGGCCAGGGAGCAGGTTTTAATAGAAGAGGCTCCAAAGGTATGACAACAGTCGAGGGTCAACTTGGCCGATCTTAGAGAGAAGGATGAATAATAGGGGCATTTCTTTAGTGCACAGTCTGATTTTTAGGAACTCGTTTCATAAGAGATTAGACATATGGCAAAAACTTATCATTTCACTCCCTGCTTAAATTATCTTAATGCTCTCCAGCACAAAACCAAAGTCCTTAGAAAGCATAAGGATTTTTCATGGCTTGGCCCCTACTTTCAGAACCTTGAATCAACAGTGGCTTCAACCAGTGCTTCTCAAGTTATACTGTATTCAACAGCTTTTGATCACTGCTGCTGCTGCTAAGTTGCTTCAGTCTTGTCCGGCTCTGTGCGACCCCATAGACAGCAGCCCACCAGGCTCCCCCGTCCCTGGGATTCTCCAGGCAAGAACACTGGAGTGGGTTGCCATTTCCTTCTCCAATGCAGGAAAGTGAAAAGTGAAAGTGAAGTCTCTTGATCCCATGGACTGCAGCCTACCAGGCTCCTCCATCCATGGGATACCCACTGGAGTGGGTTGCCATTGCCTTCTCTGTTTGATCACTAGGGCGTCTTATTAAAGGTACGTTGTGGGTTAGGAAGTCTGGAGCAGAATCTGAGAAATTCTTTTCTAACAAGCTCGTAGGTGATGCTGATTCTGTTGGTATATAGCCTACAATATGAATAGCAATACCTTCACAGAATGGAATTTTCCCTCCTTCACAAAAACAGAGAAATTTGAAAGTATCAATAGATTTGGTTCAGATCAACAAAGTCAGTGCTCTGGGATTAGCATGTAAGGAATATGACCCACAGGTCAAAATCTAGCCCACTGACTATTTTTGTGAATAAAGTTTTGTTGGAACACAGCCTTGATCTCTCTCTGTTTTTTGTTTTTGTTTTTACATATTGCCTGTTGTTGCAATGGCCTCCCACTCCAGTACTGTTGCCTGGAAAATCCCATGGGTGGAGGAGCCTGGTAGGCTGCAGTCCATGGAGTTGCTAGGAGTCAGACACGACTGAGCGACTTCATTTTCACTTTTCAGTTTCATGCATTGGAGAAGGAAATGGCAACCCACTCCAGTGTTCTTGCCTGGAGAATCCCAGGGACGGGGGAGCCTGGTGGGCTGCCATCTCTGGGGTCGCACAGAGTCGGACACGACGGAAGCGACTTAGCAGCAGCAGCAGCTCTTGCATCAGAATGGCAGAGTTGTGACGAAGGCCATGTGGCCCTTACAACCAAAACACTGACCCATCACCTGGCCTTTTATGGAATAAGTGTGTTCCCTTCTGCCTTAGACGTTATATTCTCTCTGGACCTTGGTCCAGCACGTCTCCCAAACTCAGTGAGGACTCTGCTGACAAGGAAGAAAGGCAGGAAGTAACCATGTCTGTAACATGGCTTCTCTCCCTCACATCTTACTGTCCTGTCCTCTAATGTTCAACCCATCCTTCTGCCAGGGAACATGATTGACAGTTCCCCAAGGGCATCAAGCTTCAGTGCAGCTTCAGAAAATACCCAGGATGCTTTGAGGACAGTTAGAAGACCACTGGCATAGAATATTTGCCCAAAACAATGTTAAAAGGCTTACAGGCTGGACAGGTTGTTAACGGATTGACGAGGAGGATGACCTCAGGTTCACAACTAAAGAGTTTGGACTTAAAAGTCAGTGAGGGACCTTGAAGGATTTTAAAGCATGGGATCAGGTTATTGTTTTATAAAATCTTCATATGTTTTATATTGCTTTCTATCTTTATATGCTTTATATTGTTTACACAATTCTGATAACATGTAAAATGGCCCCTTGTATTCGTCTGCTCAGGCTGACATAACAGAATACCATAGAGTGGGTGCCTTAAACAACAGAAATGTGTTTTCTCACAATTCTAGAGACCAGAAGTCCAAGACCCACTTATTGGAAAATTCAGTTCCAGGGGAGGCCTTCTTTCCTGGTTTGTAAATAGAGCTACATTCTTACTGTGGCCTCACATGACCTCTTCTCTGTGCTTAAACAGAGTGGGGGGAATCTCTGATACTTCTTCCTCTTCTTTTTGGATTAGAATTCTACCTTTATGACCTTAGTTAACCTTAATTACCTTCCTTAAATCCCCATTTCCAAATGCAGTTACCTTGGGGATTAGGGCTTCAACACATGAATTTTGGGGAGATACAGTTCAGTCCCCAACAGCTAATGGGAAGGGAAATTTAGGCAAGGAGGTAGGTAGGACCACCAGTGAAAAATGAGCAGCTGAAAATGCCGCAGCCTGACTGAGAGCCGTGGAGGATAAGAATGGAAAGGAAGCAAGGAATGGCAAGAGCAAGAGCATAAAAAATAGATATTTACATCAGTAGGTCTTGGTAAACTATTGAATTCAGGGAAATACCCTGACAGCTCATTTAGACTCTGAAGATTAGGTAATGGAGCCAGGGTTAACAGGAAAATGAAGATCTGGAAGCAGGAACTTCTTTGGGCAAATATGATGTTTTGGGATCTACTCAATCTGAGATACTATGGAGTTAGCCACATATACTTAGAAGAAGATTAATTCCTCTTCTCTTAAGGAAATAGCACCTTTTGTCAATAAGTTGTTGTTATTGAGTTTTTTTTTTTATCATCACATTTGCCCCTTGAGACTATTTACTCATTTGTTAGAATATCATCAGGTTCTTCATGATGTAAGCATCCACATGAGCTCTCTTATTCTGATCGGTGGGAATGATTCTATCATCACAACATGTTACAGTAACATTTAAGAAATATTTAGTAGATATTCATTTGTGCATGCATTCAAGCGATAAATATGTAGTGAATATCAACTTATTGAAAGATAAGAGTTCTAGACAGCAGGGGTTTAAAGATATCTATCTAAAAAGGAGCTAACTCTAAGCTGAATTGAAAGTGAGCTTAATAGTTCTGTTCTAGGAGTGCTTACTCATTTTCTCATCTAAGCTTTCTCTTTCATCAGTTTTCTTTAACTGTCAGAAAATGAGGTAGCATTCTGAGAAGGATCTAGGTACACCACACAAAAGTTCTAGAGAAGGCTGACAGAGGAAACTAGCTTGTGATGGTATTTCTGGAAGCTGATTTGACAGCCCTGCCCAGTAGGAGCGAGCTCTTTAAGAAACAATCTGAAGATTGGGCTGCAGACACAGCACAAATCTATGATAACTGTCTTATGCATGTTTTACCTGTGATGACCATATCTTCATGTGAAGGGTGTGGTTTTACCATAGCCTGCCTTGTTTAATCATCCTGAAAAAGAACAAGTCAGAGCAAAAGACCTTCAGGATCCTTCCAGCTGTTTCCTAGGATTCATTCTTGCTGATAATATAGCCTCTTCAAAATACTCTTTTAACTTGAAACTATGAATTCCAAACACTTTTAATGATACCTTCTGCCCTTTGTAGCCTACAGGATCACTTGTGGAGGCTGTTTTCCCTCTGTTAGCTGTGGAATTTCCTCTCTTGTATGAGCTCTGTTTTTGAGTAAAATAAACCTAACCCAGTGCCTTTGGACTATCTGTACTTTCAAATCAACAAATATTTAAGCCTCCCCGTGGCATGCATGATCTTAGGCCAGGTGCTATGAGTTACACAAAGATGAATGTGACTTGGACCTTGTCCTTAAATATTCAAACCAGCAAATGACAAAGAACACAATTACATGGCTGGTCGTTAAGCTCTGGACTTAGACAGACCTGGGGTGGAATTTCAGCTTCTCCACTTATCGGCTTAAGCAAGTTATTTCAATTCTTCTAAGATCCTGGCTTTTTTTCCCCCCACAAATGTTCGTGAATATAATATCTGCCTCCTGAGACTGTTGCAAGGATTAATTAAATAATAAACCTAAAAGACAGTGCCTGACACACAGAAAGTGCTTGATGCAATTTAGTCTTATTATTTTTGCTATTATCAAGAGGATATTTAGACTTGTCCTTCTGAACTCCCTTCCCTTTATCCCGCTTTTTTTTTTCCCCCACTGTACTTCTCAAATTGCATGGAATTCCCCAGTTTTCTTTTAAGAGCAGAGAGAAAAATGCTGTGCAAAGGACCTGGGATTTGAGCAGAAGCCTGACTGCAGATATCCAGGTACCATGAGAGATGATGCTGTGCCTAAGGTTATCTGATTCAGTCCTGTTGTTACACTCTCCTTCCTGACCATTAAGAATCTTGTAGAAAAGAACCAAAAACACCATCATGCAGCTGATGATGGATCTCAGGGCATTCGCTCCATAAATGTTTATTTTCTATATCTCTGTGTGCCCGGCCCTGAGTCAGTGCTGGGGACAGAGCGGTGGACATGGCAGCCTAGGGCTCTGGCCTCATGGAATACACAGCCCGACAGTCAGCAAACAAACTCCTCAGGACAAGCAGAGCTCCGGAAGCAGACAAAGCTGGGCTCAGCCTAGGCTATGAGGCATCACCATGACCTTCCACCAGGGACCACATCACAAGTCTCATGCACAGGCTGGTAACTCTCCGTTGCCAAACTGGAAACACAGAGTGAAATGAATAATTGAAAGCTTCAGATCTAAGCAAGGGATTAAGCAGTAGGATATTGAAGTCTAATTATATCATTGTTTTTAAATTGCAAAAGAATGCGGGCTAAGGGGCAGTTTTAAACTCTCCAAACTATTTTTCTGACCAGAAATGTTAGTTCACCAAAAGTCATCTGGCAACTAAGGGGTAACTGCTGATATTTCCTGTACCCTGCCCCAATTCTCAGGATGACAATTCTCAGGAAACCACCAATGTAAAGTAAACCATGAATTTGATCTCAAAATAATGTAGCACAGTTGGAGAGCACCGACTTCAAGTGAATGAAGGCTCTGAGGTGCTCCAGATTTGCTTAGTTAGAGAGCCTGAGCTGGTCTCCATGAAAATGGCAGTTCTAATGGTCACAAGGGTTTGCAGCTGCTGTGCTGTGTTTAGTCGCTCAGTTGTGTCCAACTCTTTGTGACCCGTGGACTGTAGCCCGCCAGTCTCCTCTGTCCGTGGGGATTCTCCAGGCAAAAATAATGGAGTGGGCTGCCATGGCTTCTTCTTCAGGGGATCTTCCCAACCCAGGGATCAAACACTTGTCTCCCTCAATGCAGGTGGATTCTTTGCCGTCTGAACCACCAGGAAAGCCACAAGATTTGCAGTAATTTTATGTAAAAATAGCATCCATCTGGCAAGGATCTGAATGCCATCCCTTGAGATTCAGGAAGTCATGACTCAAATCACACAACTTGGGTGGGCGTCAGGTGGGGGCTGAACCCTGGCATGAGGATATCTTTCCCCCAGGAATGAGTCGAGTGCTGGGTCAAGGCCCAGCTGACCTCAGATTCAGAGCCTCTCAACTGACTCACTCTGTGATGGTGGAGGCTGCCCTCAACCACAACGTGAAGATGTTCCAAACGGTGGGTGAAGCAAACCTCCGGGCAATTCAGGATGGGCAAGGCTGGGAGTCCAGGCAGTGGTAAAAAGCCCTGCCATTTGTTGAGCCATTACTCTGGGTCTAGCAGAGTTCTATCAATAAATTCCACTAGAACTCCCTGGTAACCATGATGCTAAGAGGTTAATGTGTGGGCAGTCCTGCAGGGCAGGGAGAAAAGAGCTAGAAAAATAAATGTAGTTGGAGGGCTTAGGTAAGAATTCAGACACTGAGACCAAGGGAAAGGTATATGAATGAACCGGTGCTCTCAAAGACAGATTAGTAGTCTGGGGGATCACCCCAACTCAGGGGCTGGGTTAAGTGAGTCAAGACAAAAAAGAGCAGAGGGGAGGACAAAGAGGGCTTTGGAGAATGAAGGGGGAGCCAGAGGTTGGTTTGGGTTCTGGGTTCCAGCTTCCAGGTCTATCTCAGAGAGAAAGAGAAACTCACTCCCTACCAGTTGCTGCATGCCTGCCAGGCTGGAAAGCGGGCTTAGGCTGCTTAAGTACGTCTTAATCTATGACTCAGGGTCAGCAACTATGGACAGCAGAGAGGACAGGAAGGAGGTGAGACAGGCAGGTTGTAAAAGGCAGCACAGTCAGTTCAGTTCAGTCGTTCAGTCGTGTCCAACTCTTTGCCACCTCATGGACAGCAGCACGCCAGGCCTCCCTGTCCATCACCAACTCCTGGAGCTTGCTCAAACTCATGTCCATCAAGTCGGTGATGCCATCCAGCCATCTCATCCTCTAGTCGTCCCCTTCTCCTCCTGCCTTCAATCTTTCCCAGCATCAGGGTCTTCTCCAATGAGTCAGCTCTTCGCATCAGGTGGCCAAAGGATTAGAGCTTCAGCTTGAGCATCAGTCTTTCCAATGAATATGCAGGACTGATTTCCTTCAGGAGTGACAGGGCTGTCGTTTACTGGAAAGGCAACCCTGATTCCCATGCAAGACTTAAACATTTCTGAGGAAAACTTAAGATTACCTCAAGCTTTTGCAGAAAGTGTACTTTCATTTTCACCAACAAACATTCTCTTTCCCCAACTACAAATAAATGTCTCTCCCTGTCCCTTGTGGGACAGGCAACTGGCAGCAGAGCAAGTCTGCTAGACTTGAGTTAGCAGGAAAGGAAAAGAACCACGGGCTTGTCTATGAGGTGCATTCAGAGAGCATGGTGGGCAACACAGAGAAACGACAGGGCTGCTCTGAGGCCCCCTCCTCACTCCTCACTGAGAAAGAAGTATGGTGAGTGGCAGAGGAGGGGCCCAAGCTGCCTGGGCTTTAGGTTTAAGACCAGCCCTGCCAGCTCCTAATTTATGAGGTCTGGAGCAACAGATCTGCTCTCAGCTTCTGTGTTTGCACCCCTAAAATGAGGGCATTGTGTTTTATGATGCTGAGGATCAGATAAGACTGTGAAAAATCCTGGTCCTCCCCCAGTTCCCATATACCTCAGCCAGAAACCAGGGAGTCAAGAAGATGCCCTGCTCCCTTGTTTCTCAACTCCTACCATTTCTCTCTTGAATTCATCCCTTCCTGTTCCTCCCTATTGCTCCTGTCTAAAGTTAGGCTCTCATGCTCTCTCACCTGGATACACTGGCTCCTGATGTCTACTTCTATCTTCCATGTATGCATCAGCCTCATCCACTCACATCAACCATTAAATAGCTTCTAAGGAGGAGGCATTCTGGCTTTCTCTATGCCTCATCTTGGTCAAGCACAATAATATGGAATAGACTACCCCTAGAATGTCTGAGAAATAAGTAATAAATAAGTAGAGGAATGAATTCACTGGACATATGTGCAAACACCTTTCTTATGAGATAGTATAAGAATGCAAGATATTCCTTTCTTTTTCATTTCAATAAACATGGATATTTACTATGAACCTGGCACTGTGCTATTGGAAGATATAAAGAATTAGGTATAACCCCTGGACATTCAATTACCACCTAGTGAACAAAGCAGGCTGTAGTAGTCAAAGTCCTTGAGAGAAACAGAACCCATAGGAGGCATATCTCGTAAAGAGATTTGTTTTCAAGAATTGGCTTACACAACTGTGGGGCCTGGCAAGCCCAGAATCTGCAGAGCAGACTGGCAGGCTGGACATGGGGGAAGGAGAGATGCTGCTGCTTCTGTCTGAAGGCAGTCTGGAGGTGAAATTTCCCCTTCCTCAGGGGACTGCAGTCTTTTTTCCTTAAGGCCTTTGCCTGATTAAACAAGGCCCACCCACATTATGGAGGGTCATCAGCTTTACCCAAAGATTACTGATTTAAATTTTAATCACAGCTAAAAATAAACCTTCACAGCAACATCTAGACTGGTGTTTGGCTTAACATTTTGTCACCAAAGCCTAGCCAAGTTGACACCTTAAAACTGTCCTTCAGGTACATAGGTAATCCATGACAGCACAATGTATATTATCATATGTCTGCAACATAAGTTAGGTCTGTCTTTCACGAGAAATTGCTCTGTACATGTCAACTTGTTAATATTTGTTAACTGCTCTCTCTGAATATGCCGTTTACTCCAGTGGGGGATTCCACTTGTATGACTTTCAATACTCACAACAGCTTGTGATATGGGTAGTGCTGTCACCTTTATTTATTATTTTTTTTTTACAGTGAAATGAGTACAAGTTTTTGTTTGGGGGGTTTCTTTTATTTATTTTACTGAGCTTGGTCTTAGTTGCAACATGCAGACTCTTTAGTTGCTGCATGTGGGATCTAGTTCCCTGAGCAGGGATCCAACCCCAGGCCCCCTGCATTGGGAATGTGGAGTCTTAGCCACCAGACCACCAGGGAAGTCCCTTGTTATCATCTCTTAAAGGTAAAAGAGATACCAGTAACTTGCATGAGGTTCCATAGCCAATGTATCATGGAGCACATATATATATGATATATACATCATGATAATATATCATGTGAGTAAAGGCCTTTCCACCCCAAGTTCACTGATCTTTCTACTACATCACATACCTCTAACAAACACCCAATTTGAAGCCTCGCTTTTCCTCGAAGCGGCAGTTATTTTGCCAGGAATTCTGTCATACTATGAGATTGTCATAAGGGAGACCCTCTGAAATGGAGCAGGTGCTTGCCCCACCTCCCCATGTCCTCGGCCTGCCTTTTGCCTCTGGAAATCTTTAGTCAAAGAATACGTTTAATCATAGAAGTGAGAAATGTGGGTGCAATGGAAAATAGAGGAAACTAAATAATAATAATGTAGTCATCAAGTATAGTCAAGGACCTTTAGTTCTTTCTCAAGGGTTATAGATAATATTCTAAGCCATATCCTGTGAGCAGTCTTCTAGATACTAAAACACCAGCTGGAGAAGTTAACTTGATGACCAGCTGGAGAAGTTAAGTTAATTTACATGGGACCAGACTATACCCATGACATAAGCTGCCACAATTCCAAGAATTGGCCTCAAAGACCTTGGAATTTAAGACTAACTCCACCTAAAACAATCAAGATAGCACTGGTCAGACCACCAATTTGAATATGACTGTCAGAGCTGACTGCTGTTTCTGCATATAGTCCCCCCTCCACTTCTGTCTATAAAAGCTCTTGCCAGTGGTTGCCAGTGGGAGGAAGTCAGCCTTTGGACTGATGTCTGCTCCCCCCATTCCCAGCTGCCAGCATCTGCAACAAAGCAAGCTTTCCTTTCCACCAACCTGGGCTGTTCATTGGCTTTTGAATGGCGAGCAGCCAGACCCCACATACACCTTTCGGTAACAGATCTGTCGCCCAGCGTGGGGCTGACTACTGCTGGCTCCTGTGCTTTCATGGTTCTCCTGAGTTTTCCAGGGGAGAGCTGTGGCCATGACAGTGTATGTGCTTGCGGCTTGTGGCTACTTAGCCACAAGTAGAGGATTTGGATGACGCTCCTAGAATCTGCCAAAATTATTTGTTTCAAGGATTCTCCCTGTTTCTCCCCTGCTCAGCACTGGCTGCCAACTTAATGCTTTTTCTTGATAGAATGGAAACTTGCACTTGGGATAAGCTGATGAGCTCCGAGACCGGGTAAGTCTACCGGTGTGTGCATGGGCAACCTTCCCATTTGTGAGTGCTAATGCTGTTTGGGCATTTTGCCAGTTGGTTCTGCTGTTTGAGTACCATTTGTTTTGGGTAAGTGTTTGGGATTCCGTACCAGTCACCCTTGGAGAGGATTTATGATAGATCTGTCATTTGGTGTGTGAGTGTGTATTTCACTTGTATGATTGGTACTCTTGCTGCTTTTTGTAAAATGGGAAATTTAGGTTCAATTTATTAAGAAAAATTTTAGCTGTAATATTATGACTAAAGAAAAAGAAAGGTAATTTTATTTTTTTGGACAATGTATGGGGGTTCCCTGGTGGCTCAGATGGTAAAGTGTCTGCCTGCAACACGGGAGACCTGGGTTCGATCCCTAGGTTGGGAAGATCTGCTGGAGAAGGGAATGGCAACCCACTCCAGTACTCTTGCCTGGAAAATTTCATGGACAGAGGAGCCTGGTAGGCTACAGTCCACGGGGTTGTAAAGAGTCGGACACGACTGAGCCACTTCACTTCACATGGCAATAGTATTCTTTAGACTCTGGAGAGACAGTTGGTTAAGATGAAACTCTTGAAAATCCAAAAACCAGTTTGTTTCACATATGTAGTTAGAAAAAACTAGCTTGGTAAAACAGTTTTTTCAGATCCTGAAAAAACAAAAATATGCCTAGGAGAAAAATCTAAGTTAACACTTATCATGTCATTGAAATACAAATACAGTCCACTTTGCCTGGAACTCCAGCCTTGGGTTAATTGTAAAACTTCAAACTAAGGAAAAAATAAAAGGAGGGAAGCCTTTTAAAACCGAGTCTGTAAATTCAGCTATTCTGACTATTATCCATAAACTGATAAGTTTAATTGCAATGTCTGATTCATGAAATGTATAAAGATGAAACAATGAGATCTCTGACAGGATGCTTGTATGTCTCAATATATGCTTTTGTCTTTGGATCATATTGCTGAGGTTAATTTGTAAAAGAGGACTATTTAATTGACCTTAAATAGAAATAAGCACTTACAAATCAAGCAAATCTGAATTTACCTACTTTTGTCTTCTTTTAAGACCAAGAGCTTACTCCTTGGAAGGAAAGTTATGACCAACCTAGATAGCATAGTCAAAAGCAGAGAAATTACTTTGCCAACAAAGGTCCATCTAGTCAAAGCTATGGTTTTTAGTAGTTATGTACGGATGTGAGAGTTGGACTGTGAAGAAAGCTGAGCTCCGAAGAATTGATGCTTTTGAACTGTGGTGTTGGAGAAGACTCTTGAGAGTCCCTTGGACTGCAAGGAGCTCCAACCAGTCCATCCTAAAGGAGATCAGTCCTGGGTGTTCATTGGAAGGATTGATGTTGAAGCTGAAACTCCGATACTTTGGCTACCTCATGCAAAGAGTTGACTCATTGGAAAAGACCCTGATGCTGGGAGGGATTGGGGGCAGGAGGAGAAGGGGACGACAGAAGATGAGATGGCTGGATGGCATCACCGACTCAATGGACATGAGTTTGGGTAAACTCTGGGAGTTGGTGATGGACAGGGAGGCCTGGCGTGCTGCGATTCATTGGGTTGCAAAGAGTCGGACACGACTGAGTGACTGAACTGAACTGAAGACCAAGAGGGAAACTAAAGATGTTTAGTTTTATTAAACATACACATTATACCACCGAAGAAAAATTATGCTATAAAAAATGCAATTTTTTGAGGTTATGGAATATGTTCTTAAGTTTAATCAGAAAATGCTGATGTAACATTTCAATCACTTGTTTCTTGGTTTTGTTAAGGTTTTAAGGGTAAAAAATTGTAATATGTGAAAATAATAAGGGAAACATTTCTGTATACAAAGCAAGTAGGATATGTATTGTTGGCAAAGAGAAGGTATAAAGAATAGAGGTATTTTTGTTGAAGAAAAATAATGATAATAACTTTTTTCTACAGTTGTTTGTTTCTGGATGAGGAAATACAGGACAAATTTGTTTGGATATCAAAAATGACAAAGGGTTTATATAACAAAGGGTTTGTTAAAAAGGAATTTTGAAAAAAATTTTTTTACATTGCCAGAATTAAGATTAGATTGAATTTAATTAGTTAAATGAACTTTGTTACTAACAGTAAACTGATGCAAGACTGAATCTGGTTTTCTCTCTAAGAAAACAAAGTTGTCCTGGAATACTGATCTGATTTTGGTGACAGATTTCTAATGGAAAATAATTGTTTTGTTTCTAATCATACTTTTGATCCTAATGTTCAAGATGAAGAAATTGTCCAGGAAAGCTGTCATATGTAGCACTCCTGGCTCTAAGTTTACTATTTAAAGTACATGTACAATGTTTGCATGACAGCTGGATATAAATAATGAAATGTATGGTCTATAAAGCATTTCCCTAATAACATATCTCTGAGCCTATTCATGTTACCTGATTAGTTTTCATTCAACATGGACAGCTAGGCAAATATATAAATAAAAAGGAGGCCTAGCACTGAGGGGTATGGATGGACCCAGAGGAGGCAGAAGAGCCACTCTGGCAGTGCTGGAAAGATATTTTTGACTATCAGTGCTTTCTAGGAAAGGAGTTACAATTAAAAGCGGAAAATGATGGAAGAAATTTTCACATATTTGGTATGAGGAAATCTTTCTGGCCTATTGTGATTTAATTTGAACTTTTAGGTTAACTAAAACAGCCTGTTTGTGGTCTATTAAGTGTATTAATACAGTGTACATCTGCTTTAATCATTAACAGAAAATATATTCAGAGAAAAATACAAGATGCATTTTGATTATCATCCTCATTGAAACGTCTGCTGCTGCTGCTAAGTCGCTTCAGTTGTGTCTGACTCTGTGTGACCCCATAGACGGCAGCCCACCAGGCTCCGCTATCCCTGGGATTCTCCAGGCAAAAACACTGGAGTGGGTTGCCATTTCCTTCTCCAATGCATGAAAGTGAAAAGTGAAAGTGAAGTCGCTCAGTCGTGTCCGACTCCTAGCGACCCCATGGACTGCATTGAAACGTCTAGTAACTTTCAAATGTTTGCCTAGGTGCTATGAAAATTTATTCTCTTTCAGAGAAAAGGGGAGATTGCAATGGAGCAGGCCCCTGTGGTCCTTGACCCCACCATGTCCTCTGCCTGCTTTTGCATGTGGAAAGCTTCAGTCAAAGAATAAGCTTTATCAGAGACACGAGAAATATGGAAACAAAGGAACCCGTCAAAGGAGACTAAATAATAATAATGTAGTCACTGAGCATAGTCAAGGACTTTTAGTTCTTTCTCAAGGGTTATAGATAATATTCTGAGCCATATCCCGTGAGCTGTCTTATAGACACTAAGACACCAGGTGGAGAAATTAACTACGTGATGACCAGACTGTATTCACAACATAAGCTGCCACAGTTTCCAGAATTGGCCTCAAAGAAATGGCAACATATGGGCCCTGGAACTGAAGATTAACTACACCTAAAACAATCAAAATGGCACTGGTCAGACCACCGATGACCAATCTGAAGATGACTGTCAGAACTGACTTGCTATTTCTAAACATAGCTGCCTCCCCGCTGCCCACTTCTGTCTGTAAAATCTCTTGTCCCACTGGTTCCCAATGAGGGGGAGTCAGCCTTTGAACAGATGTCCTCTATTCCCCCCTCCCCCAACCCTGCAGTTGCTGGCACCCTGAAATAAGGCAAACTTTCCTTTCCATCAACCTGGCCTATTTATTGGCAGCAAGCAGTCAGACCCCCATACACACCCTTTTGGTAACACCTCTGCATTCAAAGAAATGCATCTGCTTCCCCATCTCATTTCATGTTAGCTCTGCATCTAGGAGAGGGGCCCGATGCTATTGGATCATGTTCAGTCAGTAACAAGAAGGGGAATCAGTAACCAGAAGGGGAATCTTCTCAGATGTCGTTATTAGAACTGAGTTTTTTTCACACACAAAAAAACTGTCTCAACTCCAGGCCAGGACCCAGAACACACAGCCACAGGTCCTTCTCAATGGAGAAGACAGAATTGTTGGTACTAGGCTAACCTATTGTTTTCTCAGTATATGCTTTAAATTTACTAAAATTAAGCAGAAAAATGGACTGCAAATTTTACAAAGCACTGTCGCTGGAGTTACAACTTTCAACATGAAAAAGATAATGATACAGGCATGTGAATTCAGTAAATATTTATTGAAGGTCCATAAGGATCAAATAGGGCTTCCCTGGTGGCTCAGTGGTAAAGAACTTGCCTGCCAATGCAGGAGACTTGAGTTCGATTCCTGGGTCAGGAAGATCCCCTGGAGAAGGAAATGGCAACCTACTCTAGTATGCTTGCCTGGGAAATCCCAGGGACAGAAGAGCCTGGCAAGCTAACAGTCCATGGGGTCGCAGAAGAGTCAGACATGTCTTAGTGACTAAACAAACAAAAAACAAAAACAAAAAAAGGACCAAACCCTGTTGACACTTCAATGGCTACAAAATGAATAAGGCATATTCAAGGACACAAGGAATGGAGGAAAAGGGGAGAAATAATATTTCTTAAATGACTATTATATGGCAGTCATTTCATCTCATTTAATCATTAAAACAATCCCATGAAATAGAGTGTATTATCCCCTTTATACAGAAGAGCAATCTTGGTTTTAGTGAAATGGAGTGACTTGCCCAAGATCAAACATCTGGTAAATACTAGAGCTGGGATCTTCTCCCAGATCTCTTTCTAAATCCAAAGCTCGTGTGCTGTATACTGAATCTCATCACAGAGAATATAAAACAAATATACAAAGCATTACAAGTAGTGCAGAAATATAACACTGAGAAGGGATGTTGGGGGGATCTGGGGGTGTTATTTGAAATAGATTTTTTAAAAAATGGTATTTTTTAAGGTAGGGATGAGAAAGTCCATGGGGAAAAGTAGAAGATACTTCCCAGGTGGCTAATGGTAAAGAATCCACCTTCAAATGCAGGAGACATGGGTTCAGTCCCTGGGTTGGGAAGATCCCCTCGAGGAGGAAATGGCAACCCAGTCCAGTATTCTTGCCTGGAAAAGAATACTGTAGCCTGGCAGGCTACAGTCCTTGAGGTTGCAAAGAATCGGACATGACTGAACATACACACACATTTGGAGGATGAGCTGCACAAGCTCTCAGGGAGATTGAAAATCAGGATGATCATTTTAGAAACAGGAATGAATATGGGTTAGAGCAAAGCAGATTATAAGCAAGGAAGAACAGATAGGACAGAAGAACCAGTAGGAATGAAAAGTTTTAAGAGACATTGCAGAGGGGATCGTAGGTGTTGGTGAATTGAAATGATCAATCACTACGTCCAGACTCCTGTGGATGCAATGAAACCAATTCAGGTAATGGAGTAGGTGACCTGGTCAGGATCATGGGCTAGAGGTCTTACTAAAGCTGAAAGAAAAAGCAGAGAGATCGGGTAGGAGAAGGAGGGAGGGAGAAGGGAAAGAGAGAGAGAGAATGAATGAGGGAGAGAAAAGAAGACAGATTTTAGAATTTGTTCTCCTGGAAGCAGAGCAGATCTGAGTTGTGACCAAGTGTAGATGTGAATTTGCTGGGGGAGTGACTGAGACAGGATGAAAACAGAGCTCATCTAAGTGGACGAGATGGAAGGACTACGAATCTAGAAGTCATCATGGAAGTTGGCAATGAATCACATGGAAAGAAGTCAGTACTTTGAAGGCTGAGACCATTGAAGAAAATGAGAAACAGCCCTCAGAATTAAAGGCAACTGGGATTCAGGAGCAGAAGAGCAGAGGGCAGAGAAGTTGGAAATTTACTTTAAATCAGGAAAAAAAAATATGTCTGAAAATTGGAGAGTGTATTATCCTGCAATCATAGGAAGTATTTTCATGAGAAAAAGGCATCTCACTCCTCACTTATCTGGAAAGAAATAAAATATTAGACATTCATATAAAGAATTGCATTTTCTATATTTGCTGGCAAGGAATGTCAAGAGAGGCAACAAATGCTGTCAGATCAAGTTATACTGCCGTACCCTCCCTCACCTTTCCTCACTTGTCTGGCAACCAACTCTCCCAGTCTCTACGAACCTAGTAAGGAAGAGAAAGAGAGAAGCTGAGCAAATTCACTCCCGTTTTTGTCCAGTCAGTCACTTGCTATCGCTGAAACACGCTGGCATGTTCAAGGACCCCGTGCCCATCTGTATCGCCTGTGATGTCAAGTTGAAAAGACCAAGTGTGAGTCCATGTAATACGCAAGAAGACAGGCAGCCTGAGTGAATAACTTCTAATCAGCATGAGGTATAAAAGTCAAATCTGTTCAGCATGGCACCATGAGCTAACTGCATTCCAGACCCATGACATGGCGTCAGGTTCCACGACTCAGTCAGCAATTCTGCTCCAGTTGTTGCTTCTATTAACTACCAGGTTTTGCAAGTCTGGAACTTCCACCCACCCAGAGCAGATTGCTGAAGCTTATCTGGCATCTGCGAGTGAAGAGCTCACTGTACCGTCATGCATTCTCTGGTTTAGACTTGATTCGATTGTCACATAATCCAGGGGGAAAATAAAGGGCTCCACTCACTGATCCTCCTGTAATTTCAATTTTTCTGTTGTTAGCACTCTGTCTGCTAGGGAATTCCAGAAAGTGTTGCTTAATGGTTATATGGTAGGTCATGGCAAAGACATGAGTGGTATAGCTGTTAGTCAGAAGGCTAAAGGAAACAGTCCTTGGTTGCTGGCAGCTGACCAGATGCATTTGCCTTGTGTTGACATTAGGGTCTCATTGGGAAGGAACCTTGGAGGTCAGTGAGTCCAACTACTCATTCAAAGCAGCATTGTTGGAATATGGCCTTTAAGGACTAGGAAGCTGGCTGCCTTGTGGGACATGGCTGTATTTGTTGTTGTTCAGTCACTCAGTTGTGTCCAACTCTTTGTGACTCCATGGATTGCAGCATAACAGGCCTCCTTGTCCTTCTCTACCTCCTCAAGTTTGCTCATGTCCATTGAGTCAATATTGTTATCCAACTGTTTCATCCTCTTGCCCCCTTCTCCTCCTGCCCTCAATCTTTCCCAAAGGTGACATCTATATAAGGAGCTAATATTTGTTGAGTACCAGCTGTGTGTCAGGCACTGTGCTGGTTCTTTAAATGCATTATCTGAACAGCCCTCATACAAGCTTGCAAGGTGGGTCCTCTCATTCTCTTTTTCTAGATGGGAAACTGATTCCAGTCCTATGGAGCCAGGATTTGAACACATACATGCAGCTTTGGAGGGCCACATAAGAACCCATGTTCTTTCGGTTCACATTCCATGCTGGTCCCTAACGCTGCTGTGTTGCACACTTCAGGGTTTAACATTTACTCTGAATTCTCTGAATTGTTTCCTAGGCCTTGTGTAATTAAAACATTCTGCCAGCTCCTTGCTGGGGTGCCATAAATCTATAATTTCTTTCACAATAATATTAGTAATGATAATAATAGGCTTTTAAGTAATTGGCAAGTGTATTATTTTCTTTTCACACAAGTCATAAAATGGGTAGAACAGGTAGTTTATCATTCGGTTTACAGATAAGGAACCAAGACTCCTTATATCACAGTTTCCTTACATCACGGCTAGTCAAGTGAGGAATCCAGGATCCAAGCCTAGGACTCCTAATGTTGAGGCCAGTGGTTCTCCGAATGTGGCATCTAGGACCAGCATCAGCAGCATCTGGGAATTTGTTTATACACAAATTCTCAGGACCCACCACAGTCCTAATAAATCAGAAACTCGGAGTGGGTCCAGCAGTCCATGTTGGAACAAGGCCTCCAGGTGACTGTGAGGTAGGGGTGGGGAGGGGAGTGCCTGCCACACCCAGCAGCGGGAGATGAACCAGCTCCCTGAAGTCTGGGCTAAGTTAGTGCGCCTCCCACTGCGGGCATGGTGTGCACTCCCCCTGCCCTGCCCCCCACCAACCTCCACCTCATTCTGAGCTCTGTAATGAATAGAGAGAGAAAAGGTGACTGACTGGTCTAACAGAATCTTTTGTACCTGAAGCGAATTTCCTCAGTCATTTCTCAAGGTTACGCTTGGGATTCTCGGTATTGGAAAAACCAGATCTTGGCCCAAACAGAGAAGGTTGTTCAAGCCCATTGAACTTAGTTTTCCATGACCTCAAGGTGACATATCAAAGACAGATCGTACTTGTTTTTCCTTCTACTTCTAAAAAATTTTATCTCTATTATATTGCACTTATGAAGTATAATACCATCATGAACCGAAATGGCTCTTATGAGGGTTTTGGTTTTGATAGAATTTTGCCTATTATCATTAAATTAAGAAAATATAACATACTGTTTATTACAAATTAGCAATATTTATCCAAATATGAAATCTAGTCACTTAATGACCAGTGGACACTATGGTGCCTGGGAAAGTGGACAATTGGGAAAGAAAATTAAAAATTGACAACTCTGACCAAGCAAGATCAGTAGAAATATCACTTGTCCAATATCAGTATCTGCTGGGGAGAAAGCTTTGCACTGAGAACAAGAGCATGGCCTTTGAAGTCAGATGGACCTAGGGATCCAACCACAGCTCTGACACTTACTGTCTACAGACTTAAGCATGTTATCTCTATGCATCTGAAAAATAGAGATCATATTTAAATCCACTCAAAGTGATGTCCTAAACATTAGATGACCTTATATATGAAAAGCACTTAATACACAGTGACCACAGAGTAAAGACCCCAGAGCTGTTAGTAATTATTTTAATGATTTATGTATTATATACATGGCAGGCACATAGTCAAAAGCCAGAGATGTAACAATGACTATCACGTGAACTTTGCCTTCTGATCCTTAAGTCTGATCTTCTCATTTTATTCTAAAAAAGTCTGTTTGGAGTTTATTTTTAACGTACCACTTGGACCATATCCAGAATTCACCATATAACCTGGTAGAGCTGGGCTGGCTGCTAGCTAGTAGGACTACTTCCCTAAGTACCATATTTTAAGAGATCTAAGACACCATCATTCAAATTCAGAAAGGTGCAAATCAGAAAGCAAAAGACATGGCCAATCATAATGGTAAAATACCATTCATTTAGTTTTGAGGAATATTGTTGTTGTTTAGTCACTAAGTTGTGTCCGACTCTTTGTGACCCTGTAGACTATAGCCTGCCAGGCTTCTCTGTCCATGGGATTTTCCAGGCAAGAATACTGGAGAGGATTGCCATTTCCTTCTCCAATGAGGAGTATGCTGCTAAGTTGCTAAGTCACTTCAGTCGTGTCCGACTCTGTGCGACCCCACAGACAGCAGCCCACCAGGTTCCCCCGTCCCTTGGATTCTCCAGGCAAGAACACTGGAGTGGGTTGCCATTTCTTTCTCCAATGCATGAAGGTGAAAAGTGAAAGTGAAATCGCTCAGTCTTGTCCGATTCTGAGCGACCCCATGGACTGCAGCCTACCGGGCTCCTCCGTCCATGGGGTTTTCCAGGCAAGAGTACTGGAGTGGGGTGCCATTGCCTTCTCCAATGAGGAGTATACTACTCCCCAATGTCAGTCATGAATGTTAAGATATGCCCTAATTTCAACTCATAAGGTGAAAAAAAAAATCTGTGTTTTAGGATTAATGCAATACGGTATTTTCATTTCCCCATCACTGCCTAGAATCTACAAAGAAACATTCTGCCTGGACTATGTGAGTTTGTGTGTTAACAGGATGGAAGAGGAAGTGGCTCATGAGAAAGACATTTCACAACAGACCAGAACTGACTTGGAGGGAAACTTATAGAGCCAAAAAATAAATAAGGTATCAATGAGATTGATCCTACCCTTGGAGAGCAGTGAATTCCTGGGCTTGCCCATGTGCCATATCCAAATGACTGCAGCCAGGTCAGTTAAATGTACATTTACTTGGTCTCTACTCTGCCATTCACTATTAGTTCTGTGTAGGGGTTCACATACTTGTGTAAACTGAATGCAAACTTAAGGATTCAATATATTGAGATATGCACAAAGTGTAGAAATAGTACGGGGAAAATGATCCATGAGGCATGGAGTTGGAGATCAGGGAATGTATATTGAAAATGGTTTCCTGAGAGGCAGAACCTGTAGGAGGTTTTGAAAGATAACCCAGAGCTGAATGAGTAGCTAGTGAGAGTACAGAATGAACAGAAAACACAGGTGCCTTGTGTCCATTCCAACTATCCCTGCCCTTCTCACAGCTGTGGATCCCATGCCCTGCCTCAATCAGCAAGGACAAACAGTACAAATATCCTCCTACCTAAACCAGCAACTTTGCAAACTCATATGCAGAACCTATTATCATACACATACACAAAGAAAGACAAAACAAACAAGAAATCCGGCACAGTTTGGTACTTTTTTCCCCCCATAGAGTTGACAAACTCTTGCCTCTTTTCAAAAAGCCACACTAGGACTCTCTGTTTTAAGGACAAGTTGAGATAGTCTCTCTTTTTTTTTTTTTCTGATTCTCCATATTTCACTCTGCCAGAGAAAGGAAGGAAACCGTAGATTGTAATAAGAGAAGAAGGAACCAAATGTATGATGTTGATATAAAATACAAATTAATGAGGGAAATGAAGGAGTGTGTGTGTTTTTTCTTCTCGAGGAGGAGTTTGCTGTGTATTCAGGGATGGGTCCATGTGAACTGGGAAATCGTGTACAAAATTAAATCATTTTCTCTGTGGGCACGTGTTCAACTTCTGGCCACCTCCGATGCTTCCAAAGTTAGCGATTCATTTCCTTGATTCTGCCAGCTTGTTGCTGTCAGCATAGGGCCCCTCTGTACATGGTAGAGTATCCTGAACCACAGATTTACTGCTACTCCTTCCTTGTTTCATTTTAACAGCTGCCATTCATCAAATTGCCTTCTTTCTACATCTGCCACCCACTACACACCCTCATTTACAGTCTGATCAACACACCAGATAACACCAGCTTGATCAGAGATTCATATACCAGAACTACCATATACCAGATGACTCATCTTTGGACTTTCTGGGATTTCATGGTGAATTTGTTCACAGAGAGCTTATGCATAGTACAGGATCTCTCTGAAATAAAATCCCGGATCACTTGTGCAATTCCCTGGACACTGATTATGGTTAAGCAGCAACAGACAGCATATGATTATGGTTCCAATCAAGGAGACCTCATCCCACATAAATATATCTTTGCCCAGTGATGATGAATAGCAAGCTTTTAGCATAATGCCTAATAAATTAAGACTGTTGAAAAGTTAATTTCTGCCATCTATAGTGATCTCGAAGGCATCCCACCTTAATCTGATAGGTATTTTGGAAGGATCTAAAGCTATGAAAGAGGAGAAACACAGAGGAAAGGGGAAGTTTGGTTTGTTTTTTATCAGAACCTTATTTAACTTAAAACAGGGAAAAGCCAAGCCTGACTATCTTCCTCATTATTAAACCAGCTTAGGAAAGCCACAAAATCTCATTTTTAAACACACTTCGGTGGACCAAAAAACATAGCATGCTATATATGAGTCAGTGGGATTCCATGCTCAAGTCAGATCATAAAGAATTTGAGGGATACTTAATTTATATATTTTTGTGAAGCAAAAGGAATTAAATTTTCACCAGAAGTTTTCTTTAAGTCAGGGCCATACTCTACTGTCTTCTGTGTATGATATCAGGTTACTCTGTTTCATAAAGGGGAACACTGGGAAATAATGGGAAGGAGAGGGGAACTGGTGGATTTCAATTTGTATATGATACATAGGTAACTCATCTCTGTGTCCTCCATACTTCTTTCTGGTTCCATGGACGTGGTGATAGGAGAACAATTACAGCAGAAGGCATTAATCCGAGTGATGATTTTTCCCTTCCTTTCCTACTTAGGTCTTAGGTCCTGTGACATGCTCATTTCCTCACTGGAATTTTTTTTAACTTTTTATTTCATATTGGAGTATAGCTGATTAACAATGCTGTGATAGTTTCAGGTTGACAGCAAAGGGATTCAGCCATACATATACATGTATCCATTCTCCCCGAAATCCCCTCCCATGCAAGCTGCCACTTAACACAGAACAGAGTTCCCTGTGCTATACAGTAGGTCCTTGTTGGTTACCTGTTTTAAATATAGCAGTGTGTCAGTTTGGGATCGACATGTTCCCACCGGAGTTTTAAATAAATACTTTTTTGGCTCTCAGGGCTGTAGGAGAAATCCCTTCCTCTCAGCTCTGACAAAATGTCGTTCACAAATTGTGATGAGAACATCATCATGGTGTGGAATTTCTAGCAGAAAGTACTTCTTGTTTTGTATTTGAGGAAAATGTGGGTATTGTGTTAATTAAATAGCTGATACATTTTGAGGTCTTGTTAATAGATATTACTTATTGAAATATTAACATTTTATTCACTATATATTCAAATGAGCCATTGAACATATAACAAATCACATTTAAATATTTAAATTATATTTATGACAAGAAGTACATTTGGATCTCTAAGTAACGAGCACTCTGAGTAATTGTGTCTTTTGTTTTGTTTTTAAATAATTGTGTTTTCAAAAACCATTGGGAAGCATAAACTAATGTTTCAGAGATTGGCAAGCTCTTGGGCATCCTTTAGCTTACTCTAAATTAAATAACTGACCAGGAACGTCCCTGGAGGTCCAGTGGTTTTAAGACTTTGGTTTCCCGTGCAGGGGGTGTGGATTCAATCCCTAATGAGGGAGCTAAGACCTACATGCCTTGTGGCCAAAAAAAGTCAAAACAAAAAGAACAGAAGCCATGTTGTAACAAATTCAATAAAGACTTTAAAAATGATACACATCAAAACAAAAAAAAAAACTTAAAAAAGAAAACAACCAACCAGAGAGTGTTTGATGGGTACACTGGGGAATTTTTCTATCAAATCATAATACTCCAGACTCAACTCTGCAGATACATAGTATTGAATCATAAGAAAATTTACACTTGGAAAAATAGAGTCTAAAAGCTCTTATCCAGCATAAATAGATTTTTACTGACAGTTGAAAGCAACAGGATTTCAACTAACAGTTATTTCTTCATATTGTACTTTTGTAACTGTCTGATCTACCTTATTACAAACTCCGGCATTACCCTTTATTATCCAAATAAGTGCCTAAGTTTGACTCATGACAATGTCTCTTTCCCGGATCTGTTTTAGCGCTCCCTGTGGCCACCCCTCAGTGACCACAACATCTCCCTAAAGCAGCTCTTTGGCTGACAAAGAGAAGCTTCAACACCAGGAAGAAGACATTCCTGTCCAATCAGAGGCAAAGCTTTCTGTGAATTCTTTGATAGTTATAAATTCAACTATTCACTAGTTTATTTGTTTAAGAATTGTTTTTTTCTGAGGCACATCCCAAGTCCACATGCACTGGATTAAACGCTGTGAAGAATCAGAGCCTAATGAGATACTGACCCAGGACTCATGGAGCCCATAGACTGGTGAGGGCAAGACATGTATGGCAGGCCCTGTAAATACAGGGCAGAGGAAGCAGTAACGAGAAATGCAAGCCAGGTGCTTGGGGGAGTAGAGAGGAAAGTGTCATATCTGGGAATTATAAGGAAAAGCTTTCTCTAAATATGCAAAATCTGAGCAGTCAAGACACTGAGGTGCTAGACTTTTCCAGGAACAAGTTAATTTCCCTGCAGTAGGAAAGACACAACCCAGCTGAGAATCAGCATCTAGGCATTCTGATTACAGAAAAGTTAACAATCATTGACAGAACACCACCCAGGGTGGGTCTGAGGACCTGTAGTGGGGACAGAAGTCAGAGTTAGAAAGAATGGGCCAAGGAGAATCTACTTGGAGACCAAGCCAGCCAGCCCTAAGCCACTGGAAAAATAGTCAAACTACACAGCTGCGAAAACACACATTCTCAGCTGCTCAAGAAGGCAGATTAGACTGGGCTGACTCTGGGAGATTAATCGGTTACAGGTGCACTTGGGCCTTCTAGGTGCATTTTGATCAGAGGAGTAAACTCATTTCGCACAGCTGAGGTTGAGGGCTAGCAACTTGCCCTTTATTTTTACTGGGGCTAATGCTGTAGCTGAACCCCGTGCTCTCACATTCCTGCATGTGCCTGGGAGATGCCCAGGCTGCTGTAGTGCCTAAACCTCAAATCTTGCAGATAACGTTGGGTGCCTCTGGGGACCAAGGCAAGGATGAGACCAGTGAGGCATCTCGGATGCAAAACACAAGGAGGCCCGCTGTCAGGTTGCTCACGCTGGCTTGCACCTCCCTAAGACGAGGGAGGGCTTCCCTGAACTCTGCCTCTCCCCCAAAAGGCAGGGTTTGGGAAGGACTGGCTTTCCAATTCCAGGAGGTGTAAGGGTTTCAACAATTCTGTGGCAGGTAGACACTTAAATAAAGAAAAGTATGGAGCAATGAAGGGCTTCCCTGGTGGCTCAGATAGTAAAAATCTTCCTGTAGTACAAGAGACCTGGGTTCAATCCCTGGGTCAGGAAGATCCTCTGGAGGAGGAAATGGCAACCCACTCCAGTAATTTGCCCTGGAGAACCCCATGGACAGAGGAGCCTGGTAGGCTAAAGTCCAGGGGGTTGCAAAGAGTTGGACACAACTGAGTAACTAACACACACAGACACAAGGAGCCTGGTCAATTTCCCAAGGATCTGTGTTCAAACATTCCCACTGAAAGAGTCCCAAAGGCAATGGTATTCCAAATGTCCAGTCTAAATAGGGCTTTTCTGATTTATTTTCTCAAAGGAAAGATTGGATTCATCTTTTAACTTCCCTCTTTCCATAAGCCCTCTTCATATGTCCCCAACTGAAAATGGATTTCACAGTCCTTTCCCCTTCTGTTCACTGAAAATAGAAATTCAAACTATATGCCACTGAGAAAAGTGTCCATGTAGGATATTTTTCTAATTCTGCTGTGGCTTAAGACTTGGTTGTAACACCTGAGTCCTGCTAAGGAGTGCCAGCTGTCGTGTTCAAACACTGTTTTAGGATTAGTGCATATCTGTTACAATGCCCTCTGGCTCCTTCTCCTCAATGAGACTTGAAACTGGCAACCATTTTTTATAAACAGAGTGATAACCATAAAATATTCAACAAATTAAATAAACGGCTTAACAGCTACATAATCCAGAGAGAAAGCAGAGATGTTATTATTTTCATAATATATCTAATCTTTTCTTCATTATCCAGTTAGATGCACTATCATCATTTTTTAAGAAAAATTAAGCTAGGGTTGTGCCCATGTTTTCCTTTTTATTAAACTCTCTTTTTCTTGTAGTATCTTTTAACTCACACTCAAGAAAAATAAATCCTATTTGGGAAAGAGAAAAAATAAGAGGAAGAAACTATTCTTGAGGCTGGAGAGAGATTTTATTTATTGGGTTGGCCAAAAAGTTCATTTGAGTTTTTCCATAGGATGTTTGGGGAAACTGAATGAATCTTTTAGCCAACCCTATACATAGCTCCATGACTCCAAAAGAAATTGGTAGATTTTTCTCAAAGAACAAGAAAAGAACCAAGTAACTTGTGTTTCGGGCTTCCCTGGTGGCTCAGTGGTAAAGAATCTGCCTGCCAGTGCAGGAGATGTGGGTTCGATCCCTGGGTCAGGAGGATCCCCCAGAGGAGGAAATGGTTTCCCACTCTAGTATTCTTGTCTGAGCAAGCCCATGGACAGAGTAGCCGAGCAGGCTACCGTCCATGGAGTCACAGAAAGTTAGACAAGACTGAGGAACTAAACAGTAAGAACAAAAGTTGTGTTTCAGAGTCACAAATACCCGGATATTAAAGGCTGACTTATACCAGAGCACACCCTCCTGAACACACGGAGGACAGATGCGCTCGCAAAACCGTCACAGCACAGCTGAGGCTGTCTTACTATGGCAGGTCCCTTGTGCAGGGCTCCCAGGCAGAGGTCACAGTGAGCCAGACTGCAGCCCAGCCGACTCAGAGCTCGCCTCCAGCAGCACAGAAATGCGGGCCTTTCCCTCCGTGATTCATCCCTGTGGTAATCAGGCAAACTGTCGTGGAGAGTCTTTCATAAATTACTTCATCGCTGTTGATTTTAATTAAAGACCATTGTAGACTGATGAAATTGGGAAAAAGGAATCTAAATGTATTAAGAATGTTTTAGACCATCTTACCCAAGTGGGTGGTGGGAGACATGCAGACCTAAGTCACTTTGGACATGAGAGGAGTTTGTAAGACTAAGGGTAAAAAGGAACTGTATATGAGCAGTTGATGAGGTTATTTCTCATGGAGGTACAGGCTGACAATTCTAATGCTACTATGCATGTATACTAGAATGGAATAGCTATCTATTCCATTATATATTATATAATGTTGCATATTCAGTTAATGCAGAAGAATTCTAAATGATGTATTTGCCCTAAAGTAGGAGGAATGTAACTACCCATTTCTCAAGTGTGGGCTGTGCATAGTGACTCCCTTCCAAAGAGAATAGTATGAAAAGTGCTGGGAGGAGAATAACTTCAGGGGAGAAACCTGACAGACGCTATTCCAGACAGGTGATCAAGGTCAGCATCAATGGTCATGAATCAGATTGACAGGATGTACCTTTGATATGATGTGATGACAATATACTTCACCTCTGTGATCTTGTAACTAGGAAGGGTTAATTTAGGCTGAATTTTAGGCTGGATCTGCTTCTGTGACTTTAACTCTTATCTTGCCACTTTTGGTATTATAAGCATGCATAATGGCCTGCCTCCAGGGAGATAACCTGACCCCGCCCACCTGTGAAGGACGTGACATTCTTGAATTCTTTGTGTGGCAAATGACTACAGTGCCCTGGCACCCCTCATCTACGGCTTTCAGAAATTCACATTTGCAGAGGACTGAATCACAGATAGATGTGACATCTTTGTTTGTTGATATGACAGGAGATACTCCATTTTATACCACCCATGAAATAACTGCAAGGAAGTGAAACTAACACATCCCCCTACCTGAGGCTTGCCATTCTAGGAGATGTTCGCTAGAATTAAATGGTCTTTTTACTTTGTTTCCTCACCTCCCCCCTCCCCCATCTCTAATCCAGAATCTAACATCCAGGCCCGGATAAGATGGTTATCTTGAGGTGCTAGCCTGCCATCTTCTCCATCAACCAGCTCCAGAATAGAGGCACTTCCTAGTCCGAACGCCTCGTCTCAGATTCATCGACTTATCGTGTGGTGAGCAGAGGGAGCTTGGACTCCGTAACAATCTTTCTCCCCAAAAATCTATCTTAGAGAAAGATATTAGACAAATAAAGGGACGTCCTATGATAAACCTGATCAGTACACCTCAAAACTGTCAAGATTATCAATGGCAAGTAACCTATGAGAAATTGCCAAAGCCAAGAGGGCCTAAAAAGACATGCCAACTAATGTGGTATCCTGGATGGGGTCTTAGATCAGAAAAAAGACAATATGTATAAAATAAGGAAATCTGAGTAAACTATGGACTTTAATAATGTATCAAGATTTGTTCATTAATTCTAATAAATATACAAATATATATATTCATTAATTCTAACTATAAATAACATGTATAAAATATATGGATGGATGATGGTGTGCGTGCTCAGTTGTGTCTGACTCTTTGTGACTCCAAGGACTGTATAGCACACCAGACTCCTCTGTCCATGGTGTTTTCCCAGGCAAGAATACTGGAGTGGTTTTCCATTCCCTCTTCCAGTGGATCTTCAGGTTCCAGGGATCGAACCCATGTCTCTTGTGTCTCCTGCATTGGCAGGTAGATTCTTTACCACTGGCGCCACTTGGGAAACCCATGCTCAACAGTAATAAATAAAAATAATCTGTTTTGCAGACAAGCGATTCCTGTGTGCTCAGAAGAGGAACGTCATCTTAGAAGGATTGACATACTTTGAAAAGATGGCCTTTAGAAGCAAGGCGAAGCTACAGTCAATTGTGTGAGACATGGTCTGCAGGAGGAAAATCTGATGTGTGAGTAAGCCCAGTTGTGCTAAGAATTTTTTTGCTTCCTGTTCTACATTCCATCCTTCTCTGCCCTAGGAGGCTGACCTCTATAGACTGCATCAAGGTTAACCCTTCCTCACTATCTGAGAACTGGTCCAGCCATGGAGGGTCCTGGCAGAAGACAGTGAGGGTAAGAAGATCAGCTTTGGGCTGGGAATTGCCCCGGACTTTCGCCTGCTGACCCTGCATCCCTCCTTGGAAGACTACAGTTTGTTTCCTTTCGCTTCAGTTCCCTCTGACTTGCATCCTCTCTCTTTCCCCCAGTAACTCCTCAAATCCAGTAACCTCCTTGCTCCTGCTGATTTTAGCATGGTTACTTAGCCTGAGTTTCCCTGAACGAAGAGGCTGTGGTGAAGGCTTGAGTGCACATAATTTATTCGGAAACTTTTCTCGGAGCACAGGAATGAGAGGCAGGGGAATTGGAGAGGGAGTAAAAGCCTTAACATGGGTGAGTTATTGAACTAGCCATGGCTCTCATTAAGTGGCACTCAGTCCTTCAGTCCTCTGAGAAATCTTCTGGGATGCATTGCAGAACAGCCTGCTGGGGAAGATATAGGGGTCTGGGCATTCAGCTACCCAACAAATTGTTGACCTGGAGCAAAAGAAGGAGCCTCCTGGAGCCTCAGTCTTCTTCCCAGGAGCTGGGGAGAAATGCCTCCTCGGGGCATGATTGTGAGGCTTGAACAAATAAGAGCTTACAGCCTCTATGCAGAGTGGCAGGTTTCAGTAAAAGTGAGTGAATCCCTCTCAGAGCTATTGCTCTATTAGATTCCATTTTAAGTCCCATTTTCTGTAATCACTTCGACCATACTTATTTACATATTTAATTTTTTTTATCTGTCTCATCTCCCTGACTTTATTGTAAACTCAAAGCCAAATTTTACTGTCAGCATTGTTTTTAAAAAAGTTAATGATCTTTATTAAGCCATCCTGTGTGTCAGATAAGATCCTGAAGCACTTCACTTACATTGTCCCAACAGTGACCCACTGAGATAGGATATTAACCCCATTTTAGGAATTACAAAGCAAAGCTTACTTCAGACAACTAGTGAGGGATGGGACCACAATTCACAAGGAAGTCTGCCTCAATTCTAGCTTCTACCCTCGTAAACACAGCGCCTCCCTCCCACTGCCAGGCATACAGTAGGAACTCCAAAGTCATCTTTGAAAATTATAAGTAGATCTGATCTATGAGATACCATGCAACACATAAATATGCCTGTTAAAGATAGAACTTACTTGAAAAAGACTTGTATCAAAATCAAATAAAATGTATATCATGATTACTCAGAAATAGGTTCTTTTCTTCCCTTTCTCTACTAAGCCTTCTCCAATTCAGCTTACCCTCACTACTCTACCCAACCTGCACTTATCAAAATCCCTCAAGACCTCCATGTGACTATATTCAGGGTTATTGCTTAGTCAGTGCTCTTCCTTCTTGATTTCTCTGTAGCACTGGACACAGTGGATTAGCGCTTCCTTGAAACACTCTCTAGAACCACAGCTCTAGAAGCCAACTCCTCCAATCTCACCAGATGGTTCCTTTGCTGACTCCTCCTCTCCTCTACCTGTGAAGTTTATGGTTTATGTGCCCCTGGACTCAAACTTCTTCTGTTTCTACCCCTTAGATAATCTCATTCAGTGTCATGGTTTTAAATACTGTGCAATCACTTCTGCTATCACAGGACATAGCATTCCTAAAACATTCACTGTGTCCTACAGAATCACACAATGACAACCTCAGGGCTTGTTTAAAAAATGTGATTCAGACACAATACTCAAAAATGTCAGCAGTAACATGTAAAGAAAAATAGAACCTTGGAAAAAAACATAACCACATATTTTGAATGGATAAGAAATGCAAAAATACTAAAATTAATGTTACTTCATCTTGACAAAGACAAGAAGGGTAGCAGTTGTGAGTTAAGTGTGATATGGTGGAAGGAGAGTTGTCTGAAATCAGTCAGGGGACTTGTAACAGCAGATGGGTATGGCTCATAACACCTGTTCAACTTAGGTAGGTATTTGAGATGTGTGCTTATGAGCATTTTGAGTTTTCCAGGACAGTTAGGTTCAGCTGGGTGCATTCATTTAGTATTTCTTCCAGAATAAATCATACATAAGCAAATGTGAAATTCACATTATGTTTAAAATGTTCCCTAATGTATCAACTTGTGTTAGGCCTGCAGAGATGCTATATACTAATAAGTTCATATACACATTTGGGCTTAGGATTTCAACATATGTTTCTGAGGAATACAATTCAGCCCGCAACACAAAGTTTACTCCAGATTTTTTGAAAGTCTCAAAAAAAGTTTTTTAATCTTTTATTGACAGCTACCCACAGTAAGAAGTATATTCTGCATTGTGTCCCAGCACACACACACACACACACACACACACAATTGAAGCAAAAGCTTCACAGAACTCACTTTGTGTCATTCAATCTGATATCATCTATTCTACTTTACTTCATTAGAAAGAAAATATGCTAGTCATGGCCCACTAATTTTTATGACCCACTTATTAGTTGTAATCTACATTTTGAAAAGCACCATTCTAGAATGAGGACAAAAACTCTTGTTCTTATGATTCAGTTAGATCCCAAGAGATTGTTCCTAAGTCTGTTTAACTGTAGAAAGCATGTGAGCATTGTTGATTGCATTGCATGGGACGCTTATCAATTTACTTTGTGATAGATTTTTATTCTCCAGAACCCTTTTTATTATTTTAAGATTTCTCCCATTTGCATTTGCAGAAGATTTTGTTCCCACTTGTGATTAGTTGTTTTCTCTCACACTGTGGTCATGTTGTAGCCCTTAGAATTCTTCTTACCCTCAGCTCCATCCCTTCACAAATTTCATCAGGTTAGTAGTGCTTATGAGTGCCTCATACCAGACATGAACTTGGGAATGGACAGAAAGCTAAGGCCTGATGGCAGAAACTAAATGACCACTTGACTTTCACCATCTGTCATACGGATTTGAAAGCCAAGGTCTGTATCCTCAGCCTCCACATGGTCTTGTGGTCTTTGGCGGGCTCGCCCTCACTCCTCTCACAGACCCTTGGCCCAGAGGGCTGGAGTTCAGAAGGTTGAACAATGCTGGTGGGTGGCAGGTGCCAGCTCCTGGCCCCAGTGCTGCTCCTCACTTTGGCCCCAGAACCTACATTACGCCAGTCAAGGCCCTGCAGCCGCTCTGCCTAAATGAGGAAAATTCCTCCATCGCATCCCTGCCCCAGACTCGCTGGGTAATCCCAAAGAAGTACAACCCTGTGCTTTCAATGGCTCAGATATTTTGTGGGAGATCAATAGCCTATTTGTGCTAATTTTGCAGAAGATATCGTAGGCCAGCAAGCCTAAATAATGTGCTCGGTCACATCACAAATTGATTGTAAGCTGAAATCCAAACTCTCATTCTTGGTTTTCCTGTGTGTTTCCTGATAAGCTCTAATGGGTCTTCATCTTTTCACAATATTGTCAAGGGTAGGACCCATTTATCTTCAGATAAACCAGGACATGTGAAATCAACTCAATTCTTAACTTTCTATGGCACTCAAGTCCAAAATTTGTTGTAAATATTGACCAAGTTGTGACATGATCTTTCCTTATTCTTAATTCTTTTACATTTCTCCAAGCATGCCCTCACAACACAAGCCCCACCACGTGCTCCACCACCATAGTTCACATTCCAGGTTCACAGTGAAGAATCTGAGCTTAGATCCCTCTGGCAGAGCCACAAGAACTAGAATTTTCCTTCAAGACAAAAATTCTCACTTTTCATGCTGTATATTTTTATAAAATTAGGCTGCATAAAAATTTGTTTGTCTACACAATGTGGTTTGCTTTATGTCCTCCACACAAAAATAAAAAAATTATAGTTAAATTGATGGTGTTTTCTAAAGTTTGTACCATCTTAAAATTAAACACGTATATGGGTATCTCTAAAGTGTCTACACTGAAAATGGAGTCGAAATACCTGAAATTATAAAAATTTTTATAAGTTTTCTAACATTTTCAAGAATTAACAGTGGCATCCCACTCCAGTACTCTTGCCTGGAAAATCCCATGGATGGAGGAGCCTGGTGGGCTGCAGTCCATGGGGTCGCAAAGAGTCGGACACGACTGAGCGGCTTCACTTTCCCTTTTCACTTTCATGCATTGGAGAAGGAAATGGCAACCCACTCCAGTGTTCTTGCCTGGAGAATCCCAGGGACAGGGGAGCCTGGTGGGCTGCCGTCTATGGGGTCGCATAGAGTGGGACACGACTGAAGCGACTTAGCAGCAGCAGCAATTCTCATAGTAACTACCCTCTTATGGACAGAGGAGCCTGGCAGGCTACAGTCCATGGCGTTGCAAAGAGTTGGACATGACTGAGGGACTAACACACTGCTGCTGCTGCTGCTGCTGCCAAGTCACCTCAGTAATGTCGGACACTTTGCGACCCCATAGACGGCAGCCCACCAGGCTCCCCTGTCCCTGGGATTCTCCAGGCAAGAACACTGGAGTGGCTTGCCATTTCCTTCTCCAATGCATGAAAGTGAAAAGGGAAAGTGAAGTCGCCCAGTCATGTCCAATTCTTCGCAACCCCGTGGACTACAGCCTACCAGGCTCCTCCACCCATGGGATTTTCCAGGCAAGAGTACTGGAGTGGGTTGCTATTGCCTTCTCGACTAACACACTAACCATTATGTTTAAGACGGGTTTGTAGACTATTCTTTTATGATTAATACTTCCATCAAGACTGCCTGACCATGAACCTCTGTCTCTTATCTTTCTGCTTTTCCTTGTTTTTACTTCTGCATTGCATATTCCACATAATTCTACATAAAGGTTGCTGACCACTCAGGCTTCTGACCCAAGGTAAGTATCTTCAGGGGTCAGAAAGTATGAAAATCCCTTTATCCAGGCTGCAGCCAGTGCTTCATGGAAACTGGCTGCTATTGGGGGAACAGGAGAAGTTAAGGGGGTTCCCTAGAATTTGCACCCCTGAGTGTGCCATTCAATTCTTTTGGAAATCCCCTATGAGCAAAGTATTTTAGCTTCAAAAACAAAGGTTTTTCTTCTGCAGTGGTACAAAACCTTGACTTTCAGAACTGAAAGGAACTGCACTTACCCAAGGGAAAAAAACAATGGTGAGACAATAAGTAATCCAAGTCCAATGTAAACAGAGGTAGAAAAATATTTTCTATTGTAGAAATAATAGACCTTTAAGGGTAAGCAGAGATGAAGACTAAACATAAGGAATTTGCTGTTGTTGTTCAGTCACTCAGTCGTGTCTGACTCTTTACAACCCCATGGACTGCAGCATGCCAGGCTTTCCTGTCCTTCATCATCTTTCCGAAGCTTGCTTAAACTGATGTCCATTGAGTCAGTGATGCCATCCAACCATCTAATCCAACAACCTAATCCCCTTCTCCTCTTGCCTTCAATCTTTCCCATCATTTTAGCATCAGGGTCTTTTCCAGTGAGTTAGCTTTTCACATCAGGTGGCCAAAGTATTGGAATTTCAGCTTCAGCATCAGTCCTTCTTATGAATATTCAGCATTGATTTCCTTTAGGATGGACTGGTTTGATCTCTTGCAGTCCAAGGCACTCTCAAGAGTCTTTTCCAACACCACAGTTCAAAAGCATCAATTCTTCAGCACTCAGCATAAGAAATAGGAGATGCTTTTAAAGAGAAAAATACTTGGCAAGCTTTCCTCAGCCGGCTTACGCTGGACAACAATTTATTTCTGGCCTGTAAAGTTATCGGTTTGACTCAAGAGGGGAGTTTTCCATTAATAAGTTTAAAAATAATCAGATAATAGCATAAATTCATTATCCAGTAAAATATTATCAGTGTTTATTCCTGCTATTGTCTTGCTATGTGACTTCTATGGGATATGGCATTCAGGGTTAGACTCGGTAATTTATTAAGCTGCTATATTTGTTCAACTGTAAGTTATAGAGAATCTAAGTACTGTGGGTAGCACAAATATGAGTTTACTTATTCTTACATAACAGGAAGTTACTAGGGTGGTTGCTACTGTTGTTTCAGTAACTTAATAATGGCAGGGTCAATGTCTTTGTGATTCCCTAGCCTAGCCTTCTCCTCATGGTTACAGGATGACTGCTGAAATTCCAGCAATCAGGTATGTACCCCCAAATAAGGGGGAGACATAGGTCTTTTTGAATGATGTAAGCAAAGTTTCCCCAAAATTCCCAACAGATTTGACTTATATCTCATTGGCAAGAACTGTGTCACTTGGCCATTCCAAGGAAGTATGCACTTTCTGAGCAGGGGTAACAAAGCAAGAAAAGAGTTAGAAATGGATGATGCATCAACCAACTCAATGTTTGACGGAGTTTTTATCTGGATATTTCTGATACATGATAATATGTAAACAATCCTGAAAATAAATAGCTTTGATAGTTTTGAGTCATCTGAAAATTCCAATGTCACCTAGTCCCTTGTTTTCACTGAAGATGAGAAATCAAGTGTTGGGGTAGATGGACTAATGGACCCTCAGTTCTGTCCACATCCTAATCTCCAAGACTTATGATCTTGAGATGGAGAGATGGGAAGGTTATTGTGGATTATTTGGCTGGGCCCAATGTAAGGACAAGGTTCCTTAGAAGAGGGAAGCCAAAATGTCATGGTCACAGAAAGAGCTGCGGTTTTGGAAGCAGTGGGAGATTTGACAATTCTACACTCCTGATTTTGAAGATTAAGGAAGAGTTCATGTGCCAACAAATGCAGGAGGCCTGTAGAAGCTAGAAAAGACAAGGAGATGGGTTCTCTCCTGAGCCTCCTGGGGAAAGCAGCCCTGTGCTGTTTTCAGCCACTGCATTTGTGGTAATTTTTTACAGCAGCAGTAGAAAACTAATACAATAACCCAGATCAAATTAGCATGGAAGCTTCAAATGGCTCTTGGAAAGGGAAAATGAATGTCTTTTATGAATATGGCTACAAGCCTCAGAATTATCTCCTATAAGCAGACAGAATTGTGGCAAACACTCATTAAATTGCTAACACTTATTGACTTCTTGGGCTTCCCTGTTGGCTCAGATGGCAAAGAATTTGCCTGCAATGCAGGAGATCTGGATTCAGTCCCCGGGTTGGAAAGATTCCAAGGAGAAGAGAATGGCTACCCACTCCAGTAATCTTGCCTGGAGAATTCCATGGACAGAGGAGCCTGGCAGGCTACATTCCATGGGGTCACAAAGTAGGACATGACTGAGCAACTTTCACTTTTCATTGAATCCTTACTGTGTTTTCTACAGAGTGCCTTGTAGGCTTTTAATTTGACCCCCACAAAAACCCATAACTGGGGTACACACTAATAGTTTTCTTCCTTTTTTTCTCAACAGAGATGAATAGACTGCTAGGGGCAAGAGGCATGGGAACTAGAGAGTGGAGCCACATGCTGTGCAGTTGACAGATTTTTAGAAAGCAGTGTCTGGGGACAGTGGCACAGCTTGGCCAGGCTCCTTAGAAGTACGTGGCTGCTCCATCCAGGACTAGGAACCCATGAGATCATGGAGAACTCTGCAGAAGCCCTTTGTGCTTGTCCTGCACTCCATCAGTAGCCCAAGAATACATAGATTTAAGGCAATCTGAGTAACTTTTTAATAATTTTAGAGAAAAATGCCACTGCTATTAGAACAGTGATGCTTGAATCTTGACAAGGTTAAATTAAAAAACGCATGGTTTGGATGGTTCTGATACAAACATGTTTCAGTTAACAGGACACGTGGAAAACAAGGATTTCCTGTCATAAGTTCAGAAGGAGTGAAAATGAAATAGTCCAGAAAATTACTTTGCAAGGATTCAGATACTAAAAATGTATTAGATGTTACTGCCTTGGAATCTATATCTATCAAAGGCAATTATTACAATAGTATTCTGAAAATTCTGAGCAGATGCCTATAATGAAAAGCAACTCTTTAAAACCTGATATTTCCAAGGAAAACTTCAAACTTTTCATTTATTATGAACTAATATGATGTTTAGTCAAAAGTATTCCAGAACATAGGGAAATGTAAGTTTTTTTTAAAAGTGGTTGGTATAATTATGGATAAAAATAGCTCAAGAACACCAAAAACGTAAAGGTTTGGCATATACAAACACCAGCATCAACATGAGGGCTTAAGGGCAAGAAATTTTGATATCACAGCAAACATGATCTCAAGGGGGCATTTAATTCCATTGGTTAGCCTGCTTTGTTCTCTTTTGTTTTCGGGGCAAAAAAAGAAAACAAGCAAAAGTATCTCTTTCCAAAGACCTTCTGTTTTTTCATGTTTAACCTGGATTTAGGACAAGTTCAAAATTCCGTGGAGTCATGTCAAAAGAGTTTCAACAGGAGCTGCTGTTGTGCCCCTGAGGGAGGCATCATCAGGCTGGTCTTGGAAACCTGACGAGAGAAAAAAAAATATGTGTTTCATCATCAGGGAACAGAAGGGGATACACAGCCAAGGAAATGACATGACATGTTACAGTTCCAATAGTAAATTTGATTTTCTGTCAGGTAAGCAGTTCCCATGACTTGGGGATGATTATCTGAGATCTTTGAATTTTGGACTCTTTTTACATCATTATCCTTTGTCCTAACGGATGACAGTCCTGCCTGTTACTTCCTGTGTACGTCAGGGTGTCCGAGAGGAATGAGGCATAGCCGGCCACCTCATCCCAATTTCCTCTCGATTCCACGTCCTAGTCAGGCTGTGACCAAGGCTTCCAGGACTTGCTGCTATTTCGGGGGATGTCTCAGACCTAGCAAACTGGGAAGGTTCGAGTTCAAACAAGAGGTCTTCCACTTGACAGTCTTGTTTGTCATTATCATCGCCTGCATTGTGTGACTTCTAATTGTGCTGTGTATGCACTTGAAGGATCTCTACTGCCTTTTTTAGAATATTCCAGTGGCACTTTTACAATTTTTAGAATATTCCAGTGGCAACAAATTTTTTAAAAATATATATAACTCAGTGCAAAAATTTTAGGTATGATTTAAAGGAGTAATGGGCTCTACACAGAACAAAACAAGTTGGGAATGATTACCACTCAACCATCAATACTGACTAATAGTGTCTCTGTGTGCATGTAAAAAGTGTTCCTACCTCTTTCTTTTTGTCAGCCTTCAACATAGTCACAGGTTTGTGGGGATAACTGGATACTGCCCTGATGACATCCTCCTGAAGATGCTCAAGGCACAGTTTTTGTATGTTCTGGTTAACAGACCTTAATACTGGGGAGTGAAGGGTATCATCACCTCCAACTATGATGCTGATCTCTTACAGCTAAAACACCTGCTCTACTCAACATCATCTTGTGGGCTTGGTTCAGTGTTTTCACAAGTAGACATTGCAAAAGTAAATGGATTTGCTGCCAGTAAATTTGAAACCATGATTGCAATTTGGAGGCCCATCTATAAAGGGTTCTCATCACATTTCTTTGTCCCATCTTTAGTGAGACATAATGGACAGATGACGTTTAAGTTTAATATACAGGAGGATGATTTGACACAGGTATATACACAGGATGATTACCATAATAAAGTTAATTAACACATCCATCACCTCACATTATTACATTTTTGTGTGTGTGGTGAAACTTTTGAGATCTCTCTTAGTAAATTTCAGGCATATGATACAGTGTTGTTAACTATAGCCATCACACTGATATTAGATTCCCAGAACTTATTCATCTTAAAAGTGGAAGTTTGTCCCTTTGACTGAAACCCCCCTTCTGTTCCCTAACCCCACCAGATCCTGGCAACCACCATTCTACTTTCTGTTTCTCTGAGTTTGTCAACATACATTTTTCTGTGATCCAACCCTTGAGAATTACATGACATACTAAATTTGCACATGCTTTTGCCAGTCTCTTCCTATCTCACAATAAGCATAAAATGTGAGATTAAGGAAGATGCAGCTCAAATCAAGACCTTGGTACATGGAGAATATTCCCTTTAACAGACATCAGTCAGAATCCTGTTGTGTACAATTCAGAAGAGCGTATTGCCTTTCACTTGCTTCTTTCGGATAAGATAAATGGGAAATATTATTGATCACTGGCCCTGAGTTTGGCAGAAGGGCTATTATGGCACTTGTGGTTTCCTGGGTAGAGAAACAATACTCAGAGAATTTCCTCCCATCCTTTGTAGCTCCCTAGGTGTGACCTGGAGTAACAGGCAAATTTGGCCTTGGAGCACAAAATGAAACAGGGCAAAGGCTAACAGAGTTTTGCCAAGAGAATGCACTGGTCATAGCAAACACCCTCTTCCAAAAACAAAAGAGAAGACTCTACACATGGACATCACCAGATGGTCAATACCAAAATCAGATTGATTATATTCTTTGCAGCCAAAGATGGAGAAGCTCTATACAGTCAGCAAAACCAAGACTGGGAGATGACTGTGGCTCAGATCATAAACTCCTTATTGCCAAATTCAGACTTAAATTGAAGAAAGTAGGGAAAACCACTAGACCATTCAGGTATGACCGAAATCAAATCCCTTACAATTATACAGTGGAAGTGACAAATAGATTCAAGGGATTAGATCTAATAGATAGAGTGCTTGATGAACTATGGATGGAGGTTCATGACATTGTATAGGAGGCAGGGATCAAGAGCATCCCCAAGAAAAAGAAATGCCAAAAGGTGAAATGGTTGTCTGAGGAGGCCTTACAAATAGCTGTGAAGAGAAGAGAGGTGAAAGGCAAAGGAGAAAAGGAAAGATATAAGCATCTGAACGCAGAGTTCCAATGAGTAGTAAGGAGAGATAAGAAAGCCTTCCTCAGTGATCAATGCAAAGAAATAGAAGAAAACAATAGAGTGGGAAAGACTAGGGATCTTGTCAAGAAAATTAGAGATACCAATGGGACATTACATGCAAAGATGGGCACAATAAAGGACAGAAATGGTATGGACCTAACAGAAACAGAAGATATAAAGAAGAGGTAGGAACAATACACAGAAGAACTATACAAAAAAGATTTTCATGACCCAGATAATCACGAAGGTGTGATCACTCACCTAGGGCCACACGTCCTGGAATGCAAAGTCAAGTGGGCCTTAGGAAGTATCACTATGAACAAAGCTAGTGGAGGTGATGGCATTCCAGTTGAGCTATTTCAAACCCTAAAAGATGATGTGTGAAAGTGCTACACTCAATATGCCAGCAAATTTGGAAAACTCAGCAGTGGCCACAGGACTGGAAAAGGTCAGTTTTTATTCCAATCCCAAAGAAAGGCAATGCCAAAGAATGCTCAAACTACTGTACAATTGCACTTATCTCACACACTAGCAAAGTAATGGTCAAAATTCTCAAAGCCAGGCTTCAAGAGTACATGAACTGTGAACTTTCAGATGTTCAAGCTGGTTTTAGAAAAGGGAGAGGAACCAGTCATCAAATTGCCAACATCCATGGGATCATCAAAAAAGCAAGAGAGTTCCAGAGTTCCAGAAAAAACATCTGTTTTTGCTTTATTGACTATGCCACCTTTGACTGTGTGGATCACAACAAACTGGAAAATTCTGAAAGAGATGGGAATACCAGACCACCTGACCTGTCTCCTGAGAAACCTGTATGCAGGTCAGGAAAAACAGTTAGAACTGGACATGGAACAACAGACTGGTTCCAAATCGGGAAAGGAGTATGTCAAGGCTGTATATTGTCACCCTGCTTATTTAACTTATGTGCAGACTACATCATGAGAAACACTGGGCTTTCCCGATTTTACTCCAGGTTTCTCTTGACTTCATACTTTTGCATTCCAGTCCCCTGTAATGAAAAAGTCATCTTTTTTGCGTGTTAATTCTAGAAGGTCTTGTAGGTCTTCATAGAACCATTCAACTTCAGCTTCTTCAGCATTATTGGTTGGGGCCTAGTCTTGGATTATTGTGATATTGAATTGCTTGCCTTGGAAATGAACAGAGATCTTTCTGTTGTTTTTGAGATTGTATCCAAGTACTGCATTTCAGACTCTTTGGTTGACTATGAGGGCTACTCCATTTATTTTAAGGGCTTCTTGCCCACAGTAGTAGATAATGGTCATCTGAGTTAAATTCACCCATTCCAGTCCATTTGAGTTCACTGATTCCTAAAATGTTGATGGTCTCTCTTGCCATCTCCTGTTTGACCACTTTCAACTTATCTTGATTCATAGACCTAACAATCCAGGTTCCTATGCAATATTGTTCTTTACAGCATCAGACTTTATTTCCATCACCAGTCACATCCACAACTAGGTGTTATTTTTGCTTTGACTCCATCTCTTCATTCTTTCTGGAGTTATTTCTCCACTGTTCTCCAGTAACATATTGGGCACCTACCGGCCTGGGGAGTTCATCTTCAGTGGTCTATCTTTTTGCCTTTTCATACTGTTCATGGGGTTCTCAAGGCAAGAATATTGAAGTGGTTTGCCATTTCATTCTCCAATGAACCACGTTTTGTCAGAACTCTGCACCATGGCCTGTCCATCTTGGGTGTCCCTACATGGCATGGCTGATAGTTTCACTGAGTTAGACAAAGCTGTGGTCCTTGTGATCAGTTTGATTAGTTTTCTGTGATTCTGGTTTTCATTTTGTCTGCCCTCTGATGGATAAGGATAAGAGGCTTAGGGAAGCTTCCTGATGGGAGAGACTGCCTGAGGGGGGAAACTGGGTCTTGTTCTGATGGGTGGGGCTAAGCTCAGTAAATTTTTAATCCAGTTTTTTTGTTGATGGGTGGGGCTGTGTTCCCTCCCTGTTGTTTGGCCAAACTATGGTGGAGATAATGAAGATAATGGTGAAGTCCTTCAAAGGGTCCTGTGCACACACTGCTGCACTCATTGTCCCTGACCCTGCAGCAGGCCACCACCAACCCACGCCTCCACTGGAGACTCCTGGACACTCATGGGAAAATCTGGGTCAGTCTCCTGTGGGGTCACTGCTCCTTGCTCCTGGGTCCTGGTGCACACAAGGTTTTGTTTGTGCCCTCCAAGAGTCTGTTTCCCCACTCCTGTGTAAGTTCTGGTGGCTCTATTGTGGGGTTAATGGTGACCTCCTCCAAGAGGGCTTATGCCATACCCAAGTCTGCTGCACCCAGAGCCCCTGTCCCTGCAGCAGGCCACTGCTGACCCATACCTCCAGAGGAGACACTCAAATACTCAAAGGTAGGTCTGGCTCAGTCTCTATGGGGTATCCTGGTGAGCACAAGGTTTTGTTTGAGCTCCCTGAGTGTCTCTGGTGGGTATGGGGTTTGATTCTAAACGTGATTTTGCCCCTCCTATCGTTTTGCTGGGGGGCTTCTCCCTACTCCTGAACATGGGATATCTTATTTTGGTGGAATCCTACATTTTCCTGTTGATGGTTGTTTAGCAGTGAGTTGTAATTTCAGAGTTCTTGCAGGAGAAGATGAGCACATATCCTTCTACTCTGCCATCTTGAGAGGAAAGACCCTCCTGAATTCACTGGTGATAATAGTGCTTGGAGAGAAATTTCCTAAGATAATAAAGCTAAGATGTAATAAACACTTGAGCTTCCCCAGTGACTCAGCAGTAAAGAATCCACCTGCAATGCAGGATACATGGGTTCAATCCCTGGATCAGGAAAATCCCCTGAAGGAGGGCATGGCAACCCACTCCAGTATTCTTGCCTGGAGAATCCCATGGACAGAAGAACCTGGAGGGCTAGAGTCCATAGGGTCACAAAGAGTTGGACACAACCGAAGCAACTGAGCTTGCACACACATTAAACACTTAGATGGCAATATTCTAAGCTCTTTCAGTTCAGTTCAGTTCAGTCGCTCAGTCGTGTCCAACTCTTTGCAACCCCATGAATCGCAACACACCAGGCCTCCCTGTCCATCACCAATTCCCAGAGTTCACCCAGACTCACGTCCATCAAGTCAGTGATGCCATCCAGCCATCTCATCCTCTGTCGTCCCCTTCTCCTCCTGCCCCCAATCCCTCCCAGCATCAGAGTCTTTTCCAATGAGTCAACTCTTCGCATGAGGTAGCCAAAGTACTGGAGTTTCAGCTTTAGCATCATTCCTTCCAAAGAAATCCCAGGGCTGATCTCCTTCAGAATGGACTGGTTGGATCTCCTTGCAGTCCAGGGGACTCTCAAGAGTCTTCTCCAACACCACAGTCAAAAGCATCAATTCTTTGGCACTCAGCCTTCTTCATAGTCCAACTCTCACATCCATACATGACCACTGGTAAAACCATAGCCTTGACTAGACGGACCTTTGTTGGCAAAGTAATGTCTCTGCTTTTGAATATGCTATCTAGGTTGGTCATAACTTGCCTTCCAATGAGTAAGCGTCTTTTAATTTCATGGCTGCATTCACCATCTGTAGTGATTTTGGAGCCCAAAAAAATAAAGTCTGACACTGTTTCCACTGTTTCCCCATCTATTTCCCATGAAGTGATGGGACCACATGACATGATCTTCGTTTTCTGAATGCTGAGCTTTAAGCCAACTTTTTAACTCTCCACTTTCACTTTCATCAAGAGGCTTTTTAGTTCCTCTTCACTTTCTGCCATAAGGGTGGCATCATCTGCATATCTGAGGTTATTGATATTTCTCCCAGCAATCTTGATTCCAGCTTGTGTTTCTTCCAGTCCAGCATTTCTCATGATGTACTCTGCATAGAAGTTAAATAAGCAGGGTGACGTACTCCTTTTCCTATTTGGAACCAGTCTGTTGTTCCATGTCCAGTTCTAACTGTTGCTTCCTGACCTGCATACAGATTTCTCAAGAGGCAGGTCAGGTGGTCTGGTATTCCCATCTCTTTCAGAATTTTCCACAGTTTATTATGATCCACACAGTCAAAGGCTTTGGCATAGTCAATAAAGCAGAAATAGATGTTTTTCTGGAACTCTCTTGCTTTTTCCATGATCCAGCAGATGTTGGCAATTTGATCTCTGGTTCCTCTGCCTTTTCTAAAACTAGCTTGAACATCAGAAAGTTCACGGTTCACATATTGCTGAAGCCTGGCTTGGAGAATTTTGAGCATTACTTTACTGGCGTGTGAGATGAGTACAATTGTGCGGTAGTTTGAGCATTCTTTGGCATTGCCTTTCTTTGGGATTGGAATGAAAACTGACCTTTTCCAGTCCTGTGGCCACTGCTGAGTTTTCCAAATTTGCTGGCATGTTGAGTGTAGCACTTTCACAGTATCATCTTTCAGGATTTGAAATAGCTCAACTGGAATGCCATCACCTCCACTAGCTTTGTTCGTAGTGATGCTTTCTAAGGCCCACTTGACTTCACATTCCAGGATGTCTGGCTCTAGGTCAGTGATCACACCATCGTGATTATCTGGGTCATGAAGATCTTTTTTGTACAGTTCTTCTGTGTATTCTTGCCACCTCTTCTTAATATCTTCTGCTTCTGTTATGTCCATACCATTTCTGTCCTTTATCGAGCCCATCTTTGCATGAAATGTTCCCTTGGTATCTCTAATTTTCTTGAAAAGATCTCTAGTCTTTCCCATTCTGTTGTTTTCCTCTATTTCTTTACATTGATCACTGAGGAAGGCTTTCTTATCTCTTCTTGCTATTCTTTGGAATTCTGCATTCAGATGCTTATATCTTTCCTTTTCTCCTTTGCTTTTCACTTCTCTTCTTTTCACAGCTAGTTGTAAGGCCTCCCCAGACAGCCATTTTGCTTTTTTGCATTTCTTTTCCATGGGGATGGTCTTGATCCCTGTCTCCTGTACAATGTCACGAACCTCATTCCATAGTTCATCAGGCACTCTATCTATCAGATCTAGGGCCTTAAATCTATTTCTCACTTCCACTGTATAATCATAAGGGATTTGATTTAGGTCATCCCTAATGGTCTAGTAGTTTTCCTTACTTTCTTCAATTTCAGTCTGAATTTGGTAATAAGGAGTTCATGATCTGAGCCACAGTCAGCTCCTGATCTTGTTTTTGTTGACTGTATAGAGCTTCTTCATCTTTGGCTGCAAAGAATATAATCAATCTGATTTCGGTGTTGACCATCTGGTGATGTCCATGTGTAGAGTCTTCTCTTGTGTTGTTGGAAGAGGGTGTTTGCTATGACCAGTGCATTTTCTTGGCAAAACTCTACTAGTCTTTGCCCTCTTCATTCCGTATTCCAAGGCCAAATTTGCCTGTTACTCCAGGTGTTTCTTGACTTCCTACTTTTGCATTCCAGTCCCCTATAATGAAAAGGACATCTTTTTTGGGTGTTAGTTCTAAAAGGTCTTGTAGGTCTTCATAGAACCATTCAACTTCAGCTTCTTCAGCATTACTGGTTGGGGCATAGACTTGGATTACTCTGATATTGAATGGTTTGCCTTGGAAATGAACAGAGATCATTCGGTCGTTTTTGAGATTGCATCCAAGTACTGCATTTCGGACTCTTTTGTTGACCATGATGGCTACTCCATTTCTTCTGAGGGATTCCTGCCCGCAGTAGTAGTCATCTGAGTTAAAAACTCTTTACACATGTTAATTTTCTGCATCCTCATAATTCCATGAGCAAGTACTGTTATAAAGATACAGAAGAAGAACAGAGAGGTGGGATCACCTGCCAACAAAGTAAAGAGGAACCAGGATCAAAAGCGATGACTCCCAGGAGCTGGTCTGGACCACTGATGTAGGATGGGTACTTAAAGAATAGAGAACAGTACAGTTGCAGACACTGAAAGAGGTCTTCATTTATCAGAGAAAGGGCAATATTTGAGGAAAGACCCAAGGCTATTGAGTTTAGCAAATAGGAGTTAACTGCAGTGATGAAGAAATTGTGAAAGAGCAAATCTCTTGTCCATAAGACAGGACTATGTGTCACATGGAGCTCTTTAGTGAGAGCAGGACCCAACTGACACATCAACATCCAGTTTCTGGGGATATATCATGAAAGCCCAACATGGACTCTGGTACTGAAACAGTTCTGGGTTATTAAGATTCTAATTCCAAATAATTCCGACTTGTGGGGGTTTTCTCCACACCACCAAGCAATTCTCCAACAGCAGTTGGGTGTCCAAGAATTCAATATCATTCTTACACTGTCTACCTGGAGAGAGCATCTGATCCCCCAAGGTTAAGGGCTCAGGCCTAGAAGACTCAGTATTCATGGAAACATCATACTCACTAGGTTACCAGCTTATTATAAAAGGATGTAACTCAGAACTAACTAGATGGCAGAGATGCACAGGATGAGGTATGAGTAAAGGTCAGGGAACTTCAGTGCCCTCTCCAAGCACACCAGCCTCCCCAAATCCCTACACCATCAGGGGAAGGTTCTGAACCCCATCCTTTTAGGTTTTATGGAGGCTTCATTACATAGGCATGATAGATTAAATCCTTGCCCATTGGTGTTAGTGCCAGGCTCCTCCATCCATGGAGTTCTCCAGGCAAGAATATTGGAGTGGGTGGCCATTCCCTTCTCAAGGAGATCTTCCCAACCTAGGGATCAAACCCAAGTCTCCTGCATTGCAGGCAGATGCTTTACTGTCTGAGCCACCCCCTGGTGGCCATTTGAACTCAATTTCTAACTCCTTTCCTCTCTCTGGAGGATCAGGGGGTGGGTAGGACAGAATATTCCAAGCTTCTAATTACATAGCAGATTTTTCCTGGCAACCAGCTCCCACCCTTAGGTGTTTTCCAGAAGCCACCTTGTTAACTTCACAAAAGATAACCTTTACCTCCCTCATCATTTAGGAAATTCCAAGGGTTTTAGGAGTTCTGTTTCAGAAACAGGATCAAAGACCAAATATCTCTCTCTTATTATAAATCACATTATCATAGCTGCCTAGCAGCTACCAGAAGAGGAATTTGAGAACTGGAAGCAACAGAAACCAAGCCATCAAAACTACAGTATCAGATGAGGAATGCTCTAAGGAGGAAGTGGGAGGCTAGTTTATCTAGTGGGAACATGAGGTCAAGATCCTCACCTCCTGCTTGGTCCTGGCCACTTAGAACCCAGGTGGGCCTGTTTCCACCCATCCTGGCCCACTGTGGTCAGAAGGCCCAGCTCTCAGTCAGGGAGGAAGAAAGCAGCAGGCCAAGGCTGTCAGGAAATCTGACACCTAAAAACTCCCCATGTATCCACAAGGCTAACATGGAAGGACTGAAGACTCCAGAAGCAGCTTAGAAGCTTGGTCTTAAATCAGCACTAATTCTTGCTCTTTCAGATCAGCGGAAAATAAATTTTGAGCTCAAGAAACCAAAAAATCTTACAGCCATATGTTTTAACATGCAAAATTAAAGAACAACCAAAATCTCATGAAATATCAACAAAATTGTGAAGCAGCATTTGATCACATAGTATGTAGTCATCACAAATCATGTTTTCAAAGGAATGTTTACTGTCCCAGGGAAATGCTCATAAAAGAGTATGGCAAAAAGCAGCCTAACGTACCACAACGTGCTCTGAATTTTTCCTGGGGGAAATTATATTTATGCTCAGTAAAGAAATTATTCTGAAAAATGTATCTTTGTTTTACATAATAAATAAATAAATTCATACTATATTGACAGTACTGTTATACTGTCAGAACAGTCAAGATTTATGAAATACAAAAATGTTTTTACTTTTATTACCCTATCATAAAATTTACTTTTTTAAAATAAATATTGAAAATAACTTAATCAGAATAGTATTTACCTTGTTTATATTAGCTTTTCCGAAGCTTCAGGAGACATGGTTTTGATCCCTGGGTCAGGAAGATTCCCTGGAGAAGGAAATGGCTATCCACTCAAGTACTCTTGCCTGGGAAATCCCATGGACAGAAGGAGCCTGGAGGCCTACAGTCCACAGGGTCACAAAGAGTTGGACATGACTGAGCACGCACACATGCATCTTAACTTTTCAGCAACTGGTTTCTTTTTCTCCGAAGTGAAGTGAAGTCGCTCAGTCATGTCTGACTGTTCGAGACCCCATGGACTGTAGCCTACCAGGCTTCTCAGTCTATGGGATTTTCCAGGCAAGAGTACTGGAGGGGATGTCATTTCCTTTTCCAGGGGATCTTCCTGACCTAGGGATTGAAAATTACTACATAGAAATTATAATTATTCACATAAACTTTTCCACAGGCCAGGTTAATACACAGTGATCTTCTGATCAATATGAACAAAAGGAATTGGTTATTTTTGTTAGGCTGTTATCTGATTGAATTACCTGGAGGAAAAAAAAGAAATCCCTCTTTGTACATAGTTTAATCATTTGAAACATTCTGAGTGGTGCAGACTTTCTGTTAGAATAGACTGAAAATGAACCAAGTATAAGTCGACTTTTACTTAGATTTTGAAACTGTAAAGTAGAGAGAAGGAACTGCCTACACTCTTATTTTGTTTTGCATGATATATTATGCATGAAATCAAATTGCTTGGGCTACAGGCACAAGATGTCACTTCAGCAGCCCTCTAGAACTTGGTTGGGAAAGGCATAAGCCTTGTTGATAATGAGCTTTTTATTTTCTTCAAGACTAATAGAGGGAATTGGGGTATCCTGTCATAAAGGAAGAGTGAATTGCAGTGAAAAAGTGCAGATGGGCAGGTAGGTATCTTTTTAAAACCCTGCTGGAAGGAGACAAAGCCAGAGATACTAGGCCTTCAGCAACAGGAATCTGACGGTCAGGACAGGTTGATGGGCAAGTGGGTGGGGGCAGAGCACAGAAAGCACACAGGGAGTACAGGGAGTCCTGGTAAAGGCGTGTGTGTGTGTTGGTGCCAAGAATGCAAAGGAATTGTCAGTTATAAGTCAAGGAAGCTAAAGTATGGGGTGTCTGGGGAGCCCATGGTGTAGCCTCTCTGTTTCTTTCCAAACTGATGAGTAAGTCTTAGGTCTTCCATATTTCCTTTCTTCTAATTTTTGGTGTCCTTTTATGCCAAAGAGGTACAATAGCTAATTCTGGCACTAGTGGGCAACTGTAAGCCAGGCTTCTGAGTATCATCCATCTGCTGGTGGCAGAGATGGGCACATTGAGAAGATGCTGGGGAGTCTGTGGGTGTTCGAAGACAAGGGTGGGGTGGAAGGAGGGCTGAGGATGGAGACTGGTACTCTCTCCACTGCTCTGGGGTAATTCTTGCTAGTGTTCTGATTTGCCCCACCAACTTGAGATATAAAAATACAGCTTGTACGTGAGACCCTAGTGAGGAACATCTGGCCTCAATTCAGTCAACCCTATGCTCTCTCTTTTGATTCACCACAAGCACTTCCCTCACGATATTTGTCTTTTGTTTGTCTGTTTTGAGAAAACCTTTATTGCATATCATTGAATTAATTTCTGTTTGAATAAACAGTACACAAAACAAAGATTTATGTTGTGAAAATCCTTGAATCTTCTAATCAGCAGTCTGCAAGGAGTGGAGACTCTGGTTTTGTGTCTTTTTAAGACATCCATTTCCCATTTATTTTTAAACTTTGAACATAATAGTTTTCCTAACTATTTTTGATGTGGGTTATAGAACTTCTCCCCATGAAATGCTGCTCTTTTCTGTGAGACTGAATGTGCCCCCGAAGGACCTGGCACATGGTGCACTTTTCACAAGGCTGTACAAGTACTAATAAAATCAGTCCTTGTGGGATTGAATACGCATTTGGAATGCACTTTATTTTTCATAGATATATAGAATACTCTTTCAGCTTTGTCCTTTAATAGTAAAAGAAAAGAGAAAAGCTATACATGAGTACTAAAAAATCTGATCTCCAGAAATCAAAACAGTATCAAATAACAGTGTCCTTCAGAACCACATGTGACTGTTAGCTGGTGATTTCTTTTTTCTTTCTCAGTCTTTCTTTTGAAAGTGAAAGTGAAACTTATACAGGCATGTCTGACTCATGTGACTCCACGTACTGTAAGCCTGCCAGGCTTCTCTGTTCATGGAATTTTCCAGGCAAGAACACTGGAGTGGGTTGCCATTTCCTACTCCAACAATATTTGTCTTTAAGATGTTCAGAATGACATTACTCAATCACAAGTACAGTTCCAAATGCATGTATTCATTCATGGTTTCTACTCTCACTATTCACACACATTTTTAAAAAGGATCCAAGGTCTATAAATTTAATGTCCTATATAAACTGAAATGGGCTTCTCAGGCAGCAGTAGTGGTGAAGAACCCATCTACCAACGCAGGAGATATAAGAGATGAGGATTCAGTCTCTGGGCCAGGAAGATCCCCTGGAGGAGGGCATAGTAATCCACTCCAGTATTCTTGCTTGAAGAATCCCATGGACAGAGGAGCCTGGCAGGCTACAGTCCATGGGTCACAAAGAGTTGAACACGACTAAAGAAGCACAAGCTGGAATCAAGATTGCTGGGAGAAATTTCAATAACCTCAGATATGCAGATGACACCACCCTTATGGCAGAAAGTGAAGAGGAACTAAAAAGCCTCTTGATGAAAGTGAATGAGGAGAGTTAAAAAGTTGGCTTAAAGCTCAACATTCAGAAAACTAAGATCATGGCATCTGGTCCCATCACTTCATGGGAAATAGATGGGGAAACAGTGGAAACAGTGTCAGACTTTATTTTTGGGGGCTCCAGAATCACTACAGATGGTGAATGCAGCCATGAAATTAAAAGACGCTTACTCCTTGGAAGGAAAGTTATGACCAACCTAGATAGCATATTCAAAAGCAGAGACATTACTTTGCCAACAAAGGTTCGTCTAGTCAAGGCTATGGTTTTTCCAGTGGTCATGTATGGATGTGAGAGTTGGACTGTGAAGAAGGCTGAGTGCTGAAGAATTGATGCTTTTGAACTGTGGTGTTGGAGAAGACTCTTGAGAGTCCCTTGGACTGCAAGGAGATCCAACCAGTCCATTCTAAAGGAGATCAGTCCTGGGTGTTCTTTGGAAGGAATGATGCTACAGCTGAAACTCCAATACTTTGGCCACCTCATGCAAAGAGTTGATTCATTGGAAAAGACCCTGATGCTGGGAGGGATTGGGGGCAGGAGGAGAATGGGACAACAGAGGATGAGATGGCTAGGTGGCATCACTGACTCGATGGACATGAGTCTGAGTGAACTCTGGGAGTTGGTGATGGACAGGGAGGCCTGGCGTGCTGTGATTCATGGGGTCGCAAAGAGTCGGACACGACTGAGCGACTGAACTGAACTGAAAGCAGCACGGCACAGCATAGCACACAAACTGAAACAGAGAATGAGAAACTCTGTGGAGAGAGAGGGGAAGCTAATATACAAGCTGATATAATTACTATAACAGAGTCAGCCATGAAGAAATTAATTGAGGAAGATAAACTACGAAGTACTATTTACTGTATCTACTAATATCTCAGGGAAAAACTAATTTCTATGATGCTAATTGTCATCAGTTTCATTGTACTTGATTAAAAGTTGTGTTATACCTCTAAAGAAAAATAACCCAAAAGATTAGTAAATTTCTTAATATCCATCTCAGCAAAAATGACACGAAATAGCAAACAGCTGTATAATGACAATTATTTGGTAAAATCAAATTAGAAAGATAAATACAAGAATTGTTGCTATTTAGTTGCTAAGTCATGTCAGACTCTTTTGTGACCCCATAGACTGTAGTCTGCCAGGCTCCTCTGTTCATGGAATTTCCAAGGCAAGAATACTGGATTGGGTTGTCGTTTCCTCATCCAGGGGGTCTTCCCGACCCAAGTATCGAACCTAGGTCTCTTGAGTCCCCTGTATTGGGAGAGGATTCTTTACCACTGAGCCACCAGGGAAACCTAAATACAAGGAAGCTTATTCACAAACATGGAGCCCAGAAATCAAGTAGAGTGAAGCAGTGTTGAATAACAGGGGAAAAAAAAAAAAGGGATTTGAAATTGGACAGACTGTCTCAATTCAACTTAGTTTCACACCAATTAGCTGCATCACATAACCTCTCTATGTTTCTATTTATTCATATTTAAATCTTTGAAAGATTGTTTTGAGAAATAGATATCTAATGAAGATACCCTGTGCCTGGCTCACAGAGACCACTCAATAAACATTATGGATTTACTAATAGAACATTTGCAATGAGCCAGGTACTATTCTAGGTGCTAGAATTACAGTGGGGAATGAAGGAAAATCTTTGTCTTAGTGACTTTAATACTGTGATAGGAGAAAATAGCCAACAAACAAGTAGGAAAAGAAGAAGGAAAGTAGGAAGACAGATGGTAAGAGAGGGAGTGAGCGGAGGAGAAGAAAGAGATTCAGAGAGTGTTGTTTCCTAGAGCAACAGTCATAAGATGGAAGTTGTCTTACAGCATGGAGTACCTACTCTAGCTAGTAGTCACGGGAGGACCCTTGATGAAGGATCATTTTCTCTGAATCTTGGATGATAAGAAAGGAAGCCAGAGTAGGTTAAGATCATGGAAAAGACCATTCCAACCAGAACAAATGTTGGGAGAAAAGGCTATGAGACCAGCACAAATCTTGTGTTTTGCAGAAACAAAGAGAAGGGCAGTGAGTGTCAGGGAGAGGAATGTAAGGGAGAAGGGTACAAGATGAGGTCCAAGATGTTGGTAAGAACAGTTCAGGTAACTCTTGGTCCCTAATAGAGTTCAGAGTCTATTTAATTACAATGGGGAGGGTTTCAGTGGAGAGTGATATGATCAAATATAATCTTTAAAAAGAGCATTATGTCTGATATCTGAAGAATGAATGGGTAGTAATTGTGGGTGGAGAGAACATGAAAGCAGGCAGACCAGTAATGAGGCTGTAGCAGTTTAGATGAGAGACTATTGTTTCTGGGACTAGCCTGTAGCAGTAGAGGGGATGAGACGTATTTGGATGGGGGATATGTTTTGGAGGTAGAGCTGACAGGACTTCCTAAAGAATAGGATGTGAACGAAGGAACACGATCAGGGCTAATTCCCAGATATTAGACTTGAGCCTCAGCCTGACTAGTAAAGCCATTGCCAGGATAGGAAAGAGGAGGGAGGGATGGTTGGTGTCAGGATAGTCAGACACCTAAGTGGAGATGCCAAGCACACAGTCTAGAGATCAGGACTACTCCTGTGAGAAGATTTGCTTAAAGTGTAATGTAAACTTGTTCTATGTAAAATGTCCAATTCAGTCTTACCAAATTGAAAAACAAAAGTTAACTCTATTAACTGGTGATATGTACTGTTTTTTGTGAAGTTAGATCTTCTTGAAAACTTTTATTTAAATGACTCTGAAGCTACTTTGTTGACACACAAGAGTTGGCTCAGTAAAAACCATAATTTCTCTGTGGTCATCAAAACCTGACAAAGCAAGTGATGATCCAATTGGAGTATCAGAAGCATGATTTCCATATCAACAGAATTCTTACAGCATATAGTTATATTTATTCTAGATAAAATGCTGCTTCACTTGTTCAGATCTTGTGATGGGTATAGCTAAAATTCTTTCTTCTGGGAGGAAAAAAGAAAGTGAGGTACCCTCAGAGTTGTATTTTTCCTGAAACACATAATAATATGCAAACTAGCTTGGCACTGATTATGATAAACTGATTTGGGTTGAATTTTTTCTATTCTGCTCTGGTAGGGTCCTAAGGCTAACCTGTTCCCACAATCTCAGAAATGTGATCTAAGGCAATCAATCCAATCCCAAACTCCCAGTTGAAATGAGCATCAGGTGTTGACATAGTTACCTGCCTCTACTCAAACATCCGGTTAGATTTATCTTGAGAAATCAACTATTTGTTGACTGATAACAACAGTTATACCTACTATTTGTTAAATGTCTACTGTATTATCTCATTTTAATCATCGCAATTAATTTGGAAGGTTTTTATTTTAAAAATAATAAAACTGAGATTCATTGATCCTACTTGACCAGAGGAAGAACTTGTTTATATCTAATTGTATATATCTAAGTGTAGTTTGCTGGATGTAGTAAGTGTAGATGCTGGATGGCATCACCGACTCGATGGACGTGAGTTTGAGTGAACTCTGGGAGATGGTGATGGACAGGGAGGCCTGGCGTGCTGTGATTCATGGGGTCGCAAAGAGTCGGACACGACTGAGGGACTGAACTGAACCGAAGTGTAGTTAATATGTTTATATCAAAGTGTAGTTTTATTATTTTGTGACCCTCCCCTCCATAAGATATGGTTATATCTAAGTGTAGTTCTGTTTTTATATCTAGATTTATGCCTAAGTGTAGTTCTATTATTTTGTGACCCTCCATAAGATAAGCATCATGAAGATGAAGATGTGGGGATAAATTGTCCCAATGATTTCAACTTTCACATAGTTCTGCAAACTCATACATTTGATTCACAATACTTTCAGTAGTTATGTTCTATAAAGTCACTGGAACACTGATTTAGCAGAACTGAATCACTTCGCTCCTGGGGAAACACACTGTTAAGGTCCCACAAGACTCTCTTGTTCACAACATGTCCATTGACCAACCAATACTTACTGTCATATGTGTTTCTGTTTAAAGACACCTTATTCAATGTATGTTGTTGATTCATTGACATTGAACTCACAGCCAAGAACACTAACACATGCCCAAATGAAGCTTATCTAACACTCATACCTTCTCCATAAGGTGCATCCCAGCCTTCTTGTACTTGGGAACATGAGTTAGCACTTCAGCGCTCTGATTAGGTATCATTTCAAACAGTGAAATCACCAAAGCAAAACAAAAAAATGCAAAAAAAAAAAAAAAAAAATGGCGCTAAATAGATTTTGGAAAAAAAAAAAAACTTGTTGAGTAGTGGAAGTTTGAGGGGAGATTGCAAATACATGACCCCCATCACCAAGGAGATATTAATCTATTAGGAGAGACAAGATCAACACACATGAGTCACAGGTGAAATTATAACCCAGAGTGTGAATAGGATGATAGTGTTTTATATTAATCTACATGTTCTTGATTGATTTTATCCTACCCTTTCTCAGACTTTTCAAGTATCAGTGATACTTTTTATATGAGCTTTTGTCAGGGGTGAGCAGATCAGCCTAAAACCAAGAAGTCTTTGAAAACTGTGACTAGATTTCTTAAATGCAGACTAGACACTGCAATTTGAAAGCTGAAGAGTTTTGTTTTAATTTGTTTTAATATACAAGAATCAGCCTTTGCTGAGAGAAATGAATGGCTTGCATGGAATTCTAAGAGCAAGGCTTTGATGATCAAGGACCTACTTTGGTGGACTGAGCACTGTTTGCAGTAACTTCCACAGACAGTGAAGTATGTCAGTTGCTGTGTGTATCTTCCTACCCAAAACAAAATAAAGATCTACCAGTGAATAAGAGAAGGAGATTCAGAGAGAACAAGGCAAGGTGCTTAATAAGATTAAGACAGCTGGTGGTGAAATCTGTTTCCTTGTGCAGCCAAATCTTAGGTGGAGTTTGGTAAAGACAGCGTGACTTTCCGAGTCAGAGTCTAAGAGGACAGCCAGTCTCATAGTAAAGCCTTGATTTTGAAGGCATTGAAGCAACATAGCTCTTGGGTAATAGACTGGCAATGAATGAGGGAAGCAACCAAGAAGACAGGCCTTCACAGAGACTTGCAGAGTCCTGAATATAACACTGGATTGGCCAAAAAGTTCATTTGGCTTTTTCCATAAAAGAATGAAACTTTTGGCCAACAATAAAATAATAATAGGAAACTGAGAGTTTTGAAACCCCAAGCAGAGGTGTGGAGGGGCTGCAGGAGGTGAGGAATCACAAGGTCTAGGAAAAGAACAGAAGGTTGCAGAGGTATGGGCTTCATGGTTGATCACTACTGAGGCAGAGCCACATTGAAGGTCAGGAACGGCGGCAGTGAGGAGATACCCCTTGTCCAAGGTAAGAGAAACCCAGGTAAGATGGTAGGCATCGCAAGAGGGCATCAGAGGGCAGACACACTGAAACCATACTCACAGTAAACTAGTCAATCTAATCACACTAGGATGACAGCCTTGTCTAACTCAATGAAACTAAGCCATGCCCGTGGGGCAACCCAAGATGGGCGGGTCATGGTAGAGAGATCTGACAGAATGTGGTCCACTGGAGAAAGGAATGGCAAACCACTTCAGTATTCTTGCCTTGAGAACCCCATGAACAGTATGAAAAGACAAAATGATAGGATACTGAAAGAGGAACTTCCCAGGTCAGTAGGTGCCCAATATGCTACTGGAGATCAGTGGAGAAATAACTCCAGAAAGAATGAAGGGATGGAGCCAAAGCAAAAACAATACCCAGCTGTGGATGTGACTGGTGATAGAAGCAAGGTCTGATGCTGTAAAGAGCAATATTGCATAGGAACCTGGAATGTCAGGTCCATGAATCAAGGCAAATTGGAAGTGGTCAAATAAGAGATGGCAAGAGTGAATGTCGACATTCTAGGAATCAGTGAACTCAAATGGACTGGAATGGGTGAATTTAACTCAGATGACCATTATATCTTCTACTGCAGACAGGAATCCCTCAGAAGAAATGGAGTAGCCATCATGATCAATAAAAGAGTCCGTAGTGCAGTACTTGGATGCAATATCAAAAATGACAGAATGATCTCTGTTCGTTTCCAAGGCAAACCATTTAATATCAGAGTAATCCAAGTCTATGCCCCAACCAGCAATGCTGAAGAAGCTGAAGTTGAACGGATCTATGAAGACCTACAAGACCTTTTAGAACTAACACCCAAAAAAGATGTCCTTTTCATTATAGTGGACTGGAATGCAAAAGTAGGAAGTCAAGAAACACCTGGAGTAACAGGCAAATTTGGCCTTGGAATACGGAATGAAGAGGGCAAAGACTAATAGAGTTTTGCCAAGAAAATGCACTGGTCATAGCAAACACCCTCTTCCAACAACACAAGAGAAGACTCTACACATGGACATCACCAGATGGTCAACAATGAAACCAGATTGATTATGTTCTTTGCAGCCAAAGATGGAGAAGCTCTATACAGTCAACAAAAACAAGACCAAGAGGTGACTGTGGCTCAGATCATGAACTCCGTGTTACCAAATTCAGACTGAAATTGAAGAAAGTAGGGAAAACTACTAGACCATTCAGGTATGACCTAAATCAAATCCCTTATGATTATACAGTGGAAGTGAGAAATAGATTTAAGGCCCTAGATCTGATAGATAGAGTGCCTGATGAACTATGGAATGAGGTTCGTGACATTGTACAGGAGACAGGGATCAAGACCATCCCAATGGAAAAGAAACGCAAAAAAGCAAAATGGCTGTCTGGGGAGGCCTTACAACTAGCTGTGAAAAGAAGAGAAGCGAAAAGCAAAGGAGACAAGGAAAGATATAAGCATCTGAATGCAGAATTCCAAAGAACAGCGAGAAGAGATAAGAAAGACTTCCTTAGTGATCAATGCAAAGAAAAAGAGGAAAATAACAGAATGGGAAAGACTAGAGATCTCTTCAAGAAAATTAGAGGTACCAAGGGAACATTTCATGCAAAGTTGAGCTCGATAAAGGAAAGAAATGGTATGGACCTAACAGAAGCAGAAGATATTAAGAAGAGGTGGCAAGAATACACAGAAGAACTGTACAAAAAAGATCTTCACGACCCAGATAATCACTATGATGTGATCACTGACCTAGAGCCAGACATCCTGGAATGTGAAGTCAAGTGGGCCTTAGAAAGCATCACTACGAACAAAGCTAGTGGAGGTGATGGCATTCCAGTTGAGCTATTTCAAATCCTGAAAGATGATGCTGTGAAAGTGCTACACTCAATATGCCAGCAAATTTGGAAAACTCAGCAGTGGCCACAGGACTGGAAAAGTCAGTTTTCATTCCAATCCCAAAGAAAGGCAATGCCAAAGAATGCTCAAACTACCACACAATTGCACTCATCTCACATGCTAGTAAAGTAATGCTCAAAATTCTCCAAGCCAGGCTTCAGCAATATGTGAACCGTGAACTTCCTGATGTTCAAGCTAGTTTTAAAAAGACAGAGGAACCAGAGATCAAATTGCCAACATCTGCTGGATCATGGAAAAAGCAAGAAAGTTCCAGAAAAACATCTATTTCTGCTTTATTGACTATGCCAAAGCCTTTGACTGTGTGGATTATAATAAACTGTGGAAAATTCTGAAAGAGATGGGAATACCAGACCACCTGACCTGCCTCTTGAGAAATCTGTATGCAGGTCAGGAAGCAACAGTTAGAACTGGACATGGAACAACAGACTGGTTCCAAATAGGAAAAGGAGTACGTCACCCTGCTTATTTAACTTCTATGCAGAGTACATCATGAGAAACACTGGGCTGGAAGAAGCACAAGCTGGAATCAAGATTGCGGGGAGAAATCTCAATAACCTCAGATATGCAGATGATGCCACCCTTATGGCAGAAAGTGAAGAGGAACTAAAAAGCCTCTTGATGAAAATGAAAGAGGAGAGTGAAAAAGTTGGCTTAAAGCTCAACATTCAGAAAATGAAGATCATGGCATCTGGTCCCATCACTTCATGGGAAATAGATGGGAAAACAGTGGAAACAGTGTCAGACTTTATTTTTTTGGGCTCCAAAATCACTGCAGATGGTGAATGCAGCCATGAAATTAAAAGACGCTTACTCCTTGGAAGGAAAGTATGACCAACCTGGATAACATATTCAAAAGCAAAGACATTACTTTGCCAACAAAGGTCCATCTAGTCAAGGCTATGGTTTTTCCAGTGGTCATGTATGGATGTGAGAGTTGGACTGTGAAGAAGGCTGAGTGCCGAAAAATTGGTGCTTTTGAACTGTGGTGTTGGAGAAGACTCTTGAGAGTCCCTTGGACTGCAAGGAGATCCAACCAGTCCATTCTGAAGGAGATCAGCCCTGGGATTTCTTTGGAAGGAATGATGCTAAAGCTGAAACTCCAGTACTTTGGCCACCTCATGCGAAGAGTTGACTCATTGGAAAAGATTCTGATGCTGGGAGGGATTGGGGGCAAGAGAAGAAGGGGACAACAGAGGATGAGATGGCTGGATGGCATCACTGACTCAATGGACGTGAGTCTGAGTGAACTCCAGAAGTTGGTGATGGACAGGCAGGCCTGGCATGCTGCAATTCATGGGGTCGCAAAGAGTCGGACATGACTGAGTGACTGAATTAACTGAACTGAGGCAGAGCCAGCAGCAGCAGCAGCCAGCCCACCAAGTCAAAGGTCAGGCAAGATGGGTGATGCCTCATGGGTACCTGCCAGAACTTCCCAAAACCCAGAGTGTGACAATACAGTGATTATCAAAGGCAGAGGATTACAGGAGAACCCAGATTACTCCTAAGCCGCCTGTCTACTGACATCACTCTTGTCTACCAACATCACTCTTATCTACCAACATCACTCTTAGGGAGAAAAAGAGAAAACTCTGAATTTGACTGCAACCTTACTAAAAGATGCAAAATCTTCAATTGGAAGTAATGAGTTACCTTAACATGTAAAGATTAAGAAATTTAGTTTATCAGTAAAAAAAACAAACAAACAACAACAAATGAAGTCTAGACATGGAACCGAACTATTTTTAATTACAGAAAAAAAATTTTAATGGGACATTTCTTCATATCTGATTTTTGGAACTTGCTGCATGGGCTAAATTGTGATGCACCAACAAAAAAACACTATAGCATTTTAAAACTGAGTGACATGAGTCAGGTCAGGCTTGGGCAGGTAATGGGCGGGAAGGAGTTGAAATGAGATGAACTCTGTAGCAGGCTGGACCCAAATAGACAGGAGAGGGCTGGTCACTGGGTCAGAGGCAATGCCTAAGTTGCATAATCAGAAACCTGCTGGGTGAGATAGACATCTGGGATCATCAGAGAGCACCTGTGAAATGAGAAATTGCATGTTGGGATTTGTAAGTCGTGTAGCAGAAGTTAGCAGATTTGCCTCTCTTGCCCTGTCTTGCTCCTCAGAAAGTCTACTCCTAGCATCACTGATAGGAGATCAGTGCCATGAATCCTGAGTCTACTGACCTTTTCGATGGCACGCTCATTTGAATGACTGAGGGTTATACATGCTGGACCCAAGCAGACCAATCAGGAGACCTTCCCCAGAAATTTGGGATTGGGACCCAAGGACTCCAGTTCACTGACCTTCAAAGTTTATTTACATGAGAATCATGCAAGACTCCAAAGCTCCACCAGTATATCTTTGGGACTTTGGGAAGGATATTTGATCTTCAGGATCTTTGATCTCCAGGATGTGTCTGATGCAGTAGGTTTGGAGCTCAGGATCTTTTTAACAAGTATCCCCAGTGAATCTGGGGCTTCCCAGGCAGCTCGAGTGGTAAAGAATCTGCCTGCCAATGCAGGAGACACAGGTTTGATCCCTGGGTCCAGAAGATCCTCTGGAGGAGGAAATGACAACCCATTCCAGTGTTCTTGTTGGGAAATCCCATGGACAGAGGAGCCTGGTGTGTTATAGTCCATAGGGTCATGAAGAGTCTGACACGACTGAGGCGACTGAGAATGCACCAATGCATCTAGAGCAGAAAGGTGTGGATCACAAATAGAGAAAAAGGCTTCTGGACTGGGAGGATCTCTAGATCAAAGGTGGTTGTTTTGGGCCATGTAAATGGTGAAGCAGAAGAAAGGTCTAGAGAAAGAGAAGTGTAAGGCAGACATACAAAGAGAAGTTGCTGGGCAGACAGGATGCTGGCTGATTAAACACCTTTCCCAACCCTTCTCCTTGCTGGCCTCACCCTATCAGAGACTAGAAATTCTAAGCACCTATACCCAGTCTTCTTTGAAGTCAGGAGGTCACATGACATACTTTGGGCCAATGAGAGGTGCATGGAAATCTGCTTTGTTGGGACTGGTCATTTAGGGAAAGCTTTTGCCTTTGGGATGTAAGGGTAACCACAGGTCACTGACCAATTTTACTCTTCTTTCTGCCTAACACCTGGAGCAACAGTCAACTGTGATCCATGAAGCAAGAGACACAAAGTCAACACACTAAGGATGCAAAGTAGGAGAAAGGCCTCAAGTGGGAGACAGGCATTTGGAATGTGTCTAAAATTTAGTGACTTTGTAGAACTGTGATGTAGTCAAGACTGTGAGAAGAAAACTGTAGGTGAGCACATGCCCAGGGAGTCCTGGAGTTGTATCAGTGACATGAAGAGCCATTCATTACTGCTGCTGGTCTCACACAACCGCCAGGTACAAACAGTTGAGAGCAAGGAGACATGATCAGTTAAGGAGCTTTTTTTTTTAAATTTTGAAATTGCAGTTGGTTTCCGTTTTGATGTGCCAGCTTTCTCTAGTTTCAGTGCACGGGCTTCTCTAGATGCAGCACGTGGGTTTAGTTGCCCCAAAGCATGTGGAATTTTAGTTCCTCAACCAGGAATCAAACCCATGGCCCCAGCTTTGGAAGGTGGACTCTTAAACACTGGTCCACCAGGAAGTCCCAGGAGCAATCTTAACAGGGGCATTCTAAGACAACTTGAAGGAAAGCTAATGGTTCATTCAAGAAAATGAATCTGATGTGGAGAAAAGGGAACCCTCTTACACTGTTGGTGGGAATGTAAACTAGTACAGCCACTATGGAGAACAGTGTGGAGATTCCTTAAAAAACTGGAAATAGAACTGCCATACAACCCAGCAATCCCACTGCTGGGCATACACACTGAGGAAACCAGAAGGGAAAGAGACACGTGTACCCCAATGTTCATCGCAGCACTATTTATAATAGCCAGGACATGGAAGCAACCTAGATGTCCATCAGCAGATGAATGGATAAGAAAGCTGTGGTACATGTACACAATGGAGTATTAATCAGCCATTAAAAAGAATACATTTGAATCAGTTTTAATGAGGTGGATGAAACTGGAGCCTATTATACAGAGTGAAGGAAGCCAGAAAGAAAAACACCAATACAGTATACTAACGCATATATATGGAATTTAGAAAGATCATAATGATAACCCCAGAGAAGGCAATGGCACCCCACTCCAGTACTCTTGCCTGGAAAATCTCATGGATGGAGGAGCCTGGTAGGCTGCAGTCCATGGGGTCACTAAGAGTTGGACACGACTGAGCGACTTCACTTTCACTTTTCACTTTCATGGAGAAGGAAACGGAGAAGGAAATGGCAACCCACTCCAGTGTTCTTTCCTGGAGAATCCCAGGGATGGGGGAGCCTGGTGGGCTGCCGTCTATGGGGTCGCACAGAGTCAGACACGACTGAAGTGACTTACCAGCAGCAGCAGCAGCAAACAATGATAACCCTGTATGCAAGACAGCAAAAGAGACACAGATGTATAGAACAGTGTTTTGGACTCTGTGGGAGAGGGCAAGGGTGGGATGATTTGGGAGAATGGCATTGAAACATGTATAATATCATATGTGAAACGAATCACCAGTCCAGGTTCGATGCATGATACAGGATGCTCTGGGCTGGTGCACTGGGATGACCCAGAGGGATGGTATGGGGAGGGAGGTGGGAGGGAAGTTCAGGATGTGGAACACGTGTACATCCGTGGCAGATTCATGCTGATGTATGGCAAAACCAATACAATATTGTAAAGTAATTAGCCTCCAATTAAAATAAATAAATTTATATTTAAAAAAAGAAAATGAATCTGCTAGATTTTTCCTAACTGGTATACTAAATTACCCATGCAAAACTAATAAATATCCTAAAGTCTATATCACTGTATTATAGTTAAAAGCCAAAAGAAAAATAAATGAAAGTCAATAGGAAAGGCAATTAAAATTCCATGACAAAACCAGATGGCCTGGTTATAGAAGGACCTCACCTATGATCAGTGGCTCAGGTTTGAATCATCTTGACCTGTAAACCAGGACATAGGCTCTGACCTAGTTAAGGAAGCAATATACCCAGAATACACAATCTCAGCTGATTAGAAAATAAGATTAAAAGGCAAAATCAAATCGATTTTCTTTAAAGCAAGAATGATGAAAAAGTTGTATGATTATAGTGACAGTTTAGCTTGTTCTGCTTGCTTCTTGGGATGTTAAAGAGTACATTAGTTTCCTGTGCTGGCTGTTATGTTACCACAGACTTACTGGCTTAAAACAACAGAAATGTATTGTCTCTCAGTGCTAGAAGAGGGCAGAAGTCCAAAATCTAGGTCGCACTGCTTTCAGACGCTCTCAGGGAGACTCCATCCCTTGCCTCTTTTCCAGCTTCTAGTGGCTGCCAGCATTCCTTGACTGGTCGCCACATCATTCCAATCCCTGTCTCTTCCTCTTCTGTATGTCTATCTGGTGGTGTTTTAGTTGCTAAGTCATATCTGACTCTTGTGACCCCATGGAGTGTAGCCTGCCAGGGTGTTTGGCCATAGGATTTTCTAGGCAAGAATACTGGAATGGGTTGCCATTTTCTTCTCCAGGGGATTTTTCTGACTCAGGGATTGAACCCAGGTCTCCTGTAGTGCAGGCAGATTCTTCACCAACTGAGCTACCAGGGTGTGTCCATCTAATCTCCCTCTTTCTTATATAAGGACATTTATGATTGTATTTAAGGCCCAGCCAGGGTAATTTCCCCTTATCAAGATCTTTAACCACATCACAAAGGCCAACAGTTGCTTATAAAGTAATATTTACAGGCTCTAGGAATTAAGACTTGATATCTGTAGGTGGTCATAATTCAGTCTGCTGCTGCTGCTGCTAAGTCTCTTCAGTCATGTCCGACTCTGTGCGACCCCATAGACGGCAGCCCACCAGGCTCCCCCGTCCCTGGGATTCTCCAGGCAAGAACACTGGAGTGGGTTGCCATTTCCTCCAATGCATGAAAGTGAAAAGTGAAAATGAAGTCGCTCAATTGTGTCCAACTCTTAGCCACCCCATGGACTACCTACCAGGCTCGTCCATCCATGGGATTCTCCAGGCAAGAGTACTGGAGTGGGGTGCCATTGCCTTCTCCCTACTACTAAGAAAATCTGATATACTTTACTTATGATTTTAAACTATATTTTGATATGTTTAAGTTTATAATAAAGTATGAAAGTTTAGGGAATTCTATTTTTTATTTATTGTTTGGACAAGAAGTGTGTGAATATTTAAAAGAATGTTGCCTGTTTTTAAAGTCAACTTTAAAATAAATAAATCAGACTTTTAAACAATAATGAATTTCTTCCCTATACAAAAGTCTCTTGAATTTTAACAAGTTTATAACATTTTTTACTCAGTGTCTCTCTAGATTTATTATGTATGTGTGTATTCAGTAACTCCTGGTAAACTATTTCTCATTTTTACCCTGAAAAATGAGGAGGCAATTGAAATTGATGCAAAAGCAAACTTACATGTGCATGCCCACCTGCCTAGACCAGGGATGCCAAAAGCAAGGGTTAGCAAGAACAGGCATTGAACACTCTGGGTCTTTCACAGCTGTGGGCAGCCCCAAGTGTGACTTCACAAGAACAGCCTCTGAGCTCACAAAGAAACTGCTGCTTGCCTCAGCATGACTCGTGTCTTGTGCCTGTGGGTTTTGGTTCCTTTAACAGTGGGTCACAGGGTTTCTCCAGAACACTTTGTTTATTTCCTTTTACCAAGCTAAACATGTCCTTGATTTTAAAGCTATGTTTTGAAGAAGGATATTTGCTGAGATGCATTTTCACAATGTATTCTGTTCCATGGGGCATGTGACCTGAATTCAGGGATTGTCCATCATTATTCAGTTGAACTTCAAGATGAGAAAAATTTTTTTATTTTGAATGTTGTGTTAATTTCTGCTGTATAGCAAAGTGATTCAGGTATACATATATATACATTCCTTTTTAAAATATTTTTCCACTACTGTTAGGATGTTGAATATGGTTCTTTGTGCTATACAGTAGGATCTTGTTGTGTATCGCTTTTGCACGTAGCAACTTACATCTGCTAACCCCAACCTCTCACTCCATTCCTTCCTCAACCCCCTCCCCCAGAGCAACCACGAGTCTGTTTTCTCCGTCTGTGAAGGACAAGAAAGTTTTGAGGGAAAAAAAAAAAAAGTTTTGCCCCAAGACATCTGCTCCTTCCCTCAGCATATTCAATTCCTAAGGTCATGCCTTTCCCAACCACTGGCACGTCTTTTCCTCTGAAGATTTCCCATCCCTGCCTTCTCAGCGATTTCTGCATGCCTGAGCAGGTAAATGGTCTCACCTCACAGGATTTGCATGAATTGCATGATGTGGGGCTCTCCAGGAAAGTAGTGATGGATCAAGGAGTCGCAGAGGCATGTGGACGTTTTCTGTCTTTCCTGTATGTTGCCCTATTGGTTATTTTGTGTCTACTAAAACCACATCCACCACTGAAGAAGGCTTTTCCTCTGGTCCTCTTTCAATTTGTTGTGTGGTCAAAATGCTGGGCCAGTGCTTTATTTCACGCTACTTTCCTTTTTTGAGAATGACTTGATTGAATACGATGCAGAAGATGAGTCATAGTAATTCAAGTAATTAACTCTTTAGGTTACCACAAACACTATAGAGTATTACTAATTATGCTGTACATATATGGCTTTTGATTTTCAGGATATGTAAACTCAGTCACCTGCTTTATGATGTAATCAGTTCAACATGCCTGGCCCCATTTTTTTCTTTTTCTTTCATTTTTTTTCTGCAACTGAGGAAATTGAAGGAAGATGGCTTAAGTAATTTACCCTGGGTCACAAAAAGGTATTCTGTCTCAGGGAAGAAATATACTCTTTTAGGATGACTAGATAAAGTATAAATCACTTCAAACAAGAAACACTTTAATAACACTAAAGTAGTATGATTTTTGAGTCACTGAAACAGGATTTCCTGAATACTCTGGGAGTTTCCTTGGACATCTTCCACTGAAGTACAAATGAATTCCAACTCAATTAAGTCTTTGAGAAGAAGGGAAGTTATGAGAGGGCCACACGACATTTTTTATTTCTTTGTGGATATGTCAATGGATGAAAGACGAAAAGTAAGTAGTCAAGAACAATCCATAACACTGAGAGGAATGAGAAAGGACATTAGTTAATGGTCAAGATCATTTTAACTGGGAAGGTGATGAAATTTGCTTTCCCATTCATAATAATGTGTATGCTTTCTAAATTTGGGTTTTCAGATTCTTTCCTGAAAATGACTATAGAAAATTGTAAGAGACATGCAGAAAGAGGACATATTTGGAAGTCTACATAGAAATGTCAAGCTCCTGGTTGAAGATTACATTTTACATATACCTGGATAGGCTTAGTCACTTGGGTGCCTGAATGACGCGGGGTGTTCGCTGTCTGACTGTGTGGGGATTTCTTTTGATCCTGCTGAGATCTGTGTATAGAAAAATCTCCAAAGTCATTGTGAAGGGTAATGACTAACTTGAAATTCCTTGAATGGAAAATGGGGAAATTTCACAAAGGTCCCACCAGAGGTGGAAAATAATGAGTCTCAGAATTTTGGTAACTGATTATATAGCACATAAAATCAACAAACAGAGTGGGAAAATTCATTTCCCAGGAAGTCCTGAGGGCAGCCGTGCCAAGCCATCCCAAAGCCTGTCACTAATAAATCCCACAGACAGGATCTATGTTAGCCCAGAAAATATGACAAAGCTCATGCAAAATCCTCCCTGGGCCTGGGAGAGTACTTTTCAAAATCACATTTTTCAATCAAAATAAAATTTAAAATACCTATATAGCTAGATACATGCATCAGATATCCATAAAGAATACTGTATTTAAAAAGAACATGGAATTAAGAGCCAGACACCTGGTTTGAGAATCATCTCTACCTTCATCCCTCCAAAAATTATTTGCAATAAGGTTTCCTGTTTGTAATATGGGCTAATAATGCTTTTTTTTTTTCTAACTTAAGTTGTTATGAAGCTCAAATGAAGAAATAAACATGAAGGCGCTTTGTAAACAAAATAACTACTCAAATGTAACTTACTATTACGTTCCTCATTATTTAAGAAAACTCACTATAATGGAAAAACTTCAATATTCTCTGATGCTGTGGTCATATCTATAAAACACATGTAAACCAAGACCAAGACCAAGTTTGGAGCTAAAGGTGAGGGTGTTGGAGTCAGGGATGCAACCATAAGGTGCCTTCTAATTTTATGGTGTTTGCTGGACAACTTAGAATAAAAGACTCCCAAGTGATTATATATTTCTCCTCAACTCATTCCACCAGAGACTCCTCTGGTAAATAATGTCCTTACAATCATGAAGATACAGTCTTGGTGACTGAGGTGATTAAGAGAGTAGGCATTGAAGCTTAACTGCTACTGCTGCTGCTAAGTCGCTTCAGTCATGTCCGACTCTGTGCGACCCCATAGACAGAAGCCCACCAGGCTCCCCCATCCCTGGGATTCTCCAGGCAAGAACACTGGAGTGGGTTGCCATTTCCTTCTCCATGAAGCTTAACTACCTTGGTTCAAATTCTGGTTCTACCACTTACTGGCTAGATGTCCTTTAGAAAATTGCTTGACCTCTTTGCATCTCATCTTCCCCACATGTAAAATAGGGTTGATAATTGTACCTACATAGAAAATTCTCAGTAAATGTTACTATACCATGGTTCCAATGACTTTAATCAGCTAAGAAGTACAGCAGTAAATAAGACGGGTATTTTCCTCTTTTTATCTCTTAAATAAGTCAATTTCCACTCCAGAGCAACGCAGCTGCTAGTTTATGCAGTGTCCTCACATGCACCAGAGGCAACCGTTCCTCGGACTCTGAACCACCCTGAGTGCGGGTGGGGGTAGTTTTTCAAGACGATATGGCATCTGGAATCCCTAGGACTGAGCACTGAACAACCTGCTCAACCTTCAGTGGCAGTCCTGTCTCTGAAACTCAGTCTCTTTCCATGAAAAAAAAAAAAAAAAAAAAGTCAGTTGTTGGGGTAAAACTCTCTAAAAAGCCCTTATAAGCCTAAAAAATCTCTGCTTTTTTTTTTTTTTCCTTTTTAGGTTTTTGGACTGCCCTCAGGGTGAAAGACCTCATTCTAGCTGAGGGTGCTGTCTTGGGCCAAGAAGAGATAACGAACCAAGAACAGTGTAATTTCAGGCTCCCTGAGGACAGGCACAGACCACAGGGCATTTTTCAACACATAGCTGGTGAGGCTTGCATTTCTGGCCAAGTGAGCACTCTTTCCACAGCCTCTCCTCACAGAGAACCCAAAGCTGGTAGGACACAGCCTGAGTATCTCTTGAGACTACTAGACAGACCCAGTAAGAAACAAAGTCTTGATTTGGAACAAGGATGCCTTTGCCTGACTCTCACATTCACTAGCTAATGCAAATAAATGAATAAATGAAATAACTTCTTTTTTATATTGTTGAAGACATGTTGTCTGAAGAAAAAAAAGTTTTTCCTTTTAGTAATGACTGACAGGAATTGGGTGTGGTAGGAGCAGGACCCAAGCCACTGAGCTTTCTTCGAAACCACTTACTGCCCTCAGGGCCCCAGCCTGAACAGGCTTGCTCCCCCACCCAGATTCCCTCTTTGCTCCATTGAGGCTCTCCTCAGCCTCTCTGACTTCCTTCTACTTCTCCAGTCCTTCTCTCTGGTACATCCAGACCTTTGTTCCCAGGCCCCTTCTCTCTTCAATGCTGCAAAAAAATCTGCTTTTTCTACTTGCTGATGACTGAACTATCAATTCGGTGAAGCCACCTGCCTTTACACCAATTGACTCCAGCGACCCCTGATGAGCCCCATAAAGTACCTCTGGGGTTGGCCGACCATTTGAAGTTTAGCCTCATCTAGAAAAGGAACGAATAAGTTCCCTTCTCACAGGATCTGTAACTTAACCTCCTCCTTAGAACAGAGATAAGAGGCATGTGGTTTTTACTTACTGGCCTAAAGGCACATCATACATTCAATTTACAGATGTCAAAAAAATAGAAGCACCAGAGAGACAGAAAATGTTATAAGAAATGTTATAAAGAGAATCTTCCCACATGTCTTAAAACTCAAAGAGAAGTAAGCTACACCTGAGTGTCACAACTGCCAGGAATTTCCTGAAAGGTATCAAAGGGATCTAGAAACATAAATCACCATGGGCAGCCCAAGTGAGCATGTGAAGACAGTTCGTTCAACCAAGTGCTCTGTTTGACAAAGGATTTTCATCTTTGCAATCTTTTTTGATGCACACTGCCATAATCCTATGAGATAGTCGGGCCATATGTCATTCCTACTTTAGAGATGACAGAAAGAAAGCTTAGGGAGGCAAAGTGACTTCTAAAATCACCACAGTTAAAAAGTGGTGAACAGGGGAGAGTTGGCCCTCTTGACTAATTCTACGCTCTTTCTACAAAAGAACTAGGACTGAGTGCAGTGAGGGGAACAGACCTCAGGAGACCACTCTTGACAGCTTTGTCTCACGAGCTGCTGCAGCAAAGTCGCCTCTGCTGCTAAGTCACTTCAGTCGTGTCCGACTCTGTGCGACCCCATAGACGGCAGCCCACCAGGCTCCCCCGTCCCTGGGATTCTCCAGGCAAGAACACTGGAGTGGGTTGCCATTTCCTTCTCCAATGCAGGAAAGTGAAAAGTGAAAGTGAAGTCGCTCAGTCGTATCCGACTCTTAGCGACCCGTGGACTGCAGCCTACCAGGCTCCTCCATCCATGGGATTTTCCAGGCAAGAGTACTGGAGTGGGGTGCCATTGTCGCCTCAGGGACACCAAACACCTAGTTAGATCCCTTATGTCTGCATTGGCACACAAGCCGTAGCACCACTCCCCCACCCCCCACCCCCAAAGGGGCTTCCTGATCGTTCTTCTATGGAACTAGTTTCTGAAGAAAAGTATCAGAGATGCCCTAAGGGCTGCTGTTTTGTTTGAAAGTCTCACCTTCAAACTTTCTTCTAGTTTCTTCTAGTTTACTGCACTGTGTGACCACTTTTGATGCGAGATTATCTGGGAAGACAGCACATGAGTCATTGTCATTCCTTGCTACGTCACCAACTGTATCCTCGGAGCTTGTTCTGTGCCAGGCCCTGCTAGAGCCTGCAACTTAAGACGCTAAAAGTTAAGTCACGAGCTAAGAGGAGGGATGGGAAAGTGGAAACAAGCAAGTTCAGAATTATGTCTAGAGAACAGTTGAGGTGGCAAAGGAGAGCATCCACTCCCAAACACATCATCAATTTCCTAAGCAGAGAGCAAGGAGAGAGTTCAATCCCTGGGTAGAGAAGATCCCCTGGAGAAGGGAATGGCAACCCACTCCAGTATCCTTGCCTGGGGAATTCCATGGACAGTGGAGACAGGTGAGTCACAGTCCATAGGGTCGTAAAGAGTCGGACACAACTGAAGCAATTTAGTTCACAATACTATGTTAGTTCCTGATACACATAACATAGTAATTTGATGGTATCTGGTCCCATCACTTCATGGGAAATAGATGGGGAAACAGTGGAAACAGTGTCAGACTTTATTTTTCTGGGCTCCAAAATCACTGCAGATGGTGATTGCAGCCATGAAATTAAAAGACACTCCTTGGAAGAAAAGCTATGACCAACCTAGATAGCATATTGAAAAGCAGAGATATTACTTTGCCAACAAAGGTCTGTCTAGTCAAGGCTATGGTTTTTCCAGTGGGGATGTATGGATGTGAGAGTTGGACTGTGAAGAAAGCTGAGCACCGAAGAATTGATGCTTTTGAACTGTGGTGTTGGAGAAGACTCTTGAGAGTCCCTTGGACTGCAAGGAGATCCAACCAGTCCTTTCTGAAGAAGATCAGCTCTGGGGTTTCTTTGGAAGGAATGATGCTAAAGCTGAAACTCCAGTACTTTGGCCACCTCATGCGAAGAGTTGACTCATTGGAAAAGACCCTGATGCTGGGAGGGATTGGGGGCAGGAGGAGAAGGGGATGACAGAGGATGAGATGGCTGGATGGCATCACCAACTTGATGGACGTGAGTCTGAGTGAACTCCGGGAGTTGGTGATGGACAGGGAGGCCTGGCATGCTGCGATTCATGGGTCGAAAAGAGTCGGACACGACTGAGAGACTGAACTGAACTGAACTGATATATTACAAAATGATCATCCGGATAAGTCTAGTTAAGACCTGCCAACCATTCAAAGAGATTACATAATGACTGACTATTGTAAATGAATGCTTAGGGTGTCCCACATCTCCAAGTCCAAAGAGACATCTCAGAATCGGGGGCAGAGGCCTCTTTCAGAGGGACAGCAGTGTTCTGACAAGGAGGAAGCAGGTTCGGGAGACTGGGGTACCTGAGCTCAGTAGTGTGCTCTCTGTGGGGCTGGATACAGTCCCTCTTTACCTACCTGGTATGTGAAAGCTGGGCCGTGGTGGTGCCTACAACATAGTGTAACTTAGGGGGCTTCATTTAACTTAGCTGGCTTCTCTGGTAGCTCAGATGGTAAAGTGTCTGCCTACAATGCAGGAGACCGGGGTTCGATCCCTGGGTCGGGAAGATCCCCTGGAGAAGGAAATAGCAACCCACTCCAGTATTCATGCCTGGAAAATCCCATGGACCAAGAAGCCTGGTGGGCTACAGTCCATGGGGTGGCAAAGAGTCAGACACGACTGAGCGACTTCACTTCTTCATTTAATAAAGGGACTGTTCAGGTTCCAACCCTAGAATCACTCCTAATTCTAGACCTTGGACAAGTAAATGTATTTCTACTCCAAGGGTTTCATCTGTTAAAACAATAAGAAGTGTACCTCCTTCAGGGCGTTATTATGAAAATTAAATGACACATTTAATTTTGTTAAATGTGTGTAAAGTCCTTAGCCCAGGCCTTGGAACATGGGAAATACTCAATAAATGCTAGTCTGCTAGACCACATATAGTCTACTAGACCACAAGATTTCCCATCATTATTGCAACACTCATCAAGGCAACATTTTTTATCCCTTCTCAAATTGGAAATCTTGTGCCTCATGTGAGAACCAGAGCAAAACAGAGCTGTAGTTACTGTTGTCAGCTTTTCCTGGGTTGGGGCAGGAAATCGGACTATCCCAACCTCAAGTCTACGACTTTTGCGTAAGGGTTATTCTGGGCCAAAGGCAAGTGAGAAGAAGCAGAGGCAAGGAGACTTCTCTGGCATCCTCCTCTCTACCAGGAAAGGCAGGATGACTCTTAATCACAGGAGACAACTCTAGACTCATGTCAGCCCAGAGACGCCACCAGAGGGATCTACATAACCAATCTTACTAAAACAAGCCTTATCTCTCACTAGTTTCCCCCACACATCTACTTTCTCACGGTCTGCCACCCCTGGAAGTCAAAACCCCCTTTTTATCACTTCTTTACAAAGTTGTTGATCTTTGTCAAGATATTACATAAGTCCCAGTTTTAGCCACCCCTTTGAGTTACTCATCACTAAGTCCTGCTAAGTGTATGTGCCATGCAGGCATTAATGAACTCTGTTTTCCTCTTGTTGATATACCTTTCGTCAGTCTAATGTGTAAGGCCCCAGTCAGAAAACTTAGAAGGATGGAGAACAAGGTTTTTTCCCTCCTTCCCTACAGTGAACCAGTCATCCAGAAGAACTGTAGTTCTGAACTGCTGTAGAAAGGTGGACATAGGTAGGTTTAACACACAACTCCACGTGTGAACATATGTGAATATGGTCAATAAAGATATGAATTTGTATCTATTTTGTAGGACAAGGACTGAACTGGTTAGAACATCCTAAGCTTCTGAGAAACTCGCACTCTTGAGTCTCCCTCTTTACCCCTACTGGTAAGACCCTAAGCCACTGACTTCCTCTGAGAATGAGTCCAACACAAATGTTAAACATGAAGAAAGAGCCAAGCATTTATTTCCAGGATGACTAAGCATGTATGTGTGTGCATAAATGTTTATTTTATAAGGACATGTAATTCACAGGAAATTATATCTGGGTTCATACTGATTAAGCTACATTGAAGAATCCTTTACTCTTTCAATTTGATGATCTCATTTTCACCACCACTTTTTACTGTGATTTCCTATAAGGAGCTGTTTAACCTGCACATTTTGACAGAATTATCTCAGGAAGCCCTGTCTTAGCTGCTATCTGGAGACCCAAACTTCTATCCTCCTATCCTTTGAGAGGGAAAGGAAAAGACACCTTCGAGAAAACCTAAGGTCTGCTCAAGACACTGCATTTGAATTCATACTTCACATGAGTCCTCAGAATTTGATGGAAAGTCATACTTTGGAGAATATTATTTACCCCTTGAGAGTCCATGTAATATCAGAATCACTCTCTTTCATTTTCTGGTATTACAGGCAATCAAAAATTTCAAGAAAATGAAATAGCAAAATATCCTTTAATTAGTGAGGAGAAAATAGAAACTGACTTTTACAGACTAGTGAGCTAATGTTTATTCTTAGCAAATTTCCTAAACCTACTATTACATATCTGGTTTAAGAGCACATTTTTTAAAACGCAGCTATCCTTAAGGGCCAGTATGGGTTTTTAGAGGCATGAAATTCCAAAATAAGGTAATACTTTTTTGTTGGTGATACAGAATGATTGCTTTCTATGAAAGAGTCTTTATAAAGATAATGCATTCTTCAAGCTTACAAGGGTGTCCCAGAGGGTGTCTCAGCTGTCCTTGTTTAAGCAACCTCCTCAACTATTTTGTGGTTTTCATAGTTTCTCTTCCCTTGGCTCTGTCTTCCAGTGATGGCTCCTACTTTCAAGAACTCCAGTACCCTATATAATAGTGATAATGTTTTAAAGCTATTATATTCATAGATTTAAAAATTTCCTTTCCCACACAGCTATGTGGGGAAGCACCACAGTGAGTCCCCCTTCCGAAGGGCCCAATGCAGGGAAAGGTTTCAACAGACAGCAAGAATGTCTGCCATTGGGTCTTGGTGGATGATGGGAGGGAGAAGAGAAGCAGAGAGAAGTGGTAGAAGGTTCAGACTTACAAGCCAACAATTTAACGGCAGAAATACCTGTATGGGTATGGAAAGGCTGAGATCATTCTGGACTAATAGCACATTTGGGATACAGCCACATCACCGTGGAGAAGGAGCTACAGAGCAACACTGGCAGAGGACAGTGAATAAATGATGTACCCGACGGAGCGCTCTACATTCCCATGAGCCACAGAAAACACACACTGCAACTAGAAGTTTCCATGGGTCATGTTGAGGGACACCAAGTCCTGTGGTGATTTTTTTCTCTTCTTTCACTATACACTTGTCATGAATGATCTCATCTCTTCCTAAGTTTTGTCACTTTCTTCTCATTCCTGAATGGCTATTGGATTTTCCTAGTTTCTTGTTTATAGCTGGAGTTGGTTATCTTATCAAACCCAAATTTATCAACCTCCCTTAGAATTGGCTCAACACCCCAGTTTGTTCATAATCTTGACCCCATTCTAGCTTTCCATTGTTCCACAAACATTGTTCTTTGTCAGGCCAGTGCTGAGGGCTGGAGATATAAAGGAAATAGAATGCCCTCTGGAAGTTCAAAGGCAGCAGTAAGAATTAATAAGACAAATATTTAATTCAACACATAGAATAATTGCTTAAAATGTTTGCTTCTAAAGTTGAATGGCCTATTCTAGGAAGTGGTGAGACCTTATTTTTACTGTATTATTTAGGCCAAAGCTAAAGACTACCCTATTGTGGTGAGAGAGAGCAAATAGTGTAGCCTCTAAGCGTAGATGTTCCTAGTTACCTATCGGGACACTGAAGAGTCAGCTCCAACCAGACTAAGGAGATCAACCTTGCAGGTTGATGCAAGATGAAACCTGCCTCCTCTCTCTTCCCATCTCAGAGAAGAGGAGAACAGGGAGATGGTAATTGGAAAAGAGAGATAAAAGGAGATATCTTTTATCCTGGTGACACTTACTTATTGATTTCCACAGAACTAAAAGAGTCCAAACAAAATTTCTTTTGGGGAGCACAAGATTTAAATTCATATCCTCTATCATTAGACAAATATTTATCCAGTGCCAGCCATATGAAGAGTCTAGTACTGACTAAATGAGAGAATGTTTGCCATGGACATAGCACAGTAAACAATGAATAGGAGCTCCCTTTGGCCACCAGTGCTGTGTTCTCACTTATGTTACTCTGGAAAAGTCCTGCCATTTAATTTGAGGAGTGGCAGACCTTCAAAACACAGTCTCTGTCCTGCTTCTTGAAATGGAAAATAAAAGCTCATCTGATCTTGAATGTAGTATCTGTAGCATAACTGATTTCTGTACCACCACTCATGGGAATTCTATATCTGCAATTAATGGCCCCTCTTCAGCAGTAAGGAGGTATTTGTGTGTTCCCCCACATGTTCCAAATATTCTATTACTTCCCTGAGGACAAGGACTATCTCTGGATTTTCCTTAAGTCTAGCCCAGAGCCAAATATATTAAATACTTATAATGCTTTTGAACTGCGGTGTGGGAGAGACTCTTGAGAGTGCCTTGGACTGCAAGGAGATCAAACCAGTCAATCCCAAGGGAAATCAGTCCTGAATATTCATTGGAAGGACTGATGCTGAACCTGAAACTCCAATACTTTGGCCATCTGATTTGAAGAACTGATTCACTGGAAAAGACCCTGATGCTGAAAAAGATTGAAGGCAGGAAGAGAAGAGTACAACAGAGGATGAGATGGTTGGATGGCATCAGCAACTAGATGGACATGAGTTTAAGCAAGCTGGGAGTTGGTGATGGACAGGGAATCCTGGCATGCTGCAATCCATGGGGTCGCAGAGTGGGACACGACTGAGCGATTGAACTGAACTGAAAGACGTCCATGAAAATGACAAAAAGGGGACTTTTCTTTATGCAATGCTTGTCATTTTTGTCTTATTCTAGTTACAGATGAAGAACAAAGTGTTCCATCCATCTTCACTCCAGTTTATACTGAAAAAAACATGTAAAGCCTTACATGTTTGATTAGTTGTACTTGAAGAATTCTTATCTGAAAAGGAAGATGACAATGCTAATGATGAATTCACAGAGGAAATGTATTAGATAAAGCAGATTGTCATCTTTTGTTTCAAATCACATGAAAGGGATTGGGGGACACTCCTAACCATAGTATGTCAACCATGAGTGTATTTTACAGGTTCTCAGATCTGATATTAATGATTTTAACTGTTTCCTAGCAGGCTGCAACCACTGATTATTACCAAAAATTAAAACAAAAAAAAAAGAAAGATGAAGATGTCCAATTTTATGATTAATGTATTATATGATCTCCATCATCTCTCCTGCCAATGTTTCTTAGCGGACAGCAGAGCTATGATGACCCTTTTGTCTGGCTACCTCCTGGAATATCACTAATGTCAGTGACATGATATTAGCAAAGGACATCCAACTCTTGGTCATCAATTTCAAAGAAATGCAGCCTGGGCCATTGGTGACACAATCCAGATGGCATTAGTGATGGACCACAACAGAAAAAGAGGCTGTGAACTCTGGTAAATGAAGCAGGTGAGAGGCTCCCAAGGGCCCTGCATCCTGATGTCTCGGAAGCCTGCCTTTCAGTAGGAGTCACTAAACATTAGTTGGTGGCCACTCAGGTTTCTCTGTTGCCCTGGTCCTCCTGGCCATGCTGCTGGCTTATGGCTTGACCTAGGACCTTGTACAAAACCATGAGGATGGAATAACACTTCTTGTGACTCTTTTTCTGTGTCCTTTATTTCCATTTGTTTCTCCTTCTAACCAGGACCAGATGAATAATCTGGGGGCTCCATGCAAAATAAAAATGCAGGTCCTTTATTCAAAAATTATTAAGAATTTCAAGACAGTGACAACAGATTAAACCAAGCATGGGCCCTTTAAGTGTGGGGGTCATGTATAAATGTACTGGTCTCACATCCATGAAACATCCATGTTCCACACTCCTCAGCAACATCCTTGGTCTCCTTACACTGCCTTGAATCTCCGTAAGAAGCAGCATCCTGGTTATTCTAGGGGAACAGCCTTTCCTATAACACCCCTTGGAGCTGCTATTTTATTTTCTTCCTCTAGAATCTCACTCCCTGCCCTCACTCAGCTGAATTCATCTGTGATAAGGTGCTGATGCCTAGCAATGGAATAATGAAGAGCAAGGAGTTTGCACTGGACTCAATGCAGGGTCCCCTATGGAAGAGTCTGAGGCCCTGGGGACACGTTTCTAGAGGAAGATATCAGACTTTTCAATCAGACACCAATTCCTTGCCTCTTTTCACCTGTGGTTTGGCCATGAGTGTTTGGATATTTTTTAATCCATCTAGTGTGTATTGAGCACCTACTATCTGACAGACATTGTGCTCAGTTCTGGGAATATAAGGATCAATGAGATTTTTTTCCCCAGCCTTTGAAGAGCTCCCTTGTACTAGGATTAATGGAAACAGAGGAGATAATCATAGAACTGATCCCTGTCTCTCTCCCAGAAACTTAGAAAAGAGTAAAGAGGGAGTACAGAAAGATTCTCTAAGTGTATTTACTCCTCACCAAATTATATTGGATCTGGGCAATGACTGAAATAAAAAGTATGTGAATTTGGATGAAAAAATATCTAGTTTTGGGCTGAGTGCCACAGAGAAGGAAAGACTTTTTCTTTACTCTCTTTGGTTCTGTGGCTGGGACTGAGAATTAAACAGACAAAAGATAGCTGAACAGTCTCCTGAGCTCATACAAATCTGGGAGAAATTTGAGCACCTACCAGCAAGAGTGAAAAGGCCTCACTGAATACCCCATGCATTCAGTGGAGACCACAGAAGGATCATGCCTTAGTAATAAGGTTAAATTAGTTCTAGAGTAAAAATTCATTTAGACCCTTCATAACAAAGCTGAAAATTTAGTCTCAAAAATCAAGCTGATGGCAAGTAATGTAATTGCCTGTTAAATAACAGGATGAGATGGCTGGATGGCATCACCGACTCAATGGACATGAGTTTGAATGAACTCCGGGAGTTGGTGATGGACAGGGAGGCCTGGCATGCTGCGATTCATGGGGTCACAAAGAGTCAGACACGACTGAGCAACTGAACTGAACTGAAAGGAAGATAACAAAATCCAAACAGTCAAGAGCATAATTCATAACATATGGCATTCAGTGAAAAATTACTAGATTTGCAAAATAAAGCAATAAGTCCTATAACCAAGAGGGAAACCAGTCAGTAGACATAAAGCCAGCATGGGTGATGGAATTTGCATATAAGGATTTTTTTAAGATTTCTTTTTTGACGTGGACCATTTTTAAAGTCTTTATTGAATTTGTTGCAATACTGCTTCTGTTTTATGTTTTGGTTTTTTGGTCACAAACCATGCGGAATCTTAGCTCTCCAACAAGGGACTAAACTCACACCCCCTGCATTGGAAGGTGGAGTCTTAACCACTGGCCCAATAGGCAAGAGCCAACATCCAAGGATTTAAATACATTCCCATATTTAAAGAAGGATATAAACACAGTGAGTCTTTCAATAATTACACTAAATATAAATAGCCTCCATTTGACATTTGGATTTCATATTTGAATATACTTCAACTAAAAGGCAGAGAATGCCAGACTGGATGAAAAATAAGACCTAGTATAAGCTACTCTGGAAAATACTCTTAAACATGAAGACAAGGATGGACTTCCCAGGTGGTGCTGTGGTAAAGGACCCGCCTGCCAGTGCAGGAGAAATAAGAGATGAGGGTTCGATCCCTGAGTCAGGAAGACCCTCTGGAGGACAGCATGGCAACCCAGTCCGGTATTCTTGCCTGGAGAATCCCAGGGACAGAGGAGCCTGGTGGGCTAAGAACCATAGGGTCACAAAGAGACACGACTAAAGCAACTTAACATGCATACATGCATAAATACAAGGGTAGATTAAAAGTAAAAGGATAGAAAAAATTATAATATATCAATACCAATCAGAAGAAAGCTAGAATAGCTATATTAATGTCAGACAAATGGACTTCAGGAATACTGTTGAGATCAAGAAGGTCACTTCAAAAACAGAAGTAGAGTCACAGATGTAGAAAACAAACTTATATAGTAAGCAGGGGATAGAGGAAGGGATAAATTGGGAGATTCTACTATACATGACCTAGATAACTAATAAGAACCTACTGTATAGTACAGGGAGCTCTACTCAATACTCTGTAATGGCCTAAATGGGGAAAGAATGTAAGAAAAGAGTAGTTATAGGTTTGTGTATAATTGGATCACTTTGCTGAACACCTGAAATTAACACAATATTGTAAATCAACTATACTCCAATAAAAAAAAATTTGAAAAGCTCATTCCATTAACAACAAAAAAGTTCAATACATCAAGAGGACATAAAAATCTTAAATATACATATTTTTAATATTAGCTCTTCAAACTGTGTAAAAAAGTTAAAACATAAACTGAGGAGAGAAATATTCAAATCCACAATTATAGTTGAAGATACTTCTCTCTCACTACTTGATTTAAAAACTCAACAGAAAATTGGTAAAGACCTGGGGAACCTAACAACATGATCAGCCAATTTGACCTAATAGAGTGCTGCACTCAGTAATGGCAGGATACACAGTCTTTTCAAGTGCGTGTAGAACATTAGCCAATATATACCATATTCTAGACCATACAACAAATCTTACCACGTTGAAAAGGACTTAAATCATATAGAATATGTTCTCTGCTCAAAATCAAGTTAAAATACAACATGATAATAAAATGATATCAGGAAAATTTCCAAATATTTGGAAATTAAGCACATTTTGAATAACTGATAGGTAAAAAAGAAATCACAAAGAAAGAAAACACAATACAAGCAATCCTTGCTTTGCACAGGTTCTAATATGCACAGATTTCAGTTACCATTAATAACACCTTTATAACAGTTACCATTAATAACATTATAAACATTAATAACAGTCCCCCATCAACATGGTTCAAAGTTCAGTTACCACATTTCAATATCACAAAATACTAAATGCAAGTAACCCTATAAAGTATAAACTTTAATGTGAACTCATCAGTCCATAAATCACTATACAAATAACAAATGAGCATCATGATGAGTGACTGATCACATCACTTCTTCCAAAATCTGTTGGTGATTCATCACTGTGCATCTATTATTCAATTCACGCACACATAGTAAAGCTGTTTCCTTCTTGTCTGCCAGTAATAAACCACATGACATTTTACAGAAATGGGTGAACCAAAGAAGGAACTGGCTAACAAACATGGAAGTGTATCAGAAACATTAAGAGTGATCATCTTGGAAGCATAATTTGAACTGAATCCAACTGGAATTACTGAAGAAATATCTACTGTGGGAATGTTACCATTGCTGTTTTTTGAAAGACTCTAGATTTGTAATCAGAAGAATGTGGTGATGGTGACATAAATGAGGAAGTGATACTGGCAAAAATGTAACATTGAAGGAACTCTCAGATACTTCATACCATTGAATGTATAAAGGGTAAACAGTGAGAAGTTGATTCAAACTTAGAAAATTCTATGTATATCAATTCACAGAGGCATAGAAAAAGTGCTCACTCACTCCATATCACAACCTATGCAGTGAAGAGGCAGCAGCACTGTTCAAACTGTTCCTGATTATTTCTTTTTTCAATTGTGCTTCAGTTCAGTTCAGCCGCACAGTTGTGTTCAACTCTTTGCCACCCGATGGACTGCAGCACACCAGGCTTCCCTGTCCATCACCAACACCCGAAGCGTGCTCAAATTCATGTCCATCAGGTCAATGATGCCATCCAACCATCTCATCCTCTGTCATCCCCTTCTCCTCCTGCCTTCAATCTTTCCCAGCATCAGGGTCTTTTCCAGTGAGTCAGCTTTTCACATCAGGTGGCCAAAGTATTGGAATTTCAGCTTCAGCATTGGTCTTTCCGATGAATATTCAGGACTAATTTCCTTTAGAATTGATAGGTTTGATCTTCTTGCTGTCCAAGGGACTCTCAAGAGTCTTCTCCAACACCACAGTTCAAGAGCATCAGTTTTTCAGTGCTCAACTTTCTTTATGACATCCATACATGACTACTGAAAAAACCATAGCTTTGACAATATGGACCTTTGTCAGTAAAGTAATATCTCTGCTTTTTAATATGCTGTCTAGGTTGGTCATAACTTTTCTTCCAAGGAGCAAGCATCTTTTAATTTCATGGCTGCAGTCACCATCTGCAGTGATTTTGGAGTCCAAAAAAACTATGTTACTGTTTCCATTGTTTCCCCATCTATTTACCATGAAATGATGGAACCGTATGCCATAATCCTAGTTTTTTGAATGTTAAGTTTTAAGACAACTTTTTCACTCTCCTCTTTCACTTTCATCAAGAGGCTCTTCAGTTTCTCATCGCTTTCTGCTATAAGGGTGATGTCATCTGTATATCTGAGGTTATGGATATTTCTCCCTGCAATCTTGATTCCAGCTTGTGCTTCATCCAGGCCAGCATTTCACACGAGGTACTCTGCATAGAAGTTAAATAAACCAGGTGACATATACAGCCTTGATGTACTTCTTTCCCAATTTGGAGCCAGTCTGTTGTTCCATATCCAGTTCTAACTGTTGCTTCTTGACCTGCATACAGATTTCTCAGGAGGCAGGTGAGGTGGTCTGGTATTCCCATCTCTTTAAGTATTTTCCACAGTTGGTTGTGATCCACACAGTCAAAGGCTTTAGCATAGTCAATGAGGCAGAAGTAGATGATTTTCTGGAATTCTCTTGCTTTTTCTATGATCCAACAGATGTTGGCAACTTGATCTCTGGTTTCTCTGCTTTTTCTAAATCCAGCTTGAATATGTGTGCTTACATATACATAATATGGAATTTACCATTCTAACATGTGTAGTACAATGTGTGTAGTACAATGACATCAAGTACATTCACATTCTTATGCAATCATCACCACCATCCATCTGCAGAACTTTTTAAAATTTTCCCAGACTGAAATTCTGTATCTATTGCCTAAGCTTTTACAAAGAATTCAAACAGTTTAATTCACAAAGTGTTTCATTAGAAACATTAAAGTGTTTTTAATTAAAGTATGCTAAATAAAACTAATTTAAATTTTTTCCTATATATTTATAACAGAGTTTTTAATGTGATAACAAAAACTTTCAAAGTCACAGAACAGTTGTCATTTTTCCATTGATTATTAAGATCACTTTGCAAGATTATTAAGATCATTTTGGTCATTTTTATTATTTCACTATTATGTAAAGCAAAAACTGCCTGTATATCAAAATTTGTGAAGTCGAAGTGATATTTAAAGGAAAATTTGTAGTTGTATACACTGACATCAGGTCCCTGGTGACTCAGACAATAAAGAATCTGCCTGCAATGCAGGAGACCTGAGTTTAATCCCTGGGTTGGAAAGATCCACTGGAGAAGGAATGGTAATCCACTCCAGTATTCCTGCCTGGAGAATTCTAATGGACAGAGGAGCCTGGTGGGCTATGGTCCATGGGGTCGCAAGCAGTCAGATAAGACTGAGCAACTAAAACACACATGTTTACATTAGAAAATAAGAAAATTCTTGCAATATACACATGTAGTCAGTCAATTATCACATTATATTATATATTTTAAACTTATGATGTTACCTGTCAATATCTCAATAAAACCGGAGGAAGAGAGAAAATTCTCAAATGCAATTGTCTAAATTTTGACCTCAAAAGCTAGAAAAAGAAGAGCAAATTGAACACAAAGTAATTAAAAGGAAAGAAATTATAAACAGGAAAAATTAATACAATACAATTCATAAACAGAAAAAAATCAATGAAATCAAATGACCCAGCAATATTATCCCTACACATTTATCTAAAGGAAATGAAAATATATCTATCCAGAGACCAATAGACTAATGCTCATATGTTGTTGTGTGTGTGTGTGCTTGGTCACGTCTGACTATGTGTGGCCCCATGAACTGTAGACCGCCAGGATCACTGTCCGCGTAACTTTTCAGGCAAGAACACTGGAGTGAGATGCCATTTCCTACTTCAAGGGATCTTCCTGACCCAGGGATTGAATCCACATCTCTTGCATCTCTTGTGTCTTGCATCTCTTGTGTCTCTTGCATCTCTTGTATTGGCAGGCAGATTCTTTACCAGTAGTGACACCTAGGAAGCCCAATACTTATATAAGCCTTATTAGTAATAACTCCAAACTGAAAATAACATAAATGTTCATCAAGAGGTGAATGAACAGATACACTGTGGTAAGTCTATTTTAATGAAATATTACTTTGCAGTAAAAAGGAATGAACTACTAATATATGCAGCAATACAGATCTTTGACATTTTGAAAGCATTATGCAATGTAAAAAAATAAATAAGACACATAAAAATGCGAGCAGGGTCACTAAATCATGTCTGATAGTGCGACCCTGTGGACTGTAGTCCACCAGGCTCTTCTGTTTATGGAATTTTCCAGGCAAGAATACTGGAGTGGGTTAACATTTCCTTTTCCAGGGGATCTTCCCAACCCAGGGATTGAACTTGTGTTTCCTGTGTCTCCTGCATTGGCAGGTAGATTCTTTACCACCGAGCCACATGGGAAACTCCCAAAAAGATACATACCCCATATAATTCTAGTTATTGAAAAGTGTAAATAGGCAAATCTGATCTCCTCCAGGTGATCTTCTCAATCCACGGATCGAACCCAGGTCTCCTGCGTTGCAGGCAGATTCTTTACCAGCTGGGCCACAAGGGAAGCCCAAAAATACTGGAGTGGGTAGCCTATCCCTTCTCCAGGGGATCTCCCCAAACCAGGAATCACATCAGGGTCTCCTGCATTACAGGTGAATTCTTTACCAACTGAGCTATCAGGGGAGCAATCTATATTGACTGAAAGTAAATCACTGGTTTTCTGGGGCCTGGAGTGAGATAGAGAGATTGACTATGAAAGAGGAAAGATTTTGTTTTTAGATTTTTTAAAATGTACTTCTTTTTTTTTTTTTTTTTTTTTGGCTGCACAGGGTCTTTGCTGCTTTTGCATGGGCTTTCTCCAATTGCAGCAAATGGGGGCTCTTTTTCATTGCAGTGCACAGTCTTCTCATTGCTGTGGCTTCTGTTTCAGAGCACAGGCTCTAGGCACGTGGGCTTCAGTAGCTGCAGCATGCAGGCTCAGTAGTTGTGGCACTTGGGCTGAGTTGCTCCACAGCATGTGGAATCTGGCCGCGCCAGGGATCAAACCTGTGTCTCCTACATTGGCAACCTGATTCTTATCCGCTGCACCACCAGGGAAGTCCCAGGAAATTCTTCAAGGTGATAGAAATGATCTGTATCTTGATATGGCAGTAACTGGGCATCTCTATTTGTCAAAAGTCATGGAGTTTAACAAGTGTGGATTTTATTACAAATAGAATACATCATAATCATAACAATCATGAGAGATATTAAACTGTGAGTATGAACAATACATTATGTAACTTTGGACTCTTGGGAACCAAGAATGTTGACAGTGGTGTAGGAGAGGTGGACACTTTTACAAGGATGTGTGGTTCTGTTTGAGGGGGGTGGATAGGTGACAGAGGGTGGACAGTCCATTTTCTTGACCCCCCCCCAACTCTACCCTAAAGAAAGCACAACCCTCCCCACCACCACACACACACACACACTTTGCTCTCACTTACTTTTCAAAGTGATTATTTTCCAGCAGACAGAACCTTTACCATAGAAGTATTTACAACACAAAAATTGAGTCAACAGTAAGGAAAGCTACAGCTTTCTCAGTTCTCTGCATTAAATGCCTGCTACTGCAAATGGCACCCCACTCCAGTACTCTTGCCTGGAAAATCCCATGGACGGAGGAGCTTGGCAGGATACAGTCCCTGGGGTCACGAAGAGTGGGACACGACTGAGCGACTTCACTTTCACTTTTCACTTTCATGCATTGGAGAAGGAAATGGCAACCCACTTCAGCCTTCTTGCCTGGAGAATCCCAGGTCCGAGGAACCTGGTGGGCTGCCGTCTATGGGGTCGCAGAGTCGGACACGACTGAAGCGACTTAGCAGCAGCAGCAGCAGCAGCAGAGTATTACTCTCTCCAAGTTCCCAAAAAATACACCACATACTTCTCTTCAGGGTTTTTTCCAGGACCTAGGTCTTTCAGGCATATTGATTGATGGGTGATAATACACACAGAGACTCGCGCGCGCACACACACACACACACACACACACACACACACACAGAGTGCTGTACTTCCTGGGGGAATTCAGACCCAGTCTGAACTAGTTGAAACGTCTGGCAGTTCCTCCACTGCCTGCGGCTTAAGAGGATGTGGGGCTGCCACTAGCAACCAGAAGCCAGAATGGAAAGCAACGGGACCTCAAAAACTGTCTCTGATGGCGCCTAGTTTCCTGCTTTGAAAAGACAGCTCCGCTTTCTGAGAGCGTTGGCCCCAAAGCAAAGGATAGCAAGCCTTATTGCATTTCATGGGTCATGTTTCCTGGTATCTGATTGGTTCCACGGCCCACGAGGATACCAAAATCTGTATATGCTCAAATCCCTTATTCAAATAGTGCAGTAAATTCAGTCCTCCTTATTCAAGGGTTCTGCATTCGTGGATTCAACAAACCCGCAAAAACTGAATCCGTGGATACCCAGTGCCAACTATACAATCATTTAAAATTAGTTTGTGAAGGTGTTGAAGAAGCTGGGTACACAGCTTCTGGGCTTTACAGATGGTGCTACGTGGAAGAATGATCAGAAGCAAAACAGCAAGGATTGGGTGGGGCAGAACCCAGGACATCACACACGTGCCCGGAGCAGCAGAGAGCTGGAACCGACTTCCGGTGCCGGAGGAAGCCTTTGGAAGAGATGCTGCCAGGTAGATACTGCCTAGCCAGTCTGCCTAGTTTTCTGAAGCTTGTTTTCTCAAGTTTTCTAAAGTTGCCAATGACATAGGGATTAAGTTCTAGACTAGGATAAACTGCATCTACTCCTCTCATGTAGAAAATTTTATCATTCAAATTGATCATGCCTAACACTATTCAATAAGAGCTCCCCAAATCAAAAATGCTAAAAATTGCTTTCCCCCCCTAGTTCTAAGTTTAGGGATACCATTGTGTCATATGAGAAACACTGGTTTGCCTGCCAGAAGCTTGTGCAAGGGGAAACAGCGTGCCTGTCACAGAAGCCAGACCAGCAATACAGAGATCTGGGCTAAGAGGTTCTGTCTCAAGCCCCTCTACAGCCTTCCACTGGGATCTGAACTTGACTTCTGAGGCTTCTGACACACCAATCAAATGGAGTCCATTTTAACCATTTCCAACTCCCCCCTACATGTTCTTTTTGAGAATGGATATAGCAAGGCAAACAAATGACTGACACATTGGGTCTGAAAACTCAGGACCTAAAGAAAGTCAAAATTCTGAAATTTAAAGCATAAGCTAATTTTCTTAGTTGTAGCAGAATTTACTTGCTCCCAGGAATGCTGGCCAAAAGATGTTAATCAAGTTCTAAACTGAACCAAAAGTCAAAAATAAATTTTTAAAATCTACTTGTCAAAGAAGAGATGTTGTACTCTTCTGTTCACTTACATTGTTGGTTAAGTCTTGAACTTGAAAAACATGCAAGTTGTTTCATTTTTAAGAATTATATATCCCATGAAAATCATGTGTACTTTGAAAACACTTCTTAAAAAATTCCTTGTGCTGCCTTTCTAAGTTTTTTTAAAATAAATCAAGTTTAAAACCACTTAATCTTAAGGAAACATCTGATATGGAGTCCTAGATTTGAAATGATAAAATTAGAGTTGTTTTAGAATCTGATTAAACAGGTACTATCACTCACAAACATAAATTCCCATCAAAGTTAAAAAAAAAAAAACTTGTAGCTAAGTAAAATAAGAACAAGTAAATAGAATATTTAATAAGACGGGGAAAATTTCACCTCTCTGCATAATACATTAGGTACATTACAGGAGGGTTTTCTTGCCCCAGAAAATTATCAGACTAAACATTAATGGTATTGCAGACAGCAGCAACTGTGAACTTAATATAATAGGGTTATTGTCAACAATTTTCCCCCCAATGAGTTAACATTTTCCTAAAAATAAGATATGCACTGATAGCACCAAACAAGAGTCCTCTAACATTACCCTGACAGTGAGCTCTGACTGAGTGCTAGGGTGACTGATGGGAGTGGAGAGTGGATGGAGACAGGAAGAGAACCCCACTCTAACTCACAACTTTGGAAACACTGATAAATAATAGACCTTTCAAACACTGTTGAAATTTAGAATAAGGATACTGGCAAAAAGAACACAAACCAGCCCAGATCAAAAGTTGCTGTATGTGCCAATTCCTCATTAAAGTAAGTGATTGATAAGGTATTGATAAAACAGAATTAACTAGAAGTTAATGTTGGCCCCTATAAAAATGTGTTTTAGTACCTCAGATGTCCATGATTGAAGTGGTTCTGGACCATGTTAAATTTCCTACTTAGGAAATATCATATTATATTCTTGAAAATGCTATTGTTTGTGTATAGAGATGCAAAGGCTTACAGTCACTTAATAGGCAGATAAAATTTAGCCTTTGCCAATGAACTTCAAAAGTTCCATGGAATTAGATTTTCATCTAGCTCATGAAGGCAAATTCAAGAAGGAGGGTCCTGACTTTCAATATAAAACAAGAAACAAGCCAGCTAAGATCTCTGGGAAGAAGTGTTGTGCATCACAATCAGAGCCACATTATGAAGACTAAGGCTGACTTGAGTCATCTGTCAAATGAAGACCCTTCCTTGAGACAATTGATAGTTTGTTATTCGGTCAGAATCACATCCCAAACCAAATCCTATTTAAGATACTATATGTGTAGTTAACATGGGCTTCCCAGCTAGCTCAGTGACAAAGAATCCACCTGCCAACCACTGGACACAGGTTCAATCCCTGGGTCAGGAAGATCCCTTGGAGAAGGAAATGACAATTCACTCCAATATTCTTGTCTGAAAAATCCCATAGACAGAGGAGCCTGGTGGGCTACAGTCCTTAGGATTGTAAGAGTTGGACATGACTTAGTGGCTAAACAACAACAACAATATGTGGTTAACATTTGCTACCACTGTGCTATTAGGAGGGCTTCTCAGGTGTCTTGATGATAAAGAATCCACCTGCCAATGCAGGAGACCAGGAAACACAGGTTCAATCCCTAGGTTGGGAAGATCCCCTTGAGAAGGAAATGACAATCCCCTCCAGTATCCTTACTAGGATAATCCTATGGACCATGGAGCCTGGTGGGCTACAGTCCATGGGGTTGCAAAGAGTTGGACATGACTGAGGGACTGAGCATGCACACATGCAGCTATTAATATTATGAGCTATTCTTCAGGAATGAAAACAGGCTGCTCTCTGTACAAGCATCCTCATGATGCCAGGGCAAAATACTTAGGGCACTGGTACCTGTCCAGAAATGAAAAGAAGTTGCTAGAAAACAGCCAGGTCAGTCAATCAAGATCTTGGACACATTTTAAACTTTCTGTAGTTTAATTCAGTGACAGAAATGTTAGCTTCAGCCAACTCTGGAAGTGAAACCACTTCAACCCACTCCTTTGACTACTGCCACCTCTGTTCCATGCAAGACAATGCTTTGGAAAGAAATCTCACATTGCTAGCATGCCTACAGCCCCTAGTGTGAGCTAGGTCAGGAAACTAGGTAGGGGTGGGGAGTGGGATAGAAGTTCCTCTTAAATCCAAACTTCCCAGAAACTTTTTGCTGGAAGTTGTTAAAGTATTGGTAATTTTTTTTAAAATAAATTTACTCTATGTTTTACAAACATTAAACTCTTGAGAGCACTGTCTTATCAGAAGCAGAAGTACTCGGTTGTATGGGATAACAAGGCCCCCAGGGTATTTCCAACCAGACTGGCAGTGAGAAGCAACATAACCATCTAGCAAAGGAGACATCATTCTTGTACATTACCCAACAATTGGTGTTTAGCCCCAGGGCTTAAGTAGGGAGCAGAAGTTTTAGAGAGTGATGTGGAGGCTGGCCAGTTCCCAAAAGAGACCCTACAACTCAGCACTTTCCTTGGAGAACCCATTACTTCCCCAAATCTTGTTGGTAATCTTGTAGGTGCAGAAATGATCTTGTAAGCATCCTAGAGTCGGCTAGACTTGAAATGCTGACTCATTCCAACAAAGCCCAGAAGTCAATGATGAGTAAAGCTAGAATGCTCATTTAGAAATTAACATTCATGATGGCCTGAGTAGCCTACTTTTTCCTTCCAGACAATCTGCATTATCACCAAAGTGGTTGGTGAGCAACGGGTGCCAACCAAGTTAATCATATGTTAGTCACTCAGTCGTGTCCAACTCTTTGCAACCCCATGGACTATAGCCCACCAGGCTCCTCTGTCCATGGAATTCTCCAGGCGAGAACATTGGAGTGGGTTGCCATTTTCTACTCCAGGATATCTTCCTGACCCAAGGATTGAACCTGGGTGTCCTGCATCGCAGGCAGATTCCTTACCATCTGAATCACTAGGGAAGCCCAAGTGAATCAAATCACTGGGCAAAAGCATAGTCCCTAATAGAATACCTTCTTCTCACATGTGTGTTGGTGAATCTCCTTTTCCTCTGTGTTCATGGCTGATGAATTTCTTTTTTGGGTGACATTTCTTTTTTTCTGTATGTGACTACATCCCTTCAGTTTACTGATAGTCCTAGTGAAAGTATAGGATCACTTGCTATGGTTGTGCTGGTCTGATGAGCTGATTTCTTTTCTTTTTTCCACCTTTAAAAATGGATATTCAGGGACTTCCCTGGCAGTCCAGTGGTTAAGACTTCTTCCAATGCAGGTGTGGATCCAATCCCTGGTCAGAGAGCTAAGATCCCACATGCCTAGCAGCCAAATAAACAAGATGTAAAACAGAAGCAATAGTGTAACAAATTCAATAAAGACTTAAAAATTGTCCACAGCAAAAAAAAATCTTAAAAAAGTGTTCATAGAAACAATTCCTCATTTTCTGGGACTCAGGAAAAAAGATCCATTTGAGGGGAAATCAACAGTGGAGACAGGTGTAGCTCCATCCTCCAAAACCACCACCCGCCAGGTGCCAGGCCAGAGTTGGGCCAGTGCTGACAGGAGATGAGCCTAATGGGCCTTTGAAACCCACCCTCTCCTGCCTGGCATTGATTTCTTAATTTAATGTAGTGTGTAGTCTCATGTCAGTTGTTAGGGACACCTTCCCAAGTCCTTACATTAGGAAAGGATGTGAGGATATTAGGTGAAAACCTGAAGACCCTGTGATTCCTTGAGGGATGGTAGCTCATGGAGGGGCTCATTCACTTTTCCCAGAAAAGGGCAGAAAATGTGTCACCAAGATGATTGTATATATGGAGGGTTTTGTCCTTAAAGGTAATTGGTTACTGGATCACTAAGGTGTGACAACTGAAGGAGGAAGAAGGCAGGGAAAAGAAAGGACGTGGACGCCTGCAGTCTGGAGGTGTGGCCGCCTGACCTGACTGCTTCTGGCTCAGGTGTGGTCCCTGACTGAACACCTGTCATTGTCAAGGTACAGAGCTCTGTGCTATGGGGCTGTCAGGGAAAATGAGGACGACTTGTCACAAATTCATGGACTTTGCTCTTTTGGCCTTGTCGGGGCGTTCATCTTTTTCTTCATTGCCCTGGAATATCTAGAGGAGAGAAAGGCCAGACACAGCAGGAGGAGATTAGGGAGATTACTATAAGGAACCCAAGGAGATGGAAGACAATAATCACCCTCTGGTAGTCCATAACAGGAATCTGCAGCATAACATCAGCTTTACAAACTTGCCTAAATCCTTGAGAAAAGTTTGTCCCCAGGTCTTTACCCCTTTAGCTAAGCTGTGAGCCTGCCTGACCAACTAGATCACAGAGTTTTACATGAGGTATCTCAAGAACAGGAAGTGGGTAAGTGAAGCACAGTGTGTGCGGTGGGGAACAGGCTCTTTTTCTGACCCTAGAGAAGCAAGGAACTAGAAGAAAAAAAGGAAGGGAGGCACATAGTCAAATGAGTGTCCCATTTGCCCCTTCTTGGCTTTTGGTTGAGAGTGGGACTATATCTAGTCAATTCTTACTCACTGCAGTCTGTTCTATCAAATCACTGCAAACACTGAGTTAGCAAATACTGGACCATTGCTTCAGGGGAAATACAAGATTATGATCTTGTGAGTCTATGGTCACCCTTTTTTCCCCCTTTTAAATACACTTTATTTTTAGAGCAATTTTAGGTTCACAGCAAAACCAAGCAAAAAGTAGAGTGTGCTTCTGCGTCCTCCCCCACTCCCTACACTTGCAGGCTCCCTAACTATCACCATCCCCACCACAGTGGTGCATTTCTTACAATGGATGAAGCTACACTGACACATCATAATTATCCAAGGTCCAGAGTTGACTTTATATCTCATTCCTGGTATTGTATATTCTGTGGGTTTTGATGAATGACACTTAGCTGCCATTATAGCATCTTATAGGATAGTTTCACTACCCAAAAATCTGTCTGTCTCCTCTAATGCCTGCAATCACTGATCTTTCTTTGTCTCCATAGTCGGTCATGTAGTTGGAAACTCATTATGGAGCAATTTTAGCTTGACTTCTTTCACTTAATAATATGCATTTAAGGTCCTCCCATGTCTTTTTATAGCTCAAGAGCTCATTGTTTAATGCTAAATAATACTCCATTGTTTGGATAGACCTCAGTGTTATGGACTGAACTGTGACCTCTCAAAACTTGTATGTTGAACACCTAAGCCCTAATGACTATGTGTAGCAGTGGCAGTATTAGCCACTCAGTTTATGTTTAACTCTTTGCAACGTGATGGACTGTAGCCCGCCAGACTCCTCTGTCCATGGGATTCTCATTTGGAAATAAAGCCTTTACGGAGGTAAATGAGGTCTCAGAGGAGGGGCCCTAATGCAATAGGACTGGTGTCCTTATCAGAAGAGACATGCTCACACAGAAAACAGGCCAAGTGAAGACAGAACAAGATTTTGGCCATCTGCAAGCCAGGAATAAATTTCTCACCAGTGACCAAAGTTTTCATTACTTTAATCTTGGACTTCCAGCCTTCAGAACTGTGAAAAATAATAAATTTCTGTTATTTAGGTCATAAGGTCTGTGATATTTTATTTTAGCAGCTGAAGAAGACTAATATACACAGTTTATTGGTCTTTTCATGTAATGGAGGACATCTTGGTTGCTTCCAAGTTTGGGCAATTATGAATAAAGCTGCTATCAACATCCATGTTGTGGACATAAATTTCCTGTGTGGACATAAATTTTCAACTCATTTGAGTAATTACATTGAGTAAAGGACCATGACTGCTCAATCGCAAGGTAAGAATATGTTTAATTTGTAAGACACTACCAAACTATATTCCAAAGTGGCTGTACCTTTGTATTCCCATCAGTGATGAATGAGAGTTCCTGTTGCATCCTTGCTAGTATTTGGTGTTGTCATTGTTCTGGATTTGGGCTATTCTAATAGGCATGTGGTGGTATCTCATTGCTATTCTAATTTGCCTTTTGCTAATGATATATGATGTGGAGTGTCTTTTCATATGTCATTTGCCATCTGTGTATCATTGTTGGTGGGATGTCTATTCATGCCTTTTGCCCATGATTTAAACATGTTGTTCCTTTACTTATTATTGAGTTTTATGAGTTCTTTATATGTTTGGAATAACAGTCCTTTGTCAGATATATCTTTTGAAATACTTTCCCCATTCTATGGCTTGTCTTCTCATTCTTTTGACAGTGTCTTTCATGAAGCAGAAGTTTTAAATTCATTAACCAACCAATATATAACCCTGTTAAATGTGTGTATCTGTTTAAAAAGACATTACTTAATAGATATTATTAATTCAAGAATATTGAACTCACAGCCAACAGCTCTATAACACATGAAGGAAGCTTATTTAAAGCTTGTTGTCTTAGTCAGCTCAGGCTGCCATAACAAAATACCACAAACTGTGTGACTTAACAGAAATTTATTTTCTCACAGTTCTAGAGGCTGGAAAGTCCAAGACCAAGGTTACAGAGGACTTCTGGTGAGAGCTTTCTTCCTGGTTTTTAGATGGTCCTTTGTCCTCACATGGCCTTTCTTCTGATTGCAGAAAGTGAGCTGTCAACTTACGCTATTAATCAAGGCTCCACCCTTAAGGTCTCGTTTGACCCTCGTTATGTCCTTAGATATCTTCACATACAACACCAGAGGTTAGGATTCAACATATGAATTTTGAGGACACAAGCATTCAGTCCACACCATATGTATTTTCTCAAGTATTCAGTCCTTGCTGCTGCTGCTAAGTTGCTTCAGTTGTGTCCAACTCTATGCGACCCCATAGACGGCAGCCCACCAGGCTCCCCCGTCCCTGGAATTCTCCAGACAAGAACACTGGAGTAGGTTGCCATTTCCTTCTCCAACGCATGAAAGTGAAAAGTGAACGTGAAGTTGCTCAGTCGTGTCCGACTCTTAGTGACCCCATGGACTGCAGCCTACCAGGCTCCTCCGTCCATGGGATTTTCCAGGCAAGAGTACTGGAGTGGGGTGCCGTTGCCTTCTCCTTACCACATGTATTTTCTCTATTAAGGCACTTCACAGCCTTCTTGGCTTCCCTTGTGGCTCAGCTGGTAAAGAATCCGCCTGCAATGTGGGGGACCTGGGTTTGATCCCTGGGTTGGGAAGATCCCCAGAGAAGGGAAAAGGCTACCCAGTCTAGTATTCTGGCCTAGAGAATTCCATGGACTGTATAGTCCATGTGGTCGCAAAGAGTCGGACACAGCCTTCTTGCTCTTAGAAAGGCTACACAGCACTTCAGCACTACACTGCTGCTGCTGCTGCTAAGTCACATCAGTCGTGTCCAGCTCTGTGCGACTCCATGGACGGCAGCCCACCAGGCTCCGCCGTCCCTGGGATTCTCCAGGCAAGAACACTGGAGTGGGTTGCCATTAGCGGGCCGTTTTAAACAGCAAAATCACCAATTCAAAGCATAAAAATATGAAAAGTGTGGCACTACGCCAAACATGAAAAGAACACTTGTTTACAGTGTGAGCACTGAAAGAAGAAGGCAGAGTATCACCTATAGGACTTCATCTGGAAACATATACAAAGAGCAACTCTAATTTTTTACCACTCTGCACATGTCTATGAATGATGGTGCAAGCGCAGGAATATTGATTTGGGAGTTAAAAATAAATGTTACCAAGTGGGCCAGTTCACAAATATGAAATCTGCTAATAATGAGGATTGACTGTATATATTTTCGATAAATTGAAGGAATCACTCAGAGGAAGGGGCTCCCCTTGAGTCAGTGAGCAGGAAATGCATGACAAGTTCTTCTCAAGAAACTTGCTGGAGCCAGCTGCAGATTTAGAGTTTGCCAGCTGCAGCTTTAGTCCTTAAACGCAACAGGGCATCTTGGACAAGGAGCTGCCTACTAGAGATGGGCAGATTTCTGCCAGTGCAACCCATGAACCCTCATGAGGCCAGGGGCCTGTCCAAACCCTTCCTTCCCTCCAGCCCCCAACACAACAGAGAATCAGTAAACCATGCTCTAGAATCCACCATTTCAATTAGGGGAAGACCAGTCTAACTGGGTCACTGAGCAGCTTTATCCAAAAGTCACTTAAGATGCTAAGTGACTATTAAAATCACTGGACCTTTAAATCAGACTGGACATTTAGCTTTTCTCTTACTTACCAGTGAGTGGGGACTTGGGAGGGGAGCTACTTTAGTTAAACAAATGATAAATTCATTTTTCTGTATGTATCTCAGCTGTACTATAAGCTGAACTATGTCACCCAGCTATGTTAAAAAAAAAAAAAAAAAAAACTTTTTCTCAAATTGTGATTTTTTTTGAAATGATGATCATAATCCAGTGAAGGGAATAGATATTCCATCGTTAATCATAATGACAAGGCAGTTTATGATGAGTGCTCTAAGCATTAGTTACATTCATTTGTTTTATCCAGAGGGCAGCAGTGAGCTTTGGCAACACTGTTAGCAAGAAAGGCACGGGATTGGTGCTCGGGAGAACTGATGCCATGCAGTCTGACTGTCTTTGGAAGGCTGCTACAGTGCATGTGGATGTAATTCTCAGAGTTTTCAGTGCTGAGAGTAACAGAGTAATCTGGCAGGTGTACAAGCAATAGATCCCTGCCCCTCCATCTTCTTTTCTCCTTCTCATGCAGTCTCTTGCCTCCGCATCCCCATCCTGAGTCCTAGGCTTCTGACCTGGAACACCTTATAGAACTAATTCCTCGAGTAGTCATTGCTTCCCTTGTGCTCTACGCACTCTTTTAATTGCCCAGCAACTCTTCGTGTTGATGCTGATTTCGTTCTTGAGATTGAATATGTGCTGATTACTTTTCACTGCCACTCCTGCTGCCATTCCCATCCATTTACTGTCCTCCTCTGCCCTGTTTGGTACTCTTGAAGCACTTGAGGGAAGGCATTCAGGATTCTTGCCAGACTGTTTCCAGTGGGGTTCCACCTTGGAGGGCACTCTCCCTCCTCCTCCCTGTAACTTCCCTGCTTTCACAGAGAGTCTGTCATTTGCTGCATCCCTGCTTCCTTGAACACAAACTCTGCTGGGAGCCATCCTCATCAGCCCTGCTGTTCAATGGGATTTTGTGACACTACTGCCCTCCCCTAGCTCCTGTGGTCCTGTGGGTGATGACTTCCCACTGTTGCCAGCCTCTGAGTGCTAACAACCCCTACTGCTGCCCTTAAACCTGCCCACACTCCTGTAGTCTCTTTATTGAGTTGTCTTTGTTCAGTCTCAGAAGTTGGATTTTGCTGCCTGATACTTCAAGTAATCTCAAAGTTACTATTTGTGATAATTCTTTCAAGCCTTGAGTTTTCCCTAATGCAGCCCCTATTAGACCACCTGCTCTCAGAATCATCCATAGTTGCTGGTTAAAAATGCAAACTCCTGGGGCCCATCCCACCCCAAACAGAATCCTTAGGAGAGCTGGTAAAGATCAGGGCACCTTCATTTTAAGCAGCTCCTGAAGACTTCATAGCTAAACTGAAACCAAAGAACTTCATACAAGGCTCTCTCGGCTAGCACCTGAGCACTTTCTTGGGCATGTCAGTAGCTTTCCAGAACCTTTGGGTAAAGCCCCTTCTTATTCATTAAGATGAATCAGAGATTGATTACATGTATTTCAAGTGATTTAAACTCCTAAGAGAAAAAGTATCTTTAAGATATTTTTTGAGCCAAGCCCACTAAATGTTTGGAGGCTTGCCTGTGTGAATTCTTGTCTACACTCTTAGGAACACCCAAGTGCATCTGTTAAAGGAGAGCTGAAGCATTTAGTCCAGTTTGCTCAGTCATGAAATGGTTCCTATTATAATACAAAGGCATCACCATTTCTGCCAGGCTCACTGTTTGGGATCCTGAGAAGATTCAGAATAGCAGTAAACAGAGCAGCCTGGTTGCTGTCTGGTTTGACTTACTTCATAGAAAGGAAATCAAGCTGAAGGGACTTGCCCAGAGTCTCACACCCAGTTGGTTTGTTTAGTGTATTTTTTGATAGGTTTTCCTGCTTCAATAATGACTTTAGGTGTTGCTTACATATAGTCTGTGACGGAGTTGACCCCCTGGGTCTGGTCCTTCCATTGACACTTAGTTGGTGACATAAGATTGAAATGTCACCTTTTTGTTTGTTTTTTTGAGGTCTATATTAGTTTCCTATTGCTCATAACAAATTACCACACGATAAGTAGTTTAAAACAACAGTCGCTTATGATCTCTACAGTTTCTATAGGTCAGAAGTCCAGGCCCAGCTGAGCTACGCCCTTTGCTTAGGGTTTCATAGAACTGAAATAAAGTGTTGGCCACGCTACATTCCTTTCTGGAGCTTGAGGTCCTTTTCCAAGTTTATGTGGTTGCTGGCAGAATTCAGTTCCTTGTGGTTGTAGGACTGAAGCCCCTGTTCTCTTGCCGGCTGTCTGCCGGGGTCAGTTTGTGCTCCAGAGGTTGTCTGCAGTTCACTGTCACACAGTGACCTTCCCCATAGGCCTTCTTTTGCTTCCAATCATTTTGTTTTTTCATGTCACTGACTTCTAGACCAAGACGTAAAATACCTGTGTAATTCCACCAGGCCCACTAGATTATCTCTCTTTTAAAGAACTCAGAGTCAACTGGTGAGTAACCTCATTACAAGAGTGAAAAACCTCAATTCAAAGGTTCTGCCCACACTCAAGAGGAGGGAACTACACCAGGAGTATGTCCTAGGGGTAGGAATGTTGGGGCCGCCTTACATCTCTGCCTATCACAGGGCCTTAAAGCAGTAAACATTCATTGAGTTCCAAACACTGGTTGAAACCTTGTTGAACATAAACTGAAGCATACTTTTAAATTTTAAGAGTTTATTTGAGCAAACCCCAATTCCAATTGGGCAACACCAAACTGGAAGTGGTTAAGTGCTCCACCAGTAGGAGCCAAAGGTAAGACTTTATAGAGAGGGTACAGAAGCAAACAAATTATTTGATTGGCTATAGCTTGAAGTCTACTTGGGTATGATTAGTTGTCCTTAGCATTTTGATTTTGTCATCTCGAGGCAATTACAGGCATGGATTGTGGTTTGTTTATGTAGGCCACCAGCAGCATGAGAGCTACCTCATTCTAATGGTCTCCTTGTTTAATTAATATACCAAACCTATACATGTCATGTTTTAATTCATATAATCCTTCAGTGGTAAAGAATCTGCCTGGCAATGTAGGAATCACAGGTTAGATCCCTGGGTTGGGAAGATCCCCTGGAGAAGGGAATGGCAACCCACTCCAGTACTCTCCTGGGAAATTCCTTAGACAGAGGGGCTTGGTGGGCTACAGTCCATGGGTCACAAAGAGTCAGACACAACTTAGCAACTAAACAACAACATGCCATATTTTAGTTCATGTAATCCTTACAACAGCTCTAAGAAGTAAATACTATTATTACTATTATTATCTTCTTTTTATAGACAAGTAACAAGGTATATAAAGGCAAATACAAATTGAAAATAGGAAATTTCATTCCCTCTGTTAAAAAATAAGGGGCAAGACCCACACCTCTCCCATTTCTTTCAGAATTTCTTTGTCCTCTTCAAAGGCACACAAATCTTTTTAATGGCTAAATAAACCTCTGGGCAGTCTCACAACTCAAGCACTGGGAGCCATCTCTTTAAAATACAATCATTAAGGAAGACAGTGCCCAGTGTCCTAGTATCCTGTGAAGAGATAGGCCTACTGGCCACTGGGATCCCAGTTGCAAAATCCACCTAATATAATGGGTTGTATTCCCTTAACTATATGAAGGAGTGAGATTTCTTTCTGTCTTTGAGATTCCTTTAGCAGGTTACCTGTGATGTGTATCACATTCTGGTCTAATATTTATTCAATAATAAAATTATTTTTTCTTCTATCTTTGTAGCAAGGTTTTCCACTTTGGGGATGAATTTTGTTTTTAATTATATTTTACTGGCAGGTAGAGGGAAGGTAACTAACTTGTCAATGATACCTTGCTTGGGACTATGAGCTCAGTATCTACCCATCTCACTATCTTGCTGTTGTTTTACCAGAAACAACTTGTAGTTGCTAACTGTTCCTTGATAGAGGCTTCTCCATGCCCTGTTCTATGACCAGTGAGGCCTCAACACATTTAACCCTTTAGACCAGGGTTCCTCAACCTTAGGGATGTTGACATTTTTTAGGCTATGTAACTGTGTTGTGGAAGCTGTCCTATGCAAAGGAGGACATTTAGCAGCATCCCTGGCCTCTACCCACTAGATGCCAGTAGCATCTATATTTGTGATAATCAAATATATCTCCAGACATTGACAAACCTTGTCAATGGGCGGAACAAGGTCAAAATCACTCCAGGCTGAGAACTACTCCTTTAGTGGAAGAGATAAAACACACACACACACACCATTGCTTGACAGGGAGCAGGGAAGGGACATGGGAGAAAGACATCAACTTTCACAGAATGGGTTGAGGGCCAACAGCCTGGTAGTAGATGCTGTAGATTTCTAATTGTTGATTTTGCCCAAACAGTAGAGACCAGCTTTGGTCTCAGTTTTCTTTCATCTTATTCTTTTTTGCTGGTTGGGTTGAAGAAGTGACAGAGAAGAGCAAGTCACAATAAAAAGCATCTTCCTTGCCAAAGATTTGGGCAGCTCTCATTTGTTCATCAGAGAAGGCAATGGCACCCCACTCCAGTACTCTTGCCTGGAAAATCCTATGGAAGGAGGAGCATAAGTAGGCTGCAGTCCATGGGGTCGCTGAGGGTCGGACACGACTGAGCAACTTCACTTTCACTTTTCACTTTCATGCATTGGAGAAGGAAATGGCAATCCACTCCAGTGTTCTTGCCTGGAGAATCCCAGGGACGGCGGGGCCTGGTGGGCTGCTGTCTATGGGGTCGCACAGAGTTGGACACGACTGAAGCGACTTAGCAGCAGCAGTAGTTTGTTCATGGGGTCAAAAAAAATCCAGACATGATTGAGCACTCACACCTACACACACACACGAGTTTATCCTGTATTTCCCTGCTTTGATAAAATTTAAAGTTCTGTTAATTTCCTTAAAGGATCTTGTTGGGGGTGGGGAGGGGGATGGTGGGGGTTAGTGACCTGGGTCAAGGACTGCACTTTAGTTTTTATCCAGCTTCAGACCACAGCACGAAGGTGACTTCATCCTGGAAAATTCTCAACTTGAAGCCTGGGAACAATTAAATAAAAGACTTTAAAAAGATTATTTCCTGCTACGTTCAAAACCCTGTTTCTTTCCTGTTACTAACAAGAAACTTACGCATGCATGTGTGCATGCATGTGCGTGTACACACACAAACACACACACACTCTCATATATATCTCTTTTGGAGCAAGGTTAACTTATGAACTAAAAACCAACCCAGTGTACTTTCACCCCTTTGCCTGAACATTCTGTACTTTAAATACATTTCAGAACTATTGCTGCCTTTGTTCTGTGGTCATTTCCTTCCCAACTGTGTAAAGGACTATTCCTTTCAAGCAGTCAGCAAATAATATGTACCAAAGATCTGCTATCTTGTCAGTACTTCAGGGAAAACAAAGAATCATAAGATCCAGTCTCTCCACCCCACTCTCAACTTAGGTCACTGCTGTGAGAAAAAAACAGTTCTGTATCTGAAGTGGGAAAGCATTTGCAAGATTTTCCAATCCGGGAGCCCTTCTATTCACAAGCAGGTCAAATTTCAAAAGTTTATTCATTGATCCTTTTGTTTATAAGCAAAAGGAGGCCAAAAGGTATTTAGCATTGTCTTGCTTTTTGATGTATTTCCACCAAATAGACAGGAGAATGATTTCGTTCATGTTTTAGAATTTAGACAAACTCTTTTCCTCTTTACTTGAATATGTTGCCATTGAATTAAGTATCTTTTTTCTAAAATACTGAAATGAAAATCTATTGAGGAAAATGATATCTCATTTGGCGATATTTCCAATGTTCTATGAAACCCCTTAGCAACTACATTTTGATGTTATGCAAATCCCAACAGAGCCCAACATACCCATAAAAGTATGAAAATCTTAGTTACATTTTTCCCATGCTAATGTTTGGAGTTATTGAATTCACATTCTAGACTTCTAAATTAACCTTGGGCTACGGTGTGCCTGATCTCCATGCCTTACCTGGGTGGCCCAGTGGATTCTGTTTTATTTCTGCCACCACAAGCCTAATCCTGGTCCTTGACAGCAGTCCTTCCAGTGCTTTCCATTACATGCTGCCAAGGTCAAAGGCTGCCTTCAAAGTCTCAAACACAGGAACCAAGGAAACTTCTCACCTTGGGAAAATCCCTGCTAAATTGACTATGACATCATAGACATTAACACAAGGAGAGGCTGACCTGACCTCTCTCTCTCTCAAGTTCCTAGAGGGCATCACATAATCTAGGGGAGGAAAAACTTTTCCTCTATCCTCTCAAGTTCTGTTTCTGCAGGCTGTGAATTAAAATGACTGCTGCTGCTAAGTCACTTCAGTCGTGTCCAACTCCGGATATGGTACTCTAAAATATGCCACTTAAGTGTATTGATTATTTTGAGTTATAAACAGTTAAGAAACAGCAAGTTCAAGAAGGACATTCTGATCCTCCTTTCTCTTCCTGAAAGCTGGAGATAAACCCCCCATGTGAAAGGTGCCCTCCCTGTACAAGAAATTCTTAACAGCCAACAGAGATGGAAAGCTTAAGAAACCTATACAAACCAACCTTGTTTAACTAACCCTTATTTTCCAGTAGCTTCTTCACCATTTACTACCCCCAGCCCAAACCCCTGTCTTGCCTGAATTCTTCACAAACTTGTTTCTTTGTCTAAAATGTATCAAAGTTTCCTGCTCTTGTCACCTAGGGCTTCATTCTCTTGAGAAAGCTCCTGCTGCTGCTGCTGCTGCTGCTGCTGCAAGTCGCTTCAGTCATGTCCGACTCTGTGCAACCCCATAGATGGCAGCCCATCAGGCTCCCCCGTCTCTGGGATTCTCCAGGCAAGAACACTAGAGTGGGTTGCCATTGCCTTCTCCAGAGAAAGCTCCTATATAAAAGTAAAAAATCTGTTCCAATATGTATGCTTTTCTTTGGCTAATATGTCTTCTTGTTGTTTAGTTGCTAAGTCATGTCCAACTCTTTTGAAACCCCATGGACTCTAGCCCACCAAATTCCTCTGTCCATGGGATATCCCAGGCAAGAATACTAGAGTGGGTTGTCAATTTATTTCTCCAGGGGATCTTCCCAATCAAGGGATTGAACCTTCATCTCCTGCTTGGCAGGCAGATTCTTTATCACTGAGCCACCTGGGAAGCCCAATATGTCTTATCATGGCTTAATCCATAGACCCAGTCAGAGACCCAGAGAGATTAGGGGAGAATTTTTCCTCCCCTACCAGGCAAAAGACTGAATCACAGGAGAAGTGTGTGCAAATAATGTTTATTTTATGTGACATAGAGGTGGGAGAAGGACTTTATAGAGAAGAAATTTTGAATTCCCAAAACTTGGGGGCTTAAATACCATTTTAACAAGGAGCAATAAATTGTGGCGAAATGACTAAACAAAGGAAAGGAGTTTAGGCTTCTAGGGGTGGTTAATTATGCAAAATGAGCTAGGAAATATACTAGGGAAACTAATGGAAGTATCAGGGCCCAGGGCACATGATTGAAAAATATACCTCAGTGGCATATTGATGAACTTGAATTAAAATTACTGAAGGAATGTCCAATGCAGGAGTGACACTCTGACCTCCTTTCTGTCACCCTGAAAGCAGGAAATAAACCTCTCATGTGAATGGCTCACTCTCTGCATCTAGAGGTAGAAGGACACTCTTATCACCAGAGGCAGGATTCAGGCTGAGAAGCCTGGAGAGACAGACCCTGTCACTTCTTTCACTGACTACCCCAAGCCCAAACTCTGTTTAGATTCTTCACTAACTGAGCACCCAAAGCCTAAGTTTCCTTGTCCTGTCTGCTCCTCACCAATTTATTGTTTCTTTGTCTAAAAAGTGTAAAAACTGCCTGCTTTGGCCACATCTTAGGTCCCTGTCTTTTCTCTGAGAAAGTTAAAGTTTGTTTCTTTTTCTCCTGTTCATTTTTACTGTGCAAGTACATTACTAGTCCAGCCACAAGAACTCAAGAGGGTTGGGGAAAAATTCCCTTCCCCAACAGAAGAGAAAGGTTATTTTCCTAAGGTTTGTTCTGCAGACTCCTCTGAACATCAACTCCTTATCTCCAATGATAAGAAGTTTCTCTTCTTCCTGGTGCCGGGAGGGCACCTTTCTCATGGGAAATGTATGCCTGGCTTTGGGGCAGAAAGGAAAAGGGCAGAGAGGCCTCCCTGAATGCTGTATTTCAGTTGTCTTCAGTTGAAAATCATCAATATGCCAAAGCGATGTCTTTGGGGAGGGGACGTTCTGATCCCCTTCCATGGACTTCAGGATTTTCTTATTGAAACATGATTTTCCTGTCCAGACAGGGGCAGGTTGGATGTCTGGGTAGTTTTCAGGATGTACTTGGGGATGGCCTCTGGGTGTGGCTAGGAGGTCCTCCATCTCTTGCTTCATTTCTGTATTTTAGTGAGGGAAACGGTATTGGGTTTCAGGCAAGAACTCGAGAGCTGACTTTCACATTTGCTGTACTGGCCTGCCCTATACGTCCATTTCCTCAGTCCTTTCTTCTCTCTAGTATTAATTACCGAGGCAGGCACAGATGGATCATTTTTCTCAGGTGGCGTGATTCACTCTTTTCCCTTTAAAACATTTGTTCAGTAATTCGTCCAATTTTGCCTGCAATGCTTGCCATAATCTCACAAGTTCCAATTTATTATTGTACATTGTTGTCAGAGTGACACATTTCTTCTGGGATAATGATCCTATTTGCAACCAAACCTCATTAACAGAAAAATATAATGGTAAAACATGCACAATGCCCGTCAACAGCATCTTTAGGTGAAGGCACAGTTGAAATGCCTCTTCTCTGGAATAAGTTTGATTCTAAGATTATAAGTTATTTAGTAGAACAGGCTGCTGTGGTGTTATTTGGAGGCAATTACACAGACAATTCATTGTTTATCTTCATCTAGTCTCTTAGAAGATAATGGGGTGTAAGAGCAGCAAGGATGGAGTAGGAACCAAGGTCCTTGCCCCACTCCATAGGTTATTTGTTCCTGGATCCAGGTCTCGGCACATCAGTTTGGTCTCCTTGAAACGAGAGAGTAGACTAGATTATTTGAATTTTGCATTTCAGTGCTTAGATTCTATAAAATACTATTCAAAGCCATACATTTCTGTTCATCAAGAAAACTTTATTGTGTGCAGTGTACCATGCTGGGTATATTATGCAAAGGGGAATCAGAAAAGTTGCCACTGTTTGAGAGTTAATAGTCTAACAGAAGACATCAGTGCATAAATAATAACAACAATATATAAAAGGATGGGCACTCCCAGAAAGGAACAGATAAAATAACATCTGCTTCAAGTTGGCCGTTCATTTTTGGAGAAGTGGTTAAGCAGTGAGACTGCTTATATGAATGGGACTCAAGGAAGGATAGAAAGTGATTTAGTTCTTTTTGTTTGCATAAATGAGAATTTTTATGATTATAAAAAGTAATGCGTGAGAAAATGGGTGAGGGACTTGAACAGGCACTCACAAAAGGCCAGTCAACATATGCAAAGGGGTTCGACCTCATTAGAAAACAGGAAAATGCAGTTAACCATCCTGAGATACCACTACACACCCTTCCAGAAGGGCTGCAATAATACTAGTGCTCATCAAAATGGGCAACAATGAGAATTCTCTTAAGCAGCTGCTGAGTGTGTAGATTCATCCAATCACTTTGGGACACTCTTTAGCATTACAACTGAAGCAACTCAACATGTATACACTGAAGGACACATATATTCCACAGAAATGTGTGCACTTTGAGCAAAAAGATGTGCAACAAAAATGTTTGTAGCAGCGTTATTCGTAACAGCCCCACACTGAAAACAATCTAATGTTCATCAACAGTAAAGCAGGTAGACACATTTTGTAAGATTTATAATTTTATTTATATTTACATACTATGGTATTTTTCTTCACAGTCTTTTTTGTGCCTATGTAACATTAAAGATACACACCATATATCCTTTCATTAAAAATGTGATAACACAAGAATTTCTTCCTAAGATAAAAAGTTATCTGAAAGCATTTTAGTGGTCACGCAGTAGTTGACCATATTCTTGTTGCTGTGATAGTTAACATGCACTGTATGCTAAGCACTGTTTTCAGTACTTTACGTTCCCTGTTTAGCTTGATCCCAGAGCACTATGCTCCAACCCAATCTATTGTTTCTAACCATCATCACCTATGACTAAAGTCCAAGCCAACTGCTTCTGCCCAAAGCAGGCCTCTGAGGCCTCTAGTCCACTGTCCCTCAAAGCATTCCTTTATCTCTTTACCAGACCATTAGCACCCAGGGCTACCACCTCAGGCCCTTTGACTAACCAGTGCCACCTACAAGAGCAACACTAACACTTGGGACAAAGCAGATGTGGTACCATGCTTGCTACTGCTACAGCTGTCCTCCAGTTTATCTATTCCTTTCTGGAAATTTCGGTCATACTGTCTCACCCCTACCTTCACAGTTCTGCCTCAAAAACTTGACTGAAGACAGGAGATTAAGAACCCTAACAATGTACTTTCATAATCTTCCTATTCTTTTTTCCTTGCCACAATCCTCCAGGCAGGAAGGAGCTGACTTGACATTCCCTCTTCTTGGCAGGAACTCCTCTTCCTTAAGGCAGAAAAATTGTATGGTCTAAGAGAGACCGGTGGGAATCTCTTCCATGCTATGGTAGAAACTCTATGGTCTGAGTCCTCCAGCCTTAGTTCTTGATATGGAACCAGAAGACAACACCAGAAATTGGCAAATACCTCAAATAGAAACACTCTACTATCCAAAAATTTATATTTATCTTACAATTTATCTTAGGACTTCCCTGGTGGCTCGGACAGTTAAGAATCCACCTGCAATGCAGGAGACCCAGGTTCAATCCCTGGGTTGGGAAGATCCCCTGGAGAATGGAATGACTAGTCACTCCAGTATTCTTGCCTGGAGAATTCCATGGACAGAGGAGCCTGGCAAGCTACAGTCCATGGGGTTGCAAAGAGTTAGACATGACTGAGCGACCAACACTTTCACTTTGACACTTAACAATTACTATTTTATTGTAGAGTGAATGTCTGTCTCACATCTCTCCTGACCTATATTTATGGATTTTTTAATCACCACATTTATAGGCAAAAGAGAGAAAAAGAGAGAGAGATTAAAAAAGAGAAGTAAAAGAAATTTCAGTTACTTTAATTTGCGCATTTTAAATTTCTAACATTGAAGTATTTTACATTTGTTAGCAATTTTGATTATTTTTATCAATGCTATATCCTTTGTTTATTTCTTATATTGGATTTTTCCTCAAAGATTTTTATGACCATTAACTTTTAAAAATTAAGCACCAACAGAATGAAGATACATTTCCCAATTTATTTGCCTTTTAATTTGATTTCCCTGGAGAAGGAAAAGGCAACCCACTCCAGTAGTGGGTTCTCTTGCCTGGAGAATCCCATGGACAGAGGAGCCTGGTGGGCTACAGTCCGTGGAATCGCAAGAGTCAGACATGACTGAATAACTAAACCTAATTTGATTTACCTAGTTGATTTCTAATAGTTTAAAATGTCATATTAGCAAATTGATCAGTTTTCTGTTTTCCATGGCTTTTAAACTTGAAAAGCTCTTCCACATTCCAAGATCCAACAAATATTTACCTACATTTTCTAAAATGTTTATGGTGTGATATCTTTACAGCTAAAGTTAAAAATCTGAGTACAATTACTCTTTGAGTAAGATACATTTCTAAATTGGAAACTGGTATTTTATTGACTTTCTATGATGTGCTACACACTGTACCCTGAAAGTTTGCAGATGAATATTATTATTTTCCCTCCAAAGATGATACAGCTCAAGATGAGAAAGATCAAACTCAAACTTGCCCATGATAATACAGACAGTGACCAGTGCAACTAGATTTAGACATAGACGGATATTTGGCAAAACTAATACAATTATGTAAAGTTTAAAAATAAAATAAAATTAAAAAGAAAAAGAAAATTAACCTTTAAAAAAAAAAAAAACATAGACGGGATTAGCTGTGAGATGTGACTGGCTCAGATGCTATACATTGTGGGTTTTAGCTTAGTGTCTAAAATGTCAGCTCACAGCTGCTGGTGTTTAAACTTAACTGATTTTTCCAAGTTTCCTTTTCAGTTTCCAAACTCACAATGCCACTCAACATAATTTAAATTAGGGTGAAGGAAAAAATTGTGCTACATTTTCTGAAAAAAAAGAATGATGTTTTTCTCTTCTTTTAGTCTCACTCCCACTCCAAATTTTATTAATAAGAAAAAACAACAACAAAAAGAATGTCCTGAATTGTTTTTCTATCTAACTATACCATTACACTAACGTCTGTACTAGTACCTCCTAGAATTCTTCCCTGCCCAATACAATACTGTGTCATTGGCCACATGTGGCTATTGAACACTTAAAAATGTGGCTAGTGCAACTGATCAGCTAAATTTTTAATTTACTTTAATGAACATCAGTTTAAGGAACGACTGGCTACTAAGTGGCCAGTGGCTAGTGTTTGAACAGAGCTGATCTTTAAGTCCTTACACTTAAGTACCAAAGGCTTTCAAACCTCAAATTTTAAACCTAACATATCTTCCCTGATATTAGTCCTTTGTCAGCAAAATAATTGTAATTTAGCATCTGATTCACTTCTAAAAAAGAAAATGTATAGACTTACATAGCACATGCATGATTTATGTTAAAACTGCATGCAGTGGGTCTTGCCAAGTGGGAAGGATTACAGTGTCTGCATCACTGAACCCTAACTTTAACCTGTCTAGGTCTTTCACATCTCTATCCAAATCTCCCTGAAATCCTTAATAAAAATGGGAGGTACCACCAGAAATAATTGAAGGTCTAGAGACTCCGATTTCTCTTTAAATATTCACCAGTCACTTCACACTTCTAAAAAACAAAGGTCATAAAACCCCCAAATAAGAGTGAAAAAAACCAAAAGTAAGAGGCCAAGATGTCAACAGAAAAAAATACACTTTTCCGAATTGAACTGGTTACCAAAGAGTCCTTTGATTCAAAGTAAATGAGGTCATTTCTGTAGCTTGGCAATTGTAAATAATGCTGCTATGCATATTTGGGTGCATGCATTGTATCCATTTAGTGTTTTGGAGGATTTCTTTTAATATATATACCAAGGAGTGGAATTTCTGGGTCATATGGTAGTTCTGTTTTTTTAGTTTTTTAAGAAACCTCCATACTGCTTTCCACAGTGGCTGCACCAATTTACCTTCCCATCGACAGTATACAAGGGTTCCCTTTTCTTTACATCCTGGCCAACAATTGCAATTTGTGGTCATTTTGATGATAGCCATTCTGACAGGTGTGAGATGATAGCTCATCGTGGTTTTGATTTGCATTTCCCCGATGATTAGTGACATTGAGCATCTTTTCATGCGCCTGTTGGCCATCTGCATTTCCTCTTCGAAAAAAATGTCTAGTCAGTTCTTCTGCCCAGTTTTCCCGGCACCAATTATTGGAGACTGTCTTTTCTCCATTGTATATTCTTACCTCCTTCATTGTAGATTAATTGACCACAAGTAGATGGGTTTGTTTCTGAACTTTCTGTCCTGTTCCATTGATATGTGTATCTTTTTTGTGTCCATCAATAGATACAAGGATAAGGAAGATGGGGTATGTACATACAATGGAATACCACTAAGTCATACAAAGAAGAAAATTTTGCCACTTGCAGCAACATGAGTGGTCTTGGAGGGCATCATGCTAAGTGAAATGTCAGACAGAGAAAGACAAATACTGTATGATATCAATTATATGCAGAATCTAAAATACACAACAAACTAGTGAATAGAACAAAAAAGAAGCAGACAGAGATATAGAGAATAAACTAGTAGTTACCTGGGAGCGGGGAGGGGCAACATAGGAATGAAGGAGTTGGAGCTACAAACTACTGGATATAAGATAGGTTCGAGGGTGTATTGTACAGCAAGGGGAATACGGTCAATATTTTGTAATAACTCTAAATGGAACATACCTTTTAAAACTGTATAAAAAATATAAAGCAAAAAAAAAAATTTGATATAGCAATTAAAATATAACCCACTCCAGTATTCTTTCCTGGAGAACCCCATGGACAGAGGAGCCTGATGGGCTACAGCCCATAGGGTCACAGAGTCAGACATGACTGAAGCAACTGAACACACACACAAAATAAACACACACACACATTTAGGCTGAAAAACAGTAGATGAGGTCCCTCCTTGCAATGCGTCCCACCTTTCCCTCCAAGGTCGGCCTGCCAGAAACTTGCTCTTTCATTGCAAATGGCCAGCCAACCATTTCCACCCTACTGCTGCCCCAGAGCCTTTAAGGTTCGCCTCTGGTCTCTAAAGGTAGGAAGCATTTCTGTCTGGTTCCCAGAGAATCCATCTTTGACTTCGAATTGTGGTGCCCTGTTCTTACAAGGCCCTACTTCACTCTTTTTCCAAAGTTTTTCACTGTTTGTGGACCCTAAAATTCTCCCCACGTTTCTACTCCATCAGTCTTTATACTGGATGGTTTACCCATAGCATCTTTGGAAACCAGTTGTGAAAAACGTAGTCTACTATTCTCAAGGTAGGAATGAAGTAGCTGCTGAACAAATGTTTTGTGAATGACTCATAACCCGGGAACATTTAAGTTGCTGAATGAATGGTTAAGCCCCTCCCAGCCAGGGAATTGATGTCACCATCGCCCACTTCAGGGCAGTGTCACAACTACTAAAATACCTTAAATATCTGTGACAGGAATAAGATTTTTGAGGCATTAAGTCAATATCTTTTTTGTTTCTGGTGATTTATTTTCCCTAGTTGTTCTGGAAGTTACTACTCATTTTGGACCCTGGACCAGAATTTGATGAGAACAAGAGCCATCACTGCACTTTGTTTAAAAATGAGGTCTTAAAAGATTATAGTTAGACAAAAGTCTAAAAACAAACACTCCAGTTTTGCAAAAGCTCATTCTTGCTGAGAGAAAAAGAAGAGGTTAAAAAGGAAATACATATGCAGTCTGATGAGCTGGATGTCAGAGGACTGGTTCTGGGGAAGAAGGGAGAGAGAAGCAGTTCTTAGCCCCAAGAAGGGATTAGTCGCTAAGCCCCCATGGCAACCTTCCTGTGTTGTGAAAGGAGCTAAATGAGAGATAAGGGAGAAGGGCCAGGGCTAGACCTGGGCTCGGGGACAATCAGAGAGGCTTTGGGGGAAATGCGTGAACACAATGTGAATAGGGGAAACAGTCAGCCACTCATGGATTTCCAGCGATCCTGCCCCAGGGGAATGGACCTGGGGCCACTTCAGGCCCCGTGGGTCTCACACGCTGCAGTGTGGTACAAAGATGGCAAAGAGAGAATGGGACTAGGGAGAAGGCAGGATATAGGTGCCAAGGGAACCATCAGACTGGATGTGGCTTGGAGACAGAGTAGAGAAGCCACAGACCCATGGAGACTGTGTGAATGGACCGATGGACATCTGCAAGGGACACCAGCACATTATCTGAGACGCAGGGGGCTAATCATACCTCTGTGAACAGCAGACCCTTGGGGGGAGTTGGCTCCTCTGCAGAAGTCTAGGGGTGTAGGGGGCAACCTAGGGACCTGAGGTTCTCCTCCCTTTACCTGGCACGTAGTCTTCTAGTCTAGAACAAGAAAAGAGAGGGAGATTCTTGAGACAGGAGAAACTGTCCTGTAAGAAGGTTTGAACTTTGAATGGACTCAATATTTACCCCAAAGAACTTTTTAACCTGGAAAGAATGAAAATTCTCATTACTGCAAACAGGGGTTCCAAGTAAGATGAGCTCAGTGAAGGGGAGAAAAATAAGATGCATTTCTTCATTTTTAATGTATTCTGACTCATGGCATATGAATTTTTATCCCACTGCAAATACATCACTATTTTTCTATCAAGGTTAAAAGGAAAAAGTGCTTCCTGCTACCCATATTACAAGCAATGATTACTGGATTGCATCTTAAATCTAGAAAACTCACTCATTCAATGCACACTGGGTTCTTACTATGTACCATGCAATGTGAAAGATCTGTGAGTCCAAATTTAAAATATAATGTTCATTTGGGACATTGTGAACAAAATATCTTCACTGCCAGAGAAAATAGAAAAATCCTTAGAAAGATGACACCTGTATTAATAATATATATTGTGCTTTATAATAGTAAAGCACAAAGCTCTTCGCCTTGCTTCTAACAAGACCCCAAGCCAACGTTATGCACATACTCACTGGTCAGCAACCAGTGAGTTATTTCTTTTATCTTGTCTGACTGCTGTGGCTAGGACCTAAAATATTATGTTGAATAGAAGTAGTGACAGTAGATATCTTTGTCTTATTCCAGATGAATGGATGTCTAAATTACTACTTTAGTCCTTAAAATTAAGTAGTATCTCTACATGTAAAATTATTCCTAAAGTCATAATATACCACTATTAACAACTTAAGTTTATTGTGTGGGTTACAGTGAATCACACTACTTCACTTAATGTGGATGGCAGGGCATTTATTACATCCATTCTACAGAAGAAGAAATGAGCTTCACTGTTCAACCATCTTTCTGAACCAGGTCTAATTCATATCTTCAGGTTTTAATACCTATACCACTCTTCATTGGCTATCACCATTCCTGGGATAACAGATTTGATCTTTGCCCCTTATGTAAAGTGGATTCCATCCACTTTAAAGTGGAGTATAGTTCCAGATCCCTTTGTACAAATTCTCCCCGATCAACAGCCTTGTCCACACTGATCTTGCTTTCCTCTCAATGCTCTCAGCATGTCTGTTCTCTTGACATAGCTATTTGATAATCTATCATACTCTTCCCTGAAAGAGCTCTTTTTCTGGTACTCACCATTCAGTATGTTTACAGCTTGTTGCCCCAACTAGACACAGCTCCTCAAAGATCTTATTCTATCCAGCCCTCTCATACTCCTTTGCAGAGTAGTTGGCACACTACTACTACTACTACTACTACTACTACTACTACTACTACTAAGTCGCTTCAGTCGTGTCCGACTCTGTGCGACCCCACAGACGGCAGCCCACCAGGCTCCACCATCCCTGGGACCACAAGACCACATATATTTCCAGATCCTCTGAATGGCTGAAAGAATTCTCTTCCTCTCCTTTGAAAGGAAAAGGGCCCCTGAAGATCCCTGAACCCCGGCACAAGAGAAGAACTCTAAAAAGCAGGCAACCACAGTGAGAGGGAAGATGTCTTGCTGCAGTCTTTCTTATGACTATCCCTGTTGAGACCCCAGCAATCAAATGTCATTTAATTTAGTCCAGTGAACACTGGATGATTTCATCCTTCTGACAAGAGTGCTGTTCTGTATTTAATGATTAAAATATACATGCACGGGTTGCAAACATTATAGTAATATCTTTATTTAAAATCAATGCATTCCCAGACTATTCCTACGTCTTACACAAAATTATCAAATGTAATTGGGCTTTCTGACTTGGTGACACAGCCCATCAGCTCCAAAGTGCCTTCTTTATTTCCTTTTCTTAAAAAGTACATTCAGTCTACTCTGGACTTTCCCGTCTGTCAGTGTAGCTTGAGGTGACTTCCTGCCATGTCAGCTGACCATGAGTCACGTCACTGCTGCACGTTAGCAAGGCTGCTTCTGCATCCTCAGCAACTAGAGAAAGAGAAGGATGGACATGAGCTATCAGACATTCCCCCTTCCAGGGGGACTGCTTTTTCTTCCCCTGTTCATTTGAACCTCATGGCTACAAGGGTTGCCCTCCCGCTCCTGGCTTTGTGACGATGCTTCAGAAGAAAAGGAAAACCAGTTTCCTCCTTTCCAGAAGGAAAGTACATTTAAAAAAATCCATCTCTGTAGTGCATGAATCATTTATCTGGGCAACCCCTTTCTCCGAGGGGGTCCTTCCTTTGAGCCACACTCCTGGGATGTCTTCAGTGAGGCAAATGCTAATGACTGAAGTTCTAGTTCTGGGACTTAGCGTGATGCAAGTAGAGTTTAAAAAGAAATTTCAAAATCACAGGAAGGAAGCTACAAGGGTAGATAGGGTAGATGTGAAATACAAAGAAGACAACTTCCTGGATTGGGGAAGCTCTTGGAGCAAAATTAAGAATAAGTAACTTCTAGGAATTTGGAGGAGTTTAGAGACTGCGTTTGCCTTCTACAAATATCTTGCATACTATTTAGCTACTTGAGAATTTAAAGTCCTCTTTTCAAAGAGAATAAGGGAGCTGTGACACTAACCTATCCCATCTGATGCGTTTGAAAAAAAGCCAACAAAACATTATCATGATGCACTCAGCAGATGTAGATGAATTTTAAAATGCACCCCCCCCAATTAGGATAGTGACATAACAATCCAGTGACACTGTCATCACGTCTGATTTATCCAGAGATATGGCTTGTTAGCAATGTCAGGATATTTCCTTGGATTTCTGTTTGTTTGTTTGATTTTGTTTTTTTCCCCCTTTCCAGGGGTTGTTGGCACGAAAATGATTTGGAGGAGAAAAAAGCAGGTAAATTAGAGGTGGGAGTAGAAGAGTGAACTTATGCTCTCTTTTATGATCCTAGGAAAAGGTATACTTGTAGATGGGTGGGAAGGAATTGGTCAGCCAAAATCCTCTTGAAATTAAAAGTAGGGGAGATCACTGACCCTGACGTAGTAAAGCTGAGAAAATGTCTATACACTCCTCACAGTAAAATACTCCATCAGCATTCTGTTTCAGTATCACTAATGATTAAATTACCTGCAACCATTCTAACCAAAGCACCACCAGCTCAACTATAGATATATGTGTAATAGGAACAGATTGCAAGCTTCAATTCTGGGTTTTTTCTATGTCATCTCAATTTGAAACTTTCTTGTCCATTTACTGGACCATACATCTGATTATATAACCTGATACTGACTTTAGAGAAAAGAAAAAAGTGTCGTTTTGTGTTTTTTTATATCAAGGAAAATCAGGCTAATGTCCATCAAAGAAATAGGTGATGATTAATGGAAACTGACTATTACTTATGATTTAATTAATTAATTATGGTTTTAAAAAGATAGAAGCTTATGGTCTTCATATAAAAGTCTGAAGGTAGAAACCTAGATCTGCAATGGCAACTTTGATCCCCAAATATGTCAGGGGCCCAGGTTCCTTCCAGCTTTTTCTTCTGTTGGTCCAAAACTATGACCCCAAAGTTCTGGTCCAAGACATATATTAGTAGCAAGGGAGGGGAATGAAGACTAAGGGGTTTGGATGCCTATGACATTGGTCTGTGAAGAAAGTTCCCAGAAGCTACCATCCACATGACACTTCCCCTTGTTTCCCATTAGTCAGAAGTTCATCACTTGGATACACCTAGCTACAAGGGAATCTAAGAAATGCAGATTTTTTTCTGAATAGCCATGGACCCAGCCAAAAGCCCATCACTGATGAATGCTATTTACTGGAAGTAATTTAATGTCTCAGCCACAGAACAAAAGGGCATGATATATCATGTAGACAGGTTCTACACACTTCCACATAATATGCTAGTAAAGTCATCAGCCTTGCTATGAAAGTTTGAAGACAGAAGTAATAATTCACACTCAATAAAATAATTCATGGATCATTTGAGAGTTGTAGATAAGACATAGCTATCTATTAGTTCTATAACATCATAGGTATATATAACTACTTCTTCATCCCAACGTTTTCTGGATTGATGATACTATAGATTCATGTTGGTGGGATAAATGTAGCTGCTAGCATCTTAGATCAGCACCTTTAAACCTAAAAAGAAAAGTATATAGGCAGATCAGGGTCATATCTTTAGAGCATTCATTGAAGTTAATTCATAGCATCCTGTTTTGGAGAAATTTTTTTTAATTTTATTTTACTTTTAAACTTTACAATATTGTATTAGTTTTGCCAAATATCGAAATGGATCCGCCACAGGTATACATGTGTTCCCCATCCTGAACCCTCCTCCCTCCTCCCTCCCCATACCATCCCTCTGGGTCGTCCCAGTGCACCAGCCCCAAGCATCCAGTATCGTGCATCGAACCTGGACTGGCAACTCGTTTCATACATGATATACATGTTTCAATGCCATTCTCCCAAATCTTCCCACCCTCTCCCTCTCCCACAGAGTCCAAAAGACTGTTCTATACATCTGTGTCTCTTTTGCTATCTCGTACACAGGGTTATTGTTACCATCTTTCTAAATTCCATATATATGTTAGTATACTGTATTGGTGTTTTTCTTTCTGGCTTCCTTCACTCTGTATAATAGGCTCCAGTTTCATCCACCTCATTAGGACTGATTCAAATGTATTCTTTTTAATGGCTGAGTAATACTCCATTGTGTATATGTACCATAGCTTTCTTATCCATTCATCTGCTGATGGACATCTAGGTTGCTTCCATGTCCTGGCTATTATAAACAGTGCTGCGATGAACATTGGGGTACATGTGTCTCTTTCCCTTCTGCTTTCCTCAGTGTGTATGCCCAGCAGTGGGATTGCTGGATTGTATGGCAGTTCTATTTCCAGTTTTTTAAGGAATCTCCACACTGTTCTCCATAGTGGCTGTACTAGTTTGCATTCCCACCAACAGCGTAAGAGCGTTCCCTTTTCTTGGAGAAATTTTGATCAGTGCTTTCATGTATATTTATATATCATGCTTAAATAAAACATTTCAGTTATCTGTATTCCTTCCCATAAGATCTAGTGATATATGGGTGCTCCTCAAACACCCATTTCATCTAAGTTAAGATATTTCAGTAATACAGATTTGGGATTCAGTGCTAATGGAGTAAATTGGAAAGCTCAGAATTTTATCAAGGAGTGTTGTGCTAGTCACTCCCACCAGGCTCCTCTGTCCATGGAATTCTCCAGGCATGAATACTGGAGTGGGCAGCCATTCCCTTCTCCAGGAGATCTTCCTGACCCAGGGATAGAACCTGGATCTCCTACTTTGCAGGCAGATTCTTTATGATCTGAGAAGCTTTACCAATTATTTAGAGTAATTTACTCTAAGATTATCCCTGGCTCTCATATAGAAATACCCTAAAACCTCTGGAATTTAGACATAGCTATTTCTGAATTGCAGATGGAAACCTGGTGATCATGCTCTAGGGCTGAACCTGTCATTCCTAAAAGGAAATGAATAACTAAACTTGAAGTAGAATCTTAAGGAAATAGTTTCCGATTCTTTCAATTAAATTAAAACTACCTTTTCAAGATAACATTTTCTGTAAAAAATTTTTATAGGTCCTTAAACATGACTAAACTCCCAACCAGGGAAAAGCTAAAATTCTGTCCTGACTCAAAGGCAGAATTCCACTTCCTGAGTCACCTACAGCGCCCTGGATTTTGCTGAAAGGAGCTCCAGCCAAGGACTGGGCAGGTTTGGCCACGTTCTTTTACGAAATCAGTTGATGACACAGCCACAAGGGCTACAGCTCAAAGGTTACGGGTTGGGTCGATGCCAACCCTGGTAAGATGTCCTCCATGCGGTACAGGGAACTGTAATCTCTCTAGATATCAAGACACTGCTTTATTTCAAACATCCGTGTTGTCTGCTAATGATAAAAGCACCACTTTCAGCTGTAGCCTTTTGTGATAGCTAAGGGTGTTTGGTCCACTTTGGCTCAGCTCTGTCCTTTCCTAATATTTATGAAAAACCCAAGTTCATAATCAGCTGCATTTGCTCATTTTCTTTTAATCCTTTTTCTCTCTCTCTGGCTTGCTTCTAAATTAAGAATCATTCTTAAAACCACTGCATGAAAGTCAGCCTAAAGTAGCCATCATCTAGAGGAGCCTGAGAATCTTAGACTCAAACCATGTTAGAGCTCTAAAGGCATTTAAAGATCACCTCATCCAAACTCAGTTCGAAGGAGTTAGGGTGCCCACTTCAGTGCTCATAAGCAGAAATGCAATCAGACCTGGACCTCAGAAATTTTCAAGGCAACTTTGACCCAGTAATTACACATCTAGGAATCTAGTCTTCAGATAATCTGAAAAACATAAAAGACATTCATATACAAGCACACTCCTCCAATTAATGAGGCAGCATATCAATAAAAAGATGATCTTATAAAGTGATGGGGTATGTGTAAGTGAAGGAAACTCAGAAAGAGAATGCCTAGGAGCCTATTTTCACAGTGGTTACCTCTAAGGAATAGGAGTGGTTGACCAATAGGAGAGGAGGAGGGCCATTCACATTTAATTTTATATACTCTTATTAATATATTTTTTCGATGAAACTGGTTAGGGGTAAAAAGAACATAACTGTGATTCCCTGGCTCTCATGACCATCCTCTCATTGAAAGTATCAGTGTTAACATTTTCCCACCTTAATAAATATGTTTACCAGTTTGCCTCTTTCCCAATATTCAGATAATATAAGCATATTCAACATTCTTTCCTGTTGGCTAATGCTAGAAATGTGAATTTTTAAGAAAAATTCAGTCTAATAGAAAATAATCTGTTTTCCCCACCAACATTCCCTGCAGCCTGTGAAGGTCATGTGGATTACGACATGGGAGTTGATAAAACTGGGCTCTTTCTTCTCTGTTACACTCTGTCAATGAACTAGTTATGAACCTTTGCTTAAGAGTCTTTTGTTGAACCCTGCACATAGAGATGAGTCCTGGCCATGGTAATATTCATATTGTAATTCAACTTTCCTCTGGGCTTACCCAACTGCATAGATAACAAGAACAACCCCAACTCAATTTTCCCTGGTTCTTTCCATAGCCTCGGGTCATGGGATCTTTAACCCCATGAAAGGTAACTTTCAAATATTTCTGACGGTTCCTAGAAGGTGTCTTCCATGCGCTGCTGAGTAAGATCCCTCTACCAAACTAGTCTAAAGCTCTCCTGGCCATGTGATGACAATCACTGTCCCCTGCTTGGCACTTCATCTACTTTGGCAGCCAAAGCCCTGGAAATCAGAGGTGTTCAAGTTGCTTGGCATTTTCTTTTAGGTAGGAGGTGTGCTTCCTCCTTCCCACCCCAACTCCTGCCCAATCCCAGTGATGGTACCCAGCAGTGAAGCTTCCGCTCCAGTATGTTATAGAATTATTAGTGATTCAGAATTTCACTTTCTCTTTGTAGTTCCCCTCCCTTTCAAAGGACATTGGCTTTCATTCTTAAATGTGTATTGCCAGCCTGCTCTGTGCAGACTTGTATAATATGTACAATGACAGATATTGCTGAGGACCCTGCAAGCATGGACTTTTCAGTCACTTCATGGAGAAAGGCAATGAACAAGGAAAAAAAGCAAATAAATATATAATTGCAAATGGAGATAGGTGCAGTGAAGGAAACAGAGAAATAAGGAAGCAACTTCTTTAGGTAGGATGGTCAGAAAAGATCTCCAAAGTACTGCATGTGTCCTCAGTTACATCTGACTCTTTGCCACCCCACAGACTACAGCCCACCAAGCTCCTCTGTCCATTGTATTTCCCAGGCAAGAATACTGGAGTGGGTTACTATGCCCTCCTGCAGTGGATCTTCCCAACCCAGGGATCAATTGAACCTGAGTCTCCTGTGTCTCCTGCATTGCAGGTGGATTCTGTACCTACTATTCTTTACCTTCCACAGAGCCATCTGGGAAGCCCTCTGAAGAAGTGATAGTGTACATAACAACTGAGACATTGAAATGCCTAATTTGGGCAAAAGGATGAGAGGAGATGGGGGCAGAGAAGAGAAATAGGAAATGGAAAGCGGAGGAAGGGGGCTAACATTTTTTAATTATTGGGAAGGAAGAACATTCTAAGAAGTTTACATATATTATTTCTTTTAATCCTAACACAATCCTATGAAGCAGAATGACTGTTAGCCCCACATCACAGATGAGGCAAATGAAGCATGAAAAGGGTAAGTAAGTAGAAAGGCAGAACTTGAACCCAGGCAGCCCAAGACCCTAAGGGAAGAAAGACTTTGGGATATTTCAATGACTTACAGGCCAGTGTGGCTAAAGCAGAAGGCAACAAGGGGAAACCAGCACATGATGGAGATGGCAAGGCAGGCAGGACTAGACCATGCATGGTACATGTTCTTATTTCATTCCGCGAGCCTTTCATGGTTAGCAATACTCCAAAGGAACAGCACTGTACTGAGGAACCAGCTGTGGGCATAAAAATTACTTATATTCTTTTTGTATGCAGAGGTATTAGAAATGAGTGCACTTCCCTTCTGTTGTGCCTAAGACAGGACACTTAAGATCCTGGAGAATGAATTACACTTTCTGGCACATATGTTGATTTGATATTTAACTTAGAAAATTGCAGTGTCTCCCAGTACTTACCTGCAGCAACTCATCCTCTGTGTTATAGAATTATGGGGGGCCAAATTAAGAGCATTCTGCTTGGTGTTGAATCCTGAGTTAATAAACATAGAGATGAGGAAGAGCAAGAAGAGGAGCCAGTTGTCAGAGTGAGCTGACCCTCTGCAGGCAACCTGGAGTTCTGCCTCCATGTGATCAGCTCTGAACCACAGAGCTTGCTCATGGCCACAGGTTACCCCCTTGATCTTCTCTTTACTCTACCTTACTTGGTCACTAAGCCCTGGAGATGAAAATGCACTGGTGCACCCCGTACAGAATAAGAATGAAAGGGGTGAAGTGACCTCTTTTCAAACTCCAGTGAGTTATATCAATGGGAAGAAAGAAAAAATTGCCATCTTTCCATCCATAAGATCAGCTTTTTGTTTTCTTGCTCTCCTAAATCCTTTTAGAGAATTCTTCCACCTCACAGGAAAACCCAAATTTGCCCCCCACCCAACTGAGAAGATGAATTCAATTTAATCACATGAGCTTGAGCCTAACCTCAGTTCTAGTCACATAAATTAGGAAGATCAGACAGGGGATTTCCCAAATTCTGTTTGCAGTGATAAACCCTTATTGGTTAGAGTGTTCTTCCTTCTTGTTGAATAGTGTAACCATCCATCCACCATGCCCCCCTCTCCAGCAGGCCCTCAGTTTCTGTTTGGGGATCCATGTGATTCCTGAAAGGCTGATTCCATCTTGGGAAGGAGGGAATACGTGGCCTGGGCTAAGCCATCAGCACATCTATCCTCACCACCATGACTGTGACTGAGCCAGTTCATTCAGAGGGACCCTTAGGACTTTTGCTGGAGTTGCAAGATGAAGCTTCCCCTTCCCTCCTGCTGTATTTGAACTAGAAGCCCTGGAGTTGCCACCAGGGGCCCACAAGAGGAGCCTGACTTAGGATAGCATAGCCCCTAAGTAAAACAAAATTGATAGAGAAAAGAGGGAAGATCTGGGTCCTGGATGACATTATTGAGATGAAGGACCCCACCCTACCAGAAACCTGGACTTTTCAGGTACATGAGTTGATTAAATTGAGTTCAACAAAAATTCACTGAGTGACAACTTACATGCCAGATATGGTATCAAACACTTAGAATACATGAAACAGACAAGAATCACTGTCCTTATTCAGGAGACAATAGACAATAAACATAACAAGTAAACTGGTAGTGTGTTAGAGGGTGAAAGACACTGTGGGAAAAGGAAAAGAAGAGCAAGGTAAGGGGGTAGAGGGAGACAGGGTCTCTGGTTTAAACTGGAATGAGATGTGTCTCTTTGTTACTTGCTGTCTATTTATTACTTGCAAATGAACACCTTGTGCATGCATGATCAGTTCTTCAGTTGTATCAAACTCTGCCATGGGATTTTCCAGGCAAGAATAGTGGAGTGGGTTGCCATTTCCTTCTCCAGGAGATCTTTCCAACCCAAGGATGGAACCCAAGTCTCCTGCATTGGCAAGCAGAGCTGCCTGGGAAGTCCCAAATAAACACCTTGCTGTGCCGTGCTTAGTAGCTCAGTTGAGTCCAATTTTTTGCAACCCCATGGACTGTAGCCTTCCAGGCTCCTCTGTCTATGAGAATTCTCCTGGCAAGAATACTGGGGTGGATTGCCATGCCCTCCTCCAGGGGATCTTCCCTACCCAGGGATCGAATCCAGATCTCTCACACTGTATGTGGATTCTTTACCATCTGAGCCACCAGGGAAGCCCAGATAAACACCTTAGGACAAGTACTTGAAATACCCCCATGCCCATCCAAGCAAATACGGAGATAAACAAATTATAACAGACACCCCAAAGAAATAAGAGGAAGGTTAATTGTATTTGTCTAAGTGTCAGGAGGGAAAAAAGGTATCTGAATTCAGGAGAAAGATTGAACTAATTCATTTCAAAACACAGATCCACATTTGGGGGCAGGATGTGGGGAAACCCTTGAAACACGTCCATTTCAAACCTTTAGCACTTTGATATAAATGACAATGGTTTCCTGAAGCAGCAAGATTCTTGTACTCCCACTGTTTCTGCTTCTTGACATACAAAAATGGTCACTTGTCTCTGTTTCCAATTTTGATTGATGGAAAACACAACAAATGAATGTCAACAGTGCTTCTTAACTTAAGATGTTAGATTCTATGATTCATTTTCCCAGGGACCAACTTGTAAGAACTATGATAAAGCCAAACTTTATCACAGAACTAAGCTGAAAGCTAAGAAGCAAGAAAGCAAAGAAGAAAGAATGAATGAGAAAGAGAGCAAATTACCTTAATATAGAGATGTCTGCTCCCACCCACCTTTCTGAGTACGTGGCTAGTGGCTTCCTGTAAAGGAAACTTTTTGTCGACTCTTGTCTTTGTTAGTTAAGGCTGGCATTCCCCCCTTGTACTACTGTGCAGTGTTGTGTGAAAGAAGAAACCATCACCATAGAGACACTGGTCACTTGAACACTAGTCAGGATGGCAGATACTCTGTCTTTGACCACAGCACTTGCTTTTCAGCGGGTATCTGTTTGCAGGCTGCATGTTTTTAGATCCAATGCCAGACAAACTAAAGTTATGCTCTGGTAATGCCAAAAGACATTTATAAACATTACTAAATTGGTATAGTGGGTTTTCATGCAAATGCATTGTGCCCTTACCAGTTTCATATCTCAGGCACCTACTTTCCCTAGATGCCTCAGAGTTTAGCCTCAGTGAAGCTAAACTGCAGAACCAGTAGGCAGAGCCAGGGAGAAGGGATGGGGTAGGGAGACAAACACAGAAGGTTTCCTCCTCGTCAAAGTCTCTCCCTAAAACCTAAATGACAAAAAAGCACATGACCCACTTCAGGAAGACACACTGACACTAGAATAATATTGTTTCTATGTTTGTGAAAAGAGGCATCTTCAATCATTGGGAAAGGAAAGATTATTCAACAGATCATGTTGAGACATTGGTCAGTCTTTTGGCAAAAGAAGATCCTCCCAACCTACCATTAAATTCCCAGTGGCTTCCAGAAAATTGCAGAGGAAGGTAAACTGCCAAACTCATTCTATGAGACCACCATCACCCTAATATCAAAACCAGACAAAGATGCCACAAAAAAAGAAAACTACAGGCCAATATCACTAATGAACACATATGCAACAATTCTCAACAAAATTCTAGCAAACAGAATCCAGTAACATATTAAAAAGATCACACATCATGACCAAGCAGGCTTTATCCCAGGGAGACAAGGATTCTTCAATATTTGCAAGTTAATCAATGTGATACACCACATTAACAAATTGAAAGATAAAACCATATGATTATCTCAATAGATGCAGAGAAAGCCTTTGACAAAATTCAGCACCGATTTATGATAAAAACCCTCCAGAAAGCAGAACATAGAAGGAACATACCTCAACATAATAAAAGCCATATATGATAAACCCACAGCAAACATTATCCTCAATGGAGAAAAATTGAAAGCATTCCCCATAAAGTCAGGAACAAGACAAATGTGCCCACTCTCACCACTGTTATTCAACATGGTTTTAGAAGTTTTAGCCACAGCAATCAGAGAAGAAACAGAAATAAAAGGAATCCAGATTGGAAAAGAAGAAGTAAAACTCTCACTGTTTGCAGATGACATGATCCTCTACATAGAAAACCCTAAAGATACCACCAGAAAATTACTAGAGCTAATAAATGAACATAGTAAAGTTGCAGGATATAAAATTAATACACAGAAATCCCTTGCATTCCTATACACTAACAAAGAGAAAATAGAGAAATTAAGGAAGTGATTCCATTCACCATTGTGATGAAAAAAATAAAATACTTAGGAATAAATCGACCTAAAGAAACAAAAACCCATATATAGAAAACTATAAAACACTGATGAAAGAAATCAAAGATGACACAAATAGATGGAGAAATATACCATGTTCATGGATCAGAAGAATCAACATAGTGAAAATGAGTATAGTGCCCAAAGCAAAATATAGATTCAGTGCAATTCCTATCAAGCTACCAATGGTATTTTTCACAGAACTGGAACAAATAATTTCACAATTTTTATGGAAATACAAAAAACCTTGAAGAGCCAAAGCAATCTTGAAAAAGAAGAATGGAACTGGAGGAATCAACCTGCCTGACTTCAGACTATACTAGAAAGCTACAATCATGGTACTGGCACAAAGACAGAAATACAGATCAATGAAACAAAATAGAAAGCCCAGAGATAAATCCACACACCTATGGACACCTTATCTTTGACAAAGGAGGCAAGAATATACAATGGATAAAAGACAATCTCTTTAACAAGTGGTGCTGGGAAAACTGGTCAACCACTTGTAAAAGAATGAAACTAGAACACTTTCTAACACCATACACAAAAATAAACTCAAAATGGTTTAAAGATCTAAATGCAAGACCAGAAACTATAAAACTCCTAGAGGAAAACATAGACAAAGCACTCTCTGACATAAATCATAGCAGGACCCTCTATGACCCACCTCCCAGAGTGATGGGAAAAAAAGCAAAAACAAACAAATGGGACCTAATTAAACTTAAAAGCTTTTGCACAATGAAGAAAACTATAAGCAAGGTGAAAAGACAGCCTTCAGAATGGGAGAAAATAATAGCAAATGAAGCAACTGACAAAGAATTAATCTTGAAAATATACAAGCAACTCCTGCAGCTCAATTCCAGAAAAATAAACAACCCAATCAAAAAATGGGCCAAAGAACTAAACAGACATTTCTCCAAAGAAGACATACAGATGGCTAACAAACACATGAAAAGATTCTCAACGTCACTCATTGTCAGAGAAATGCAAATCAAAATTACAATCAGGTACTATCTCACACTGGTCAGAATGGCTACTATCCAAAAGTCTACAAACAATAAATGCTGGAGAAGGGGTGGAGAAAAGGGAACCTTCTTACACTGTTGGTGGGAATGCAAATTAGTACAGCCTCTATGGATAACAGTGTGGAGATTCCTTAAAAAAATGGAAATAGAACTGCCATATGACCCAGCAATCCCACTGCTGGCATACACACTGAGGAAACCAGAACTGAAAGAGACACATGTACCCCAATGTTCATCACAGCACTGTTTACAATAGCTAGGACATAGATGTCCATCAGCAGATGAGTGGTTAAGAAAACTGTGGTACATATACACAATGGAATATTACTCAGCTATTAAAAAGAATTCTTTTGAATCAGTTCTAATGAGGTGGATGAAACTGGAGCCTATTATACAGAGTGAAGTAAGTCAGAAAGAAAAACACCAATACAGTATATTAATGCATATATATGGAATTTAGAAAGATGGTAACCATGACCCTATATGCAGGACAGCAAAAGAGACACAAGTATAAAGAACAGTCTTTTGGACTCTGTGGGAGAAGGCGAGGGTGGGATGATTTGAAAGATTGGCATTGAAACATGTATATTACCATATGTGAAATAGATCTCCAGTCCAAGTTTGATGCATGAAACAGGGCACTCAAAGCCAGTGCACTGGGACAACCCTGAGGGATAGGATGGAGAGGGAGGTGGGAGGGAGATTCAGGATGGGCAACACATGTACACCCATGGCTGATTTATGTCAATGTATAGCAAAAACCACTACAATATTGTAAATTAATTAATTTAATTAATTAATTAAAATTAATTAATTTAATTAATTAATTAAAATTAATTAATTAATTAAAAATTCCCAGTGGCTGACACCCCAGGACACATGCACATAAATGCACACACACAAGTACACACACACACACACACACACACACACAGAGGCAAAGAAATTCAGCTGTATACATGCCAAAAAAAAAAAAAATAGCTGAATATTTGATCAACTGGTGGTGAAAGGATTGTAGGAGTCATGCAAGAAATCTCAAGGAAAATGAGGACAGACCCAATCATATGAAAATATTAAACTTAACCATGTACGATTAAAAAAAAGAAAGAGGAAAATGCAAGCATCTAAGCAGAGAGGAAATTCTTCAGTGAATATCATAATAATCTGACATCTTTAAAACATAGTGTATAAAAAATGATTGTAAAAACATGAAAATTCTAGAATAAAAATGGGCAAAGGACACCAAACATTTCACAATAGAGCAATACAAGTGAATGTAAAAATAGATGAAAAATGTCCATCTCAAGATTTAAGGCAAAATGGAAACAGCTGAGGGGAAACTTTCTTAATACCAAGTTAGCAAAAAATCATTTCTAATAGTGCTGAGAAGAGTACAGTGAAACAGGAAATTTCATTCACTACTAGTAGGAATGTACAACTTTCTGGAAAACAATCCGTGTTTTCTCAAGAGGGCTCAAAAATGTTTATATCCTTTGACCTAGTAATCCTACTTCCAAGAATTTATCATCAGAAAGTAATTTTAAAATTCCAAGATAAAATTCCAAATAATCACTGCTTGTGAAAACCAGAAGCACCCAAAAATATCCACTATTCATTTCAAGGGACTTCCCAGGTGGCACAATGGGAAAGAATCCACCTGCAAATGTAGGAGCTGCAAGAGATATGGGTTTGATCCCAGGGTTGGGAAGATCCCCTGGAGGAGGAATGGCAACCCACTCCAATATTCTTGCCTGGGAAATTCCATGGACAGAGGAGCCTGGCAGGCTACAGTCCAAGGGGTCACAAAGAGTCAGACTCATTTCAATATCTTATTGAGTACCTAATATGTATCAAACATTGAGCTAGAACAGAATCCAAACACAAAATAGACATGGCCCTCATCCTTGCAGAATTTACAATCTGGGTGGAGATAAGTAGTTAACCGAGTAGTTAATGACATTTGCTACAAGACCTCAGAGGACAGGGAACCTAACCAGAGGAAGTGACATTTAATCTAAAATGAGAAAAATGTGTGAAGTTAACCAGAAGATGGGGATGATAGAGGGAAGAACATTTCAGCAAAAGAAAATAGCATATGCATGACCTAGAGGAAAAACCGGCTAGAGAGTCTGGAAGTTCAGTAGAGCTGGAGCAGTGGGGCAGGAGCCAAAAGGTAGCAGGCTGTAAATCACGTTAAAAAGTTTAGATTTCATCCTAAAAGTAATGGTTTGAAAATTATGTCATATTCATTACATAAACACTTAAGTTATTAGGAGAATAGTTTCCATGTTGTTTATCATCCGCTGTTTGTTGTTTTTTGTTGCTTAGTCACTAAGTCATGTCCGATTCTTTGCAACTGCAGCCCTCCAGGTTCCTGTGTCCATGGGATTCTCCAGGCAAGAATACTGGAGTGGGTTGTCATACCCTCCTCCTGGGGATCTTCCTGACCCAAGGATGTAACCCATCTCTCTTATGTCTCTTGTATTGGCAGGTGGGTTCTTTACCACTAGCACCACCTGGGAATTCCAGGGAAGCCCTGAGGAGACTCAAAGGAATACCAAAGGTAATTTTACTCTCTTTGCCTTCTCAAGCACATGGAAGTCTGCAGATCCAGGCTTTGCTCATCTTCCCTTCCTTGAGCAACTCTCACCCTTCCCTTCCAACTCAACTTAGAGAGTCTTTGTGTTTCTAAGTGACAATAAAGAGAACCAAGACTCTATTGGCAGAATTGGACCTAATAGGAAACAAACTAGAATTACTTTCCTGGGGAAGGAAGAGACAGATGTGAGGGAGTGGGTTCCATCAAGAAGAGATCTTTCCAGATTGGGAGAATGGCCATGATGGTGATAAAGGGAGCTAAGTGTTCAATATTAGGTACCAGGACTTGAATTCCTTAGTAAAGATGGGAAAATCTACCCAGTGGGAGGACATTCTGTGTGTATCACTAGGGCATGCAAGGAGCATGGGCACAGCTGTCAAGGGGGACTGAAAACCAGAAGCCCACATCCTTGGGTTTAGCCTGTGTCGGGCTCCAGGGTGATAATGATGTGTGTGTGTGTGTGTGTTTATATCTCTAAGAGAATGATAGAATCATCTAAAACACAAGGGAGATTAACTTTTCCAAAGAACTTTTGGTGAGTGTGGTCAAGACAGACTTCTGACTTAGAAATGGAATCTGTGATCCATGCAGGATGCTTATAAAAAAAAGAAAAGATCTTCTGTTACAAATAATATAAATGTTTTATAACCAAAAAGTTTATTTATGAAGAGCTTGTAAAAGTTAAACCAAAAAAAACAACAAATTGTATAAAGAGTATATTGCCAGCTTTGCTTAAAATATGCACACACACACATGCACACAGAGTCAACAAAATGCAAGAATATAGGCTATTAATGGCAGTTATCTCTAAGTGACCTTTCTCCCCTCTGCTTTAAAGCATGTTCCAAACTGCTGGATAAGTATATATATATTTATATATGCTTTGTATATGTTTTAATCATTTTAAAATGTTAATATCTGAATAGAATAAACCTAGTTTAGTTTTTGCCCTATAGTAGTACTACATAAGTAACATTCACCAATAAATGAAGCAACTTCATCACAAGAGTGTACACAGATTGTGAAAACTATTCACATGTTTTTGACCTATACAGTGTGGGCATAGTCCCCATTGACTGTTCTCAATGACTAACCTGTAATCATTTTCCTGTTTGGGGGGTCAAATGAAAACAAGACTGATGCTACTCCTTTGCTCTCAACAAACAAATAAGAAAAACTACAAAACATTTATTGCTTTAAAATCTACATATCTGCAGTCTTGTCACTACTGAGTTTTCAGGCCTGAGAAACAGGACACAAGTTTATACTTACTTTCGTTTTAGATTATTAGTCATATGAAAATTTAGCCAAATGAATTAAGAATACCCTATCCAAAAAAATTAAAAACTTCATTTCCAAGGTCCTTTAAAAAAGCATCAAGGAGGTGCCACAGTTATCTGGTTGAATTGACAACCATGAGACGTATGGATGGTTGTCTACAAGTTCAGAAACAGGAAACAGTGCTTGTGCTGCTTGCCAGGGCATATGAATCGAGGTCGTTGTAACATAGGAAATCAACATCAGAGGATGAGCAGCAGTCTTCAAGAACAAAACAGTCCTTCGTGAGAAACAGTGACGTGAAGTTGTGTTTCTGTGAACACAAGCCCTTCTCATCCCAAGTCTGATGACTGGAGTGTTTTCTTTCCCCACCTCAACAACGTTATGGTCAAATGACATCGTGATATTCATTATGGAAGCATGTCTGTCACTAATAACGTATCAAGCAGAGGTCTTGATATGATCTGCAGCTGATCAGTTGATTAGGTTTGACCTGCAGGAAAAGCCTGGCCACAGCCTGCCACAGGCTTGCCAAACATGACGTACAGAAGCATCCTTGTTGCAGCCCCAGTGGGAGTATGCAGGCTTGAAAAACACACCTGAGTCCATCCCTCTCCATGGCAACAGAGTCAGATAATGACCATCCATCAGCAGGAAGAGGGTGATCCCGTGACAGCAAGAGTTTTCGAGGGCAATGCATGAACAACACCCCTGCAACATGTTTGTTTTGGCGGTAGACATGGACGCACAGCCAGGCAAGGCTGCCAGAGGAGCTTTCAGAGGAAACCCAAGATTCCTGCCTTGGAAGAAGGAACAAAGATGTAAATGTTCCCTGTTTCCTGGGAGGAGGAGGGCAAATAGGCATCTGCTGAGCTGGAGCCTCTCATATTTACCAGGTGAACAGAATACTGCCCTTCTAAACCTCCCAGCACCTTGCACAGAACTTCAAATCTCTTCCATTTAAGCTTGTTAGTTGTAAGTAGAAGAAATCAGGGAAGTAGCTGGAGGAAAACTAAATGAGAGAGGAAAGGAGTCATCTACTGTCTACCCTCCCCAAGGGCAAGGCGTGTCCCTTACTCACTGGAGCTCTTTCTATTGGCCTTTACTGGGGGCTGTTTGGGATTTTGTTGGCTTGTTTGCTTGGGTGTTTATCTCCTCTACATTTCTCGAGGGCAGTCCTACCATCTCTTTTTCATCTCTGTATCCATGTTACCTGGCATGGAACAGAAGCTTAATCAATATTTACCAGTTGCTAGGGATGATGCTGGTGATAGTTATATGAAGTACAGCTAAGTGATAGAACATTCTCCTAGCCTTAGACAGTTGTGACATTCTCTGGGAAATTCCAGTCCAGATCTTGGACCCTCTAGTCAGGCTAGTCAAGAGTGGGACAGCTCCTAGTGTCCTCTCTAAGAGAGATGCACAAACCTTATAGTTTACAGAAGGGGCTCTGGAGCCAGATGACCCAGACCAGAATCCTGGCTCCACTTCAAGCTGCATGAGCTTAAGTAAGTTACTTACCTTCTCTGTGCCTCTGTGGGGCTGAAATGAACCCATTAGAATGGCGCCTGGTGCCCTAGACGAACTCTTGTAAGTTGTCACTATTTCCAGTATTGTTGCTCAATTTTAGGGAGAGAAAATTCCAGGTGATGAGAGCCTTCTGCTTCAAATTTTGCATTTCACATGTAACTCTGCAGTCTTATCCCCTGGGAGCCCCTGCCTAGATGGAAGATGAATTAGGTATCTAAGCTTCTTCCTTAAAGCTATCAGTTCAGCCACTGCCAATCCCCAGGGGGACCTATGAGACCCTCACTAAACTCCTGCAAATGTATAGTTCAGTCACTTGAAAAGGAAAAATAAATGATCCAAATCAACCAATCCATTCTAACTGTACATGAGGTATTCAGTTTCCCTTGAATCAGTATTATCTCCTTACCAGGTATGGTTGATACTTATTGTCTGGAACCTCGTCAGATACCATGGCAGGAACTGTAAACAATAAGCATCCAAAAGGCTGAGGGGACCTAAAGCCAAGTTGGAGATGCAACGTCAATACTGGGTGAGTAACAAACATACAGGTCTAGAGAGTGGTTGTGTTACACAACCCCTCCCAACACACACACACACACACACACACACACACACCATGAGCCCACAGTGCAGTGTTCCAAAGACACTTTAAAACTTGAATGATACATGAGGAATTTGATAAAGCTCACTCTCAAAGCCAGTGAAATAAGGTCACCCATAATTACACACCAGCAGCAAAATATTGTCTGGGGAAAGGACTCTGACTGCCCTTCATTTCAACCACCACCTTGAGCACATTGTCTTGGAACTGCAAAAAAAGAAGGCAGGGAAAGAGAAAGATGGGTCACCATGATAATGATTTCCAGATGAGGAGAATCAAGTGTTGGAAATTTCTACTAAGAATTTTAAGTCACTGGGACAGTTGCCTTTCTTATCTAGGATTATATTCCTACTGTGTGGCTGCAGTGTGAGAAAGGAAGAGGAGTCAGTTTCCAATGTTATCATATTACAGTACATTTGTCACAACAAATGAATCAATATTAATGCATCATTCTCTCAATTTTTCCACAATATCTCTTTTTCTGTCCCAAGATCCCACCCAGAACACCACGTAACATTTAGTTGTCTAACATCTCCTTAGGCTTTCTTGCTATGAGAGTTTCTCGAACTTTCCTTGTTTTTGATGATCTTGAGAGGTTTACTCATCAGGTATGTTGTAGAATGTCCCTCAATTGATATGTCTGATGTTTCCCCTATGACTAGACTATGCTTAGTCACTTCATCATGTCCAACTCTTTGCAACACTATGTACTGTAGCCCATCAGGCTCCTCTGCCCCATAGAATTTTCCAAGCAAGAATACTGGAGTGGGTTGCCATTTCCTCCTCCAGGGGATCTTCCTGATCCAGGGATTGAACCCACATCTCTTACCTCTCCTGCACTGGCAGGCAGTTTCTCTACCACTAGCGCCACCTGGGTGATACACTGCTGCTGCTGCTGCTAAGTTGCTTCAGTCGTGTCCGACTCTGTGCAACCCCATAGACGGCAGCCCACCAGCCTCCTCTGTCAGGTGAGTATATTTCTGCAAGGAAGACCACAGTGGTTAAGTGCACTATCCCATCCTCTCAAGGCTGCCACATACTGTGACTCACCGTCCCACCATGAGGAGGTTCTTTGCAGGTCTAAAGTAAACCCCTTTTGTCAGGCAGTGGTTCTCTGATAGTGCTCCCCAGAAGTATTGGCATCACCTGCAACTTGTTAAAAATGTAAATTCTTCGCCTGGTCACAGGCTCACTGAATCAGCAACTCTGGGGGTGGGGCACAGTCATCTATGTTTGCATAAGCCATCCAGGTGAATATGATGCACCTGAAGTTTAAGAAGCACAGTGTTGGAGGCTGCCTGCCATGTTTGGCTCCATGTACAATAGAACGCTTCTCACAGCTCACCCATGGAGCCCATGGCTCTCAACCTTGCTGTGTTTCATGAATAGCTATCACCACACAGCATCCCCAGAGACTCTGATTGATTGCAAGCTTACATAGGGTTGAGGGCTCTTGCATCTGGCCCTCTGCTGAGAGCAGCGCCCCCCTCCTCCTAGTCACATTTTCCATCCCTTTCACGAACTCCTTCTTTGCCACCTCAGACTTCGGAAGAATGGATCAATCAGTAGCTTTATTTCTTAGAAAATATCAAACAAGATTAAATACTGTAGAATTTCAGAGCTGGTAATAGTTATAAAGGTCAACTAGTTGAGTGGCTTTAAAGGTTTTTTTTTTTTTGAGCAGGTCTCTTTCTTCAAGCTTTTTTTTTTTTTTTTGAGCAGGTCTCTTTCTTCAAAGGAAATCTTATGGGGAAACCCAATATTAAAAAAAGAAAGTTTAGCTGCTCTGATGAAGGGTGAGGGGGCTGAATGATGCTTCTGGTCCTCCTGGCACAGGGGGCCCTCACTGGCCAAGTTCAACCTTCCCGGGTGATGGTTGTCCATCTTCTCCTTGACCACCTCTAGAGATCAAAGCTTCTTTACCACTAAACTACTTCCATTTTCAGTACAGCTCAAAGCTTTTCAAATATTCTTCTTTCCTTTGAGCCCAGATAAGCCTTCATATCACCCCTTAGCACTAGCGCTGATTCTTTTCTTGGGGTGAAGCGAGGAGACCTAGTTCATTTTCCATTTGAAGGCTTTTCTCATTTCACAATCAGGCCTACTGCCCCCTAAACAGGGGTTCTCAGCTCAACTCATCCGAGGAGCTTTTAACACTCCTGGTATCCAGATTGCACTTGAAATCCAGGTAAATTCAAAGTGTCTCAGGAAGACACAAGGTACAGCCCTGGCTGCTAAGGAGAGTCTGTGCCATAGCCTCCGCTGCCCAAGGCGAATGTGACCACCTTTTCTACCTGATCCTTAGTTGACATCATTTTATAGTTGCTCATCATCCTCTCTGCTTTCTTCTCAGAGTGCTACATCGTCCACGCACAAACGTAAGTCATAATAGCACAATAAATTGTACCAGTTGTTTTTTGTAGAAAGTGAAAGAAAGTGAAAGTGTTAGTTGCTAAGTCATGTCCGACTCTGCGATCCCATGGATAATAGCCCATCAGGCTCCTCTGTTCATGGGATTCCCAAGGCAAGGATACTGGAGTGGGTTGCCATTCCCTTCTCTAGGGAATCTTCCCAATCCAGGGATTGAACCTGGGTCTCCTGCATTGCAGGCAGATACTTTACCATCTGAGCCACCTGGGAAGCTGAATGTAAAAACTGTCTAAGTGCTGGGTTGATATGATATCAAATGCTTCCTTGCCCAAGGAAATTAAAGTCAACCAGTTACGTACTACTCACCCATTTCTGATCAGACATAGCCCTCCTACCTTTCTCTAAGAAAGCTTGAATTTGATGAAAAGGAGCAACCTTCACCTTCACAGCTAGTATAACCACTGTCTTAATTATAGGAGAGCTAGATGATGTGATGACTTTTGATGAATGGCCCAAAACCACTCTACCCAAATGGCCCAGTTCTTTGGTATAGATTACTCTCTCCTCCTCTATCCCCAAACCTATTAGCAAATAACTTAGCTGTGTATAGGATGTCAAGTTTACCAGCCTCTCTTCTGAGGCCTCTTAGGCAGAATTTCCTGAACAAAGCTAAGGTCATACAGGCCAGGAGCCAAGGAGTTTTGCTAGAGAGGGAGTGGGTAAAGCTCACTTAGAGGAAGCTTTGAAGTATCTCTACTCTCCAGAGCCAATGGCAATTACTTGTCTCCACCAGGCTGAAGAACATATTTCATCGGTTCCTATCTCCATGCGTTAACTTCTCTTTATTGAATGACTCATAGCCATCAAGTCCAAGGAAGCATGAAGGGGATAACATCTACGTAAGAACTGGTTTCCACCAACCGCTCTGGGCTGCAGAGCGTTATTGAGATAAACATAGTAACTGTGTTGAAAGCTTCATCTCAAACCCACGTGTTCCCTCCTCATTTGGACCCTCATTTCTCCCCTGTAATTATTTTGTCTTACTTAACTCGCCACCCCCATGCCCTATATCAGTGTCTCAGAACCTCCTTCCAAAGCTCCAGCTTTCTCATCTCTAACATGGGGATAATTATAGCATCTACTTAGTAAAGCCATTCTGAGTGTTAAATGAAAATAATGAGCATATGGTTATAAACACATGATATCATAAGTACCTAATAAGTGCTGTTATTATTGTTATTATATTATGTATATACTACTACATATTATATGCTGTTATTATTATGTAACATAAATAATGATAAAATGACAAAATAATAATGTGTAATTTTCTACTCATCTCAGAGTCAAGAAACATTTTTCAATGCCAGCTGTATGCCAGTTATTGTGACAGGTACTGGGATTTTAAAAAATTAGTAAGATGTAGTATTTGTTCATCACATAGGGAGAAAGAGGTGTGGGATTTAGCATTGATACAACACTTTGATATATACTCTCTGAAGAGCCCAGCTTCCTCCCTCTAGATTTCCCTCATCTGATGGCTGTTTCCATCTCAGAGACGGTTTCACCCTTAGCCTGTGCTGTGAGCTCTGAACACTGCAGCCCAAAGTTTAAAGCTGAGTTCTTGTTCCTGAACAGATTAGAGCAGAGGCTACAGAAGAAAGAAAAAGAAAGAAAGAAAGGAGGAAGGGAGGAAGGAAAGAGGAAGACAGAGAGAACGAAAGAAAAAGGAAGGAAGGAAGAAAACCAACCTGGAGATAACTCATAGCCTCATAGCAAGCGCCATATGAGTCATTTAAGAAAAAAAAAAAAAAAAGAGCCACCACAACCTTCAGCAGAAGAGAACCATTGAGCTCAAGTTGGGAAAAAAAAATATGTATGTATGTATGTGTGTGTATATATATATATATATATATATCTTTCCCAATAGGAATAAAGCTAATTCTCCAAAACTTTGTAATCATACTTGTAACATTTTAATATGTTACAGTTTTTATAAAGTAATTTCACACACACAAAATTTCATTTCCTTAAACCACTTAATTCGGTAAGGAAGGTCAAGAAATATTCTGCCCATTTTATAAATGAAAAAACTGAGGCTGAGAGAGAAGGGGGTGATTAGGAAAATTGAGTCAGCTAGTAAGTGCTGGAAGCAGAGTTTCAGGTGGGTCTTGGGGCCCTGCTCACCTGCTTTTCCTCCCAGTATGTTAACATTTATTCATTTATTATGTGCCAACATTATGCTGGGAAATTAGCATATGTTTTCTCACCTCCACTGTACAACTCTGAAAGTTGTCATACTGCCTGCTTTTTAAGATCAGGATAACCTCACGAGGAGGGCCTGGGTAGGAAGGGAAAGGGAAACTGTTAAGTAACTTGCTCCAAATCCCACTTCCAGGAATCTGAAGTTGGTATATAAATCCAAGCTTACAAAACCTAAATTCTATGTACTACACTATATTCCTTATCTGTCAAGGCCTTTTGCTTGGGAGAGCAAAAGATAATACAAAAAAAAAAAAAAGAAAGTCAAGTTTAGAGCAGTGGCAGTGGCCGCAGCTAAAACTGGACAAGATGACTGTGGTTAGGCAACCTGTGTGTGTCGAGACTGGCCTTAGTGCAGGATGGAGAGGGGAAGACCCTCTTCAGTCATGGCCAGAAATACTCAGTTATCTTCATACACACTAGTTCCTAAGTTATTTCTGGAAAAAGTTTTTCATTTCACTCTCGGTTTTTATTACTCTTTATGATCACATGAGATCCCCTGCTAGAAAGTCTTCAGTGACCCGGTGCATGGCAGTGATCTGCATGTCCATTCAGACTTATCACTCACATAGACAACCTCTGACAAATGATATGATGGCTTATGTTATTCAAATAAATTCAATAGTTTATATTACACTGGACATGACATCTTTTAAAAGTACCCTAATTAATTTGAAGCTTAGGATGACAGCAAAAAATCTCTTTTGAAGGAAAAAAAAACTAAGGAAGAGGTTATGAACAAATTTAAAGAGTGTGTGTTCAACAAAATACATTAAAAATAGCACAATATAGTGTAGCAAAGTTTATGGCAGATACTTGATATGGCAGCCTTTTTGGAATGCTAAATATTTCAGTGGGTTGGATCTCAAAATTCTGAAGTGGCACTGAATAATTTTCTACTAGGTACACTGTACTTTTATGAGGATTTCATCCTTTTTTTCCCTTTTTGTATTCAAACTGAACTGGTTGGTGACTATGACTCAGATTAACTGGCTGTGGTTTGAAGGTATCCAGTATCGATTCAGAATGCTAATCTCCTTTGTCATGGACCATCCCTGGGGATTCCAAAGTGTTAACCGCCTTAAAGGAACTCCCCTTCCTCAATAACCACAACTCCCAACAAGAAATGAGCAACTTCTGGTGTTAAAGTACTAACCTCATTTTAGAAGTATTAACTAAAAGTAAAACCAAATCAAGAAAACTCTCTCTGAAACACATTATTTGCCATATTAGGAAATAAGCTTGGGAGATAGACAAAAACTTCCTAAGAAGTAAACTGAATTAATTTTATCAAAAGCTTATCAACCGAAGATTTTTATTATTATTGCTTTTCACCTATGATATATAGTGGATAGAAATAAAGGATAAACTATACCCTACATAAAGACTGAGTACCCCACTTTTGGGGCTCAGACACAGAGAAAGCAACAATTCCTAAGTATTTTTTAATCAAGTTGAGGTCTAATCAATATCTATCAATACCTACTAAGTGCCACCCTGTGTTATCAGATACTGGGGAGTTAGTGATACAAGGTCTTTTCCTTTAAGAAGTTTACTATCCAGTGGAGGAGTTCCTACTATATTCACAAACTTTTTAATATCTATTATCAGAGTTATTAGGTGATACTACCTGCTAAGGGCTTTGATCTGTCCTCAAGATGAATCTGGGCTTCCCTGATAGCTCAGTGGTAAAGAATCCACCAGCAATGCAGGAGACCCCAGTTCGATTCCTGGGTCAGGAACATCCCCTGGAGAAGGGATTATTCCATTATTCCACTATTCTTGGGCTTTCCCTGTGGCTCAGATGGTAAAGAATCTGCCTGCAATGTGAGAGATCTGGGTTCCATCCCTGGGTTGGGAAGATCCCCTGGAGAAAGGAAAGGGATAGTTATGTTATACTGGGTAATACCCACTCCAGTATTCTGGCCTGGAGAGTTCCATGGACTGTATAGTCCATGGGGTCGCAAAGAGTCAGATATGACTGAGTGACTTTCACTTTCATTTTTCATGGAGAAGGAAATGGCAACCCCCACTCCAGTATTCTTGCCTGAAGAATCCCCCTGGACAGAGAAGCCTTGTGGGCTACAGTCCATGGGGTCACAAGAGTGAGACATCACTTACGGACTAAACCACCAAGATGAATTCTTGAGAGGAGCCAGAGACATGTGAAGACCTCACACAATCCATGTCCAACATACATTCTCACTATAAACTATAAACCATTTGTGGTCTTATTTTTCTTAATCCATTTCAGGTGGAGACATATTCATTTACTAATAATACTGTAAGTATAATGTATACATCCCAGAAAATACAACATACTTATTTTCAACTTGGAAACTTAACTCTCAAAAAATAAGAGACTAATTGGAATCAAAAAGGAGCCTAAGAAGTGAAGGGGTACTGGGAAAACCATCAGAGGGCCAAAGTTACTGTTAAAGCCAGAGATTGCCCGGATGTGGCTTAATGTCAATACACTGAATGCACAGATTGAAGAGTGTAGGGGTTTGTACAGATGGTTTTCTAGAAAGATTGTATCATACATAAAATACCTGAACTTTTCAGATTCAAAATTCCCAAGTGGAAGAGGGATTAGGGACTTTTTTAAGGGACTCAGTGACTCAGCTTGACTCTCTTTGTTTCATGAGCATTCAAAACCAAACAAACAAAACAAAGTGCACACACACACCCGAGATGTGCCTAATTCTGTAGTTAGGTAATATAGTCGGAACACCCGTGTAAGTTTGTAAATTTGTGAAACATCAAACAGTGGTATGAAGAGTTTGAGACTGGGTTTTCCATTTCCTTTAATTCCCCCACAGTGATGAGCAGAGTCTTACTCCCATCATGGACATTCACATTTAATGACTATGCCTTTTGAAAGAATGAATGAACGAATAAATAAATGAATCAATCAATCAGTGCCTCCATAGGCCCAGACATATGTGTTGATATATAGGTGTGAGGACTTGTGGAATTTACCTTCTAAATTCCACATCAGGATATTATAATGAATGGATTCAATACTTTTTAAACTTGCCTGCTTCTAAGTCAGGGGCCATATATTAAAAGTATCAATTTCTAGGTTTCTGTCCAGAAGATTCTGATAGGAGAGAAATCTAGAAATCTCTATTGTTAACACATAGCTCCTGTTAATACTTGTTATCCAGCAGGTGTAGGAAATACCAGACTAACTGATTCATGCTGCTCAATTATAATATTTTATTTGCTTAATTAAGGGTTTTTATTTTACTCCTTTTTATCACAGACATTCCCAATGTTCCCCACGTTTTCATTTTTGTTTCTTTGAGCTTCATTTACTTTTGTAAACGTTGGCCATGGAGCCCTATTCCTATCTTTACCCCTAACCTAAATCTCTATTTCATTTCTACTCACACAGTTATCATTGATACTACTCCCATTAGAATTCTAATTATTAGAGTGATAAGTGTTCATTTCAAGAACTTTTAAAACCTTGGAGGGAGAAAACAATTTCACCATTTCAATAGACTTCAGGAAGATTTGAAGAAAAAAAAAACTTGAGGAACTGAAAATGTCTGAGACCTGTAGTCAGGGAATATACCTAAGGAATAAACCCCAAAATGTCTTGTTCACACTTCCTCCAGACTCACTTGTAAATTATTTGCATATTCCCACCTCCCAGGAGGTTATTTTCTCATTTAGTCAAAGTTTAACACATTGTAGATGATATTCATGTGTCCTGACCATAGCTGGTTAGATACATGAATGTACATGTGTCCTACTCTAATGTGGGACCACATGAAGAAATTGACCTATTTTTCATTTTTCATTCATTCAGTAATTTACACAATGCAAATGCCTACTCTATGCCACAGGCTAGTATCTGAGCTAATATACAAAGACTAGTAAGAGGTTATCCTCACCTGTAACTAACTCATAGTTTATTGGAAAAATAGGCATATAAACAAGTAATTATGTTACAATAAGACTATTCTTAATATATTAGGGTATATATGTAAGAGGCTATGAGAATATAGAAAAATATATTGTGGGTATGCAGTGGGGTCACCTTTAGAAAGGAGATGAAATTTTTTTGCAAGTATCTATTACTATGGCTATTTTTTAATTGTATAAATAATATAACAACACTAAGAAGGATATTTTTTTCACCACTTTGCACATTAACAGTCTTTCTTTTCTGATGTTCCTATCCAGTCTTTTTGTTTATATGTTTATATGTAAATATATATGTTTATGGCCTCCCCAGTGACTCAGCAGTAAGACTCCACCTGCAATGCAGGAGACATAGGAGATGTGGGTTCCATCCCTGGGTCAGGAAGATCCCCTGCAAGAGGAAATGGCAACCCACTCCAGTATTCTTGCCTGGGAAATCCCATGGACAGAGGAGGCTGGCAGGCTTCAGTACAAAGGGTCACAGTCAGACATGACTGAGCACACACACATATATATGCAATATATATACATATTAGAATATATAACACACATATATATATGACATAATACATATAGATAAATGTATATTTATGTGTTTTTTGTTTATGTGTATATTTATGTATATTTCTATTTTAGAATACATATTTTGGAAAGCTGAAATCATAGCATCTATGTGTGTTCCAAAGCTTTGCATACATATATTTGGCTGTTTGAAACCTAAAATATTTCTCCTATAAAAACAACTTTCTTTTCAGGTTTCAGACAATTTATTAATCAGTGTAAACTCCAACATACCAACATGATTTTGTACATTAGAGGGAAATATTTTCTGGTTAAGTGAAAAATTGTGCAGATGGCTTCTGGAAGACCTTCATTCTAAGCAGCTTATAGTGAAACATTTCATTTGGAAGTCTGGACCTTCTTTCTTTGGTTTCCTTAATCTACATTCACAGATCCCCTGGAGAAGAGAAAGGCTACCCACTCCAGTATTCTTGGGCCTCCCTTCTGGCTCAGTTGGTAAAGAATCTGCCTGTATCGTGGGAGACCTGGGTTTGAATCCTGGGTTGGGAAGATCCCTTGGAGAAGGGAAAGGCCACCCACTCCAGTATTCTGGCCTGGAAAATTCCATGGGGTCACAAAGAGTTGGACACGACTGAGCACCTTTCACTTTCAGATTCACAGAGTAGAATTTGTACTGATCATTAGGACCCAGCTGGTTCCAGCATTCTGGATTATTCTTTCTGTCCCAAGATAGGATGCTTCGTGGCCTGACCGATGATCGGCGGAATGCGGTTGCAACAGAGACCTCGAGTCCAAATGGAGAGAAAAACTAATCTGCAAGACTCTGGATTAAACACTCTCTGCTAAAAACATGGCCTATTTAATACACATCACTCCAGCACATACTGTTATGGCTGTACAGTGGTAAAGTAACTGTGTAGTCATTAGACAAATATATTGCTTTTCTAATGCATTTCTCTAATAAAAAAGAAAAGAGTAAAGTGATTTTTAAATATTTTAAATTATATTCCAAATGCTCATTCATCCTCAAGATGGGAATTTAGTAGATAGCCCATGGCCTGGTTAGGGAGAGATGGCAACAAGATGCTAGGGGCATGGGCAGTTCCATTTCCCTTTGATAACATTACAACTGGGAGTATGAGGAACGGAAGCCCAGAGCGAGTGGAAGAGGGAATACAGCTTGATTTTCTAATTTGTCAGTGGATGCTCTCGCTGAGATAGGGAAAAGCCCAACAACCGCAGGTTGAGGTTAGCTGCTGGCTAACTGGGAAAACTAGCACCCTGGTAAAGAAGAGCATGTGTATAGCAGAGTGGGGAGAGGAAAAAAGAAAACCAGTGACTGGGTCCACACTCCAGGTGATTTACTATCACAAGAAAGTGTTTGCTCTGCCTGCACTTATAGTGAAGAAAGTAGAATGATAGACTACAGGCATCCCCCATTCTCTGGATCCTGGACCTTGGACCCTGGGGTCATGTCCAGGTAAGTTTACTACTCATTCATGTTTGTACTTGACCTCATGTCACTTGACAACCATTTTTGGTGTATTGCTTCTTTCATTCCTCATTCTAACCATTTTCAAGGGGCTTCCCAGGTGGCTCAGTGGCAAAGAATCCACCTGCCAATGCAGGAGATGCAAGTTTGATCCCTGGATGGGAGAGATCCCCTGGAGAAGGAATGGCAACCTACTCCAATATTCTTGCCTGAAAAGTCCCATAGACAGAGGAGACTGGCAGGTACAGTCCATAGGGTCCCAAAGAGTTGGACACAACTGAGCGGTTAAACACGCTCGCAGCTGCTTTCACACTTTATCCTCCTAACCCCAAGCCTGTGTTCCTGTCACATTTACTTCCCATTTCTTTGATTGGCTACCCATCCATAAGTTACCCATGCCAGGAGCCCAGGGGTCTTCTGGACTCTTTTGTCTCACTCTCACATTCAGACAGTCCGCTAAATCTCATTAATTGTAACCTTGGTTTCCCAGTGAAGTTCAAGAGAGGAGCAGGAAAAGAGGGCTGATCTTTACTCTGGAGTGAGGGGTGGGAATGTGGGAATCATAGAAGGTCAAGCAAAAAGACAGAGATCGGGTACTAAGAAGAGTTTGGTTGAAAGTGATTGCTCCTGAGCTCTGTGCTGGGGGAAGAGATGTGAAGTGGGAGAAGAACCCAGTGAGTGAGCAACAGTCAGGAACAGTGACAGGAGTGGAAGGCGCTCAGAGGCCCAACAGCACCTCAGCGGGTGATGGAGGAATAAGTGGCCATGACCACTGAGAGGATTTCAGGATTTAGGATAACAGATGAAGCATTGTCAGATAGTAGACTTTATTTTTTTTTTTATATCTATTTATTTGGTTGCATCAGGTTTTAATTGTAGCATGTGCGATCTTCTCTGCATCATGTGGAATCATTCATTGGGGCCCACGGACTCTCTAGTTGTGGCTAGAGAGCCCACATGGGCTCAGCACTTGTGGGGCACCAGCTTAGTTGCTCCCCAGAATGTGGGATCTTAGTTCCCAGACCAGGGATTGAACCCATGTCCCCTGCATTGTAAGGCAGATTCTTAACCACTGGACCATCAGGGAAGTCCCTTTGTGGTTCAGTCACTAAGTCATGTCAGATTCTTTGCAACCTTGTCCCTCACCATTTCCCAGAGTTTGCCCAAGTTCATGTCCATTGAATTGGTGATGCCATCCAACCATTTCATCCTCTGCTGCCTCTTCTCTATCTTTCCCAGCATCAGGGTCTTTTCCAATGAGTTGGCTGTTTCCTAGTTGACTTTAAGTTCAAGGTGTGGCCACGTTCAGCTGCAACTTACTTGCGAAATTGATGTGAAAAGTGGATGTTGAAGTCACTGTGTCTCCTGGAAGGGTAGGGGAGAGGCACATGTTGAGGGAGACTAGCGATGGCCTGAAAACCCTTCTTGTGGTTTTCAAGGCCTGGTGCCCTCGGTCCCCACCCAGTCTCTCTCCATTCTGCCCAGGCTTTGCCCTACCACTCGGGTCCAGCTGGCCCTCTTTCAGTTCCTTGAATGCTCTGGACTCTGTTTCACCCCAGGGTCCCCACAAATGTAGTTTCCTCTTCTTACAATTTAGAACACACTTCAACTCCCGCTCTCCCTTCCTCACTCCAATCAGATCTCATTTTGAATGTGACTTCCCCCAAGAGACTTTCCCCAAGTTCTCAGGCCATAAATGTGCGTTGGAATTCTGTTAGACTTCCCCGTGTTACCCTGCCCTTCTCAGTACTTGGCACCATTGTAACTACTTATTTCTAACATGATTTGCTCACAGCCAATCTCTCTCAATGGGCAAGATTTCTGAGGGCAAACAGCATATCCACCCTCTCTACCAACACAATTCCATTCCCAACAGAGTACCCATTTATGTATTTGTACTTACTCTTGATCCAAAAGACAGTACAAAGTAGTACAGATGTATGGAATATTCTGATATTGAAACAATATTGCATTAAATACATTTAAATTATTGGATAAGCTGTCTAAATGAATGTGAAGGTAAAGGATTCACTGGTTGTTGAAATAGTTAATTTCCCAAATTAAGACACTATGGTATATAAAAATAGAAGGAGCTTCTACCCAAAGGACTACCTCCCAGTCTTTAACGAGGTCTGCCACTGCCGTGTCAATCTTTTTTAAATACCATTTTCATTATAGCTCTTCCCTGCTTCAGGTTTTCTCAGATTCCTTTTTCCCTCCCCTAAACAAAGCTGAGGTCCTATGGTGACTTGAAGTGGCCCTTATTGAGTCCAGTTTTTTCTACTCAAATCAGGCAAGTTTTTTTCACTCTCACATTAACTTTCTGCACTCATTTCTCACTTCATTGACTTGATACATATAACTTCCCTCTCATAGAAGGGCCTTGCACTTCTCCAGAACCTATCTGACATTGACCCTGTCATTTAAGACCTGATCCTGATGAGAAGGTCATTTCAGCCTTGTTAGTGTATCCTCCTTTGAATTGGATAACATTTGATCACTGGAAGCACAAAATATTAAT